>NC_064920.1:938160765-938795765 GCF_023897955.1 Schistocerca gregaria | reverse complement strand
TTTCCTTAAAATACAAATATCATTGTGATTTTATAGGTGACTAGAAATAAAAACCTGTTCATTTCTGTGAAGGATGTGGATCTAGTATGTATATCGTGATCGGCGGAATAAACAGATGCTTTTGTTATTAGTAGTATTTTAGTTTCAGCACTAGCGTGTTGTTAAGAGGGTATTGTGACAAATTAAATTCCTAAGCTCAAGAGTATGGTGCCATGTTCAGACAGTAGCTTGTGCTTGTGGTTTAGCAGCGGTGAATGAAGAGCGGGGGTAGTAAAGATAAAAAAAAGGCAGTTACGTTATAGATATAAACCTAAAGACAGAGAAGTGAAAAATACAAATATAATTTCTCACCAAAAGTTGTACCATCACCAAAATTGCGAAATAATAGGTGCTATTTTATGAGTGACACTTTCACATGCACGGGGATTCCCAAAGTTTGAATTTTCTAGAAAATGAAAATTTCTCATTGTAGTAATAACCAAAGTAACAGGTTATTATATGAAAAGTATTGATTCATGGAAGCAAAAAAATTTTGAGCTACAAAACTATAATGCTTCGTTTTGGAAAGAATCATAAACGTGAAGTCTTCAGATCAAGTAAAACATTTCTAGAAAGAGGAGAATAAGGGCTTTCCAATAACCTGTCAACTATGATTCTTTTAAAGACAAGGTTGAGTTTTGATGTGCATGTGGTTTTCAGGTGTTAAGCTCTAATTATTTCTTTAAATAGAATGTTTCCATATGAACTAAATAAACTATTGTCATCAGCAGTAGCTAAATTATACTGTGAATAATGAGGTTCAGCAAGGTGGAGTGTGAATAAGAAATTATTACATGTGACTCAGTTCACTAAATTATATTAACATATTGCTTTTCTTATTGTGATAGTCACAAGATTTTTCCAGTCCAATTACTATAAAAGTTAAAATTTAGCAAGAAGCCTGCATTATATGCAAATGGCACAATTTGAAATAAAAAGTTTCTTCTGTCAGATTAATAACAAAGGTAATTTGAACATCTCTCCAACAAATTATGAAGGAACACTGCTTTTTTAATATTATGTTTCTGCAATCATTTACTTACAAATGTTGGTGGTTGTATGCTTCTCTTTGCAGGAAGGCCCTGGTGGTTACTCAGGTAGAGATCATCATAGATCACCTGAAAGAAAACGAATGAGGAGTGATGGCTATCCACAGGTTTGTGTTACAATCAGTTAATCAAAACTGTACAGAATTTTAAGGCATTCAGAGACTAACATGATTTCACACTTGTTATCGTGGTATATTTTGTTACTTTTGAAACACTGGAGTTCAATTTTACTGAGTTCATGAATTTGAGGGTAGCTCTGCGAACAAAGTAACATCATTGTTTGTTACGAGATTTATGAAAAAGATCCCTCTCTGTTGGATACAGAACAGTTAATTGGGGAAAATTTCAGCACAACACTGCTTAAAAATTTCTGATCATCCACATTTGAAAGTCTGATGTTACTGAAACATACATATGGTATCTATTTTCTTCTGTCCTAACTGTTTGTGTACTTGTGTGTTGTGAAGTATACTAATTGAAATAACTTGAAAAGTACATTAATGTTCTGTTGTGTTTAGTAGCAGGAAATAACGGAAATCATGATAGGAGCAAGATTCTAAAACACTTTTGACACTGGATGCTGATAGTACAGGAAGGCATTGTTACTGAAAGTGTGTACTTACAGATATGCAAGTGTTAATTTTCTGTAAGTAAAATTCAGTTAGTTGCACACAAAGAAGTAGAGGAAGCCCTCCTATGGAGGGAATGAGATTTCCTGCATTACATTTATGAAATAACATGCCCCCCCCCCCCCCCCCCCAACACGTGCGCACACGCGCACGCGCAAAGTGGATTGAACAGAGGTGTGAGATATTGTTGGTGGGAGTGTGGGAAAAATTGTTTTCGGTGATGGGGTTAGGAGAGAACTGTATGTTGGTTCAATAAGCTTATTGGTACCATATTTAAATGTCAGTTATTTCTTGTCATTTTAGTTAAATGAATTTAATTGCGACTGGTAAATATGGCACAAAGTCAGTGCTAACAGTTTTTTGGGAAATTAAAATGAAGGCATATAAAGATCATTCCATGACATGTGAAGTTCAGGAATGAGCACCACCTGGTTTTGAAATATACTGCAATTTTTTCATGAATGTTTGTCATAAAATGTTGAAATGTAACAGATCTGTGCAAAATTTAAAATGTAAGCTTAAGCTACAGAATACCTAGGGTTGCGAAATCTTGGTGAGCTATTTGTCAGTTTTGGCTACATCTAAGGGGACCAAAAATTGAAGCTGTTTTTAATGGTGTGGGTTATTTGGGTTAGAGGTGTAACAGTTTATACTAAAGTGTCAATTTCTGCAATGAAGCATTGATCATTTTTGTGCTACACACTGAATGGGGGGAAATTAGTCACAATAATTCTCAAGCATTTGTGACTGCAGGAATTTAAGTACACCAAATGCCCTTCAGAAGTTCCTCAGAAGTTACTTCCACTGAACTTCGTCGGACATTTCTAATGGCTGTAAAAGTTATTAGCATGTAAACATGCTATCAAAATTATCAAATTTGTGCTTAATTTGAGGCCATGTTGCTAAACATAACCACCTTCTGCTCATTTTTGGTTCATTGGAAAGAACATGTGTGTTCATAGTAAGACTTATCAGTTTTCCAGAATTTGTGTAGCAGGTTCTACTGCACAGAACTTATCTGTTAGGTGGGGGACAACTGGCCATCAGTGCCATAGGATCATTCCATTTCACCTGTTTATTGCATTTGAAACCAGGATCTTTTTTCTAGGACATTAATTTCCCGAATAGAGATGGAGAACTAGTTATTTGTGCTGAAAGTAAAGCTATTTTGAAATCAAACAATAGAAAATCCAGTGTGGTTTCAGTTGCCTGAGACTGCAGTTTGTGTGTGTGTAGTGACAATTGCTACTGGCCAAAAGCTGTAGGTGTGAAAATCTTTTTGTTGTGCCTATCTGCGACTCAGCATCTCCACTATATGGTGAGTAGCAACATTCCTTCTCAGAATATTGTTACAAACTATTTGAAAATGTCGTTTTTATTGAAAGTTACTCAAGTTAAATTTGCTGTAGGAAAAATTTTGAAGTGTTTTGGAAAATTACGTCCTGCTTCACATTATACACAACAGTACCTGATATCTCCCAGCTACTTTCCCACATTTTTGCTTTTCAAAGGAAAATTCGACATTTCTCCAGCTAGAATCAATTTAGGAAAATCTTTTTCTCTACAAAAAAGCTCCTTGGTGGTGAGATAGACTTTTTGAAGCCTAGTAAATGGTGATGTAGGTTAAGATCCCAGTGATCACACCCTGTAGCCATTCATCCTGGTGGATTCTTCCTTGCAAATAATTGACAAAAAAATTTTGGCATTTTGCATGATGATTAATAGTGTTAAAAATGTTTTATGTAGAACATAGTGTAATGGATAGGTTAAGAGCTTTACATGCAGGAAGTTGAGAGTTTGTATGTTGACATGAGCATTAAATTTTTATTATTTTTAGATCTTCATTAAATGACTTTGATCATTTTTTATTCAAGTAATTGTTTTAAATGTAATTTTTATTTATATTCCTTTGTTACATAATTTTAATCAATGTAAGAAGTTTTTCGTCTCTCTTTTTTCCTTTGTCATTCTTTTCCTCTTGGAATGTTCGTTGTTGTGAATTTATGTATAACAATTTCAGTTACTTGAAAATTCTGGTATCGTTTAAAAAACAAAATAGTAATCTATATATATGGACTGTGCAATGGTGTGAAAATGTATTTTTTTATTAAAAGATATGCAGGGTTTTTTGCGTAGTAATTGTCATTCATTTAAAATATACTGTAAAGTCCTGTTGCACTATGGATAAAGGCGGAAATTTGACTGAAAGAAGAGCATAAGTAAAATAAAAATCAAGCAATATGGGGGAATAGATATAATATATGCAATAACCTGAACGAAAAAATAGGATGTTGCAACCAAAGAAAATAAATGAAAACTAGTACTTAAAATTAATAAAAACATGTGAACAAAGATTTAAACTTAAAGAAAAGTGATAGGAAGAAAAATGATCAAATGAAGTTACTATGATTAATATGTGACAAAGGAATGGAAATAAAAATTACATTTAAATGAATTATCCAAACAAGTTTGTCATTCAGATGTAAATTTAACAGGAAAAAAAAAACCTGTAGCTGACGAGATCCGAATCCACTCCACAACCTTCTGAATGGGAAGCCCTTTATGTGTATCTAATACAACTCTCTTAATGCTATGTAGCATCATGCATACATCAGATTTTTCCCTTCTTTGTCAGGTTTTTCAGGGCTCACCAAAGTGAACAATTGCAGTTTGTGATACCTAGGTTCTTAATCTACATAACCATATACATGGTTTCAAGAAGTTGATCCCACCACAGGGGACCTCTGCTTGTGAGTCTGTTTCTAAATCAACTATTTAGAGTGGGAATTGATTCAACAAGGTTTCCTTCATTCATCAAAGCCACTGCCAGTTCAGTGGCAGAATCGACAAAAGTTTTGCTATTAGACTTTGACTTCTGTATAAAACGTATGAATTTACAATCATCACCATGAAAATGTGAAAAAATGTTTTTTTCCACCACTTTATTTGCTTCCTCTCAAAATCGTGGTAGCTCACGGCTGCTAGCTGTTGCCTACACCAGCCTTTTTTTTATTGTAATCCAAAATATAGGCTGGTTTAATCTTCTCTATCATGTAATTTTATTCTGACATTGATATTGTGTAAGGTCAGCTTCTTTCATTGTCAAAAGAAATAAATTCCTAGTGTCCTCCAATCCAGACAGCAAATGGTCTTCTCTGGGAAACTGAGTTTCTTTCAGCTTCTAGGCAGTTAGATCTCTAGATAGCCCATTTATTTTTCTCAGGTATGTACTGTAAGGCACTTATGAAAATAAATACAAAGTGTGTAGCAGAAAACATACGTGTTAGCACTGCTTATGACATTGTAAGATGGAGCATATGGAAACAAAGGTTAATGTGAACACAAAACTTTTACCACAGTGTTGTCTTGTGTTTTTGGTGGTAGTAAAGTATCAGAGAGGTATTTCTGTACAGATGTAAGACTACTTTCGAATATATATTTACTAAATTTCAGAAGTGGCCAATACAGATCCTACATCGCTGAGTTTATTGGAGTATTTTCTGTGCAGTGTAGGAGCTATGGTGCTAGTCTGTAAAGTGTTGAAGGTTTTGTTTGTGTCATAGACTCTCTGCGTAAGGCTCAAAAAATGAGCTTGAAAATATTGTCAAGCGTATACCAATGGTTATCATGGCCAAGAAATTAGATGACTGGAAAAAAGATGGCTACTCACCTGTTGTTGATTCTATTACACACACATATTTTGTTGGTGGCAATTTAGTAGGAGCTAAGGTGATAATTGTTGGTGGTTAAAACCAACAAATAGAAAAAACTGCGTGCGTGCGCGCGCATAAATTGTAACCAAGAAATTAGTCTCTTCGAGTCCAAGAACACAGTGGGTGGTGTGCTGCCAACTCAATGCCAAACCTGCAATTTTTTAAAAAGTTTTGTTTTCTGGGCAACATAGATGTTGAAACGTGAGACTGTCTAATTATGGGCAGCCCAGATGTTGGTCGTGGCTTATCACTTATGTGCGGAGTGTTTCGGCAATTCAGGGTACCATTAGATCATCTTGTAATAGATGGACAAAAAGCTATTCAGTGTATTCAAACATGATCAGCAAATTTTGTTGAGTCTATACTCTGCTTACAGATTAAATGATTTATGTTGGGAAGCTTTCCTCCTCACACAGTATGAATTATTGTGAAAGCAAAAACCATTTTACTAAAATGGCTTGCATGTTCTTTGTAAAGCAAGAGCAACTAAATTAAGCTCACAAAATAGTGTCCAATATGGCAGAATGATGTTCACAAGGAACTTGCTGCTCTGTTGTCCTCAAAGGCTTCAGGATCTGCTGTTGATAAAGTGTAAACTGCAGAAAGGGTCAGTTCGCGTTTGTCTTGGTCACTCTCCACTAAAATGTCAGTCATTGCACAAGATTCACAATACTTCAGAAAAAAAGATTCATCAAATGAAAGTGAAATTAATTAGCATATTATGATTCCTGGTGGATTTAAGTGAGATATGTTTTTGCAGCATCAGAGGCCTGTACTATATTGTCATAACCTACTGAGCGAATTGAAGCTAAAACGTTTTCTTCAAATGCCAAGATTCGAAAACATTAACATTTGTTCCAAAAAGTTTGTTTCCACGCTGTATAGTGATGTGAGCAATTTTTTGCAAGAAGAAAAGTCATTTATGATCACCTATAAAGCAATATTTCAGCTTTATTGTAGGATCATGAATTTAGTTTGACTTAAAATGTTACATGCATTGTTTCGGAAACATTAGATTGAAGGATGAAGCTACTGTACAAATGTGTGTTTCTCTTAGAAAATGCACATGCTACAACAATGGATCATGCTCATGTGACAGTATTTTCAAGCTCACTTTAACGTAATCCTGAGGACCTCCAAAATAACTGCTCTTGTTAATGAAACCAAGGTAAATGAAATGGTGATACTATGTGAAATGAAGACATCAAAGTTAGCACAAATTTGAAAACATGGCTTAAAAGTGGAAATACAAAATTATTTAACAAATGCTATTTCATAGTGAGCTGTATACAGATGAAGTATTTTATCGGATACAGTTTAATAATAGCTTTATTTTCTGCACATAAATACCAAATATGTACTGTTCTCAGTTACTGGTATTTAAACCTAGTGGAAGCCCACTTTCTAAAAATAATGTGCATAAGAACATTTTTGCAAAACAAAAATCTCAAACACAACAATGTATGTGTGCTCGATGCTCTGGTGTCTTGCAGATAGTGGGCGTTCAGTGGTGGGAATCAGCACCTTTGAACAAAGAGACTTGTAAATTTGTGCGTTAGCTAAGCTTAAAGCATTTGCGTAATGTGGACACTTTAATGTGACAGTTTTGGTTGGCAGGTGTTGAGCTACAGTTGTTTCAGATACCAGTGTAGATCAGGCTTGAATTTGACACTGTCAACATCTTTAAACAGTTCTGCAATAGCTGTTACTGAGTTCTTTGCACTGTGCAGTGCTCCTCCTCAAAAATAAACAAACAATATTGTTGAGAAAACTAATTCTGATCCATTGGAATTCAATTAAGACCACCAGAACAGACACCATGTGTTAATTTACACTTTACAGAAATGCAGAACATGTATAGGATGGAATGTAGCAATATTATGAAGAGGCTGGTTCGTACTCACCATATAGCAAAGATGCTGAGTCACAGATAATCACAACAAAAAGACTGGTACAAAATAAGCTCATGGGCAACAAGGCCTTTGACACACACACACACACACACACACACACACACACACACACACACACACACACACAGTGTGGCTTCAGCTGCCAGACTGCAGTCGTGTGTGCGTACGTGCGACAAACTCCTTGTTAGCAGAAAGCTTATAACAGTCTTACGAGGGGCTTGTTTTTATTCACAGCTTCTCTTCCTTCTGACAGTCGAAATTGTAGTTTATTTATGTTCACAGCCTACTACCAATTTATAATGTCCACATTAGTGTGTCCAGAAAACTGAATCTATTAACATATTTCAACCATACCAAAAGTCTTTCTCCACTTGCAAACAGTTATCAGCGTTGCCACAGGTTTGGAAATCAGCGAATTTCAAACAAGTTGGAGAAACTTGGAGGGGGTGGGAGAGAGAGAGAGAGAGAGAGAGAGAGAGAGAGAGAGAGAGAGAGAGACTGGAATAGTCTGTGTCTCAGATGAAACGGTGAAACGGTTTGTTTACTGAGGTGTTATGCATCGTCGCTGGATGCGTGCACCGCTTTCCTACTCCCTCATTACTACTGCTTCCCCTTCCTACTACTCCCCTCAGGTTGCAGCCCTTGCTGCTACCACCACTTCATACCACAAGCCTAGCAGTTGACCATGAGAGGCAGGAAGGCATGAGGAGTGGTTTGTTTGGATATGATTCTCAGACTCAGTAGACTCTGCTGCCAGAGACGGCGGTCATGTTTACATGAGTTGTATGTGAGTGATTGTGTGAATGTGTGTGCGCTTTCATTTCTGACAAAAGCTATGGCTGAAAATTTAGTTGTGAGCTTTTTCTATGTGCCTGCCTGCAGCTCAGCAATCATCTTTTTACGGTGCGTTGCTACCTATTCTCATTATTATTGATTCTCAGAGCATTGAACAAATTACTTGTTGTATTGCTAGATCACTGCGGTCTCATTTCAACAACACACAGTCTGTGAATAACTGGCTACATGAGTAGATTTGTGTCACGGGCCAAAACCGCAGACCATTTCTGCCAGTATCTGTTATGGATCAGGCCTGTCTATCTGAAGCTATTCGGTTCCCACTAATGTGCATGCCCTGCTGGTTGGCGCTAGTCTCACTGTCTGCCCACTGGCTGGGTCTGTCTGTGAGTGGCAAATGCAGTGGATGTTCATGGTTTATTCATGGTCTCAGATCCGCAGTGCTCCTGAGCAGGCCAGAGACCATGGGGTGATATCAGGGTGATATCACACAGTGGGTAATAACCGACAGTAAAGAACATTGTAGAAGTAACATTTTATTCTGGTTACCTACAGTGTTGGTTTATACAATTCTTCTCCATCTTATACACTTCTTTGAAGGAGCCTACTTTTCCTGGGGTTATTTCTGGAATCGGTGAAGGTATTGTATTATCAATGTGTCTTGCAACTCGAAGGAAATCTGTATTTTTGGCATGAAAGGTTTTATTTTATTCAAATAAAATAACATCAGTGGTCTTCATGAACCTTACATACCATTTGGAATTTAACAATATTATGAAAAGGATGATCAGGAAACACCATCTGCTTGCAACTTTTTTAGATATTTCCTCATTTGCACTATTGTCTCTTGTACCATAGCTGCAAAGACAGATTATCAGCTTGCATATTAACTTATCTTTGATATGTCAAAATTTGTCAGGGGAAAATGCTAAAACTTGTCTGGAAATCAGGGAATTTCACTTGGGGTACTCGTGGCAACTCTGGTTATTTTGTGTTGTATTTTTACCCAAAGTTCCTTATCGGTTCTGTCTGTAGCATTGTCACAGGTATGGGTCACACGATGTGTGTGTCCATGAAAGGTTGACATAATTACTCTGCAGGTTTTGTGAATTGGTTTTAGACAGATATTGTCTTGAAACACCTTAAACCAGAGATGTGAAAATTGTGTTGCTGCTTAGCAGAAGCAGTCATTTGTTGAAAGATTTGGAGAGCTAAAAGAAGAAAACAAGCAAAGATCATTTCAGAAAATGCTATTGAAATTTTTGTATGCTCAAGTCTTAAAGCTCCCAAATAACTGCTTATTCTTGTTAGTTTCAAAGAACAAAGGTTTTTTACAGGCACAAAGTGTGACCACTTTGTAAATTAGGGAGTCCAGTCATTTATAAACAACAAATTTAGATGCAAATTTTGCCAAAAAAGATGAAAATTACACAAAAAAATGTTACATTTTGAGGTCCATATGTATTACATACTTCCAAAATGCTCGGAAATGACAACTGCAGTTTTGTAAAAGTGAGTAAAAAGTAACATCAGTGCAGAAGTGGACTCGGCATGCTTTATCTACTTGAAAGTTATTGCAGTCCTAAAGTAGTTGAAAATTATTATTCTTTCCTAAATAAGTTTTCTTAACTTTGATCATAAAAGTTTAATGTGATTGCAGTCACGCCCCAGGTTCTGCTCGAATGAAGTGATGAGATTAGGACAAGGGAAGTATTTGGGAAGAGCAGATCATCTTTAGTGTTAAAAAAGAAAAAAATATTGACACTATTAATACATGTGAAAAAAGTTCGTGTGTCAGGCATGACTTCAATCCTAGATATGTACTATTTGCCGGCAGTTTTAAACATGTTGCTCCACTTGAGTGTATCTCTCAGGCAAGCTTACTCTTCTAGCCTTATTCAGGTGGATTTTGGGGCAGGGCCATGGTTGTGAGGTGTCTTTTGCCACTTATTGGCCTCAACCTTCCTCCTTTGTTAGCCACCTTGGTAAAGCCTACTTTCCTCCATCACCTTTCGATGTGGTTAGCCTCTTTTTATGCCACGTGCTATTTCCCATTTTAGGGGCAGTGCACTGATGCCTAGTGGATGCTGTTCTCTTCTTTAAAATTAGCTGTAGTGGATTGGGGAGGGATAGCTGTGGGATGGATGACCACTGTTGTTGCAGAGCCCAGGGAGACATTCTCCTGGCCCCACACACCTATTGGCAGTTATTTCTCTTACTTCATTTTATTTTTGTTGGTCCAAGTGATATCCATCACAATTTTAGCCTCCTCATTTTTCTGTTATGAAAATCCTATCTAGAAGCTACTTACATCTCCATTCTTAATCAGTTTGGAGGGGGTGAGAAGCAGGTGGGCTTTATCTCGCCACAGATGAGCTGTGGAAGACCCTTAGTCTGCGCTGACTTAGTATTAGCTGGACTTGTGTGTATTTTCACTTGTCTTAAAAATTTTTCTCAGCTCTAGCATCAACATTGCTTTCAAGGCCTTGATTTTACCACTCCTACATGGTTTCATGATTCAATAAGGTCATTGATTGCACCAATTCCCGATGAATTCTCTCTTGACTGAGGGATGGATGACCTTGCTGTTGAGTTCCTCAGTCCCCAACCAACCATATGTGAGAGATATCAGACAGAATGGGGATTCTGTTCGAAAATTTATCAGAATATGAAGCTAGTTGTACACAAAATGTTATCCATATTGGGCATCTGTTCTGGCACAGTTTTAACTTTGAAGCATTGACACAATGTTCTTGCTGTTTAATAAGAATCTAGAGTACTTTTATCTTTTTGCCATTGTGTTAATGCTACAGTGGGGAAGTACTTTGAGATTCAGGATGGCTTTAAGGATTCTAGTAGACACTCAGCTGGCAAGTCATGGAATACCTCCTAATAGTGTTAATCCTCCATTTGCCCAGCATAGTGCAACAACTTGACATGGTATGGATTCAACAAGTCAGTGAAGTCCTGTGTAGAAATATTGAGCCATGTTGCCTTTGTAGCTATCTGTAATTGCAAAAGTGTTGATTGTGCAGGATTTTGTGCATGAGCAGACCTCTTGCTTAGGCAGTTATTACACTTATCATATTTCTTTTACAAGGAAATGTGATCAAATATTGCTCAACTTTCTTTGACCAAGATCTTTCATATTTTCATCAAAGTTCAACATGGCTGACAAAAATAATTTACTATGTGCTGCAGTTATTTGTACCACATTGCAGCAGTATAGAAAGGAAACATACTTTGGTGAAACTGTGGATTTCATGTTGAGGTAATAAAAGCATACAGAAAATTTGTTCAGAGAGCTGCAAGTGGATGATGTCAAGTCTTACATAAGTTATTTAAGAATGAGTGAGAGTGCATTTCAGTATTTGCTCAATAAAGTGGTTCCTCATATAAAAAAAGAATACTCACTTGAGAAATATGACATGTGCTTAAGACAGGCTCACCATAACACTGCAATTTCTTGCTACAGGAAAGAGCTATTTTAGTGTACAGTACAGCACTTGAATATCACAGTGCACAGTAACCAAAATAATTCTAGAAACGTATGAAGCTATCTATAAACTACCGGAGGAAGTATATCTGAAGGTAAATAAATGTTTATACACTATATGGGCAATAAGAAATTTTTTATTTTTGAATAATTCAATTAAAAGAATTTGTGATTTCAACACCCACAAAATTAATAAAAGGTACAAAACAGATGAAGTGGCATCAAGAATTCAAAAATTGACAAAGTAGAGTGTAGAGCTAATAAAAAATTTATTGTGAAGTATTTCGTATTCCAGCTTGCTGAAAAACTGCCTGGATGTTTCCCCAATGTATAGATGGTTGGTCATAGATGTGTTAGTGGATGGGGAGTTGCCTGCAGTGTATCCCTCCTTCCCATCACCACATAATTAATGGCATGCTCTGTGTCCCTTGCCTACATCCCCCCCCCCCCCCCCCCCCAACCCCCACTCGAAGCAAGGTTATTTAAAAGAGCTGAAGGAACACACCAACTTAATTTTGCAGCCTTTTTTACAAATGCTACAGACGTCACAGTTGTAGTGGTGCCAGCACTCCAAACAACTAAATTTCACATGGCAGCGACCCAGAAGACGAACAGCTTATGAACAAATCTAAGGTTCTAGATTTGATGACATTTAATTGATGAAAGGTGAGATTTGACAGAGTTCCCTATTACACTATCAAATTTCTTTGACATAAATATTTGATGTATTAGCTTTGACAAAGAGAGATGATGATGTAACAGCCTTGTGTCCAATAAATGTTAAGAGGGGATTCACATTTAGCTATCTGAGTAGCAGATAATTCGCTTGAATTGTCCAGAATGTTCTTCAAATTAGTCACAAACGGTTCTGGCCCGGTGACATGGCCCATTGTCAACCATAACAATTTCATCATTGTTCGGGAACAGAAGGCCATGAATGGCTTCAAACTACCTGAACATAACCATTTACAGTCAATGATCAGTTCAGTCGGACGAGAGGACCAAGTCCATTCAAAGTAGGCACAGCCCACACATTTATGATGCCACTGCCAGCTTGCACAGTGCCTTGTTGACAACTTGGGTCCATGGCTTTGTGAGGTCTGTGCCGCACTTGAAACCCACCATCAGTCTTACCAACTGAAATCGTGACTCGCCTGAGTAGGCCTATTTCTCCTGTCATCTAGGGTCCAACTAATATGGTCACAAGTCCAGGAGAAGCACTGCAAGTGATGTCATGCTGTTAACAAAGGCACTTGAACCAATTATCTGCTGCATAACCCAGTGATGCTATATTTCGCTGCAATGTGTGTATGTTCCACATTGACTTCTGTGGTTATTTCACTCAGTGTAAGCATACTTGCCAAGTTTAAGATAAGCTATAAGAGCACATTTCTCAAAAGTGAATGGAATGTTTGAATGGTTATGTAGAACCCCCTTACATTTGCTCCCAGTAATCATCCTCTCCCCCCCCCCCCCCCCCTACCAAAGTGCCAATGTATTGTGTATAAAATATCCATATAATTACATAAGTTTCTCCTCGTGTTAGGATCTTTAGTGGAGACTGAGCTGATGTGGTTATGATACTATTGGTTCAGGAGGCTGAGCTTGGGAGTTGATGTAAGTCGCTGTTGTAGACTGAGGCGTCTGTGAAACAGTGTTGTCTGGAAACATATTTGTTACTTATGATCTTTGTGTCAGTTGTCTACTCCAGTGGGACAGTAGGCATGCCGATTTGCAGTCTAGAGTGCAGGAAGGCTGTGGACATTGTGCTTCATAGTTTGTGGGCTTGATGTAGGTCAGCTCCCAACGGCGATGTCGTGAAGGTAACTGCAACAGGAGTCTACAGGTATAGGCTCACCACGATGTGCTAATGACACATATGGCTTGCACCTGTGCTCTCTGACAGATGTGCATTTTAGTGGGTGCCAACAGCATATCATGGATGATGGGAGTCACATTCTAAGCCCAGGACCCAAATTAGCAACACAGTATATAGCCAGGGAGGCAGTACTAAAGTGGCTCGCCCGACAGGTTGTAGGTAGTAGTCACATAGTACAGCCCATTGTGAGGGTAACATCCAGTTTAGTCTTCATCTTCAGTCATGGAGGTGACCCAGTAGCAGTGGCTGCTTGCTGCGGTGAAGTTCTATTACAGCTGATTGGCTGTGATCTCAAAGGCGATGTGTTTTCTCGTCAGCAGGCAGCGCACTATGATATACCAACCAAGTTATCCTGAAAATGGTGAGACTATAATTGTCGGAATCATAGATACAGGCAGATGACGAGATAGGGAGAGTGAGGCTTCTGAAACAGTCGTATGTAAGCTGAACATAATGTTATTGTAGCTGGCGATGTGGTTATTTGCCCTCAGCTTTTGGTGGGGTCTCAGAAACTGTCAGTTCTCCTTGTCTTCACACTTCAGTCAGTGCTAGGACACCATGCAGTGGCAGAGCTCGGAGGTTACATGTTATAGGTCTGTATTGAAATGCTTGTAGAATGACGCATCTGATGCTGCCATATTGTGCTGTTTGCATGCTTAATTACAGTCAGGTTCAATATAGAAATGTGGTACAAGTGGCCCCCTGCCTTCTACAACATTGGCACTATTTTTGTGGCACAGGTACCAATTGTGACAAGGTATTGAGCCAGATCAGGTTCTTTACCATCTGTGCCAGATAATGACTTAAAATTTTATATGTGCCCCGAGGATTTGATCTGCTGGGCAACAGTTTTAGCTTGGTTAAGTATTAATGAAGAAATATATTTGAAATTCCTGTCATTTGTAAGTAAGTTCTTGATCAGAAAGGATGTGATGGAAGAAGCAACAACACCACATAAAAGTTGCAATTTATAGTGATTGAAAAGCCTTCTAAATACAAGCATCTATCTGTTTGCATATTTTATAATTGTTAGCTTATGTTCCTAGTCTCTAATAGCTGTGGGTTTATAATTTCCTTCCAGTTAATTTTTTCTCTTCCAGTTGGCCCCCATGAAAGTATCTTTTTAATAGCACATTTCTCAGAAGTCAGTTGCTATATATTTTGTAAAAAGATTACGTATAGTATCCCTCTTTGCCTTGTACTGATACGTTCTCAAATGCTAGAGAGACAAGGCTTATTGTCATATCAAAATGAACTCATATTAATTTGTAATTGATTTTCTTCAAATTGCTTAAAATGATGCCTCTGCAGAGACCAGCCTCACAGCTACAAGTATTTGTACCATCTTGCACAGAGTTTATACACAAGCTCATTGCTTTTGCTTGTTGGTATGTGGAAGTGATTGAGTTAGTCAAGCCATAAACATTTTGAATGTTCAGATGTTTGCCCACTAACTTGCTGTACAGATGCTTAAGTGGGTTTGTCAAACTGTAGACACTGGGTGTAAGCAAGAGCAAGTTGCAAAACCCTGTATGTGTGACTCCAATTTTCCATTGGGGAGTTTCTGTGAATTAGCTGCAAACAGATTTCCTATCCTGTCATGGGAAGGTAAACTCTCAAACCTACTGTACTCCATTTGATTTGAGAAAAGTGGCGCAATGACTGACATTTGATTGCTACTTACGGAATCAATCTGTCTGTTATGATTAACAGGGGAATGGTGTGTGATTTTGCAACCTCTTATAAATTTTTTGTACTACAATAATGCATCCAGTGAAACCAGTGTCAAAATTGCATCTGCTAAATTGCATGAAGTAGTATTTTACAGTATAAGAATAAGAAAAGATTTTGACCTTTCACAAAGGAAAAAGTATCCAAACTCATTAGTGCCATTACTACTGGGGTAACATGGCACAAATCCATTGTAAACTGACAAGAACACTTCCGTTTCTCCAATGTTAGTTTCATTGACAGATAAAACCTTGTTAATAGTACTTGTATTTTCACAATATTATGAAAAGGAAAGTTGCTACTCACCACATAGTGGAGACACTGAGTCACAAATAGGCAAAACAAAAAGACTTGTCACACTGTAAGCTTTCAGCCAAAAAGGCCTTCACCAAAAACACACACACTCTCTCTCTCTCTCTCTCTCTCTCTCTCTCTCTCTCTCTCGGCAGCTGCTAGAGGCTGCAGTCGTGTGTGCATGCATGTGCGTCCGTGTCGTCTGTTTTGACAAAGGCCATGATGGCTGAAAGCTTCTGTTGTCAGTCTTTGTTGTGCCTATCTGTGACTCAGCGTTCCCACTGTACGGTGAATAGCAACTTTCATTTTCATAATATTGTTACATTCTATCCCGGATTTTCCATTGTGTAATTGTTTTTTCTTTATATAAGCAAACTAACAAATTTTTTATTTTTGTGCAGGTTATAGAGCTCTACTTCGTGCGATATCATTGAATCCTTGTAATGTTTTCAGTCTTGCAATGTTGAAATAGGGAGAATGTATGAAACTGAAATAACAGAATTGTTCCTGAAAGCAGAAGTAATTTCCAATATTGTATTTGGAATATTTGTCATAAAATAAGTACCAGATTTTGTTGAATTCTTGGTGAGGACAGATGTGTTTTATACAGTGATATAAAAATAGTTGGCATAAAGTGATTACTGAAAGCAAATGGCACATGGTACAGTAAGTACTGCTGCATTGTATAAGGAACTGGATCGCTCTCTTGAGCAAGAAACTGTTAATAGTAACATTATTGTGTGATTTCAACTTTGAATTGTGAGGTTCCTCTATGATACTTCAAATCACATGTAACTAATGCTGAGACAAAACAACAGTTGACTACAAACATTTTAAGCTCTGTCAGATAATGTTATGTAGGAGTTCGGTTACAAAACAAATGACTTTTGGTGCAAATTTGTCTACTTCACAGTGATGACCAAAACGTTAAGATCATCTGCACATCGGTGCTGCATAAATTCAACAAGGCTTTCATGGGTGCTGGGGGTATATTGAACCATATGTCTACATGCAGGTCACACATTACTCATAAATTATGGGCTGGTGGTTTGTGGACATGGAACTGGTGTCAGATACTATCTCAAATGTGTTACATTGGATTAAGATCAGGTGCATTCAGTGGGCAAGACTTGTTTACTATAATTATCAAACCACTGTATCATTATTCTTGCCTTGTGACTTTTAATGTTATCCTTCTTGAGTATGCCATTGTCACTGGGATGGATGTCAAGCATGAAGGAATTATGTGGTCCACTGGTGTGTCAATGATGTCCTAAGTGGTCTTGATGCTATTGTTACCATAGGTCCCATGGAAGCTCAGGGAATGTGCCCCAGAGCATAATACTGTCCCTATTTACCTGCTTCTATGTTTACAGTCTGAATTTTGAGCAGCTATTCGCATGAAGGATGGTGTTTCTAGGCGCGATCACTCACCTGTTGTCTCAGATGTAATTAAACACATTGCTATTTATCAAGGACAAATCTCTCTCATTTCATACCAACTGCAATCACAACAGACAATGTTGTTGGACAACAGGGAACAAGTAGAAATAATCTGCTGCAGTGCTCAATGTTGAATGTAGTGCACTGAACTGCTTCTTATACTGAGTGAGTTGGTGCAGTGGTTAGTACACTGGACCTGCATTTGGGAGGACGACAGGTCACTCGCGACTGCCCATCCTAATTTAGGTATTCTGTGATTTCCCAAAATCACTTCTCATAAATGCCTTTATGGTTCTTGTGAAAGGAAAGACAGACTTCCTTCCCCATCGTTCCCTACCGCGATGGGCCCCGATGACCTCGCTGTTTAGTCTCCTCGCCCAAACCAACCAACCAACCAACCTGTGTGCTCTGAAACACTTTGCCTGTACCAGCATTATATTTGGTTCTCGGTCTATTTTGCAGTCTGTGAGATTGCCACCTATCTTCATTTTCAGAATGGACAAGCCACTGACCTTCACACACCAACACCTTGTCATCTACTTGTAGTTTCACCATCCTTGAAATATTTCCCATATGTGCTCAAAACAGTAGCACATGAACAGTCAACCAGCTTCACCAATTAAAACATTATCAATCACAAACTCCAGCCTGTAACGATCTGCCCGTCATAAGTCACTTAGGTGTGGATCATATTGTCCCTCCATTTATTTCCTTTACAATGTCAAGTGCCCACAACACACCAGAGAGCTTTCCTTCTTGCAATGGACAGTGGTCATAATGTTTTGACACAAGAGAGTATATTCAACTAGTTGTAGGTGTCTTGAAAGTAGGACCTACTGGATAAAGACTCTTTACCTTTAAGAAGCCAGAATTCCTGTAGTGCCAACACACACTTTAAATATTGATGAGTCTCTTCCTAGCATTTAGAACTGTTACTTCATCAAAGGGACAGAGGCGATAAGTTGTGTAAAGTTGGGAGGGAGATTACTCTGATCCTAGAATGTGAAGGACTCACTTGATACGTTGAGAGGTGACAGATAAATGAGTCAGAGGTGAGAATTCAAAACATTGTGCTAGCTTTGGCTCAGATGACAGGACAGTGAGACAAGCAATGACCACCAAACTGACATATCACTAAATCAGAAAATCAAATTGTAACCATGAAACTTTGATGATAGTCCTAGTCTACATATCAGCTCTTCACTGCAACACATTTCAACCCGATGGATGACGTGATCAAGACCCTGGTTGAAGAAGTTGGCATTTTGGCTGTTGAGGAATCCTTCTGCTTTGAAAATCATTGTGGAAATGCTTGCCACACTAAAGTTTCTTCATCAGAGGGAAGAGGTAGTAGTCATTGGGTGTCACACCAGGAGATTAGTAGATGATACGGCATTCGATAGACCAATGCAGCAGCATCACAGCAGCTGTCCTGTGCAGTATGAGCCTTGACACCACCTAGTAATCTGGTCACGAGATTTCGGTAGAATGCTGCTGTGATGATTTACCCTTTAAAGAGGCATCCATACAATGCTTTTTGTGTTCAACTTCATGTATGCACACAAATTCCCAACAGCACAACTATGTATGCATATTTGTACATGGCTAATTTACTAGGAATGGAGGCCACAGGTGAAGCACGTTGCTTTCCGACTTTGGTGGGAATCTTAGTGCTTTTTAGCAGACTAACGGCCACTAGGACCTGAGTGTGTGTAGTAAGTTGAGATTGTGCTGTGAAGCGATCAATGTGCAATAATTTGTGTTGACTTCAAAGGAAGTGTGCTGAAATTTATAGATTACACGAGTCATATGGAATGCTGCTGCTAAAGATTATTTGAATAAAAATTGGAAATGTGATGCTCTGAGTGTAAAGTATTACATACGTTTCCAATCATATAATTGCAAAGAACAAGTCTGTGTAAGTTTCAGAGTAGTAAAACAAGGAAGAAAGGGCCACAATTTATGGGAAGTGTAGTATATGAAAACTGTGGACGAATATTCATGCTGTGGTAACTTAAAAAATACAACTGCTGAGGAGCTTGACATCTGAACAAAACAAATGACAGGCTAAATGCATCTCCTCAGCAAACTACTAGAAATAGAAATGAAAGACCTTGACAAAGCAAAGGATACAAAACTGGAAAACTCAACCTCCCTTCCAGTGGCTGCTGGCGTTCATGTAGTTTTCAAGTGTGTCTAGTCTGAGGATGTTAATCTACATATAATATTTCATGATTAAAATTGTGTAAACAACTTTTTTGTAAAATAAAATACAAATGATGCATTTAAAGTAAATTACGCTTTACATAGCGATGACAAACCTCCCTCAACTATTTTTCAGTTTCAGGAATAATCACTGAAATGAAATGCTTAGTTTTGGAATAAGAAATAAACTGATACATGTAGCTAACGAAATACTGTTGCCAGCCTTATCGCTAAGCAGAAAATGTAAAACCTCACTGTGACATCCTCCTGAAATTTGCAAACAAAGTGTTGCCACTTTGTATTTCTTGTACCTCTCTTATTTAGATTCTTCTTCACCTACTGTCGCTACTGTGTTTTCTTTTTCTGTCATACTTTTGTGATAATAAATGCAGCACAAATTCCCGAGCAAAGAAGAAGCCATTGCAGACTGCTTGCGAAGTGATGCAACGTATGGACATGAGAATGCCCCCGTGTGTGTGTGTGTGTGTGTGTGTGTGTGTGTGTGTGTGTGTGTGTGTGTGTGTGTGTGCGTGTGTGCGCGCATCCTATCCACAAATTTTTGTGTGTACCCTGTTATTCCTGTGCATCTGTGATTGTGCCCAAGGAAAGACACATCTTGTGAACACACATTAATGATCATCAGAAGTTAACCCTACTCATTGGCAGTCAAAAGCTCAGAATCACCTTTACCTATAATGGTATAGTCTTCGCTTTTTCATTGTTGTTGAATCCTCATTCCAGCTACTTGTTTCATTTTTTTGTCTTGTGGTCATAGTGACTGACTTGCCCGTAGTGAAGAGGCAGCTAGAGAGAGCTGCCTAGATTTGCTTGACAAAGCTGCAACATTTCCCCTGCTGCCTTTGTTCTGCAGGCTATTTGAATAGGTGTAAGCAGTCACAGAAACCAGCAAGCAGTGACTTGTGTTGAAAGCTGGTCCTTCACTTTTCCCATTATCGTCTAAATTGCAATACACTGGTTTTCAAGGTCAATGGCTTCCACTTCCTTTGAGATGCCATCTTCTTCACAGAAAGAGGGTCTGCTGCTTTGTTCATTGTCTTGTTTGACAATACTGAAAGTGTCTGTGACACCTAACCACTGTTTCATATTGCTGCACAATGCTCCACTGCATCAAGATGATGTGTGCTCTTATTTTGGCTCCTCTATTGGTTTACTGTACTAAATTACTGTAGTGCACATGGTCATAGTTTACTTTGACTACTACTCATATTCCTGCATACCAGCATTCCCCCAGACTTGAAGAGAGATGTTTGAGAAACTACTTGGAATCATATATATGCTGATGTAACTCTTGCTGTTTGAGAGAGAATTGAATCAAATTTTGCACATGTTGACGTTATATTCATTGGCTACAATCAAGATCTTTCCAATTTTTTGTCAAATAATTTGATCAGAATGTTGATGGGTGCTTTCAGAATGCATCAGGAATGTTTCCTCAAAGGTTAGTTTACTTATCACTTTCAAAAAGTGGTATGTTGTTTTTAGTAATTAGCTAAACAAATCTATAGACCAGCTTTGTAATATCTCAGAAGTCTCGCAAGAAGTTTTAATTTGTGTGAGATACATGGCAATTTTTTCTTCACAAAAATTAACTACATTGCACTATGAAAAATTTTGTACCACATGATTTTGTATTATGGTACGTACAAAGTCTGTAGTAAATTTCACCTTTTTATTCGCAGTGCTTCAGCAGGAAATGTGACTTACACACTGAAAAATGAAAGTTGTGGGAAATGCAGAAAAAGATAAGATTTATGCCAAAAATGAGTACCTTAATGTTCGCTGTAACCATACATCTGGTCTTTATTGTCTTTGTGTAGCTGTGTTTCCCTGGGGTGATCTTTCTTGCATTACCTTTTGGTGAAACTAAACAATGGAAACTTCAGGTAGGAATATCAGTAATGTAGGAAGAGAGATTGCTACTTTAAAGAGATATGTTAGTTCACAGTAAGTAGCAATCTCTTTTCCTACATTGTTGGTGTGCTCTTTTGGCAGATACCATTCACTGACATTTCAGTACTAGCATTACACATCAATCTTAACAAGTTTTCAGTGAATCAAATTCCATCACATCCTAGTCTCATAAGGGCGCTGTTTCTTCCAGCATTACCACCATTGAATGTTGGAAAAGCATCTTACAAGGAATTTTAACAGTAGCAGATAAGTGAAATGTTGTCTTTGGGTCTCTCTCCTAAATGAAGTTATTAAAGCTTTCATTTGGGTTTTGTGTTCAGTGTGTGTATTTCTTTAAAATGGTAATTGATTACATTGTAAGTGGAGGCACACAGCCACCTATACTCTACAGATGTCTTCTCTGATGGCAGGAAATAATAAAATATCACAAACAAGGCAAGGACAGAGTTGCGGAGCAAAGGAGGTGGCTCTGTCCATTTGTTGAAACAATATAGCATTTACATCTTTTGTGTGATGGCAAAAAATTTCAACATTCTGATCAATTTTACATACCTACCCCCTAAACGTCCATCGATGTTAATTCCCCCCCCCCCCCCCCCTCCATTTTCTTTCATCTTTCCCCAATTCTTTAGTTCTTACCTGCCCGCCACCAACATCTCTGCTTTCCTCTTGGTTCTTAATTGGATTTTTCATGTTTCTCATCT
Organism: Schistocerca gregaria; assembly: GCF_023897955.1. Lineage (NCBI taxonomy): Eukaryota > Metazoa > Arthropoda > Insecta > Orthoptera > Acrididae > Schistocerca > Schistocerca gregaria. The sequence goes on along the minus strand of NC_064920.1, from coordinate 938,773,943 downwards.
TAGAAATTGAACTGTACTTCTCATTCTGTCCTGTCATCTGTCCCAAAGTTGATACATTACTTACCAAAATACCAGGTATTACCTTTCATGTGCCATACGCCTGACATCCTGCCCCCCTTTCATCCTGGTTTACACATAACATGAGTCCCTTGCATCCTGGTGTCTTGAGTGACCTGCCTCCCTTCCCAAATATATTCCTCTTTCCTCCCCGATAAAGGAACCAACAGTTTGGAAAGCTGAAAACATAATTTTTTCCTACACTTTTTTGTTATAGGCGGTATTGGAATTTTACCTCCTGAAGGTTATTGGTGGCTACTAAACCCTCTCTACATAATTTTTCAGTTAGATTACACAGAATTCCTTAAGCACCCTTATGAAGGATTTATGTTCCAGGAGGCATGTTTTCTTTTATTGTGATTTTATGAATGAGTCTTATGTGCAAAGCTTCCATTAACATTTCACTGATGTTACAGAACACAATGCATTCTGAACCATTTGGCTGGTATGTTTGTGCTATTCTTTAATGAGAGCTTTTTAAAGTTCCAGAAAAGGAAAGCCACATTGTGAGAAGTATTTCCTTGATGTTATATTTTGAATAGTTCTAAGCTGGACCTTTCTCCTTTGGTGGCTTCATTTTCCTGGATTGTCACCAAGATTTGGTTGCCTCCAGAGTTCACTGTATTCAGTGCCTAATACCTCTGATCCTGAGGGAACTGGAGGAGATGAGATGTGCCATGCTGCTAAAGTCCTCATCTCTTCAGCCACTGTGCGTACCCTTTAGTCTCTGCAACAGTTGTATCCAGCCAATAAAGTAGTCCAGGGTGTCTGCCTCTACTTACTAAGGCTGGGAAAGGAGATGTCTCTGCTGAGTTGCAGGACACACAGGTGGTGCGGAGATCAAAGGGTGGGTGTAGCAGGCAGAGGCATGTTGTGCCCCCTCAGCTCAGTTTGTCATTCTCCTGCATGCATCTTACTGTTGAGGCAGTCATACATTTATGAGACAAAGAGTGGTTTTAAGTGACACACTAAGCTCCATATAGTAAAGCCCACAATGTGGCCATGTGTACCTCCTTCCAGTTGTGCAGATGGGACAAGGTTCTCCTTACTCGTCTTTGCTTAGGCCACAACCGTGTGACTGTTTCTTGCTACAGTGAGAGTACCCTCCAATGTGTGTTGCTTGTGACATAGAGATCACTGTGTTCCACATTTTGTTAGATGGTGTTTTATTTTCAGACAAGAGGGTAGTGGCAGATTTGCCAGCCCTCTGTTTTAAATGACTTCAAACAAATGTGGTTAGAGTTTTTAGGTTTTGTGATTTGTCTAATTTGTTCAATTAAATTTTAGGGATATGTCCTTAATGTGGTAACAGTGACTGGCTCATCCATATTTTTTGTTTATGGTAAACCAATCAATTTCCCTGTTCCTTCCTTTTAGCTCCTTTTAATTTTACTTCTGTTTTAATCTCAGGAATATCACCTTATACCCCATCTCCATTTTCCGGAAGGTGTGTGACATTGAGTGATACAGCAAGTCAACACGAGTGTGGTGGCTGAGAGTGGATGTGTATCATTTTATAGTTTTCCTTCTCACTGTGTGACAGTGAATGTAACTAAAATTGTAAAAACAGTGCTGTTGCTACATAGTTGTCACAGCTAAGTTATTCAGTGTTTCTATCCGTTATCTCAGGGTAACAAAGAAATGAGTTTGAAATAATATAGATTGGAAATTTATTCATAGTCTCAAAATAATTCTCACATCAGTTCTTTCATTTAGAAATGTTACTGATTATACACCAAGGAACTGTCAGACAGCAAAAGCAAAGATGTTCTGAAGTGCTTAAGTGTCCTTCAGGTTTCATGAACAGATCTGTATGAGATTAAGCAGTTTGACCATTGTTTAACCTATTATGCTGTCACACTCTTGTGGGATTGCCAACTGTCAGAAAATGTGTAAATGATTTGCTAACTTCGGGATATTTGCTTCATGCCCAGCACAGCTCATGAAGACTCCAGTACACAGAATGGCGAGATGGATTTGGCAAGCTCAGGTCAAAATGAATAATATGACTGTAGGAAATCATCTTGCCTTCAATCAGATGCTGACACTCTTTTTGACAATGTGATATGAAATTGTATCTGGGTAAGTTTTCCTTGCTCATTGTTAAAGTACTTTGGCAAGTGGAAGATGTCTTCAAATCACAATTGAAAATGAATATAACATGATTTAGAAACTGGCCAGGAAAGTGACCTGCTGACAGTGAACTGATGTTTAATGTTCTGCTTATCTGATAGCGGTTGAAAAATATGTGCCTGCTATAAATTTGTTTACCAAGTTTCTAATCACATTATCACTACATCAGTGAAAAAGATGGAACAATCAACCAAACTAGGATTGTTATTAGAATAATTTCAGATGAAGTGCTAAAAATTACAAAATTTCAGGCCCGCTGTCAGTTATAACTTGACTTAGTCTAGAAAGTTGGCCTCAGAACATCTTCCGTGCTTCGTTACTGGAATACATGTATCGATTATGCGTGGAGCTTATGGAAAATAGTGTAAGTTATGAGGTAAACAATGCATTATGCAGGATGCCTCCTTCCCAGAAAGGCAGTTCATACAAAAATTAATTTTCTAAGGTCAGAGATGTTTTGTTATCCATTTATTAAGGATTGTTTTAATGACAATCTTTTGTTATGCTCCTACAATGCTTGAAAGCTGCTGGTCACTATCTCAGAAAAATCAGCTCGGTATGACAGAAAATTGGTGTAGTAGTTAGAGATTCTAAATAAATGAGGCAGTGATTATTTTGAGTATGAATTGGTTCCATTTCATGCATGTTTTTTCCTTCTGATTCCAGTATGAACATTGCAGCAGATACTTCATCTAAATGTTAAGTTTTGTAAAAATCTGAATTGCCATTAGTATACATCTTCCTGTACAATTAAAAATTCAATAATTAAGATATTTTGCTGTTGAGAATTTTCTTCAATTTAATTTTTAGTTTGATCTCTGCATGCAATTTACACCAGTTGAGACAAAGAATTTTCATTTCATGGCCTCATCTCTTTAGTGTGTAGCCCCTTTTTTTAGAAAGGGAATCTTCTGTTGAGGGTATCTCTTTTTTCCTTGTTGCAGATACAGGTTTGTGCAGGATATTTCATTTACTCGATGAAACTCATTTCGTGTAAAATACCAAAATTTGAGGAATTTTTCATTGAGTCATATTATCGGAAATTCTGAATTTGAGATGACTGAATACTGCTGCTCAGCTGCTAGAATTGTAATAGGGATAATATTGGAGGTTGTGCTCTGAATTAATGATGCAGCTACTCTTTGAAATTGTGAGCTAAGAAATTCCTGAGTTGTCATAAAGAGTAAAATTAGAATAGTTAAGTATGCACACAGATGCAATGGGCCTGCAGCCTCTGGTGGATACTAATTTAAAATTGTGCATGTTGTGTTTACGACTGAAAGTTTTCACTGCTGAGAACTGAGTATGTGGTTACTTTTCCAAAGTGTGAACTCTGAACAAACTGATGCTTGTGATTGCGTGAGCTTCCTCATACAAACTCTTGGATTCAAGAGCTGCTTGCAGAATTCATCTATTCTTTGCAGATTCATATTTATATTTGACGTTAAGAGCATATGAAAATAATAATTTGGTTGAATGTTGCAGCAGAATCGGAAGTGCATCAGCTTTTGGGCCTTATACAATTTTACTATATAGTTCACTAGACTTGTTAAATGACTTTAAAATGTTACTGCATGGTCTTGGGTGTGTAACTGTTGGGAAATAGATTTTACCATGATGGAACTAGAAGCTGTAATAAAAAGATTGTCAAAATCAAAAATGATTCTGCACTGTTTCTGCCCATTTATGATAGATGTAGAGAAGAGTGAAAAGTTGACAGATTATTTCACATTATAAAGTATGTCAGCCAAGAGCTATGATATAACATGTAATAGATAATGCCTGGAAAAAAATGCTGATACACTGGCCTGTGAAGTAAGACATTTAATTCCTAGACTTGCAAGTTCTACTTGTCTGCTGTTCAGATAACTGTTTATGGTTACTGTTGTAAATTGAGTTTCTATGAAATTTCCCAACAATGCAGAAGAAAAATGTGATGTTGTTGTTCAACTTTTGATTTTGAATTTCAGTATTCTGAAACATGATGTATAATTGCAGTGAATGTTACTTATTTCAGACAAATGGCCGAATTGTTCACGTAAATGGATCCCACACATGCCTGTAATGGTTTTCTTGTTTTGACTTTGCATACAGGCCTCATCTGCCAGACGCAGCCATGAAGGAAGCTATGGGGGTGGAACCGACTACAATAGTCGCTATAGTTACACTGAGGATAAGGGAGGTTACGGAGAGGAGAGGGGCCGCGGATATCGCGAGGAAAGGCGGTCCGCAGGAGCTTTCAGAGACCGCTCAAGGGAAGATTATCCCCACAGAAAAGCAGATCATCTGGATTCAGACATGCCTCCACCCTCAAGTGGACCTCCTCGCCATGTGTCCTCCCCCCGTGGCTCCTTCAGGGGAAGAATTAGTAGCAGAGGCTCAAGAGGCCTATCAAGATTCATGCTCGCCAGAAGAGCTGACTCCATACTCGCCAGGAAGAGGAGATTAGTTGATTCTTACACGGTCCGCAAGCAATATCTAGCAAGAGCTCATGCAGAGAGTTTGAGGAGGCTCAAGATGCAAAAGTTAAGGAGGTAATAGCTGTTAAAATATATTTTAAAAAAGCATATGAAAATGATTGAAAAAATGTGATGTATCATACAGAACAGGAGGATTGTCAACTGGTCAAAGTATTTTTTTCTTTTGACACTGAATATTCCTGGAAAGTAGTTTGAAAGAAGAAAAAGCAAAACACATGATAAGCATTTCGCTGATAATGGCTTAGATGCCAGTGATTATCTGTATTTTACATGTAAAAATGTGATGTCATGTGTTAGGAATGAATAGTTTGTATAAGTAATACCATTTTTAATGGTATGTGTGTAGAAAAACCAGTTGACCTCTGTTACTATGGTAAATGAGAGATAGAAAAACCTCTAAACTAATTGCATGTAAGAATTATGTGTACTATGCTGTGTAAAGCATAAGCAGACAGTTACTAATGATGAAACTCTACAGAAATGAAAATGATTAATTAGGTTTTCAAATACAGATTTTTGAAGAGATAAATGCCCCAAGAAATGGCCTATCTTCTTACTTTGTACTAAGCATTCCATTGATATGAAGCATAGATGAAATTTTATGTGACGGAGAAAGGGGAGGGGGTTCTTCACTATGATTATGAAATGGTTAGAACCTGAAATGAACATCTACAGATGTACTAAAGTATAGTTACATAAACTTAGTATGTATTATGTTTTCTTCTTATTTTGTTTTCTTATTTAAATCCTCTGTGAAAGTAGGCTCAGAGAAGCAGCTGCGAAGAAAGAGAGTGCAAAGGCAGAAAAAGATTCTGCAAAAGCTACAGAAGATATAAGTGATGAGGAGAAAGAAGCAAACTGGGAAGAAGGCAAAGCAGCCAAGGTAAGATAAGGTCCATATTTGTTGTTATGAAACAGAGAAGTCCTAAATGTTTTTAGAAGTTCCTCTGCAAATTTTTCTGTAAGTGTTAGTTGTTACTGTTACCTTTACTCGAAAAAGCCACCTGTTGTTACTCTTCAGGCTAATGTTTGCTACTGCAGTAGCAGCAAATGGTAAGTGGTGAAAGTCATGGAAACAAGTTTCATATCACCTCTATGCTTTACTTATGCAGTATTTTCTTGCAGTATCATTGCAGTTATTTTCTGCCAGAACACCCTACTCAACAGGTTAAAAATGGCTTGTTGATTTAGGAGCAGGTGATTCATTTTCACTTAAACAAAAGCAGTTTGAAACAGTACTACTCACCATTACACTTGCTTCACCAGGAAGGATAGAAAACCTAATTTTTTCTTGTGTGTTCGCTGTGTAGTAGGAAATAAAAATGAATCAATTTTTAGATGCTTAAAGGGTATACGGCGTGCAAAATTTAGTATCTGTTGAAGTTACAGTAGCCCTAACCTTGCTGGGAATAGTGGAGTGATGCTGTTGTGTACCCTATTGGATTCATTACAATTGCAGCAGTTATGTCTGTTTCTGTGGACACTAGTCGCATTGGCCTGTTACTGTTTGCATGACATTGAAAATGGCCCTCATGAACTGTGTGTAAATCGTGGGATCCCAATGAACATGAATAGCCTGGGACAGGATAATTTTGTGAAACAGCAATGGAAAAAATAATGTAAAATTAGCAGTTTTTAATACAGTAATATGAAATTGATGTTTTTTTAATTAATAAATTTGTAATTTTGCTGTACAAAAATGCTACAAATTTGAAGATAGCAGTTCACTAATGAGCCTACTTGTAACTGATTGTTATGTAGTATCAGAATTGCATTTAAAATTCTAATTTCCTCAAGGCTAAGGTTAGCATATAATCTTAAAATAACAGCTCTATTCTTCCTGTTCTGATGAATTCAATACAATGGGACAATACGCAGTAGTCTAGAGAAGCCTTGATCCTGCCTCTTGTCAAATTGATGTCCAACATTCAAATGCATATTTCTGAATTGAAACCTATTGCATGAACTTTCCTTATATAGAGAATGGAGGCAGTGTTTCTCCTAACAATGTGTGTGCTTGCTCTGAAATGCTAATCATATATGTATTCAAGCATGTATCGGGCAGGTAGGTTAGAAAATTTAAAAAGGGAAATGGATAGGTTAAAGTTAGATATAGTGGGAATTAGTGAAGTTCGGTGGCAGGAGGAACAAGACTTCTGGTCAGGTGACTACAGGGTTATAAACACAAAATCAAATAGGGGTAATGCAGGAGTAGGTTTAATAATGAATAGAAAATAGGAATGCGGGTAAGCTACTACAAACAGCATAGTGAACGCATTATTGTGGCCAAGATAGATACGAAGCCCACACCTACTACAGTAGTACAAGTTTATATGCCAACTAGCTCTGCAGATGATGAAGAAATTGAAGAAATGTACGATGAAATAAAAGAAATTATTCAGATAGTGAAGGGAGACGAAAATTTAATAGTAATGGGTGACTGGAATTCGAGTGTAGGAAAAGGGAGAGAAGGAAACATAGTAGGTGAATATGGATTGGGGCTAAGAAATGAAAGAGGAAGCCGCCTAGTAGAATTTTGTACAGAGCACAACTTAATCATAGGTAACACTTGGTTTAAGAATCATGAAAGAAGGTTGTATACGTGGAAGAACCCTGGAGATACTAAAAGGTATCAGATAGATTATATAATGGTAAGACAGAGATTTAGGAACCAGGTTTTAAGTTGTAAGACATTTCCAGGGGCAGATGTGGACTCTGACCACAATCTATTGGTTATGACCTGTAGATTAAAACTGAAGAAACTGCAAAAATGTGGGAAATTAAGGAGATGGGACCTGGGTAAACTGAAAGAACCAGAGGTTGTACAGAGTTTCAGAGAGAGCATAAGGGAACAATTGACAGGAATAGGGGAAAGAAATACAGTAGAAGAAGAATGGGTAGCTCTGAGGGATGTAGTAGTGAAGGCAGCAGAGGATAAAGTAGGTACAAAGACGAGGGCTGCTAGAAATCCTTGGGTAACAGAAGAAATATTGAATTTAATTGATGAAAGGAGAAAATATAAAAATGCAGTAAATGAAGCAGGCAAAAAGGAATACAAACGTCTCAAAAATGCGATCGACAGGAAGTGCAAAGTGGCTAAACAGGGATGGCTAGAGGACAAATGTAAGGATGTAGAAGCTTATCTCACTAGGGGTAAGATAGATACTGCCTACAGGAAAATTAAAGAGACCTTTGGAGAGAAGAGAACCATGTGTATGAATATCAAGAGCTCAGATGGCAGCCCAGTTCTAAGCAAAGAAGGGAAGGCAGAAAGGTGGAAGGAGTATATAGAAGGTTTATACAAGGGCGATGTACTTGAGGACAATATTATGGAAATAGAAGAGGATGTAGATGAAGACGAAATGGGAGATACGATACTGCGTGAAGAGTTTGACAGAGCACTGAAAGACCTGAGTCGAAACAAGGCCCCCGGAGTAGACAACATTCCATTAGAACTACTGACGGCCTTGGGAGAGCCAGTCATGACAAAACTCTACCATCTGGTGAGCAAGATGTATGAGACAGGCGAAATACCCTCAGACTTCAAGAAGAATATAATAATTCCAATCCCAAAGAAAGCAGGTGCTGACAGATGTGAAAATTACCGAACTGTCAGTTTAATAAGCCACGGCTGCAAAATACTAACGCGAATTCTTTACAGACGAATGGAAAAACTGGTAGATGCAGACCTCGGGGAGGATCAGTTTGGATTCCGTCGAAATGTTGGAACACGTTAGGCAATACTGACCTTACGACTTATCTTAGAAGAAAGATTAAGAAAAGGCAAACCTACGTTTCTAGCATTTGTAGACTTAGAGAAAGCTTTTGACAATGTTGACTGGAATACTCTTTTTCAAATTCTAAAGGTGGCAGGGGTAAAATACAGGGAGCGAAAGGCTATTTACAATTTGTACAGAAACCAGGTGGCAGTCATAAAAGTCGAGGGGCATGAAAGGGAAGCAGTGGTGGGGAAAGGAGTGAGACAGGGTTGTAGCCTCTCCCCGATGTTATTCAATCTGTATATTGAGCAAGCAGTAAAGGAAACAAAAGAAAAATTTGGAGTAGGTATTAAAGTCCATTGAGACGAAGTAAAAACTTTGAGGTTCGCCGATGACATTGTAATTCTGTCAGAGACGGCAAAGGACTTGGAAGAGCAGTTGAACGGAATGGACAGTGTCTTGAAAGGAGGATATAAGCAAAACGAGGATAATGGAATGTAGTCAAATTAAATCGGGTGATGCTGAGGAATTAGATTAGGAAATGAGACACTTAAAGTAGTAAAGGAGTTTTGCTATTTAGGAAGTAAAATAACTGATGATGGTCGAAGTAGAGAGGATATAAAATGTAGACTGGCAATGGCAAGGAAAGCGTTTTTGAAGAAGAGAAATTTGTTAACATCGAATATAGATTTATGTATCAGGAAGTCGTTTCTGAAAGTATTTGTTTGGAGAGTAGCCATGTATGGAAGTGAAACATGGACGATAACTAGTTTGGACAAGAAGAGAATAGAAGCTTTCGAAATGTGGTGCTACAGAAGAATACTGAAGATAAGGTGGATAGATCACGTAACTAATGAGGAGGTATTGAATAGGATTGGGGAGAAGAGGAGTTTGTGGCACAACTTGACTAGAAGAAGGGATCGGTTGGTAGGACATGTTCTGAGGCATCAAGGGATCACAAATTTAGCATTGGAGGGCAGCGTGGAGGGTAAAAATCGTAGAGGGAGACCGAGAGATGAGTACACTAAGCAGATTCAGAAGGATGTAGGTTGCAGTAGGTACTGGGAGATGAAGCAGCTTGCACAGGATAGAGTAGCATGGAGAGCTGCATCAAACCAGTCTCAGGACTGATGACAACAACAACAAGATATTTCATGCCAAATTGGTGTTTCATTGCTAGCACAGTATCATATTTTCAGTTTTTAGTGTCCATTGAATCGTGTGGGTTGGAAACACAGGTTGATTCAATCCTTTGTCACACAAGATAATTTACGAAGTTTGTCTTGTGACACAGCAGCCACCATGATGGTTAAGGCTTTTAGTGTGTAAAATTGTGTGTTGAGTATGCTGTAAAAGACAAATATTAATGGATTTGACGAGAAAATCACACAATTAATTTCATAACATGCCACATTGATGTAAAGCAGTGTATTGGACTCAAATTCAATTTTCGCAAAAATACTTTAGTGTCATGTACTGCATTTCCACACAGTTAACCTACTATTCCAGCACTTTTACATTTTGGATTAGAGATTTGCAATCTGCCTCTTCTTTCGTGTTCAGAAAAATATGGTCTTCACACAAAATCTTGAAGTTTCAAGGAATCTGTATTTTCTTGTGTTAACATTTCCAGATCAGATTTGTATGGTCTCTTAAAGGCTACTTTTTACTTCAACTCATGAGTAGATAATCGTTAATTTGTAACTGCGTTGTATGCTTCCTTCAGTATTATACAAAGTTACAATCTGTTTCCTTTTCTGTCAGCAGTCTCTCTTGTCTGTAAGATAATGAATGGACAGAACTAATGGCAAAGAGAATTTCTGTTGATGTTCAGTGTACTTATACTGCAAAAGTGAGATGTATATTGCTGTTGTGAGATTGTGCTTAGCTTTTGCATTTGGCAAGAACACACATCACTAACACAAGAGGTTGGGTCATGTTTTGCCAGTTGACCTGTTGTTATAGAGTACATACCCTTTCAATGGTAATCTTTGGGAAATGGGAAAAGTTAACATAAAGATTTTGTTGCTAAAGAATAATAACAAACGGCAGTGAATGTGTAAGGAATTTACCATTCATTGTTGATTGTGTGTACTGCATAAGCCAACTTATATGGAACTGGAATTATCATTTCCTCCTAGAGCACATGTGAAAATTAATAGTGGGCTATTATGTTAATGTTAGTTAACAATGAATGACTCCAAAAAATTTTTTAAGCATTGTGTATTTTTTTTATAGGTGTTATAAACGAAATCTCAGGACTTAAGCAGAGCAATAATACACACAACTGTGCTGCTGATTGTCACTTCATCACAAAAAAGTCATATACATTACACATATTCCTCTCATTTGCTGCGGATTTCAACAAAACCATTTCATATCAAAACTTTAAACAGTTGTAAGATACTTAACGAGAATTATGGTTGCAAAATTGTTTAAAGTGTTTGTGATAGCACATTGATCCCTATAAAGTAAACAATACTTGTCCTAATTTAATTTTTGTGGAATTTGTAAAAAGTATTTCCTGACAATAGTAAAGCAAAGGAACACTTAACACTGCTAACATCGTAGAAAGGTAAGTTCTTTGCAGCCTTCTGTCTGGCATTTTGACCATATTCTTCTGAACATGGCAGTCACACATCTTAACAAAGCGTATATAAAAACAAACCCCACTTTCTGACATAAAGTTGGCATTGAGTTCCGAGATATCATATACAAAATCCAAAATTTTAATACTTTATAAGTTATACATTAATTTATAGTTAGCTATTGACTAAAGAATGTCTTCACAGCTTTAATGAGTTATTGAAGCATGTGAAAACATTCAGTTAGAAAAAGACCTGTCTTCAGTGTTACTTCGCAGAATCCGAAGTTGTCAGTCAATGCTGACACCCATGGGCTCAGCGGGATGAAGAATAGGGGAGTTTTGCACGTGTGGTGTGTATTGTATATGATAACTCAGGTCAGAAAAGGTTCAGTTGCGTACATAATGAAGAAAAAATAAAACTTGGAGGTATATGGGACTAGGGGCTGAAGAGCTTATTGTCTTCCTGCTGTCCAAAACACTTTTTGTTGGTCAGGATTAGTTCAGTCAATTGAAGGAAAATTGGGGGGGGGGGGGGGGAAATTTGTGTAGCTGCAGATTTTTGTAGGTGGTGGTGGTGGTGGTGGTGTAATGCATTAAATACGAAAAATCAAGAGTGTGGTGGATTGGGGTTTAAAGGTCACATCCAAGTATAACATTAAACTACATTAGATTTCGTACAAAAAGATCTTATTCATTTTTTCTTTTGGAAATACTCCATTTAGCATTGCAGGGAATGGAAAAATCAGGGCAATAAGCGTTTCAATGTTATAAAATCGATGTGCGTTCTAAAATGAACTGTGTTAAGAACAAATTTTAAATGTATTCTAGTGTTTCCGACTTAGTGTGAGTGTGAATCTGGGTTACTTCGGTTTATTCCTCCAAACCACCGTCCATTTCTTTTCGAGGTGACTTACTTGGATTTCGCAGCCACTCTTCATTACTGGATAGCCGGCTGCTGGAAATCATCTGGACTACTTCTCTGTTGAATAACACTAGATATAGGAATTTTTAGACTCTCTTCTACTTATGAAATAAGTTGACATACAAACTTTACTTTTCATCAGTTCATGATGTATTTGACTTTGATACACAATAAAACTCTTAACTTCAACATAAATATTTAACTTCCAGTAAGTACCTCATACAATCGAATGTGAGAAACAAATTGAATTACAGTTAAGAAAGTTGGCTTTGATAACTTTTCTTAACATGGCTCAGAAAACAGTGTTGCATGTAGCAAGGTTACGCCATGAGTTCTCAAGAGTTCTTTTTCTTTGTTTTAATAACAATAGTCAATGACCCAATAAGCACAGAACTGCATATAAACTTCATGGTTCTTCCTTACACACACATCTGTGGATTGCCTTACAGGTACCTGTGGGTGCTGTTTGTCCACCTTGTCTTTCTTCCTGCGACTGCACACAAACATGAGACTCGCAGTAGGTAGGATTCTACCATCCCACACTCATATCCAGAACATCGTGTGTTAGAAACGGTAGATAGAATTTATACAGAAATTCTCGAATCACTACAGTATGTACCACATCTGAGTGAAGCAGGTATATTTTGAGGGATAAATTGCAATCAGCAAGTTTAGTGGTTGAAAGGCAGGGGTGAAAATTAAGAGCATTTGGGGAAGGTTGGCCGCTGGATTGTTAGTCGTGCTGTTCTTTCCTTCATAAGTCTGCAAAACGAAGCACGAACTGGCAGTTCCCCATTTTCTCAGGTGCACTATGTCACATATATGAACTATAATGTGTTTCACAAAGGTACATCGACCCAGCCACAGCATGGTTTAGGATTCACTGTTTTCACATTGTGCAGACATGTCCAGGGGTCTTCACTTCCCCAAAGTGCCGTTACACTACATGGAATATAGATATTCATTATTAATAATACTTACACATATAGACAGAATCTACAGAAATCTCTGCATGCTGTTCTGCAATGCTAGAGGGAAATTGATACTTAGTCACCCTGTGAGTGCTGTTCACTTTTTGATTGAAAGACTACACCTTCTTAGCACTTCCTGTCCAGGTCTCTCTTGTGAGTGGATAAAATAACTCCACTGAGCTGGTATTAATAGAGTGGAATTGCTTTCAGTGCAGTAGTGAGTACTTATTTGCTGCTGTTAAATGCTCTATTATGTGAAAAGAGCTAAACAGTTAGCCGTTACTTGTCTGCTGTGCCGAAGACCCTGCACAAAGTGTAGCATGTCAATATGTATTTGATATGTCAATTTCATTGTCTCCATGATCTGTGGCTGGAATAATTTTCACAGCTTGAAGGTATAAACTGCACCACCATAGCCCCAGTTCTCCAAATCTCTGAAGAGGCCTTAAGGCTTAAATTGACTCCTTCTGTAACTGATGTAGGTAACTTAATTGTTATGGAATGTCAGATATTTCCACAAAAATCAAGCAATGCATTACAGCAGGTTATTCCTCTTCTAGATTTGAACATGACCAGTCGTATTTAATCAGACATACCAACACCCACCTAGACATTCACAATGGGTGTGTGGTGTGTGGCTTCACTCAGTGCAGCCCACTCAAGTGCCATAAATTTATGAATGGAAGAGATTAATGGTAAGAGAAGTGCAGTAACTTTCTGATAACACAGTTAAACAGTTTTACAATGTGCCGTCAGTATAGACAGCAGCAAGATGCCACATTTATTAAAACAATCCCTTTCTCACCAAGACCACGTAGGCCAAATTAAGCACTTCTCATCCATTGTTTAACAGCACATACGTTGGGCTTAAAATAATTTTGTTTATGGGTTTACAGTTATAGATGAGTAACTGTAGATATTTCCATAGTTGCTCATGAAATCTTAGATCACTTCTATACTGATGTGGGAATGTTACAATATCTCTGTCTTCAAACGGATTGTCCGCCCCCCTGTTTCTCATTGACTATGTTGAACCAGCAGCTGACAACCTCTTTCATTCTCGTCATATGTCATTGTGAGAGTCAACATTGTAGCACGTAATTATGGCATTGACCCCTATCAAGAGTTCTGCAGTCCCCTGCAGAAATTAATATTATTGTTGAGTATTTGTTCAATTTTGAATAGAAATGGATTCAGTCACACTGCAGTTCAAACATGGCAGATGTTCCTAAAGACAGTGTACACAGTATAGATTCCCATTGTTGGCAGTGTGATGTAACGTCATGTAGGGTGCAAGTCATGTGTAACAGCAAGTAATACATAAATATAAGATCACAATCATGGTTCAGTTCAATTATTGAATTTCTGCTTGGCCTGATGTCGGCACTATCTCCATGATGTGTCCTGCCTCTGTAATTTTCTTCCACAACAGTATTACAGTTGTGGTGCATAACTTAATTCTCTCACAACAATAATTCAGTTTATTAGGAATAAGTTCATTAGATGTTTCATTATGGACCTATTTTCTTCGTCTCACCTTAATGTCACTGTGTTATCAAGCTGATCAAAAGCTGGTAACATCTTCACCCAATATTCTAATAGAACAACAGTGACTGTCTTACTCTTTTGTAACCCACTAACTAGATCATTACACTCTCTCATAATGAAAATATTGATCTGGCTTCAGAACCAAGGAATGTCTTTTGAAGGATAACATTTCTGCCTTTGAATGAATGTTACCCTTACTGGAATAGCAGTTTTAATGTTTGTACGTAGTATGCATACGTGTACGAGAAATTTAATTGCAAACATGTTCAAATACAATAGTTTGTAACATGATGGAATTGTGCTGTTTCCTCCTGTATTTCACACAATAATTTTTTAAGCATAGCAGTAGTTTGTTGTGTCTAGTTCATAGTTTCTCGTGTATCCTGTGTGCACTGTCGCCATGAGAGTCAGGTGTCACATGATTGTTTGAGACATATTGGGAAATCTTGAGTCTGTTTGAATATTATCATTTGCACAGATGTGTCCTTTCATTTCTTCGAAATATATCTGCATGTGACCTCAATAGCAAAAGCTCTATAAATGTGAGACAACCCCTGTACAATATATTAACCAGTACACAAAGTAAAGCTCAGCAGCAATAGTTTAGTGTGAGTATGATGATGCTGCGTATTTTGAATTATGAATTTGGAAGAAAAACATTGTCTTATAATCAGGAAAATGTTAGTAGTAATTGATGGTTCTGGTAGAATTGTTACCCATAACAGTTAGTCCGGCAGCATTGTATTCAGAGTAAATGTACTCAAGGTATACCCTTGGCACTAAGTATGTTGTAACCTCAGTGCATAACGTTAGAGATGGAGCATACACATATCTGCTGATCCAAGAGTCTGATAGCTGGATTTGTCATACTACAGTCCAAACTGTAATTTTTTAAGGTAACAGGAGCACCATCCTCTCCAACATATTTATCTACTTCAATTGTTCATTAATGTATTCAGTTATGCAACACTGTTGACAATGTTTTTATGCTGCATGGGTCGATATTTTGCTATTTTGTTACTACCTTTTGACATTGTATTGCACATCTATATTCATTGTCTGACATGAAGTGACTAAATTTTAGAAGGCTGAAGATCAAGAAGGTGAAGGGGAAGGAGAAGGTGGAGACGAGGAGGAAGACGAAGAGGATGATGCTGAAGAGGAGTTAGAGGAAGGGGAGACACCTGACAAAAAGGAAAAGAAGACGAAAAAGGTTAAAAAAGAGGTTAAGAAAGAAACCAAAGATGAGGAACCGGAAGAAGGAGAAGAAGTTGAGGAAGAAGAGGAAGAAACAGAAGGTGGAGAAAAAACAGATAAGACTGAGAGTGAGAAGAAAGAGACTAAAAGTAATGGAGGAGTTCATGTGAGTATGGCACAGATAAATGCTAGAATATAATATGCTTTCAATTATGTGTGTATCACACTATAATAAATATGCTGTAAAGTTTGCATTAATAGATTCCATGGCAGCAAGGAAACATGCTTAATCTTGGGTAAGGAAAAATTCATTTCCTTAAATTTAAAAAATTCATTTCCTTACATTTAAAAAATTGTACCCTGCAGCGCCCTGCTTTACAAGCGGAGGAGCGTGCATACACATGGTATTTTTTGTATTTATCAATGTAGTTGTTAATTACAAAATTGGTTTGCACATAGTGAAGGGGGTGATGCTGATACCCGTAAACTCCCAGTTCTCTAAAGAATCTAATTCCCATGTATTAGACAGCTTCAGATGTCTCATTACTTTTCAAATTAGGTAGTGTTAAATATTTGAGTTTAAGCACGGGGGTGAGTTAGTTTCGCAAAGTTTGAAATTATGCACAAACTTTGTTGCAGGTAGCTAAGTGCCCCCATTCTCAAATTCTGGCTTAATATATTGTCTGTGTGTTTGCATGTCATCAGTTGTGCTGCCTCAAGATAAATGCAGTTTCTAATTGTAATACTTTTCCCTCAGTGTTGAGTGCCCTTAAGATCCTCCTTTCTAGTTTGTTAACTTAGACATAATATAAGATTACAGCTCGCAACGAGTAAATTGGCAGCAATTTAAATTTTTAAATTCAATAAATAAATAACAGACTCAAAATCAAATTTGCCGTCGACCACCACTTTCACAGCCATTGAATATGTATGTGCAACTAGTACCAGGTTCTGTGACAGTTTTTTAATAGGCCTTTATATATCTGGGTGGCTCCTGAATAGCTGGCCACACAAGTGGATTTCCACACTGGGCCAAAACTGTAGGCCTTTCCTGCAGTTATCTGTAATGGACGGTGCCTGCTGATCTGAAGCCATTCGGGTCCCACTAATGTACAGCCCCTACTTGTCAGATCTAGTCTCACTGATCTCCCTGCAGGCAGTGTCTGTGTGTGTGATGCTCATCAGCAGGCCAGAGGCCATGGGTGATGCATTTCAGGATTTGTAAATGTCTTATTTGTTGTAGTACATTTTGGCACTTGCAAAGTAGTATATATGTTGGAAAGTACAGACAATAACAAGAAATTTGTCAGTTGTTAATGGTTTGTACGCTAGGTACTTGTAGATTTCTCGAAAGAAAAATCACAAAATACCTCTAAAATAATAGATATAACACAATGGGTAATAACCCGCAATAATGAACATAGTAGAACCATCATTTTATTGCTGTCACCAACAGTGCTGGTTTACACAATACCCTTCTTTCAAGAGACCTACATTTTTGCGAGGTCATTTCTGAAATCAGTGAAGGTATTTTAAATCTGTCTTATGACTCCAAGGAAATCCGTGATTTTGTCACCAAATATGTCTTGTTTTATTGAAGTAAAACAACAATTGTGGTCTAAATAAACAACATATACCATTTGGCTTGCTTTTTCCATCTAAAAACAGTTAATTACAAAAAATGTTGATGTTACTCCTAATATTTTGATCATATCAGTAAACATCATCTACTTGCAAGATTTTGTTAGATATTCCCTTATTTGCACTATTGTTTCTTGTACTGTAGCTGCAAAGACAGATTGACAATTTACGTCTTAACTTACCCTTGAGATGTCAAAATTTGTCAGGGAAAAATTCTAAAACTTGATAGGGAATTTTACTTGGGAAAACTTGTGGCAACCTTGAACTGCCAGAATGTTGAATGCAAACATGCATGCATTATGTTGCACAAGTGCCATATATCATTTTGTGGGATGGAGTTCCATGCCTGTTTTACTCCATTGATCATTAGAGGGGTAGTTACTACTGTTCGTGGCTGAGACTGGAATGATCGAGCAGGCCAAGGCATATCCACACACTGTTGAGCATGATGGACTGCAACATGGTAAGTGGCCAGTGTTATCCTGTTGGAAAACACCCTCTGGAATTCTGTTCATGAGTGGCAGCACAACAGGCAGAATCACAACATTGACATGCAATTTTGCAGTCTTGGTGCATGGTATAACCATGATAGTGCTACTACTGTCATATGAAATCGCACCTCAGACAATAATTCAAAAAGCAAACGTCCAATGTGTCTGGGCTTAGTGGAATGCATGCTGCAGGGCACCTGTCTTAGAGCTGTCCTTGAAGTAGCAGATATGTAACGGTTTGTTGTTACTGTGGTGCCAACTGTTGCTCAAATTGCTGCTGCAGAGAGCAGTATGATGTGTCATAGCCATACTCCAAACACTATGTTCTTCTCTCTCAGTAGTGTCATGTGGCCATCTGACACCCAGTGTTCTTGTGACCATGCAGTCTAATGACCACTGCTGCCAGCAGGGCATGTACAGTGGCTACATCCCTACCAAGTCTGTTTGCAGTATTTCAGAAGAAAATGTAGTTTCTTTTAGCCCTATTACATTACCTCATTCAAACTCAGTGAGGTGTTGATAATGGCATCTTCAGCACTCTACAGACACTCTTAAGACGCCACTCTTAAGTGTAAAAATTGCATTGTTTTACCGTCATTCATTGTTCACTTGCTTCAGTGCACTGAATGGCATCATCTTCCACTTATGGCGGTATGCTTTCTCTATCTCGGAACAGACAGAAGAATGTTATACTGGATGAACAATGAATTTTATCCAAAAGGTCACAAGTTTAGGTTTCAGACATTTTGTTGTCTGAACAATGAATCTGAAATATTAGATCTTTTTTAACATCTTGTTACTCCAGAACTTGAGTAAAATTTATTTGGAAACAAATAGATACAGCTGTCATCTAGACAGCTCATCGAAAAGAACAGTGTCAAAATTGGGTTAAAAAACAAAATAGGGTTTCTTCTGTTGAATCTTCCAAGAAACTGACAGGCCCTGTTTCCCAGTTTCTTTCACCCATACCTGGAGGAAAACAGAAGCCTCAGAGATATTGCTACATATGTTATAAGCCTGAATTGGCTCCAAAAAGAAGAATAAGGTCTCAATATATTATTCAGATTGCAGCATCATTTTATGTATTTCCGAAAGTATCATACATTGAAGAAATTCTAAGTGATTGTTTTTTCAAAGCCGTAAAAATAAGTATTAAGAGTTATGTTTAGGTGGCCTTAAGTTTTATTTAGTTAGAAGTAAAAAATTTAAAAAATTAAAAAGAAAATCACTGTGAGAGTCTATTCCTGGCTGTGGACAGAGGTTTTCTGACCACTTTCCCAACATCACAGTGAAAGGATTAAGTGCTTACCACATCTGTTGCTCATTGTCAGGTATGTTTTCTGTGAATGTTTGACAGGGGGTAATAGTTGAATTGAAAATTATTAAAAGTAATTGGAAAGTTTTAGTTCAAATGGCACCATTTTATAATTTTCTCCTTTTTTGTGTATTATTTGAAGTTTCTGAAATTTACATACTATTAAAATCTCCCAAAAGGAGTGCATCAGCATTTGATAGTACTAAAACCATTCTTAATCAGATAGTGTGAACACCACAGTGCTTTTAGGTGTGGTACTTTCGGAATTCGTATGCTATTTCTTTTTACTGGCTTTAGGGAGCCAACTGTTCTGAAACCTACAGCTTCGTGTGGATTGTCACCAATGATGCTAACAAATAAATAAATTTTAAATGTTGTTATTAAAAAGTGACATTATGAATCATTGTGAGAGGTGAAACCAGCCAGTCTCTGGTAATCACACCCTTTTTACTTGACTGGCACTGATGGCTAAATGATTTGCAACAAAATTTATTGATCTCATTTTGTACATGTTTACTATTGATAAGTGTTCTCTTGACACCCATGTGAAATGAGAAGTATTTACGTTGCTTTTGTTATGTCATTTTTGACTGTTCTGATGTATGTGCTTACCTTTAAATGAACTGTAAATTTGAACATGTTGGGCTGTAGTTTCAAATATAAACGTAGGAAGCCCAAAGAAAGTCTGTACTCGTAGACATGAAAATATTTTATACTGTTAATGAACCCAATGTTATCAAACATATGGTTGGCTTGCTACAGTCAGGCTCCCCACATTCTGTACTGAGTCCACTTTGTCACAGTACTGGTGTGCTGAGATACTGAATTCTTGTCACTTCAATAGCCCTCAAGGAAAACTGGGAGCCCAATTTGAAGTACTTCCTCTGCAGCTGGGGGTTGGTGGAGAACAATAATTTAACTGGTCCTTAGTGGTCAGAGAGATGGGTCCAAGAGACAATTGACAGTTGTAGTCAACATACTTCTGTTTACAATTTCTGTTTGTTACTTCCTAGCTTAACAAATT
The DNA here is from genome assembly GCF_023897955.1 of Schistocerca gregaria. NCBI lineage: Eukaryota > Metazoa > Arthropoda > Insecta > Orthoptera > Acrididae > Schistocerca > Schistocerca gregaria. The sequence continues at coordinate 938,753,858 of NC_064920.1, read as the reverse complement.
TCTGTATCAAGGAAGTTCGTTGCATTCGACTGTTGAGAGATTGACTACAAGGAGTTAATTTAAAAAAATTAAATTTGGATAAGACTAAAGTGCTCTTTGGTTGTTCAGATCATTGGAAGTTCGAATGAATGCTATTCTGTTGTGATTGTTGCTTATGTATAGAATGTACTGTAATTCCTTTGTCTAAGAATGGTCCATAAGGTGCTAATGAAAGAAATATGTCTTGAATATAGAAAGCTTAATTAAAAATGATATGCATTTTCTGTTGTGACATTGTTGATATCTGGTATTACTTTTGACATTGGACAAACAGTTTATAATCATACTATGGAGTAGTTACCTTTTGCCATTGTCTTTCAAGATGAACATTGAAAGAATGACATTTCTAGGTTGTAATTGAGTGGAAAACGTGATTCATTACACTTGATGGATGTAATCACATGGAACAAAAAAATCATCATTCTGGGAGATTACATACTAATACCATGTTAGGCCAGATCTTGCCTTGAAAAAAACCTCGGTTCAGCAAGGAATGGTGTCCAGAAATATCTTCAGGCAAGCCATATCAAGATCAAGCCACTCCTTGACAAATAGGTGCTGTAGGTAGCAAATGATGAGGATATTGATTGCTACATTTCACTGGCTGTTCCAAAGTGTCCCAGACCACACTGTGGTCATGTGCAGGACCAAACATAAAAACTTTCTGCCACTGTTATGTCTCCATGTTGAGCCAACTGATTCCATACAACCAACTTGGCACATACACACAACTTTAACAACTTTATGGTATGATTTACATCAACGATGGAATGTTGTGTGACTGCCTGATAGCAATTTTACGCCATATACAGCACTACAATGTGACCAGTATGCATTCTCCACCCCCCCCCCCACCCCCCACCCCTCCAGTGCTGTTAAAATTGTTCATCTCTTCATGGTGGGCTCCCTGTTTTTAATGTTTGTTATTCAGCTAAATGGGATATTTTAGTCAACACAGCTTGTACTGTTGCATTGAATACCTGCAATCTCTTTTCATTGGAATTTGAGATTACAGATTCAGTGTGTGTCATTAAATATTTGGAAATTACTATTAAAATAACTTATTATAGTCCTAAGTTTCACACCATGAGCTCTCAGTGTCAGAAACAGTTGTCCTTTTTAGCACATTGACTGCCATAAGGTTGCTGCTGTCCTTCTCAAAGTAATGTTAAGAATAGAAATGTTTTAGGTAATAAAATTCTTAGTAGCATAAATAAAACTGAACGAAGCCACGTACACACATTGCCAGTTTTAAAGTACATTCCTAAAAGGATTAGTATATCGGCTGGAATTTAGTGCCATATTTAAGTAGTTAGGGGTGCAGGTAAATTTAATATTGTTTACCTATTGATGTATTTACCGAAAGTACACAGCAAATCGTTCCACGTTATTACCTGATATCTGTTCATGTTTCACTGTTGGTAAGGTGTTATGAGATATACATATACTATGAAAGTTAAAAACTATGAAGAGTGTTGGCTATTCCCGTTAGAATCCTCATACTGTTAGTGAGTTTTAGTATTTACTTAATATTGGGCTGTTTACAGTGTTATTTAAATGCAGGTTACAATTAAGCAGGGTTCTGATGATCGAGCAGTGAGTGAAGAAGAGGGCCATCGCCGGACCAACTTCCTGTCAAGGCCTTTCATTCGGTTGACTTGCCCACACTGTTATTCGAGGTGCATAACATTCAAGGTAATAAGCACTTTTTTTATGAAATACAATTTAAGCCTTTGCCTTAAATTTGGATAGGTGCATCCACGAAATGCATTTTTTGTTCACCTTTGCGTGTACATTTGATCCTTCACATCGCAAAGAAATTATGCATTTTTTGCATGTTTGTTTTGTGGAAAATTTATGCCATGTGTCAAAGCACAGTGCTTCTTAGTTTTGTAGGAATTTTTATCATTATTTGCTAACAGTACGGCATTAGCAGCATGTTGATAGCAAGTACATATATGTATTGGTGTGTGAGTGAGTCTCGTCAGTAAAGCAGCACATCAGAAGTCTGGACACTACATGCTTATTCTGCAAGCTTAGTTAAAAGTTTATCTTTGATATGACAGCAGGTGATAAAGTAGCCTCAAAATAAATATTAGGTTTGAGCATAAGTTCAAAGCATTTTTCTGCAAGTTTATTAAACACAACAGATACGTATAAGACTATAGTCATTGATAACTCTCCTTCACTATTTACCAGTCTGCTAAACCTGGGGTAATTTCTCAATTGTGGGAATGTAGAAATCGCATGGTTTTGAGGTGAAAAACTCAAGAGCCATGTTCAAAGAGCATTTTCATCCAGAAAGTAAGTTCCTTGAAAGTTTTTCAATAGAGTGAAAAAGATGAAAATCTGATAGCACAAGATCAGATGAATAAGGTAGGTACAGAATGACTTCCCCTACCCAACTCCTGTATAGTGTTCTTTGTCAGTCCAGCAGAATTCAGGTGGGTGTTACTGTGGAGTAGCATCACTTCATGCAGTCTTACTGGGCAGGGTTTTTGATTTTTGCCTGCAAGACCTCTGACAGTCGCTGCTGGAAGGAGGTTTTGCTTAAGAGACTGTGCATCGGGCATAGCCCTTTCACACATGGCTTCATCCTCTGGGGGGAGGATCCACCTTCCTGTGAAGTTTTTTGCATGCTGCTTCCAGTTCTGCATATTGTGGCTCTGTGTGTCCTGTGTACTGATGATAGGGCAGCTCTGTCTCGCTGGAGATCTGCACACGGTCCTCACAGATACTGATACCAGTGTTAACAGAGTGGTGAAATTTTGTGAACTATCAGGCCCCATCCATAAACTGGTGGAGAAGGACGGCAGACTTTAGTATGGTATAAACTGCTCTGCATGTGGGGACAGTCTTCGTCCTCACCCATGGGATTTCATGTTGACTTTTCATCCGGGTGCTGATGACTGTGATGTCGAGTGCCAACTCATGATGATGATAATCATCATCATCATCATCTTTTGAAGTAAGTGTCAGTAGTGATGGTTGCACCCCAGGGAACAATTCACAGTACACCATATTTAGACTGGACCATTTCCTTCGTTTCTGTTAGCATAGGGACACCATTTCCCATTATCTGCAACAATGTGGGATAGGAATGGTCGGTGTTGTTCACAAGCCAGTTGATCATGAACAAGCAGAGTTGCACATACGGCCTCCCAGTGAAGTGACTTCTGTAATTCTGGCTTAAAGTACACTGTATACTCTTACACCCAGTTTTTAACCTTCCCCATTGCATGCATGTCACAAGATGGTGGAATAATCACAGTTCATCACATTTGCCAGTTCTAAAGTATTCTGATGTTGATCATTGTGGGTTCATATGTTAAAATGTTCATCAGACCTCGAAGGTCTTCATGAATGTAGAGTCATTAATATCAAAACGATTCTCCTTAAAGTGAGAAAACCATTTTCTTCCTTGCTCTGTCAAATGGCATTATTTCCATACACGGTACAAATGTTGCTCTGTTGCTGTCAACTGTTGGTTGAACTCAAAGAATGTCAGAAATGTTCCTAATTGTCCACCTGACACACTATTTTCTAGCGTCCACTATCCCAAATGACAATAAACCAATATGTGAACTCAAATAGCAACAGTAAACCACAAATAAAAAGTGACAGTCAATAAATAACCCCATTTTGTTGTGGTCTTGAGTCCTGAGACTGGTTTGATGCAGCTCTCCATGCCACTCTATCCTGTGCAAGCATCTTCATCTCCCAGTACCTACTGCAACCTACATCCTTCTGAATCTGCTTAGTGTAGTCATCTTTTGGTCTCCCTCTACGATTTTTACCCTCCACGCTGCCCTCCAATACGAAATTGGTGGTCCCTTGATGCCTCGGAACATGTCCTACCAACCGATCCCTTCTTCTAGTTAAGTTGTGCCACAAACTTCACTTATCCCCAATTCTATTCAATACTTCCTCATTAGTTATGTGATCTACCCATCTAATCTTCAGCATTCTTCTGTAGCACCACATTTCGAAAGCTTCTATTCTCTTCTTGTCCAAACTGTTTATCCTCCATGTTTCACTTCCATACATGGCTATACTCCATACAAATACTTTCTGAAATGTCTTCCTGACACTTAAATCTATACTCGATGTTAACAAATTTCTCTTCTTCAGAAACGTTTTCCTTGCCATTGCCAGTAGACATTTTATATCCTCTCTACTTCGACCACCATCAGTTATTTTGCTCCCCAAATAGCAAATCTCCTTTACTTCTTTGTCTCATTAACTAATCTAATTCTCTCAGCATTACCCGACTAAATTTGACTACACTCCATTATCCTCGTTTTGCTTTTGTTGTTGTTCTTCTTATACCCTCCTTTCAAGACACTGTCCATTCCGTTCAACTGCTCTTCCATGTCCTTTGCTGTCTCTGACAGAATTACGATGTCATTGGCGAACCTCAGTTTTTATTTCTTCTCCCTGGATTTTAATACCTATTCCGAATTTTTCTTTTGTTTCCTTCACTGCTTGCTCAATATACAGATTGAATAACATCGGGGAGAGGCTACAACCCTGTGTTACTCGCTTCCCAACCACTGCTTCCCTTTCATGCCCCTCGACTCTTATAACTGCCATCTGGTTTCTGTGCTAATTGTAAATAGCCTTTCGCTCCCTGTATTTTACCCCTGCCACCTTTAGAATTTGAAAGAGAGTATTCCAGTCAAGATTGTCAAACACTTTCTCTGAGTCTACACATGCTAGAAACGTAGGTTTGCCTTTTATTAATCTATTTTCTAAGATAAGTCGTAAGGTCAGTATTGCCTCACGTGTTCCAACATTTCTACGGAATCCAAACTGATCCTCCCCGAGGTCCGCATCTACCAGTTTTTCCATTCGTCTGTAAAGAATTTGCGTTAGTATTTTGCAGCTGTGACTTATTAAACTGATAGTTCGGTAATTTTCACATCTGTCAACACCTGCTTTCTTTGGGATTGGAATTATTATATTCTTCTTGAAATCTGAGGGTATTTCACCTGTCTCATACATTTTGCTCACCAGATGGTAGAGTTTTGTCAGGACTGGCTCTCCCAAGGCCGTCAGTAGTTCTGATGGAATGTTGTCTACTCCTGGGGCCTTGTTTCAACTCAGGTCTTTCAGTGCTCTGTCAAACTCTTCACGCAGTATTGCATCTCCCATTTCATCTTCATCTACATCCTCTTCCATTTCCATAATATTGCCCTGAAGTACATCGCCCTTGTATAGACCCTCTATATACTCCTTCCACCTTCCTGCTTTCCCTTCTTTGCTTAGAACTGGGTTTCCATCTGAGCTCTTGATGTTCATACAAGTGGTTCTCTTATCTCCAAAGGTCTCCTTAATTTTCCTGTAAGCAGTATTTATTTTACCCCTAGTGAGATAAGCCTCTACATCCTTAAATTTGTCCTGTAGCCATCCCTGCTTAGCCATTTTGCACTTCCTGTTGATCTCATTTTTGAGACCTTTGTATTCCTTTTTGCCTGCTTCATTTACTGCATTTTTATCAATTAAATTCAATATTTCTTCTGTTACCCAAGAATTCTGCTAGCCCTCGTCTTATTCCTATTTGATCCTCTGCTGCCTTCACTATTTCATCCCTCAAATCTACCCATTCTTCTTCCACTATATTTCTTTCCCCCATTCCTGTCATTTGTTTCCTTATGCTCTCCCTGAAACTCTGTACAACCTCTGGTTTTTTCAATTTATTTAGGTACAATAACCTTAAATTCCCACCTTTTTGCAGTTTCTTCAGTTTTAATCTATAGTTCATAACCAATAGATTGTGGTCAGTCCACAGCTGCCTCTGGAAATGTCTTGCAATTTAAAACCTGGTTCCTAAATCTCTTTCTTACCCTTGTATTATCTATCTGATACCTTTTTGTATCTCCAGGGTTCTTCCTTGTATACAACCACAAAGATATTGCTGCGTCTCTTTGATTGAAAGCTTATTGAGGCCACTTCTGGATGTTGTAGTGCATATACATTTGCTATGTATGTTCTACCAATTTAAGATTTCCAGTTTGTTTCCCTATGTCTGCATTAGCGTACAAGAAAAGAATATCTGTGGGTGTGTGTATAAAATGTAATAGAAATTTACATTTTCTGAGATTCCAGATAGTTCCTATGTAAGGGTGGTCTCATCCTTAAATTTTTGATTGGCAAGTCTTTTTTTAGACAGTTGGTACAAATACATTACATCTGACCAGTTTAGAATAAATTGAGCTAAAGTATGGACTTTGTGAAAATTAGTCTGATAAAATAAAACGTAAGTGCCCTGTGATATAATGCTTACTAACCTATGAAAAATTCATTTTTATTACTGGTTTTGATATTTGTGACTAAGTGTTGACTTCTCTTTTTAAGTACGTAACAAAAAGTTCTTAATTTACTGTGATGTTTCTTCTCGTCACAGGAGTATGCATTGCATCTGTACTCATCAAAACATGGTAATGCAATGCGTAAGCAGGCTTTGAAACATAAACAGACTCTTGCCCGCATGCGTTTGTCACAGCGCCAGAAACAACGCATTATTGAAGAAAATGAAGAACTGAAAGGCACTTTGTCATCAAGAAACAATTTTTGCCCAATTTGTAAGTTGTATTACAGACAACTTAAAACAAAACACCAAGTGTCAGAAGCACACCGCGTGAGTACTATTTTCAGATTAACTATGGAATTTATTAGACACCACTCCCCCTCTCCCTCACCTGCACCTTCCACTCCCCCACCCTCACCCCCATTGGCTTAAAATTTTACTGTTTCATAATAATTCATGCTGCAAATCACTGCCAAGTCAAATTTCTCAGTGACCACCTGGGCTGCTGTCATGAGTAAATACAAAATGTTTTTCACAATCCTGGGTGGATTGGTATGGTATAAGTGGTTCTCAAACGTGATATAGATACAAACTGTCATACTCATCATGTTCTGTAAGAGCAAACAAAAACTCTCCCACCCCAATCCCAGAAAAAATTAATAGCTCTCCTCTTCCTGATGGTGTTGTGTATTTATTAGCAGATAAATATGTTTTGCCTTGAGCAAAAGTCTATCTGTAGTTGACACACAGTTTAGATGTAGTTGTAGGTTTGTTGGAAGCTTGTTCTGAAAATTTATTTATCCTACAGGCTATGAGGAAGTTTTTGATGCCATATTGCAGCACTTGTCGAATGGGTTTCAAATCTCCCATGATGTATGAGAATCACATTTGTTCACTGGATCATATCAAGGTATTTGGAAATTTTTTTTACATAAATTTAATTTTGTTCTAAATTGCATTTTTAACCTCTTGCCTCTCCAAACAGAGAAAGGCACTCTTAGATGAAAGAATGAGGGCTCGTCGTTCAAGAAGTAATGAGCCAAGTGGAGGTGAAGAGGAAGAGAAGGAAGTAAACATGGATAAATTCATGATCTTGGATTCTGTGGGAACAGTTGATGGTAAGCCAGCACTATTTCTCTATGCTTAACTGTGCATCTTTTTGCGCAAGCATTTATGCCTGGAGTTACACTGATGGCTACATATATCTTACAATTCAGTTACTGCTTACAAGTATGTGTTAGTTCATGCAGTCCCAACATCCACATTGAATGTTTCTAACATCTTGTGCTCAACGTTTCCAGAAGACATTGCACGTACTTGGGGAAGAATATTACTAATGATATGGTAATGTAAATATGGTAAATTTGAGGTGGTAAAGTGGCGGGGTAATATGTAAAATTCTCGTAACTTATCTGACAAATTCACTGGAAGTTAATGAGAAAGATGTTCATAGTCATCACTTAACCCTTTGAGCAATGAATTATTTTTTAAAACTGAGTTGAAATTGTGTATTACTTATAGAATATAGCATTTTTATTTATTGCAGATGAATGTTTTTAATTCTGTCAACTATGTATTAAACAGAAATATTATTGCGAAGTAAGCAGAACTGAGAATAAAACTGCAAAAGCAGAATTCATTATGTTAAGATTATACTTCATTTTAAATATGTAAAAAGTTGTATTTCTTCATGTTCAGTACTAGCAAATGAAAACTCTACAGCGGAAAGCACACTCTTCCTTTCACCTTACATAGTCCAACTTTGCATATAGAACATTTCCATTTTCTTTGTTTGGGATTTTACTTGCTGCTGCAGTAGACACTGCCTTTGAGTCATAGGACTTCATATTATTATTATTATTATTATTATTATTATTATTATTATTATTATTATTATCTATTTTACTATGATTTGCTCATCCTCAAAGAGGTGGTGGAATATACACGCCAATAAGCTGTGTAGTTACCTCACACATGAAGGATTTTTGACATCTTCGCCAACTTACTGTAAGTGAAAGGTTGCATCTCTTTAAAATAGAAAATGGCACTTACCAAATGATCCTAGATTCTATTGAAGTAGAATGAGATTTTCACTCTGCAGCGGAGTGTGCGCTGATATGAAACTTCCTGGCAGATTAAAACTGTGTGCCCGACCGAGACTCGAACTTGGGACCTTTGCCTTTCGCGGGCAAGTGCTCTACCATCTGAGCTACCGAAGCACGACTCATGCCCGGTACTCACAGCTTTACTTCTGCCAGTATCCGTCTCCTACCTTCCAAACTTTACAGAAGCTCTCCTGCGAACCTTGCAGAACTAGCACTCCTGAAAGAAAGGATATTGCGGAGACATGGCTTAGCCACAGCCTGGGGGATGTTTCCAGAATGAGATTTTCACTCTGCAGCGGAGTGTGCGCTGATATGAAACTTCCTGGCAGATTAAAACTGTGTGCCCGACCGAGACTCGAACTCGGGACCTTTGCCTTTCGCGGGCAAGTGCTGTGAGTACCGGACGTGAGTCGTGCTTCGGTAGCTCAGATGGTAGAGCACTTGCCCACGAAAGGCAAAGGTCCCGAGTTAGTCTCGGTCGGGCACACAGTTTTAATCTGCCAGGAAGTTTCTATTGAAGTAGTTTCCTTGGCTATCTGTACATGATTGTCAATGTTTCTGAAAGTCTTAAAAGCATGTAGGGAAATTTACAGCTGCACTACTTGAATGCTCATTATTCACAGCCTTTTGGATGTCCTCAATATCTTGAGGAAGCTTTCGTTTCTGGCACTTTTTCACATGTAGAAACAAGAAAAAATTGCACAGTGAGAGATGGTGGCTCTAAGATGGCAGTAACAGCATGTCTGGCCAGATTCTTGATCAAGCAGAATGGGATGTTGCATTATCATGCAGTGAGAGCAAGTCCTTAGAAGGGCACAAGTTAGGAAGGCGACATCACATTACTTGCCAATGTTTTAAGACTTGTGTAAACGAGTTCGGTTCACTTTTGGCCTGGAGGAACACACTCATGGTACACTAATCCTTTCCTATTAAATAATGCGATCAACATTCTTTGTTCTTAAAGGTTGACATTTGACTATTTTTGAGCTGGTGATCCAGGGCTCTGCCATTCGCTACTTAGACACTTCATGAGAGGGTAATACTGGTAGCATAAATTTTCATCTCCAGCAGTAATCTTTGACATGAATGAGGAATTACATCAGGCTCCATCCTATAGTTCAGCAGAAATTCATCTTTCCTGTTTCTGGATGTCAGTGGTTGAGGAACAAGTTTTGCATTATTTTCCATTCCCTAAATCTTCGCATAAAATCTTATGACAAACTTTAAGATTAAAATTAATTTGTTCTGATATTGTACACACAGTTACACGATGACCTTCTTGCAATAACTGCCTTACATTCTTCGTGTTTGTAGCAGTATGTGCTGTAGATGGACAACCAGATCTGGGATTGTCTTCCACTGAATCTCTGCCCTTTCAAAACCTTTTGGGCCACTCGCAAACAAGACTTCCTGAAAGTGCCTCACCTGCAATTTCTTCCTTAATCATTGTGTTCCTGAGCTTAACACAAAACTTAATGTTCACTATCTACTCACAATTGGCATCCGTTGTTGTAACTAATGCGCTACGAACCCAAACAGTGTTTTGCTAAGCACAGCCCTGCCACCTAGTGAGTTGATGTGGAAACATGGCCAAGGAAATGTTGAGGGCACATGCATACAAGGTAACATAAAAACATTCGTCCTTTTTTAGTTTTGCAGACTCAGTAATTAAAAAACCTATCCTGGAGCTTTGCTGGAAAAGGAGTACTTAATATTAGCTGAAATGTAGAACTGTCACAGTTGCTGATTATGTAAACTGAAAACTCTTACCTTCACATTATCATTGGAAGGAAAAAACCTGAATTTGAATTTGAACACTATAACCTTTCCCTCAACTCCCATTTGTTTCAAGACCCACTGCATCCTCCTGGAGCTCATAGTTCCTTTCTTGTTGCAAGATGTTGCACAGATTAATATTTTTGTACTAGTTAAGTCAGAAACCACAATTTCAGTAGGCACAAGTGAAAATACTTTGGTGGTCTCTTCATGAAACTACTTAGGCTTAAAGGGCTAGTACAGTGTGTGTTCGTGCTTTCCAAGTGAGTTCATTGTGTTGTTTCTTTGACAGATAGTGGCGATGAAGAGTCAGAAGGTGAGGGGAAGTCAAAGGAAAATAAAGATGGTGAAGAGAAGAAATCGAAAACAAAAATTTGTTTAGGTAAGACTAGTTGTAAGCATCGGTAATTCTGTTTTTTTTTTTTTTTTTTTTTTTTTTTTTTTTTTTTTTTTTTTTTTCATCATAAATGTTATTGTGCGTATTTTAGTTTCTGAAAGTAACTATTAAATATTTCACCAAAAAATTCTTTTAGAGTGCGTAAGATGTTAATGTAACAATTCATGTGACACTTCAATACTGCATAGAAATTTCAGCTACTATAGCCGGTGCCTAGACAAATAATTAAGTTGACCTGAGTGTAAGCCCTCTGAATCTGATTTCAAATTATGAAGAATGAAGTATGATTCAGTCACAATAAAGGATTAACTGTACAGGCAAAATGGCAATAGTGTTATTAACGTTTTGTGACTGATCTTGTGGCACAATTTTGAAACTGCTGCATTGTATCCTAAGGTTTGGCAATGTCTATAATTAGTTTGTCAGTTTTTGCTTCATGTCTCAAGAAAACATGAGGTATGAATGACTCATTTTTAACCACCTCAAGGAGCTGTGATTAAACAATGGATGCACTAATTTTATGTAGAATAATTCTCTAAACAATTACCTCTCGTCGTATTGTATAGTTTGTATCAAATGGAATACTCTCAAAAAGCAATTGAATGTTTATGAATAACTTAGGTCAGGAAAAATTGTGCGAGGAGAATGAATTTGTCACTTGTGAGTCACTGGTAACATCCAATCATCAATAAGTCATGTCACATTGGATCGGCAATAATAAAGAACTTTCTTGCATCAATTGATGTTGATGGTTGTTTGTGCATTCTGGCTGTGGTGTGGTACATACTTTTACACAATTCATATTTGTAACTGCATAGTTCAGTGGAGAGTGTATTCAGTTACTTATAGAACCAGCGTATTGTCTGCTTCTTTAAATAGGTAGTCTACTTATGACTATTAAAATTACCATGTAAGTTGTAATTTAAAGAAAGGGGCACACTCGATGTAAAGTATTTTGGGTTTTGTCTTTTACAGGTGCAGAGTACGTTAAGAAAGTAGAAGTTTATTTTTGTGATCTGTGTCGTCTTTATCTGCCACGGTTTGATAATCCAGAAAGAGAACTTTCAATTCATTGTCGCACTCGCACACACTTACAGCGCTATGTGCGTTATCGCGATGATAGGGCTCTCAGAAAAGAAGCAGAGAGAATTCATCGCAAGGAAATGGCTAAAGAAAATGCAGAAAAAGATTCTTCCAAAGATGAAGAAAAGGGAGAATCAAATGAGGTTGGTGTATCTGAATTGATCAGTTACTTAAAGTACATTAGATTGTATGTTGCTGCTTTTAATTTTATTTTCCACTTGAAAACAAGTAACTGATAATTAATATTCTATAGTTGAAATTTACTTGCTTGTGTGCTCATTGAAATTTTTAAATGCAGAATGAGGATGACAAGGATGCTACTGAGAATAAGGATGATTCTACCAAGGATGGAGATGGGTCTGGAAAGAAGGAAAATGAGGAAGGTGATGCCTCGCATGATGAATCTAGAGCAGCAGATCTTTCTTTCGAAAACAATGCTGAGTGTCGCATGGATGGAGAGAATGTTGATGTTGATTTGGATCAAGATTTGGAAGCTGGAATGGATGACAAACTTTGGGCTGATGTTGATAAAGATTTAGGAGACTTACTTAGAGAAGTAGAACCTGGAAATAAGTCTTCTGATGAAGATGAAGATTCTAGAGCAGAGGGTGGCAGATACGACAGATTTCGCTATAGTGAAAAGGGTAATGCGACAGCTAACCCATCAGATTCAGAAGTAGTTGAATCTACCACAAAAACTGCTGCAGAGACAGAAGATGAGCCAATGGCAGAGGGTGATGGTGATGAGAAAAAGTCTTCAGATGGTAAAACTGAAGGAGAAAGTACAGTGAAGAAAGGTGGTAATACAACTCCAACACCTTCAACAACTGTTGATTAATCGCATTTTAAAAATTTTTGCAAGATTTTCATTAGACATTTCCATGTATAGGTTAGAAGTGAATTTGAAATAGGTGTAGAAACTATATATATGTATCTCCAACTATATAAAAAAAACACAGAAAATGTGTGCACATATGATCTGCAGCTCCCCTATGAAGAATTGCTTAGAAAAATACATAATTAGTGTCACTTGCAATCAAAGTCAATCTTTTACATACATTTTTGTTGCAGCAATGAGTTCTTGAAAACTTCATTGTCGAAACACAATTTCAATGCTTGTATGTGGACGTATAGATATGTGATGGTGTTTGTTTCCTGGCTTCGTATAACACATTTTCGTTAACACACTAAGCTGTAATGTGTGTATTGTTGTAAACATCTCAGATCCACAGTGGATGAAATGAGTTCCATTAAGTCATCTATAAATTGTTTCTCTCATCCCTTTGCTTTCTTCACATATATTTTAGGCTATGAAAAGTAATGTATGCCAGATATCATAATGACTGGTGCATACATATATCTTACACGTTAAAAACAAAGGAATGTTGTAAGTTGGTGTTTAAAAATGTACATGCTGAACTCTTGACTGAATAAGAGTATTTGTGTTCTGTGATCATCTAGCTATTTTAACGTAGTTATTCATGTATGGACCTGTTAGAAATTTGTAGTTATTCTATATAATACCTGAAGGAAGTTGCAGACAAAACCAATTGTTGATAGACTTTCAGGCAATATCAAATGTATGTCATGTATGTGTATGGTAAATAAATTTTAGTTATTCTTACGTCAATTTGATTCTGAATGTAAACCATTCGTTATTAATATATTGGGATAATCATTGCACATCAATCAGCTTTAGACATACATTTTGTTTTGATAGCAGCTTGAAAGTTAACAGGAGCAATAGTTAATGTGATAATCTAGAGGAGATCTCTATGTAGTGTCTTCTTTTACTAATCAAAATGCCCTCGGTCCCAGGTTGAAACCCTGCCAATGCTTAATTTTGAATAATCATCAGCAGTGGCAGCCAAAGGTTTCCGGCAAAATTTACGTTCTGCCAGTGGCCTTGTCAAAGAGTGTGGATGAGTGGTTGGAGGTTCAGTGGAGCTTTGCTCTTGGGTTGGGCATAAAACCTGTATAAATGAAGGAAACTAAATGTACAATACAATGTTCACACGATAATTTGTGATAATGAATTTCATCTGTTTATAAAAAATATAGATGTGTAACAGCAAGTGAAAACTCACCAAAAATTGAAATTGGTATCTTGGTACCTTTAATAGAGCTATTTTATTACATGTTATGGCTCCAAATTACACTTCAGAATGTATGTTTTTGAGATCTTTCTTTTTGTGTTCACAGAGAAGAAAGCAAAAAGTGAAGAGCTTACAGTGAGCTCTAGTGTGTACAGCAAACAAGCTTATTTTACGTGTGATAAAATCCCCTTTTATATGAGTGACTTCCTTGTCTCAATTGATTACTGTCATTTTGTTTCCGTATAGTGTCTCATCTGTTTTGAACGGTCATTTTCATTTACATATCAGCGCCGAAATTGCTAGTGTTTTGAAAGATGTCTGCTGCTGTGGATTATCGCATCTTAATGGTGAAAGTTAGATTGGGGCTTATCTGTTTTAAGGAAAAATCACAATATAACAAAAAATATAGGTGAAAGCAGTGGCAATAGATCTTATTAATGACTGAAACAGAATTCACAGTGGAAGTTCTTGACGAACTCTTCACACTCTTAAGAACTGAAAGAATAGGAAAAGTGTCATCCAAACATTTCAGTACACATACAAGAAAATACATGCTTGCAAACCTGTCAGACAGTATGTAGAGTGCAGTTTTTTAAAAAGTTTCTCACTGCTGAAATAATTTTCAGTAAATGGGTTTATCTATTCGCATTCTGTCTAAACAGGGTCGGTTCGTTCTCTGTAAAATGTAAATACTTTTTGGTTTCAGATATGTCTTCTCACTTGCAGAACACACACTAGTAGGAAAAAATACTAGGACCTTGGGTAACATTCCAGTTTGTGACAAAATAAAGCAAAAAATACAACAAAGATTAAGAAGCCGCAAAAACATAAAATCCATTTCTGTAATAGGGGTAAAATCAATCGGAATAGGTTATAACTTACTGTTAGCAGGAACTGCCATAGTCCCTTGTCTCCGTGCATACTCTTCATACATCATCCCCAAAAATTAAGAATTCTACTCTCGGCACAATTTATAGATCATTGAAGTTACACACTCGTGTCATGTTTGGTTGCCGATTTAGTTGCAAGTATGAAAGGTGCACATAGAGTAGTAGATTTTGACCAGTAAGTCACGCGTGTAAAATGAGCTTTAGTGTAATGTGGTACCTGTGCTGGCTGTTGATTGCATAACAAGTTGCAGCCAATAAGAGCTCACTAGCTGAAATGGCTGAAGTTTCCTTGATTCTAACAGAGCATATTCTTGGACACTAGGTGTTTGAATTTAAAAGGTTGACAGTTGATATTGTTGCTGAATACAGTACATCAGAAATACATATGAAAGTAGAAGACTTGAATTATAAGCGGCACTAGAAGAGGTGGAGGCTGTGTCCCTCCAGTACATATTGGCTCTTCTAGCAGTAGTTGTAATTGCAACCTAGCAGTAGTTGTATTATAATTGTGCGTTGAAGCTGAAAACTGAGTTGGCAAAGCCAGTCTCTGGATTACGTCAGCATTTCCTCCCATGTCTCCCCTCTCTGCAACAGCCAAAAATATTCCTTTAACTCCACTAGGCCCGTTGTTCAAACCATTTGTCTTTCGTGCCATTTAAAACTCGTTTAAGTCTTGTCAAATATCAATAGGAAGAAAATGAGATGAAGTCAGGTGAGGTGTTGAGTAAGACAGTAGAATTGTAAACCTTACAGGGAAGAGATGTAAAAATCAGGGAATTTCCAGCATTGATCTTATGGTTTCTACACAGGGAATACAAATTTATCGTGTAGAATTGCGAAAACCATGAAATTGAAGAATGTAAAATGAAAGTTCCACTGTTCTAGGAAAAGACTGGGACAGACAAAAGAATTCCAGCTGGATTTACATCATAGTCAAACACAGGTTCTGAAATCAGGTATTGGACTGTAAAACGTATCCAGCTTCAATCAAACCCAGATCTGTAATGAAGAAGAGTAGACTGTGGTTAAAGAGAATCATCCGAAAGAATCAGTACGGAAGAAAGTAGAGTACTGAAGTATTGAGGAATGACGAGACGTGTTTAAAATCCACTAAGGATGTGGATACTGTGGTAAGGAATGCCAGTGTAGGCATCTAAGTTGAAGAAGAATGAACAAATGTAAAATAGAACAATGATAGATGTTGGGCAAACATTGGCACAAAGAATTATGAAGAAACCTTCGATAACATCAATGAAAGGTGGTGGTGCAAAAATGTTCATGGAAAGAACTGAGTACAGCACTTCTTAGGAATGAAATAATAGCAACTGCAGGGCAAAATTACTGCTGGAAAGGTGTGAACAAATCGAAAAAGAAATGGTTGTCAGGACTGATACGCCATTTAAAAAAGTCAAAACACCCTAAGATGAAATTAACCCGTTCATGTTCCATGGGGCATATACTTCAAATTAAATGTTTCTTTACAGAATTTAAGGGAATGTGTGTTACCACTTCTTTACACTCCTGGTATCTAGTGGCACTATGTTGCACCAGCTGTAGTTTCTGTTTGTTGTGAAACATAGCCTTCGAGTGTGGGAAGTATATGTTCCACCAAACGGTTTTTTTATGGTTTCTGGGAAGTATTTTTACCACAAAATTGTCTTGGGAAGCACACTTGCCACCATTGTAGTGGTATCCCAAAGCTTTTGGGAGTACATCTTACCATCCATACATCTTATGGTAGTACACTGTGTCAGGTGTATGAAAACTGCTGCAACAATCAGCTTCTTCATGTTGTGGGGTCGCTACTGTTGTTAGAACACTTTGCTTCACTTCTGCAGTATACATTGAGACCTTTATCAGCTCATACCTTGGATTGCATGAGTGTTGAGGATTGTTCTCACATTGTGGTAATTAAACTTTAATATCAGTAACAATTATTTTTAAAAGAAAATGTAATAAAAACACAAAGGTCAATATTTTTTTTACATGTGATGTCAACATGCAACAGCTCTCAAAAGGGAAGTGGGGAAATTTTAATACCTTACATAGGTGCCACAGTGATGTGTACATATCACCATAGTTTTTTGTCATAAATCACAAAAATAAAATTATCAAAAAATAATAGTAATTTGATCACAATTCTAAAGGATAGCTGTGTTGTTACAAAAATTGCCTGTGAAGGGTTACGGGCAAGGCTGGTAACATCAAGAGTGCAATGGGAATTCCACAGATAAACACAGAACGGAGCAGATAAGTGGAATGAGTACATTAGAGGCCTCTGTGAGGGAAAGGACTGAGGCCTCTTAAGAAAAAGGACTTAGCTGATTTTTTATTGCAAGAAGAAATTAGTCTGTAGGAGCCAGTATTAGTCAGAATTTAAGAGCTCTGGAGGACTTGGGCTTAAGTAAGACGGAAGGGATAGATTCCACTGAAATTTCTAAAGCCATTGGGGTAAGTGGCAATCAAACAGCTATTAAAGTTGGTGTGTAGAATCTGTGACTGGAGACATCCTATGAAGACTCGGAAAAACATAGACAAAATTTTTGAGATAACAAGGGCAGATAATTGCGAAAACTGTCACTTAATCAACTTAACAACTCACATATTTAAGCTGCCGACAAGAATAATACAGTATTTGTGTGAATATAGGCCTTATCTAAGATTTTGATGTGAGAGTATACTAAAAAATATATTTCAAATATAGATTGCTACTAAATTTACAAGAAAGTTCAGTTGGACAATACATTGAGTAGCCCCTTTTACAGTGCTCACCTAGCTGCAGTGTAACTGTTAAGTTGGCACCTTAGAACAGTCTGCTAAAACTGTAGCTTCATCTGCTATACCACTACATGACAGGTCATGTATACCTGACAGGTGTCTTGGAAGTACCGGATTTATTGTGAGGGCTGGTGGGATGAATAATCCAAGGGATAGTGTGCGTTGAGGGCAAGTGAACATTTGATTTGTTGGTTTGTGAGTGATGGTGGGAAAGGAGCACACTATATACTTGACGAAATTAAGCTTAACGTTATCAGTTATGCTAAGGAACATGGGAAGCTGGACTAATGGTGCTGAAAAAAACATTTGTTTGTGTTGTGCAGCTGAACAGAAACATTTGAATAATTCGAAAGGTCAGTGTGCATTTCAAGGGAAAAAGTGCAAATATCCAGACGTGGAAGAGACTTGCTCGACTAGGAAATGTGAATATGCAGTTCAGACAGAAATGATTCAAATGTAATGCCGCAAAATAGCACATAAAAGAAACTTTTCCCAGGAGAATTTGTTTTGTATGGGTGGGCTTGGCAATTTATGCTATGAAGCAATCTTAAGTTTGTCGCAGAACAATAATTGCAGAAAAACTGCTACAAGCGTAAGAGAACAGTTCATTATCTTTCCTGCATTATGTAGTCTGATTTTATTAACTTTGCCAGATAGCGAATGCAGACTAAATGCTGCCAAGCAGCACTATGATAAATACTGTAGGTGAACGTAATGTACAAATACGTACATGTAGTGCTGAAAAGCAGCAGTACACAGTGGTGGTAAGTATTAAAGCTGGTGGATGAAGACTGCCACTGTGTGTGGTTTTTAATCAGAAAACCTTCTCCAATGGAGAGAGCTTCCCACCTGGTATTGTTGCAATGACTGATGGATGACAGAGGATCTGGTCCTAGACTGGGTTTCTACAGTTGTGGATAAGCAGCCAGGAGCTCTTCTTTACTCAAAATCAGTGTTTTTTGGGTAGTTTTTGCGTGTATGTCGGTGATGGAGTGAAACAGAAGTTGAGAATGAAGGAAATTGCAACTTCATCATCCTGGGTGCCATGACGAGTGTGTTACAACCTTTGGAGAGATTTTATAATAAATGTTGCAAATTAGATGCCAGAAGGCTATTTGCAATATGTTTTTGTGTCGGAAATGTGCTGTTGGAATTAGATGACTTGGCAGTCAGTATTGGAAGAACTTAAGTAAAATAAAGGCAATTTAGAGTTGCCTTAATGGAACTGAAGAGGACCTCCTTTAAGGCAGTGAATCTGAGCAGCCTTCTGGCTTGCCTGTGACTGTGAAGATTCAGACTCTGGTGATGCTGACAAGGGAACCTCCCCATCGCATCCCCCTCAAATTTAGTTACAAGTTGGCACAGTGGATAGGCCTTGAAAAACTGAACACTGATAAATTGAGAAAACAGGAAGAAGTTGTGTGGAACTATGAAAAAATACGAAAAATATACAAACTGAGCAGTCTATGCGTAATATAGGCAATGTCAAGGATAGTGTGAGCTAAGGACCGGCTTGGTCCCTTGTTAGCATGGGCAGCTGAGGAACGAGAGGTCCTTGGTTCAAGTCTTCCCTTGAGTGAAAAGTTAAATTTTTTATTTTTAGACAATTATTATCCGTCCGTCCGATGCGGGGTAACTGTGCTGTAGTATGGGGACGCTACACCTAAACAAACATCAAAACACGATGTCAGTCGACTACAGCGCACAGAAGAGAGAGTATTCCTGCATTCGTTTGTTGCAGTTCATGTGACAGACTCTTAGGTTTTTATCACTTTTTTGGGAGTGATTATCACATCCACAAGAAAACCTAAATCGGGCAAGGTAGAAGAATCTTTTTTCCCCATTCGCCAAGTGTAAAAGTTAGGTGGGTCGACAACATATTCCTGTCATGTGGCGCACATGCCGTCCCTAGTGTCATATAGAATATATCACATGTGTTTTCCTGTGGAGGAATCGGTTGACCTATGACCTTGCGGTCAAATGTTTTCAGTTCCCATTGGAGAGGCACGGCCTTTTGTCAACTAATCACACAGTTTTGCGTTGTGGTCGCAAAACACAGCCACTAAACCTATTACAGTGAACAGAGACATCAATGAACAAACGGACGGATCATAAATTTGCAAAAATAAAGTAAGTAAACTTTTCACTCGAGGGAAGACTTGAACCAAGGACCTCTCGTTCCGCAGCTGCTCAAGCTAACCACGGGAGGACAACGCTCCTGAGCTCACACTGTCCTTGATGTTGTCTATCTTGCACATGGACTACTCAGTTTGTATATTTTACTTATTATTTTTTTTTTTCATAGTTCCACACAATTTCTTCCTGTTTTTTTTTTATTGATCTGTGTTCAGTTTTTCAAGGCCTACCCACTGTGCCAACTTATAAATCTGAGGGGGTTGCGATGGGGAGCTTCCCTTGTGAGAAGTGACTGTACTTGATTTGGGTAAACAATGTCTAGAATAAACTGGACGAACTGTGTGAAGTTTCGATGTGTTCAAATTTAATGTACTTACATATTTTCAGCAAAAGGAATAAAATTTTGTTACTCTTAATCCATTTAGTGTCGTGTGAATTTTGCTTCCATCTGTCTAAACTAGACTTGATAACAGTTCTTTGTTTGTGTGGCCACTGTTAGTAAATGCTTTATGCTTTTTATAGAAATTTGAAATCCGTATTTGCAACTATTAAAATGTGGAAGCAAATGACATTTCCAAATATAAGTGGAAATCAGACAAATCCTAAAACGGAGAATGTTTTCAACAGATAAAATGAAATGTATGAAGTAAAATAAATATATGCATCTGCAGTATAGTAGTAGTAGTAAAAAGAATTCCAAATATCTTCACTAATAAATCTGATTTATACAGTAACTGCCACACATATTGTAGCAAAGAGTAACTCTGATGAACACATCATCAAATTTCAACCACATCAAACACACAATACATTTGTTGTTTGAAATTCCGTGTGCTTACGAGCATGCATTGAACACACCATCACGTGCTAACTGTGGGTGGTTATATTGTGTTCACTGAAAACAGCTGTCCCTACTGACTGAAGCCATTTGGTGTATGTTAAAACATTGACCCTCGCTTCAGTTGCGGCTAATGTATTAAGTTTTTCAACCCACAAGATAAGAGTACATGTCATCTTGAAATTAACAATTTATAATTGATGGTGGAAAATCGCAATTACAGGCAAAATGAGAGAAAGAGGAGCAGCTTATGTTTGTAGTAATACAGCATACAATAGAATGGAAAAGAAAACTGAGGAACAGTTAGATGACAGTCAGTTTGACTTTAGGGAATGTAAGGGTATCTGAGAGCAGTTCTCACGTTCTGCTTGATTATGGAACCAAGGTCAAAGAAAAATGGAGACATGTTTATAGCATTTGGCTACCTAGAAAAAAGCGTTCAGCAATGCAAATTGGTGCAAGAAGCTCAAAATTCTGAGTAGGCTGTAGGGACAGACATGGTAACATGTACCTAGAACCAAGAGGAACAACAAGATTGGAAGACCAAGAACAAAATGCTCACATTAAAAAGGGCATAAGAAAGGATGCAGTCCTTTGCCCCTACTGTCTAATCTATACATCATGGAAATCAGTGATAGGATTCACTGATGACATTGCTATCCTTAATGAATAAGAGGAAGAAAAGGATCTGTTGAATGGAATGGACAGGCTGAGTCAGAATGGGAATTGAGTGTGTACTGTAAAAATATGAAGGTAATGAGGTGTAGCAGAAATGAGAATAATAGCGAGAAACTTAATATAAGGACTGGTGATCATAAAGTAAATAAGAAATTCCACTTTGGCAGCAAAATAATGCTCGATAGACAGAGAAGGGACAACATAAAAGGCGGCAGCAGCAGCAGCAAAAAGGCTATTTCTGGCCAAGAGAAGTCTGCTGGTATCAGACATTTCAAAAAATTCAAGTTTGGAACTCAGCACACCATTGAGAAAACCAAATATGCTGCTGCAGGAAGAACGTTGAAAATCAAGTGGACTGATAAGAAATGAGGTTCTCCATTGAATTTGCGAAAGAAGGGGAACATATGGAAAACACTGACAATAATATGGGAGGGGAGGGAGTGACATCCATGGTACTATGCGGAACTGTGGGGGAAGGCAGAGATTTGAGTATGTCCAACAAATAACTGATGACTTAAGGTGCAAGTGCTACCCTGAGATGGTTAGCTCAAATCAGGAATTTGTGGCAGGCTGCATCAAATCAGTCAGAAGATCGATGACTGCAACAAAAGAAAAAAATAAGCTCTGCAGTTTTGACATATTATTAAAACTGCACGGCTTTTTTTGATTTTGTATAGGGGACATGCTTGAATGTGTTATAGGCAATTCCATAGATTCTAAGTTCCCAATGTGCATTATTTATCCATAAGGACCCCCATGAGTCAAGGTTCTGTGATGGATTAAAAGCTTTCAAAAGTTGTGGCTTGATCTGTTGTAGAATAGTTACGCTACATCCCTGAGTGTTTGTAAACTAGTTCAGTAGGTAAAGTATTCACTTATTAAACTAAAAGTAACTCCACTATATAAACCCAAGTTCAATGAAGGTTGTCTACTAACATGAAAGAACTGACAGGAAATGCTGGAGTTTGTGAAAGAATGCTAGAGCTGGCATACAGGATGTCTAAGAATCAGTGGAACAGTGTACAGAGATTTAAGTAGTCTCTCTTCATATGTATTTCTTGGATTAGAATTATTAGTATCTATATTCCATCTAGTGTTAAGGCACCCTGGGGAAAATAAACACCATTGAATATGTCTGCACACAGCGACACCAGTGATTCATAAACCATGCTGTAGAAGGGTCAGTGTATCTTCGTGAAACACCCTGTAATTGATACTTGTGACCATTTTGCAGACCTATGATTGAGGGAAGTGCATGACCAACAATCTGGTGACCTACCTTCCCTTATCCTTCTAATCACCACTCCCGCCTTTCTGCAGATACACCTGCAGAACACAAATTCTCCCGTAATATTGTTATACTGCACTTAGGTGTGGTACACACATTTAATATTTGTTCTGAATGCAATTCATTTTACAATAGACATCAATTTTATATCATTAAAACACTATTATTAATAATCTGTGGTTTTTCCATCCCCTGCATTGACAAATTATTGAACATATAGAATAAATGAATAGGACCTTTTTTTGTAGGAAATTTAATGTAGTTTAATTTTACACTGGGAAAATTTTTGCTAGAAACCATGGTCTAGAGATGTTAAAATAAAACCGAAAAAAAGCGATATTTACACATTCCCCACCCCCATGCTCACTCCTTTCAGGATTTTTAGTATGTAATTCATTACACTCCACTTACCACTGCACAAAATTTTTTTGCCTGTTTTTTTTCCCCCCCTTCTTGACTGTATTAATTGGTAGATTTAAGGCTATAGTAACAAATTTTGCATCACTTTAGGGTAGCTTATTGTAGCTTTTTCTGTGCTTTAAATTGGCTGGATAAGAATGAGTGAAGGACCAAGTCATTTTGGAGAAACATAAAGCACATAAACCATGTTTAATTGTAGTGTGTTTCAGACAAGTCAGATGTGGTCTCGCCCCTTTGAACATGTACATAGATGTATTCCTATTTTGTGTAATAGTACAGTGTAACTTTTGGTGAAGATTTAATGTAATGGTAAATAATTTGCCATCATTGTTTTACAAGGTGTGTGGGCTATTGTCACTTAGTAAAACATATCTGACATAATTAAAAGAAATTTTCGCCAAAATTGCGATTCAGCACATTTCATTGTGCCAAACGCGGATGATCGAAATAATGCCAGAGACAGGTAGTAAATGTACTCCAAAGGCTGGTGATAATTGAACATGGGTCCACACATTGCATATTGTGAGAAATGACTTAAAACTGCTTAAATATCAATTACAAACTTTCTGGAGCAAAATTCCTCCAATTATCTGAACAGTCATCCACTCCTGAATTTTAGACATCTTTTGTTCACTCAAGTGCTTCTGGTGTGTTGAATATTGTATTAATTGTCCTAAAATTCATTTACCTTACACAAGCTAAACTAAGTAATGCTGCCAGCCATGAAGGGATAGTGGCTGTATGACCCAACAACAGTATCATGGATATAATAATAGTGGTGATCAGGGTGGTAAGACACCTGTTGAACTCATAAGGGAACCCCAGGACATCCAAAAGGCATTCCCAGTATAAACAAACGCAGAGACGAAATGTGCCGTAGTATGTGGAAGAAGGTATAAATTTCTGTTTGATACAGCCGCATGTGTCAGTGACCTCAAGATATTCAGGAGGTGGGCCACATTATAGTTTAGGTGGGGTGGGAAATAACGTATGTGGCCACTAGGCTCTGTAACAGTGAATTTTCAATTTAAGGCAACCATATTTGGCCACTCTGTAGAAAGGATGTCCTCATGAAAGTGAGGGCTACAGCATCATGCAATTGAACACTGATGACATGTGATGTAACTTTTGTCAAGAAATACGCCAGAGCAGAAGTGAGTGTAACAAAGCCAGCTGCATGTGGGCGAGAGTGTTGTGTGTTGCAAAGCTAGACAAGGCTGACTGGCATTGTGAAGTGGAGTCAACTAGGTGCAATGTAGCAACAGCCAATGCTGCAGTTCATTAGCAAAAGGACAGAAGCGTTACGTGAACATAGTCTGGAGTGTATTAAGTACTCAGCTTCATGTACTAAATCATTCTCATCTCAGTATCACAGCATACGCCATGAGCCTGTGACACCTGGAGCAACATCCTGGAATGCAATATGGGGTCCACTGTTCGACCACAAGACAGGGCAGCCTGCTCTGAGTCGCAAGGGAGTTTGAGTCATGAGGAAGCTTCCTGCTCACTGGATGAGGTTCACAGCTATTGTCAACTGTGCCACTGCACTGCCATCACGGTCGCAGCCAGAAACGTCGCTGTTGCCACTCTCAGCACAACTCTTCGCTCTGTCAGCAATGCTGGACATACATTGTTTCACGTGAGAGGCAACTGGACACAGTCACCAAGCTGCTCCCGATGCTTTATGGCCAAGGGTCAGAATGAACAAATTAATAGAACACATCTGCTTCTGTCCTAATGTCGCATTTTATTTTCCATGGGTGACAATCTTGGGGTTATTCAACAATGGTGTCAAGACATTATCAACTTAGAGCAAGGTTTGTACCTACAGCCTACGGCATTGATGAGTTAAGAAAAATTGTATTTTGGTCACGGAGAAGTAGTTTGGCCATCCTGCATTTTGTAAAGTAGATTTTATTGCGAGTAGGAAACTAGTGGATTTGTCTAATTTTAGAGGTAATATAAGTGAAGATTGGTTAGTGCCTGTTAGATGTGCACAGTTTAACCTTAAGGGTCCCTCAGCACAGTGTATGATCAGTTCCAGTAAAATATTAAACATGTAATCATTGGGGGCGGATGGCTAGGCAACGTCAGAACTGTAGATGGTTCATGATTAGACACAAGAACTCAGTTAATGTATTTTGTTTTCTTGTCTTGTGAGTGTTAGTTCTCAAAATGAGTATTGTCAGGGACAAAGCTTCAACAGTACCAGAAATGAAAGGTGTGTCAGAACCGGAAGCACTTCACACATTAGTGGAAAAGATATCATAATTAACAGCAGATAGTTCAGAACTGCATGGGTTGGTAGAATTGTGACCATCAAAACTGGGCACAGATTTCTCAATAGCAAGTTTAATTGCTCCTTTTTCTAGTAAGGGAACCAAGTGTGTGCAGGCTGTTGTGGGAGACCTTGAAAATCTGGCTCAGGTGGAAGGTTGGTCTGATTAGGAATTGAGTGTTGCAAAATTAAGACTAAAAGGGGAAGCAAGAACTTGGGTAGGGTATACAGAAGCTCTCAAGGTAACAACAACATCCAAAGAATTTAAAGAAGGGTTAATTCAGAGATACATGAAATAAATTGCAGACACTATAGGGAAGAATTAGGAGTAATAACTAAGAAAAATACAGAAACTGTGGAACAGTTTGTAGATAGGCTAAGGAAAATTAATGGATGTACGTATGAATTAGGAGAAGATGCAATCAATGAAATTATTTTGTTAGAAGCTGAGAAGAGGCCACAAGAATAGCTGTATAGAACTTGAAAACATTCTGTTGTGATTAGACACCTAAATGCGAAAACCATAACAAATGCACTCCTTTGCCAGACATCACAAAAACCTTGGATTATTTAGGGCAGTGCAAATATTTTTCACAATGGATTTGTAGAGTGTCACCAGATAGAGGCTGCAACACAGGTGTGACATAAAACAGGATTTTTGGCACCCTGGAAATACTAACAATTGGAAAGAATGCAATTCAGATTCAAAATGCACCTGCAAAGTTTGAGATTTACAGATGGAGAAACCATGGCAATGCTTAGTGTATCTTGATAACCTAATGATATGTGGGAGTGATAGGGAACAACATATGCAGTGATTAAGGGAAGTATTCCTAATGTTAAAATCAACGAAGTTAACATTGAATATAGAAAAATGTAATTTCGTGAGTGGAAGAGGTAGCGTACCTAGGCCATATCATAAGTAAAGATGAGCTTAAGATAGACCGGAGATTAATTAGAGCTGTACATGAATGTCCTGTACCAGAATCAGTACAACATTTGCAGATATTGCAGGCTATTGACACAATTTTTCAAAAAGGGTACTAAATTTGTGTGGTCAGAAGAGTGCCAGGATGCTTTTGAGGAGCTTAAAGAAGCTGTAATATAGAGTGTGACATTGGTATTTATGGATTTTAATAGAGAATTTGTTTTATCATGCAGTGCATCAAACAATGCACTTAACTCTGTGTTGTCATGAGAGGTAGAAAGCTTAGAACGTCTGGTAGTTCACACATCGAGGTAACTAAATTCTGTGAAAAAAATTATTCCACAACAAAGAAAGAGAAGTTAAGTATTATTATGAAATCACCTATTTCAAATGTTACCTGTACAGTAAAAAGTTTAGAGTAATAAAGGGTCTTGCAGCATTGAAATTGTTGTTGGAGTTAGTGTCCTTTCAACAGGTTGATATGATGGTCAGTAACACTAAATGAATTTGGTTTTGTAGTTAAACTTAAACGTAGGAAAAAGCATGGAAATGTGGAAGGTTTAAGTAGAAAAGTAGCTGTATTATATATTGGGGGTATTGATCCTAAGGAACAGCAATTTGCACAAAAAGCAGATGATTGGTGGAAGTAGTATTTTAAACAGGCACTGTTTTGTATCCAGAGGAACCTAGTTGGGGCCTTGGGTAGTGGTACCAGCAAAGTTAAGGAACAGAGTGCTAAAAACAGCTCATCATCACACATTTAACAGATCATGGAGGTTGCAGATCTACCATCAGGTTGTTGTTGTCGTCGTCAGTCAGTCCTGAGAATGGTTTGATGCAGCTCTCCATGCTACTCTTATCTTGTGCAACCTTCTTCATCTCCCAGTACTTACTGCAACCTACATCCTGAATCTGCTTAATGTATTCATCTCTTGGTCTCCCTCTATGATTTTTACCCTCCATGCTGCCCTCCAATGCTAAATTTGTGATCCCTTGATGCCTTGGAACATGTCATACCAACCGGCCCCTTCTTCTTGTCAAGTTGTGCCACAAACTCCTCTTCACGCCAATTCTATTCAATACCTCCTCATTAGTTACGTGATCTACCCATCTGATCTTCAGCATTCTTCTGTAGCACCACATTTCGAAAGCTTCTATTCTCTTCTTGTCTAAACTATATATTGTCCATGTTTCACTTCCATAAATGGCTACACTCCATACAAATACTTTCAGAAATGACTTCCTGACACTTAAATCTATACTCGATGTTCACAAATCTCTCTTCTTCAGAAACGCTTTCCATGCCATTGACAGTCTACATTTTATATCCTCTCTACTTCGACCATCATCAGTTATTTTGCTCCCCAAATAGCAAAACTCCTTTACTACTTTAAGTGTCTCATTTCCTAATCTAATTCCCTCAGCATCACCCGACTAAATTCGACTACATTCCATTATCCTCGTTTTGCTTTTGTTGATTTTCATCTTATATCCTCCTTTCAAGACACTGTCCATTCCTTTCAAGTCCTTTGCTGTCTCTGACAGAATTACAATGTCATCCGCGAACCTCAACGTTTTTATTTCTTCTCAATGGACTTTAATACCTACTCAGAATTTTTCTTTTGTTTCCTTCACTGCTTGCTCAATATACAGATGGAATAACATCGGGGATAGGCTACAACCCTGTGTTACTCCCTTCCCAACCACTGCTTCCCTTTCATGTCCCTCAACTCTTATAACTGCCTCCTGGTTTCTGTACAAATTGTAAGTAGTCTTTTGCTCCCTGTATTTTACCCCTGCCACCTTTAGAATTTGAAAGAGAGTATTCCTGTCAACATTGTCGAAAGCTTTCTCTAAGTCTACAAATGCTAGAAACGTAGGCTTGCCTTTCCTTAATCTAGCTTCTAAGATAAGTTGTAGGGTCAGTATTGCCTCACGTGTTCCAACATTTCTTCGGAATCCAAACTGATCTTCGCCGAGATCGGCTTCTACTAGTTTTTCCATTCGTCTGTAAAGAATTCGCGTTAGTATTTTGCAGCTGTGACTTATTAAACTGATGGTTCGGTAATTTTCACATCTATCAACACCTGCTTTCTTTGGGATTGGAATTATTATATTCTTCTTGAAGTCTGAGGGTATTTAACCTGTCTCATACATTTTGCTCACCAGATGGTAGAGTTTTGTCAGGACTGGCTCTCCCAAGGCCGTCAGTAGTTCTAATGGAATGTTGTCTACTCCTGGGGCTTTGTTTCAACTCAGGTCTTTCAGTGCTCTGTCAAACTCTTCACGCAGTATCAGATCTCCCATTTCATCTTCATCTACATCCTCTTCCATTTCCATAATATTGTCCTCAAGTACACCGCCATTGTATAGACCCTCTATATACTCGTTCCACCTTCCACCTTTCAGCTTTCCCTTCTTTCCTTAGAACTGGGTTTCCATCTGAGTTCTTGATATTCATACAAGTGGTTCTCTTTTCTCCAAATGTCTCTTTAATTTTCCTGTAGGCAGTATCTATCTTACCCCTAGTGAGATAAGCCTCTACATCCTTACATTTGTCCTGTAGCCATCCCTGCTTAGCCATTTTGCACTTCCTGTCGACCTCATTTTTGAGACGTTTGTATTCCCTTTTGCCTGCTTCATTTACTGCGTTTTTATGTTTTCTCCTTTCATCAATTAAATTCAATATTTCCTCTGTTACCCAAGGATTTCTACTAGACCTCGTCTTTTTACCTACTTGATCCTCTGCTGCCTTCACTACTTCATCCCTCAGAGCTACCCATTCTTCTTCTACTGTATTTCTCTCCCCCATTCCTGTCAATTGTTCACTTATGCTCTCCCTGAAACTCTGTACAACCTCTGGTTGTCAGTTTATCTAGGTCTTATCTCCTTAAATTCCCACGTTTTTGCAGTTTCTTCAGTTTTAATCTACAGTTCATAACCAATAGATTGTGGTCAGAGTCCACATCTGCCCCTGGAAATGTTTTACAATTTAAAACCTGGTTCCTAAATCTCTTGTCTTACCATTATATAATCTATCTGATTCCTGCTAGTATCTCCAGGATTCCTCCATGTATACAACCTTCTTTTATGATTCTTGAACCAAGTGTTAGCTATGATTAAGTTACACTCTGTGCAAGATTCTACCAGACGGCTTCCTCTTTCATTTCTCCCCCCCCCCCCCCCCCCCCAATCCATATTCACTCACTGTTTCCTCCTCTCCCTTTTCCTACTCTCGAATTCCAGTCACCCATGACTATTAAATTTTCGTCTCCCTTCACTACCTGAATAATTTCTTTTATCTCATCATACATTTCATCAATCTTTTCATCATCTGCAGATCCAGTTGGCATATAAACTTTTACTACTGTAGTAGGCATGGGCTTCGTGTCTATCTTGGCCACAATAATGCGTTCACTATGCTGTTGGTAGTAGCTTACCCGCATTCCTATTTTGTTATTCATTATTAAACCTATTCCTGCATTACCCCTATTTGATATTGTATTTATAACCCTGTATTCACCTGACCCAAAGTCTTGTTCCTCCTGCCACCGAACTTCACTAATTCCCGCTATATCTAACTTTAACCTTTCCATTTCCCTTTTTTAATTTTCTAAGCTACCTCCCCGATTAAGGGATCTGACATTCCACGCTCCGATCCGTAGAACGCCAGTTTCTTTCTCCTGATAACGACGTCCTCTTGAGTAGTCCCAGCCCAGAGATCCGAATGGGGGACTATTTTACCTCCGGAATATTTTACCCAAGAGGACGCCATCATCATTTAATCATACAGTAAAGCTGTATGCTCTCGGGAAGAATTACGGCTGTAGTTTCCCCTTGCTTTTTGCCGTTTGCAGTACCAGCACAGCAAGGCTGTTTTGGTTAGTGTTGCAAGGCCAGATCAGTCAGTCATACAAACTGTTGCCCCTGCAACTACTGAAAAGGCTGCTGCCCCTCTTCAGGAACCACACATTTGTCTGGCCTCTCAACAGATATCCCTCCGTTGTGGTTGCACCTACGGTACGGCCATCTGTATCGCTGAGGCACGCAAGCCTCCCCACCAATGGCAAGGTCCATGGTTCATGGGGGTAGGCTACCAACAGGAGAGTAGCAGAAAAGTATTGGTGGAGGATTAGGTTGACAGATATAAACCAGTATATGGGGAACTGCATACAGTGCGTACAGAGAGTGGATTCATGTCGAGCAACAGAACCATCACAGAGGTTTACCTGAAGCATTAGCACCATTTGGGTTTTGGGGATTGATTTTTTTTAGGTTCATTCACTAAAACATCTATAGGGAGTAAATATGTACTCACAATGATAGATAATATTTCAAGATATGTAGAAATGGTCAAGATGCCAAACTGGAAGGCAGCTAAAGTTGCACTAACACTTGTGAATAATTGGATATGTAAGTTTGATGTGCCTGGGACAATAGTGACAGACCAGGGAACGAACTTTACATCAGATTTACTCAAGGAATTGTGTAAGTTATTGCATGTGAAGAAATTTAGGACAACTCATCTCCATTCAAAAGCCAGTGCAAGAACTGAAAAAGTGCTTAGATATACAAGATTCTTGTATACTACACTGACTCACATCACACCAACTGAGATGTCTGAAGTACTTTGTCTCTACCTACAACTCAAAATAGCATACAAATAATGGATTATCACCATATGAAGAACTATATACCCATAAAATGCTATCATCATTCTACATAATGAAGAAAGGGAAGATTGGAGAGTGTATCAAGGAATTTGGCAGAGTGACTAAGGAATGGATTAGAGTACAGAGGCCAAGTACACAAGCATTGGAGGACAGGGAGAAGCAGTGGGCTGTACAGCAAGAATGCTACTGTATAAGGGTGGTCAGTGGGCGATGTTATCAGCTTCGTATACGCTGAAGGATAAGTAAAAGAAGTTTTTTGTAAAGTATCGGGCAGTACGAAGTGGCAGAGATTACGTCCCCAGTAAATGTCAAGATTAAAGTGCTGACGAGAATGATAATAGTGCATGTAGGGTGGTTGAAACCTTTTCAAGGGAGTCAAAGTTATTCCAGAGGTAGGAGATGAGGACCAGAAAGAGAGAGTGAGGAGAAAGGTATCAGAAGAAAAAGAGGTTGTTAATGAAGGTTAGATACAGGTTTAGTGTAATTGGTATAAGCAGCTGTGAAGCAGAAATGTATGTAAGGGAAAGGAAAGAAAGTTACGCTAGAGCCGCAAAAGAGTCAGTTAATCAGAATATCAGCAAACTACAAAATACAGTATAACCTCGTTCGCGCGAACTCACAAAAGGCGAACTCAGGGTTAACGCGAAAAAAATATTGGTCACACCAGGAATACATTAGTTCTTATGGTATGTTTTATCGGTTAACATAAATTTCGGTTAAGGCGAATTACGAACTGTTTCAGTTCCTAGCATAATTAAATGTCACTGTAACACAAACTTTCGACCTTAGGGTATTCTAAAGCGTAATTTTTTTCCGAAACGAATGTAGGAAATATATCTACAAAGCTAATTATACTTATTGTTGATTAGTTTTTAATGTATTGTAGGTCAGTAACTACAATTATCACCTCAACAATCAGTGTACGCTTATCATTGTAAGAAATTCAATAATGTGTGAGCAGCATTTAGGAACATACTCAGTGCCAGATTTGACAGGTGTTCTGTTAGTCGTGGCCATATCGAGTTGGAATACTGAATAAAAACTACAGTTAAAACCGGTACCGTAGCATGGCAAAGAGGAAACAGACAGCTCCAAATGTACAGCTAAAGCTTAAGATTCTAGATGAAGTGGACCGCGGTACCAAGAAAACAGCAATTGCAGAGCGGTTTGGAATACCTGAATCTACTTTATCTACGATTATTAAGAATCGAGGAAAAATTATTAATGCTGCGGCATGAGGTTCTGGAAACTAATCTAAACGACTTTGTACTGCCAAGTTTCAGGACATAGAGACGTTACTGCTAGAATAGTTCAATCATTGCATGAATTCAACTGAATGAGGGAAAAGTATACCTCGTGTGATGTGTTTAACATGGATGAAACTGGATTTTTGTACAGTCTTTTTCCATATTACACCCTGGGTATAAAAGGCGATAAGTTTCATGGTAGAGCACGAAGCAAACAATGTGTGACTGTTGTACTGTGCTGTAATGCTGACGGCAGTGAAGTTTCGTCCCTTGGTTATCGGTAAATCCGAGAAACCTCGTTGTTTTAAAACATAAATATGGACACTTTACCTTGCATCTACTCTCACCACAAGAAAGCTGGATCGATGGCACATAATTTTGCAAGTGGCTTCTTCATTTCAACAGTCGAATGTTTGCTCAAAATAGACATGTTCTTCTTACATTGGACAGATATACTGCCCATAATGTTCATGATCTGAACCTATCCAACATAACATTTCAGTTTTTTCCACCCAATGCCACAAGCCATCTTCAACCCTTGGACCAAGGCATAATCTCTCTCATAAAGAGAGCTTATCGTAAGCGACTTGTAAGAGCTGCAATTCGTGCTGCTGAAAACAATAGTGCAAACCAAAATTGGAATCTGCTTGACGCAATAAAAGCCATTGCAGCAGCCTGGAACTCAGTATTGCCTCATCATATAGGGAAGTGCTTTTACAGAGCTTGGAGACAGCAACACTGAAGATGTCCACGAGTTAGATGATGCCACTTCACCTGATGAATTGACAGTTCTGCAGGACGTTGTGAACCCTGGGATTAGTTTCGAAGAATTCATTAATGTAGACGACGATGTTGCCATATGTGCTTCTGTGGAAACAGATGTGCCACAGGCTATGAATGAGGTGCAAGAAGAGCCATCAGAAGAAAGTCGTGATGAAGAGAATACAGATACCATTCCACCTACCTGTCAGGAGATGTTTACAGCCTTGGACTGTTTAGAACGGTTCGCTTCAACATACGATGTCACTGCTGGGTTTCCGGATGCTATCATTGCAATTTGTTGTGAAATTACAAAATATTGTTGTTCCCATGAATGCCAGTGAACCATGTCCGAATTCTTTCCAAGAAAGTAATACATAATTTGTGAGTACTTGTAATTTTACAATCACTTTATAGTGTTATAAGTCTACAATAACGTGATTGATAGTGTAGTGTATTACACATTAGTGTACTGCTGTACATGTATACTTATTAAAATATGTTTTTTTCACTTAACACCAATTTTTTTAACATGAACTCCTAAATTTTTGGTCCCTTCAGATCGTGTTAACGAAGTTTTACTGTAGAAGTCTTAAGTAGGGAAGTAATAATGACAAAATGGTTGCAGTCTGTAGAAGATAGTGTTCGTGAAGCACAAGGGAAAGTAACAGAACTACAGGAGGCCATGCAGTAGGATGTAAGAGGTCACCTAGGGGTAAACTTGGCTGTCATCAGACAGTGTTTAGGAGGTCTAAGGAAAGTACAGTAGGAACTACCACTGGAGTTTAGATTTGGTTTAGAACCTGAGCACAAAAACTTACCCTTTTATTTCACAGTGAGAACTGACAGAGTAAAAGTTTACATTTCATTTCCATATGAATAACAGGGAAACAAGCATGTTACGAGTGCTACATAGTTCGTGTGTATCCTGTCAAGTGGGGGTACTGAAGAAATTTGTAAGAGTAAAAACACAGTGACTTTTATTAATTGCAAAATACAAAGGAAGATTTTTAGAAATGGAGGAAGCAAAGTTACAAAAAATGCCACTGAGGGCAGATTACTGTCCGTCCGAACATGGTAATAAGAGATGGACAGGATTCCTGTGTAATGAAATTACTAATGGGATGAAAGGATTTAAGAGAACACAATAAAGAAGTGACTGAACTGGAATTGTAGTTTCACCAGTCCAAGGCACATTGGTTGTACTCTACCTCTGACGAGATTATAGTAGTGGCTATTTGTTTCAAGTAGGGGAAGCTTATGTCAACAAAGAGGCTAGAATTAAATGGGAATAGTTTGTTATTAAATGGAACAGTGTGCAAGATAATGGGGCCTAGTGTGTGCCTGCCTGCCATGATTTTGGCACTAACACACCTGAGTATTTCACAGCTGCATTTGTGTTGTTCAGAGGACCCCATGGTAATGCTACCTGCTGCGAATCTATCTGCTTAAATCAAATTCTAGAGCCGGAATTACTGCAGTCTATAAACACCCTTCTGCACCAGCAGGAGGGATGAGTCTCCGTGGAAAACTTGCTACAGTATGTAAATTCATATCAGGAAAACTAGTATTGGAAAGAGGCAACACTGACATTATCATACCAACCACCGTAGCAGCAGCACTTGCTCTGTTGAGTGCAGTCCTTGCTTTGGCAAAGCAAGACAAAGCACAAGACTGAGCTCGGACCTAGCCATCATTCAGATTGCAGTGGCTTGGATACCCCAAGCATAAAAGCAGCAGAAGGGAACTGAATACACAAGGGGGCAACATTAAGAATAATTGATTCATTTTAGTTTGTAAGTTGGGAATAGAGAAAGCACTTTCTGCGTGGAAGGTGTGAACTATGAACCGGCACAAGATGTCACTAAGACTACATTGCATGGGAAGGTTAAGCAATGGAGAGGAACACAGAGAGTGCATGTGGAAGAACTGTTGCTGGAGTATCGGGATTTTTCTTTTTGACAAGGACCATTGCCTACTGTACCAATGACGCAACACTGGATTCGTATAGGAAATGGTGTACCAGTGTACTGGAAGCTGTACAGAATACTGAGATACCTGTGCCCAATTTTAGAAGAATTTATCAATAATCATCTATCTGGTGGGATAATGGAAGATAGTAGTTGCTTATGGGGTGGGGGGCCAGGAATTGTAATCGTACCCAAAAAATCTATGGATGGTTTAAGAAAGAATGGTATAGATTTTGCTGCACCTATCACCATTTGAATTGCAACGTAATCACAGATGCTTAGGCCATTCCAAACATCACGGAAACAATTTCTTCTGTAAAACTTGGTAAACACAAAAAAGGTAAATTTTTGAGCAAATAAGTTTTTTAAATATGATAGGAAACTTAATTACACAAGTGAGATAGTTTCACCTTTACACAGCTTTTGTAGGCATGATTTCAACTGTGTTTGACTACAATTTCAGTAGAGGGACAAAGCTTCCAAGTTTTTTGAAAATTTGGTAAATACAATAATGGAAGTAAAAGGTTTTGTCAGTAGGCACAGTCAAACTGTTTTTTTTCTGTTATATTTAAAATTATAAAAAAGCTACTCCATTGTTCATTTTGCATAGAAATACAGTAAAGTGCTACAGTATAACGATTTAGTATAATACATTTTTCTTAAAAATGTTTGGTAAACAGAAGTGAAAAGTAGCAAAAATCACTGTTAAAATACAACACAAAATACTTGCTGTAATAAATTGGAAATCTATTGATCTCATTTAAAAAGTCCTTGTAAAACACTTCTGCTCATTGTGGTGCATTAAAATGTCTTAAGACATACTTTTTCTTTTCTTTGCTAATGATTTTCTTTTCCAACTGGCTTCTTTCCTCACCTCTTAGCTGAATTTTGTAGACTTAAGAACCCCAACCTCTAAAGGACTTACATGATAAGAGTTGCATACTGACAATGATACCTTCTTTTTAAACCTTTCATAAGTCATCATTCACTGAGCAGTTATTCTGAAAGCATCTTAGATATATTAGGGCTTTTAACATACTGGACTTGAGATCCTTTGCTTCCCAATCTTTATTTAGTATTTTGACAATGTGGTGATGATCCAGCACATTATATGGTATAAAGTAGGTTAAATAATATCTTCTCTTTCAGAGTAGCTCATCCACTATACCAAACACACTGTCAGGATTATAGCTGTGACAACGACTAGTCAAATAATGCACCATCTTAATAAATTTTCTACTTTCTTCCATGAAATCCATTAATATGCACATCATTACTGTACCTTCATTTTGACTGGTAAAGGAGAATTTCATTTGAACCAATTTCCAGCTGAGATGCCTCAAGGTTGCTTCCTTTCTGTCTTCTTTCAAGCCACGTATAAAAGCAATCTTTTCCTTGGTTTTGCTCAGGAATTAATTGTTATGCTCAAATTGTACAGCAAAACCTGTCTTCAATAGAATATTTTACCTATGGAGAACTTTGGTAATATCTGAGTCTGAAGTTCGATTTTTCTCCTTCATCATTCCATAGAACATTTTGGCAACATTTTGTGCAGCCAGTGGTTTGTTATTTATTGACTCTTTTCCTCCAGATCTCATTTCTTTTGAGTCTGTTTGTGGACATATCTTGAAAGCACACACAGACACTGCTTGGCCACCTTTTGCTTCTTTCTTAAATTTTCTTCTCCCTGACAAACCTAGCTAGAACTGAGCAATAATTGGGAGTTTAAGTTGTTACAAAACATCTACTTTATTTCTATTTTTGGTTCTGACAGCAAGTGCTTGCCTACAGGTTTTTTTCTCTCTCTCTCTCTCTCTCTCTCTCTCTCTCTCTCTCTCTCTCTCTCTCTCTCTCTCTCTCTCTGCTTAATTAAGTTGGTGAGAAAGCATATCAATATCAAATTTATGTTGTTGATGAAGTGTCAGAAAACATTTGCTGAGCTAGGGGAAGTGTTGACCTCAAGTCAAGTGTTGACCTTGAGTAAAGTGTTAGTGTTCAAGGATGAATGAATGAATGTATACTGTCATCTGATGCATCGAACCATGCTCTCAAGGTGCATTTTGAGCCAGGATGTCAATGGAGATGAGCACCCTATTGCTTTTGTGTTGAGATAACTGAATAGAGCTGAGAGAAATTATTCTACTGCAGAGGGAGATCCTCAGCCTGTTGTATGGATTAACGTACTTCCAGTGTTACCTTTACAAGAGAAAGTTTAAAGTAGTGACTGATCATGCTGCTTTGAAGTGGTTACTGGGTCTGAAGGATCCATACAGTAGATTGATGAGTTGGGCATTAAAACTCATTGCATCTGATTATGAAGTAATCCACAAGTCAGGGAAGAAACAGGAAGGCGGACACATCAGACAAGAAGGTAGCAAAAGTCCTAGGTCAAGACGGAGAGTGTAAGCAATTCACTATGCTGCAACAGTTCATCATTTGTGACAGGTTTTTATGTAAGGGGATAGGATTGGGGCCGTGAGTGATAGTACCAGTGAAGCTAAGGGAAGAAATGCTTAAAGGGATGCATGATCAAGTTTTGTCTGCCCATGGAGGGTGTAGACCAATGAATCAGATGGTGGCAGAAAAAAAATGGTGGAAAATAAGAAAAAGTTATTTCAATTAGCACATGAAGAACTGAATGCAGCGTACACAACACACAGATTTGAGTCAAAAACAAGTGTTGTTCTATATTGCCAAAAGCTATGGAACCTTTTTGGATGTGTTAGTACTGTTTCACTGAACTCCAGGAAATCATTTTGTGCTGACTATAATAGAACATTTCTCCCATTGTATTGAGAAGGTGGCGATGCAGAACCAGCAGGCGCACACAGTCGTGCAAGCATTGGTGAGTAGATGGGTCTGGAGGTTTGGTGTATCAATGACAGTCCCAGATCAGGGGGAAAAACTGCAAATCAGATCTGATGGACTTGTGTCAGTTGTTGAGAATGAAGAAATTATGAACTAGTCCACTTCATGCTCAAATGGAAGGTTGGAGTGTGTTCACCAAACAGTTGGAAGGACACTCAGTTATTACATCAACTCCCACCTTAGGGACTGGGTTACATATTTATCTTTTGTGGTTAGTATATACCATTCAAAAGTCCACAACAGCACAGTGTTGTCACCATTTGGGGTAATGTATAGTAAAAATATACCATTACCATATGATATGATTTTAGCAGGAACTGGGGAGTCAGTCCAAGAGTTCATGAGAAGAGAGAAGTTTGGAAGAGAATCCAAAGAGTTAACACCAAGGCATTGAAGAGGCAGTGGAGTGCATGGGAACCTTAGTACAAGGGGGGAGGGGGGCAGTGGATGATAAGAGTCCATATCCTCTGAACGAAAAAACAAAATAGTTTGTGACGATACCAGGACCAGTACCAGATGATTGAAACCATGTTACCTGTGAATTTTAAGTTATAGTTATCAAAGAGGTCAACAATCTTACTTGTCTGTTGGTTACGATCATTCAGAGGTGTGCCAGAATCAATGCCAGTAGTAGTATTGGTAGAACCAAAGAAAATGTGCTCTGCAGCCAATGTGGGCTCCCTTGTACTGAGAAAACCGAAATGTCACTGTGGTTATGATACTGTGATCTTTTGCAAGACCGAGCGAGGTGGCACAGTGGTTAGCACACTGGACTCGCATTTGGGAGGACGACGGTTCAATCCCGTCTCCGGCCATCCTGATTTAGGTTTTCCGTGATTTCCCTAAATCGTTTCAGGCAAATGCCAGGATGGTTCCTTTGAAAGGGCATGGTCGCTTTCCTTCCCAATCCTTCCCTAACCCGAGCTTGCCCTCCATCTCTAATGACCTCGTTGTCGACGGGACGTTAAACACTAACCACAACCACCATCTTTTGCAAGTCCAGGGTGCCCTTTGACTCATGGGTATTCACATGGAAGCAAACTGTGAATTAGTCTTCCAGAAGTCATTTCACCAGCATTCTGTTACATATAATGAAGATGTTTACGATTCCAAATCACAAATGTTGCAGATAAATTGTAATTTCTCAATTACAGTTCAACCACAGACTTAATACAAAGCTGTATTATTAATATGGTGGATTACAACATTCTCATCACATTATTGGTTCAATTAAGCTGTAGCATGTGGTATATGTGCACAAATAGAATATGGACATTATTTTTAGTCAATTTTATATTCTGGTCATAGGTTTTGGTAGAACAGCCCGAATCCTAGGTTACGGTTAAAAACTGATGATTGGATGATAAGTTTACAAAGTCAATAAATGTGTTGTCATAGCAATAACTATAGTGTTATTGTTATGGTTACGTCTGCTGATTTCATGATGATGGTATCAAATACCTCACTTAGTCTCACAAAATGAGTAGCATTTAATCTGTGAAAATTACAGTGACATAGCTATTCAG
Source organism: Schistocerca gregaria (assembly GCF_023897955.1). Lineage (NCBI taxonomy): Eukaryota > Metazoa > Arthropoda > Insecta > Orthoptera > Acrididae > Schistocerca > Schistocerca gregaria. The sequence continues at coordinate 938,714,775 of NC_064920.1, read as the reverse complement.
GGTGAATGTGCAATGCTTCATTACAGGATACAACACTGCAATCAAAACAAATTTCTCAGGAGGAAGAATATTCAACACTGGAAGCAGAGAAAACATCTTAGAGATGTTTGCATTAGGAATGAATATGAATTATTTTCAGCTGGAAATTCATTTACAAATCTCCATAAAAGATCTCAAAACAAATAAAAGCTACATTATCAAAACATGCCCCTTATTACAAAATGAAACACACCAGAGTATTTCCACCTACATTATATTCTTGAACTTTAATGTTTACTTTCGAGCCCCCCGTTGCATTTTTCATAGCATATGTAATATAAACCAAAATATTTGTCAAAAACATGTCCATGATCTAATATATGCTCTCTGCATTTACCTTGCAATTAGTTTTTTGATGAAAGGTTGCTCAAATATAGAAAAATGCTTTATGTATAGCACATAGAGAATGATTAGGTAACACAACAGGTCAGTTTGTTACTACAACCTTTAGTTAGCAGTCATATTCATTGAATTCGTCAACTCCCAACAAAAACATAACCTCAACTTACCCTAGAACCGGAGTGATGTCTATTGCTTTGTTATTGAATAACATCGGGGATAGGCTACAACCATGTCTCACTCCCTTCCCAACCAGTGCCTCCCTTTCATGTCCCTCGACTCTTATAACAGCCATCTATTTTCTGTACAAATTGTAAATAGCCTTTCACTCCCTGTATTTTACCCCTGCCACCTTTAGAATTTGAAAGAGAGTATTCCAGTCAACATTGTCAAAAGCTTTGTCTAAGTCTACAAATGCTAGAAATGTAGGTTTGCCTTTCCTTTATCTATTTTCTAAGATAAGTCATATGGTCAGTATTGCCTCACGTGTTCCAACATTTCTACGGAATCCAAAGATCTTCCCCGAGGTCGGCTTCTACCAGTTTTTCCATTCGTCTGTAAAGAATTCGTGTTAGTATTTTGCAGCCATGGCTTATTAAACTGATAGTTCGGTAATTTTCACATCTGTCAACATCTGCTTTCTTTGGAATTGGAATTATTATATTCTTCTTGAAATCTGAGGGTATTTCACCTGTCTCATCCATCTTGTTCACCAGATGGTAGAGTTTTGTCAGGGCTGGCTCTCCCAAGGTTGTCAGTAGTTCTAATGGAATGTTGTCTACTCCTGGGGCCTTGTTTCAACTCAGGTCTTTCAGTGCTCTGTCAAACTCTTCACGCAGTATTGCATCTCCCATTTCATCTTCATCTACATCCTCTTCCATTTCCATAATATTGCCCTCAAGAACATCGACCGTGTATAGACCGTCTATATACACCCACCTTTCTGCTTTCCCTTCTTTGCTTAGAACTGGGTTTCCATCTGAGCTCTTGATATTCATACAAGTAGTTCTCTTATTTCCTAGATTAGATTAGATTAATACTTGTTCCATAGATCATGAATACGACACTTCGTAATGATGTGGAACGTGTCAGGTTAATAAAAGATGTCTGTACAAGAAATTACATTACACAAAATATTGCATGACACTAATGAGTAAGGGTTTTTTTTTTAAATACTTAGTTTATATCTAAAAATTCAGCCAATGAGTAGAAGGAGTTGTCATCTAGAAATTCTTTTAATTTATTTTTAAATGTTAGTTGGCTATCTGTCAGGCTTTTGATGCTGTTTGGTAGGTGCCCAAAGACTTTTGTGGCAGCATAATTTACCCCTTTCTGTGCCAAAGTCAGATTTAACCCTGCATAGTGAAGATCATCCTTTCTTCTAGTGTTACAGGTATGCACACTGCTATTACTTTTGAATTGGGTTGGATTATTATCAACAAATTTCATAAGGGAATATATATACTGTGAGGTTACTGTGAGGATCCCTAGATCCTTAAATAGATGTCTGCAGGATGACCGTGGGTGGGCTCCAGCAATTATTCTGATTACATGTTTTTGTGCAATGAACACTTTTCTACTCAACGATGAATTACCCCAGAATATGATGCCATACGAAAGCAGTGAATGAAAGTAGGCATAGTAAGCTAATTTACTGAGATTCTTGCCACCAAAATTTGCAATAACCCTAATAGCATACGTAGCTGAACTCAGACGTTTCAGCAGACCATCAATGTGTTGCTTCCAGTTTAACCTCTCATCAATGGACACACCTAAAAATTTTGAAAATTCTACCTTAGCTACAGACTTCTGTTCAAATTCTATATTTATTACTGGAGTTGTGCCATTTACTGTACGGAACTGTATATACTGTGTTTTATCAAAATTTAAAGAGAGTCCGTTTGCTGAGAACCACTTAATAATTTTGTGAAAAACATCATTTACAATTACATCACTTAGTTCTTGGTTTTTGGATGTTATTACTATACTTGTATCATCAGCAAAAAGAACTAACTTTGCATCTTCATCAATGTGGAATGGTAAGTCATTAATGTATATCAAGAACAGTAAAGGACCTAAGACCGAACCCTGTGGGACCCCGTGCTTGATAGCACCCCAGTTTGAGGAATCAGCTGTTGTTTTAACATTACACGAACCACTTATTTCAACTTTCTGCATTCTTCCAGTTAAGTATGAATTAAACCATTTGTGCACTGCCCCACTCAAACCATAATGATTTAGCTTATCTAAAAGAATTCCATGATTTACACAATCAAAGGCCTTTGAGAGATCACAAAAAATACCAATGGGTGATGTCCGGTTATTCAGAGCATTTAATATTTGATCAGTGAAAGCATATATAGCATTTTCTGTTGAAAAGCCTTTCTGAAAACCAAACTGACATTTTGTTAGTACTTTATTTTTACAAATATGGGAGGCTACTCTTGAATACATTACTTTCTCAAAAATTTTTGATATAGCTGTCAGAAGAGAGATTGGGCAGTAGTTGTTGATGTCCGACGTATCCCCCTTTTTATGCAATGGTTTTACAATGGCATATTTCAGTCTATCAGGGAAAACACCCTGCTCCAAAGAGCTATTACATACGTGGCTGAGAATCCTACTTATCTGTGGGGAACAAGCTTTAAGTACTTTGCTGGAAATGCCATCAATTCTGTAAGAGCTTTTACTTTTCAGTGAGTTTATTATTTTACTGATTTCAGAGGGAGAGGTTGGTGGAATTACAGTTGTTTCAAACTGTGCAGGTATGGCCTCTTCTATTAATAGCCTTGCCTCTTCTAGTGAAGATCTAGATCCTATTTTCTCCACAACATTTAAAAAATGATTATTCAAAATATTTTCAATCTCTGATTGTTTGTTAGTGCACTTGTCATTCAGTTTTATTGCACTAAAGTCTTCCTGTGCTCTTGGTTGCCCTGTTTCCCTTTCAATAATATTCCAAAGGTCTCTCCAATTTTCCTGTATGCAGTATCTATCTTACCCCTAGTGATATGTGCCTCTTCATCTTTAAATTTGTCCTCTAGCCATCCCCGTTTAGCCATTTTGCACTTCCTGTTGATCTCATTTTTAAGACATTTGTATTCCTTTTTGCCTGCTTCATTTACTGCATTTTTGTATTTTCTTCATTCATCAATTAAATTCAATATCTCTTCTGTTACCCAAGGATTTCTGCTAGCCCTAGTCTTTTTACCTACTTGATCCTCTGCTGCCTTCACTGTTTCATCTCTCAAAGCTACCCATTCTTCTTCTATTCTATTTCTTTCTACCATTCCTGTCAATCTTTCCCTAATGCTCTCCCTAAAACTCTCTACAACCTCTGGTTCTGTCAGTTTATTATCCATGTCCCATCTCCTTAAATTCCCACGTTTTTGCAGTTTCTTTACTTTTAATCTACAGTTCATAACAACTAGATTGAGGTCAGAGCCCACATCTGCCCCTGGAAATGTCTTAAAATTTAAAAACTGGTTCCAAAATATCTGTCTTACCATTATATAATCTATCTGAAATCTGTCAGTATCACCAGGCTTCTTCCATGTATACAACCTTTTATGGTTCTTGAGCCAAGTGTTAGCTATGATTAAGTTATGCTCTGTGCAAAATTCTACCAGTCGGCTTCCTCTTTCATTTCTTAGCCCCAATCCATATTCACCTACTACGTTTCCTTCTCCTACTGTCGAATTCCAGTCACCCGTGACTTATTACATTTTCGTCTCCCTTCACTATCTGAATAATTTCTTTTATCTCATCAAACATTTCATCAATCTTTTCATCATCTGCGGAGCTAGTCGGCATATAAACTTGTATTACTGTGGTAGGTGTGGACTTCGTATCCATCTTGGCCACAATAATGTGTTCACTATGCTGTTTGTAGTAGCTTACCCGCATTCCTATTTTTTTATTCATTATTAAACCTACTCCTGCACCCCTACTTGATTTTGTATTTATAACCCTGTATTCACCTGACCCAAAGTCTTGTTCCTCCTGCCACCGAATTTCACTAATTCCCACTATATCTACCTTTAACCTACCCATTTCCCTTTTTAAATTTTCTAACCTACCTGCCCGATTAAGGGATCAGACATTTCTCGCTCCCACCCGTAGAACGCCAGTTTTCTTTCTCCTGATAACGACATCCTCCTGAGTAGTCCCCACCCGGAGATCCGAATGGGGGACTATTTTACCTCCAGAATATTTGACCAAAGAGGACGACTTCATCATCAAACCATACAGTAAAGCTGCATGCCCTCAGGAAAAATTACGGCTGTAGTTTCCCTTGATATCAGGCATTCGCAGTACCAGCAAAACAAGGCCGTTTTGGTTAGTGTTACAAGGCCAGATCAGTCAATCATCCAGACTGTTGCAACCACTGAAAAGGCTGCTGCCCCTCTTAAGGAACCACACATTTGTCTGGCCTCTCAACAGATACCCCTCCATTGTGGTTGCACCTACTGTACGGCTATCTGTATCATTGAGGCACGCAAGCCTCCCCACCAACGGCAAGGTCCATGGTTCATGGGGGGAGGAGTCTCCGTTATGACAGAACCTAAATATTTAAATGTTTTCACTCTTTCACATTCTTTCCCATTCATTACTATTGAATTCTTTTGTTCGTTTATATTGGACTCCCCCCTTAACCATGTACTTTGTTTTGTTTATGTTTACTTCTAAACCTACTTCTCCTGCTGCTTCATCTAACACATCGTAGTTCCCCTTTAGTGCCCTTACATTCATTGCCATTAATGCTACGTCATCCGCACACGTTACCATTTGAACTTGCCAATTAAGTATTGTTACTCCTGGGTTTATTGGCATTTGCTGAATCACCTTTTCTAAAACTAAATTAAATAGCATTGTAGAGATCACATCTCCCTGTCGTAGCCCCCTCCATACCTGGAATTCACGATAGTTCTTGCTCTATTCTTCCTTTATGCACTGTTGCTTTCATTGTCACTTCTATTAAATTGATCAGTTTTAGTGGGATTATAAATTATTTCATGGTTTGTATAATTTTGTTCCTGTGTAGGCTGTCGTTTGCTTGCTTAAAATCAATGTACAATTCATGTAGTTGCTTGTCATACTCATAAAATTTCTCTAGCACTTGTCTTAATAAAAATATCTGATCCATCGTGGATCTGTCCCTCCAAAATCTAGCCTTATAGTCCCCCAATATTCCTTCTATCATCCCTTTAAACCTGGAGGCTACAATTTTACTAAATATCTTGTATGTTACATCAAAGAGAGTGAATCCACGATAATTGCTACATTCTGACTTCCCTTGTTCCAGTCCTTGGCATTTCCTACTTTACCCATATTTCCTTTATCAATTCATGGACTGCCTCCTCCATTTTCTTTCCCCCATATTTTAATAATTTGGCCTCTATACTGTCTTCTCCTGCTGCTTTATTATTTTTTAGGCTCTTGACAGCATTCTTCACTTCCTCTAGCTCGGGTACTACCTCCTCTTCCAGATTCTCTACATCTAACTCCAATTCCAATTCTGAGTCCCGTTCCCTTTCATTCTCAATCACAGTTCCTTCTTCTTTATCCCCTTCTTTCCCGTCAAGCAGTTCGGTAAAGTACTTTTGCCACCTTTCTAGGAATTTGCTTTTATCTCCAATTAGGTTTTGATCCTTATCCTTACAGAAAACTGCTCGCGGTTGGAAACCTTTCTACAAATCTCTTGTTCTTTCATACACCTTTCTGATCACTTTGTTGTCTCCCATTTCATCCAGCTGCTCTATCCTTCTCCTTTCATGCTGCCTTTTCTTTACCCTACAAAGCTTATCCACTCTTTTCTCTGTTTCTTCTGCTGCTAACCTCGTGTTCCTTTGCAACATTCTCCGTCTTGCTTCATTTCTCTCGTTTCATTCCTCATCGAACTACTTAACCTCTCTTTTGCGTTGTTCTCTCCCCAGTATCTCTTCTGCAGCTTTGCTAATGGCAGTTTTCAACAACTCCCATTTAGTTTCCACATTATCTTCATTCCCTGTGTTTCTCCCTGCTTCAGTTTCTCTTCTAGTTTCTTCCTATATTCTTCCTGTGTTTCCTTCATTTGGAGTCTTTGTATATTGTGTCTCATTCTTATCTTATTCCTTTGGTTTCTTACCAAATCTATCTTCTGCCTAAATCTAATTCTTACTAAGTAGTGGTCTGCGTCTCCATCTGCCCTTCTGCAGCTGCTAACTTCCATAATATCTAATGCCTTTTGTCTATGAGTACGGTATGTGATCTATTTGGTTGCTTGTGTTTCCATCTGGTGATACCCATGTACATTTCTTAATATCTTTCCTTGGGTGATAGGTGCTTTTTATTATCATGTTCTTCCCACTGGTGAAGTCTATCATTCTGAGCCCATTATCATTACTGTCATTGTGTAGCCTTTCCTTTCCTGTTATACTTTTATATACCTCTTCTTTCCCAATTTTTGCATTTAGGACTCGTGCCTTTGAATTTTATCAATTTCTTCTTCCAATTTGGCACAAAATATGTCCTTTGCATCTTCATCTGCCTCCTCCATAAGGGTGTAGACATTCACTATTGTAACACAAAAGATTTTTGCCCTTATCCTTAGAGAACACATTCTGTCACTCACTGCTGGAAAACCAATTACATTAGCCTTCATAGACCAATGTAGAAGGAAACCAGTGCCATAAAGGTCTGTATTTCCACTGCTATACATCATTAAATGTTCCCCGACACTATCATTCCTTGCCCTTTCCATCTAGTTTCTTGTATTGCTGCTGTTTTCACTTGATCCTTCTCTAGTTCTTTCCCAATTTCTTGTAGCTTGCCAGGCCTCTTGAGTGTCCTCACATTCCAGGTGGCTATCCGAATATCCATGTTCCTTCTCTTTAACCGTTTTTCTATCTGGGTCGTCAACAGGCAATCCTTTCTGTTCCGAGGCATGTGTATAGTATCCGCAAAAAGCACTTTTTTCTGAGTTGGGGTTGTTAGCCTAACGCCCAACTCCCGACTTGGAGGACCTGGGATTTTTTAGCCCCCCCCCCCCCACCACCACCACCTTACATTGTGGGACACACTTTGTCTGACTACTCCATCGAGACCAATCCGGCTTGGATGACCCTGCCAGTAGCTACGCTATTGCCGGAACAACTCTCGACTTTGTCAGAGCACGCAAACCCTCCCGCCCGGCACTGAAGGTGCCTACGATAAGGCGGTGTCCCCTGGGAGGGATGGCAGGTATGACAAGAGCAGAACTGTCATCTTACCTCATCCACAGAGGTTGTGGTGACAGAAAGTAGGATAGATCCCAGACAGAAAAGAGTAAACAACAATTAAAGAGCAAGTGGGAACAGAACTCATATAGGAAACAGTTAGAATAGAGTTCGTCAGAAATTAAGAATGGATACCCCCAGCTAGGAAAGGCATCACTTTCCATGTGGTGTGCCTACCAAAGTCAGCAGACCCCTTACCTATTCCATGTGCGAGTAATCAGTTTTATCACTTATTTTGTCCTTTAGTTTCTGATTGTTACAAACATTTTGCATTCATTAGTTCATTCATGAACATCAACAAAAGCAAAGTGAGGATAATGGAATGATGCTGAGGGAATTAGATTAGGAAATGAGATACTTAAAGTAGTAAAGGAGTTTTGCTATTTGGAGAGCAAAATAACTGATGATGGTCGAAGTAGAGAGGATATAAAATGTAGATTGGCAATGGCAAGGAAAGCGTTTCTGAAGAATACAAATTTGTTAACATCGAGTATAGATTTAAGTGTCAGGAAGTCGTTTCTGAAAGTATTTGTATGGAATTGAAACATGGCCGATAAATAGTTAGGACAGGAAGAGAATAGAAGCTTTCGAAATGTGGTGCTACAGTAGAATGCTGAAGATTAGATGGGTAGATCACATAACTAATGAGGAGGTATTGAACAGAATTGGGGAAAAGAGGAGTTGGTGGCACAACTTGACGAGAAGAGTCTGCAGCTCGTGGTCTCGCGGTAGCGTTCTCGCTTCCTGAGCACGGGGTCCCGGGTTTGATTCCTGGTGGGGTCAGGGATTTTTCCTGCCACGAGATGACTGGGTGTTATTGTGCCGCCTTCATCATCATCATTCATCCCCATTACGGTCGGAGGAAGGCAATGGCAAACCACCACCACTAGGGCCTTGCCTAGTAAGGCAGCACGGGTCTCCTGCGTCGCTCCCCTACGCTCTGTAAAGAAGTATAGGACTCATCACCAACATTGACGAGAAGAAGGGACCGGTTGGTAGGACATGTTCTGAGGCATCAAGGGATCACAAATTTAGCATTGGAGGGTAGTGTGGAGGGTAAAAATCGTAGGGGGAGACCAAGAGATGAATACACTAAGCAGATTCTGAAGGATGCAGGTTGCAGTAGGTATTGGGAGATGAAGAAACTTGCACAGGATAGCGTAGCATGGAGAGCTGCATCAAACCAGTCTTAGGACTGAAGACCACAACAATAGTTTTCTTATCACATAATAGATTATACAATAACATATGAAAAATTGTTTATCAACTCTTTCAAATTATGTTGCAGGATGAGACAGATAGCTCATTCTTACACATTTTCTTGAAAACTGAATTATTTAGTTACTTAATGTAAACAAATATTGGCCATAAAGTATGCCAAAAATGTCATCAACACTGAAATTTGCTTTAAAGTGCTGTTCATTAACTATTTGTCACTGTTTCATTTGAAATGCTTCTTTCACATTTACATAAAGTACCTGTTTCAATGGGGAAATAATGAAAATTTGAAGTATATACAAAATAATATTAATATAAAACATCTATCATAGTAATCACAAGTAAATTATACACAGTACAAGAAATTGAAATAATTTTGTGAGAAAAGGTGTGCTGCCTTCCACACATATTCCCAAAACTAGCACAGAAGAAATGTCAAAGTTTCATTGGGTGATCAATAATTCTAGACATCAAAAGTAGATGCTCTGATGGTTATTTTTCAGCTTCCAGAGTTCTTTTTACACAAATATCATGTCTAAAAATAACATGGAAATGACACAAGTTCTAATTCATTACATGTCACAAAGAAAGTTGTATTAAGAACTGAATAAATGCTCAGGAATTGATTGACTCTTGAACTAAAGATTACTCTAAACATTGACAAATAACATTGTAAAAAAAATAATTACTTCTCATGAAAGAACATAATAAAATACAAATCATGACTTATTTCCAACCAGTAGAAAAGTCAAAGCATATGCAAAATAAGAAGTTACCACATTTAAACTGTTTGGAAAAAAATTATGAAGTACTGTAACTACATAGTTCTTTACATATGGCAGAATATATATATTTTTTTTACAACATTCCAGAAAGAATCCTTTTCATTAGTTATCTTCGCTTTTTTCTTCATGCGGTTTCAGTGAGGTAACATTTCTTAACCCAAGAAGCTTTCTAGATTTAGGATAATTGAATTGTTAGGCATTTGGATGCGGGTTCTCAGTGACCTTAAATGGGCCAATATATATATCAAAAAAACTTTTTTAACTTATATGTTAACATTTTAGATTTCTCATGTGATTTAACAAGAACATAGTGTCCAATGTTGATCTGTGTGATTTTGATCTTGTTGTCATGTCTTTTTATGCATATCTCTCCCTGCTTTTTCATGGTTTCTCTCGCAACTGCTTTGCGTTTTTGAGCAGACATAGTACATGGTGGATAATCTACTAATTCAGAGATATGATTTGCTGGTTATTGTTAAACGTAACTTCAAAAGGTGAAAACCCTGTGGAACTTTGTTGCAAGCTATTCATTACATCTTCAAAATCACTGATGTATTCATACGATTTAGGGTGTTTGTGGGTACAGTATGTGCAACATAGACAATTCATTTCAGCATATCTCTCTGTGCTGGATTGGATGAAGGATTGTAAACTGAAATTAAAATGTGTGTAATACCTGATTTTTCTATGAATGGTTCCCAACACTTAATTACAAACTGTGATCCATTGTCTGACAGTTAATTCATGTTTTCCTTCATTTTTAACTTAATCTTTTCAATTTTCACAATAGTCTCCTTATTTGTAGCTTTTCTGGTTGGATATAATTTTATATGTTTGGAAAAAACATCAATCATAACAAAAATATAATGATAATCTTTTTTTACTTTTTAGTAAACTTCCATAAAAACCCACAGCAACTAAATCCATAGGTTTCTCAGGTGTTATGTTTTGCATCTCACCTTGACAAGTTCTGGTACTTACCGTGATTCTCTGACACCTGTCACAAGTAGGTAGTTCTTTCCTAACGTTTTTAGCCACATTATAGAAATAAACATTTTCTTGTAGCTTTTGTCTACATTTTTGAATGCCATAGTGTCCATGACACTCCATGTGTATACTTTAATCAACTTTCCAGTTTCTTTCTCTGGCCTATGTAACTTCCAATCATAAGAATCCACATCTGTTCTCCTGAAAAGTGCTCCTTTATATACTTTATAATACCTGTCCAATTTTTCCATAATTTATTTTGCCTAAACAGCTCTTTACTAAACTCCAGTTTGAATCATGGTTTTGGTTCCTTCTAATTTTGTTACACGTTGCCCTAATAATTCCCTCATCATGTATACCCTTCATGTATCTGATTTTAAACTCTTTTGATCAAAATTTCCATTACCTCCACCCAATGGCATTTTAGCTGCACCTTTAATATAATTAATTTCACAATGAAATTGTTGCAAATACATTCCCCATCTGGTAAGTCTATTGTGATTTAGTCTAAATTCTTGTAGGGTAGGGGCGCTTTTTGGTCTGAATATACAATTACTTTATGTCCCAGCAAATAGGTTCCAAATTTAGTAAATGCTCAGTAAACAGCTAATAATTCCTTCTCTATAACTATGCAAGATTCTCTCATGTTTTAACAGCATTCTATTTGCAAAGGTAATTGTGTCCTGTATGATTTCCTCATTAACTTCTTTTTCCTGAAATAGTTCTGCCTCCAAACACTACTATCTATGTGTAAATAAATTGGTAGACTAAAATCTGGTGTGTGTAGCAAATTTTGATTATTTACTTATTTCATGATGTTTTCAAATGCTTGCTGACATTCTTGGGTCCAAAACCATTTGCTGTTCTGATGCATTCAAACTTTGTCCACTCACAAATTTTTGACAAAATCCATGTAAACCACAAAAAGACTTCAGTTGTATTTAATACGTGGTGCTGGAAAATTTGAGACTGCTTTAATTTTATTAGGATCTGCCAAGATTCCTTCTCCATTAATTACATGACATCAGAATTTTAGTTCTGGGACAGCAAATTTACGTTTCTTGAGTTCCAGAGTCATACCTCCTCATCTAAATTTTTCACATACATGCTTCAACAACTCCAAATGCTCTTCCCAACTTAGCCTAGTTACCAAAATGTCATCCACATAAACAGTAAGTTTTTCTACCAGATATAGGCCAAGTACATAATCCATTGCTCTTATAAACTCAGCTACAGATGAGTTCAAACCAAAATGTACTACACAGTATTGGTAACATCTGCTTCTGTAAAGAAAGGCAGCATATTTATGGGATTCAGAGGCTAAAGGTACCTGATGAAATCTAAAAGTTAAATCCAAACAAGACATAAACCCAGTATTCTTAAATTTGTGCAAAAGTTCATCAGTCGTCTCAGGGAGATCTGTTTCTCTGTACAAATCCTTGTTCAAATGCCTAGAATTGAGAACCAATCTCACGCCTCCATCTCTTTTGGAAACAATGATTAATGGTTTGTTATATGGTCTAACACTTCTTTCAATGATATCACACTCTTCCATCTTGTGAAACTCTTTCCCAACTTCATCTTTCTTAGCTGTACACAATAAGGCTTTATGAAGAATTGTTGATATGGTTTTAGCTGCAAGTACACTGATATCCTCTCACTCTACCTGGAATAATACTCAACACATCTCTATACTCCCATAAGAAAGATTCCAGTGCCCCTTTTTGAGTATCAGTTAAATCATTCTGCTTTTGAAATCTTAGTGTCTATGAGGTCTTTAAATTTGGCTTCATCTGTACCCAATCCTGGCATATGTTTGACTACAAAGCCACTATCTTTTAAACATTGTACACTATTTATTTTATCGTCTTCATAAGACATACACTAAAAAGCCAAAGAAACTGGTATACCTGCCTAATACCATGTAGGTCTCCCACAAGCATGCAGAACTGCCACAACACGACATGGCATGGACTTGACTAATGTACGAAATAGTGCTGGAGGGAGCTGGCACCATGAATCCTGCAGGGTTGTCCATAAATCCATTAGAGTACGAGGGGGTGGAGATCTCTTCTGAACAGCATGTTGCAAGGCGTCCCAGATATGCTCAATAATTTTTTTGTCTGGTGGCCAGTGTAAGTGTTTAAACTCAGAAGAGTGTTCCTGGAGCCACTCTGTAGCAATTGTGGACATTTGGGGTGTTGCATTGTCCTGATGGAATTGCTCAAGTCCGTTGGAATGCACAATGGACATGAATGGATGCAGGGGTTCAGACAGGATGCCTATGTCCGCTTCACCTGTCAGATCCGTATCTAGATATATCAGAGGTCCCATATCACTCCAACTGCCCACGCCCCACACTACTACAGATCCTCCACCAGCTTGAAAAGTTCCCTGCTGATCATGCAACATGTTTCCAGTCATCAGCAGTCCAATATCAGTGGTGACAGGCTCAGGCAAGGTGTAAAGCTTTGTGTCAAACAGTCATCAAGGGTGAACGAGTGGGCCTTCAGCTCCGAAAGCCCATATTGGTAATGTTTCCTTGAATGGTTCGCACGCTGACACTTGTTGATGGCCCAGCATTGAAATCTCCAGCAATTTGCACTTCCACATGCTGAACAATTCTCTTCAGTTGTCATTGGTCCTATTCTTACAGAATCTTTTCTGGCCGTAGCGATGTTGGAGAGTTGATGTTTTACCAGATTCCTGATATTCACGGTACACTTTAGAAATGGTCGTATGGGAAAATCCCCATTTCATCGCTACCTCAGAGATGCTGTGTCCCATCACTCACTTTCCGACTATAACACCACATTCAGACTCCCGTAAATCTTAATAACCTGCCATTGTAGCAGCAGTAACTGATCTAACAATTGTGCCACACACTCATTGTCTTATATAGGCATTGTCAACCACAGCGCTGTATTCTGCCTGTTTACATATATCTGTATTTCAATTCTGGGTGTTTTCTTTTATTCTTGTACACATGTTCAGCATTGACGGTGATTTTATGGATGATGGTGGAATATTACAAAGTACTAGTAGTCAGTATGTAACACCATATCTCTAATACTCTACTGATTTATTTTGGTTTTGTTTTATTTAATGTTACATCATTGAGATTCTGTAAATGCTGTTTGATTGATCAGATAACACAAAATTGTATACTACTTTCTTTGTAAAAAACTTTTGATGTCATGATTTGATTCTATGCAATGTAGTATACCTTTCATTTAAATTCTTTGCCTCAATTGGAGGGAGACAAAACTTACTGTATACATTTGGAATTTGGGTGAATAATTTTTTGTAGAAACACTAATATGTGCAAATGTTCTGTTTTATTTAATGTGTTTGGTTGCTGCTATGTAAACTGCTGATCCTCACTTAGGGTTCTTAGTCATCCTGTGTGAAAAAGGTGTAGTGGTTCCCCTCCGGAACGAAACTTGTGTAGCGTGCGCAAAATTGTGGTTGGCCTAGGTAGAAAAGGTGGAACAAGAGTCGGTCGCGGATGAACTACCAAACTGTGCACTGCCCATGTAAAAGTTGTATGTTGTGCTGGTTCCGAGAGAGGCTTTTCCTGCCACTTACCAATGCCTCGGATGGATGGGTAAATAGCTGGAATATTCTGGAATTGGTATCTATCATCGCCACCAAGAAGGGAGAGTGTCCAGCAATTCTGCCTACAAATCCACCTACCAACATGCAGTTGCCACCACATTGTGCAATCACTGTAATGGAATACTATAATAATGTACAGTGAAGGATCAGCTTATTGGATGTGTTAGTATGCTCAAATATAAGGTAACTTATAACTGAATTCATGTACCTAACTTGATTTTTTCCCTATCACAACACCTCTTAGGTTCCTCTCCATTTGAACAATGATTACCGAGTGTCCTAGTTTGTGGAAAAAATGAAAGCCTCCCAGTGATGGAAACAGTCAAATTTAAAGTTTTTTTGAGTGTCAAAGTCACCTATTTAATCATTTACTTGAAAGTAAAGTGGTAAGAAAGACAATTTGCTGTTTCTTTTAAAAATTAAAAGTTCTTAAAACTGAGGCTTATAAAGTTTTGCTTAGTTAATAATCATAGTGTTGCCTGTAGTAAATTTTAAAAGGTGTGTCAGTTTCTTGTAAATTTGTCAACATTGTGTCTCACTGCAGCAAAAGTCGTGAATTGCAGTTGTGGAAAGCTATATTTGATTGTTAAGGACTTGTTTCTTTCGGGTATTGAAAACGAATATTATAATGTATAATAAGATCCACAGGTTATCCTTTATCACTATTTATGAAAACAATAATTTGTTTATTCAAAAGACAGTGAGAAGTAACCTGTTAGTGAACTCCAATTAACTTTCATTTTAATTGTACAGTATTTAACTGAGAGAGACTTAACGTGTGACCAGCTCATAATTTTGCAGTGAACAACATTTATAATTCTAAACAGATGTCAGAGTTCATTGCAGTCGCATGTGGCAAAATATAAGTTGTGTTTGTCCGTTAAAGTTACTCATACCTAATTTCTTAAACAAGAATGTTAATCATTCTCTTGCCTAATTAGGCTGGCGACTGTTTTCTTTATCCTTTAAACAGTGTGGATAGGTTAAATATTGTTTGTTACTGTTTAAAAATTTACGCAATTCTGACTTTCACTTCCGATAAGCCACCTCCGTTAGGTACAATGTGGTCAACATAACAAAATTCCTCTCAGAGGGTAACACTGCTCTGTTGCGTTATACCATAACTGCTTTAACAAGATAGTTTTATTTCACAACCTGCCTCCAACTTTAAGGTTATGGTACAGCAGTAGCATACAGTAGTGTTATAAGTACATGTTTGTGGGACTAATAAACCCTGTTTCAAGGTGCATTGCTTGATTGGGCTGTATGTCAATTACTCTAATGTGAGCATTTTACAGTCAGATGGGACAGCAGTGCTCTGCAACTTGAATATGAAATAGCTGGTGCTGATGGTCTGAGGACTGTTGTAGCAGTGCCTGATGTGGTTCAGTAGCATTTTGTGCAGAGTTTTGAATTTAGCTGCCACATTCCAGAGATGATTTTGTATGTCAGAGACCAGTCTGGAGTCATACCTAGATATTTTGTAATGTTGAAATATTGGAGCGTCTGATCTCTTAAATGTGATTTAAGGTTTGTATTTTGCTTGTTTATTTTGGAGATAGTTACATTCAAAGTATTCATTCAATGCCTTCACATCTGATGTTAGTGTTTACTCAGCTTCACTAAAGCTTTGAACCTGAGTGATCACAGCAATATCATGGGCCTAAATAAATTTCCTGGACTTTGTTTTGGGGAGGTTGTACGTAAAAAAAAAAAAAAAAAAAAAGAGGCCTAAACAGAACCTTGTAGAATATCATCATTTTATTTTGTGGCTCTGCTTTTGGAATTCACTGAGAACATGTAGAAATATCTATTGTTCATCATGTTGCTCATTAGAGTGGCTAGTTTCTGACATGGAATGGCACTGACAAATTTAAGCAGAAGTTTCTCACGCCAGACACTATCGTAGGCTGCAATTAGATCTAAGAAGGTCCTCATCTGCTGCGTCTCAAAGTCATTGTTGATATGAGCTACTATTGCTAGCGTCTGTTCCTCACATCCTAAGCCCAGCTAGCTCTATTGGGATGCACTTTTTGATGGCTGAGCAGATTGATACAAATGAGCCTTTCCAGGAGCTTGAAAGTGACACTAAGGAGAGCAGTGAGTGATGGTTTTTATTTCTGGATGGATTTTTGTTTGTATTTAGTGCAGCAATGATATCAGTTTTCTCGAAGAGTGATAGCAGATGACCTGATTCTTAAGATATTTGATCAACCATTTGACAGTAGCAGGCTCACAGTGCAACATAAACTTTGGGTAAATACCATCAAAACCTGTTACTTTGCTAGGTTCCATGTTGTTTATAGCTTCAGTGGTCTCTTTCAGTTGAAATGGGATGAAAACAGATTTTTGTGGAGCCATCCGTATCTTTACATTTTAAGTGACTTCTGACTTCTCTTCTGATGTGTTTCTCTACTATTGACTTGAAGGCAGAGATCATGTAATTTCCCTTATCTAAATATATATAAGATTTTGTCAGTTGGTAGTGTTTGCTATATCCAGTTTTCTGATAAAGGACCAAGCCTTCCTGCTGGAGTATGATCCAAAAAGCTACCATTTCTTTCCGCCAGTTTTGTCTGTTCTCATAATGTGATTGTGAAGATAGGAGGCAGGAACAGGACACCACTGTCTTTGATTTCTTTGAGAAGCCTATCTCTGTTTTCATTACAACCAGGAATGTAGTTTTTGTGATAAGCTCTTGGTTTGCATTGTTCTACAGTACTTTCCAATACACCACTTAGTCTGTTGTAGTTGTTGAAGATAGGTTTTATCCATCTTATACTGACTTACGCTTGTTTGGGAAATTCAGACCAGTTGGTTTTTTTAAAGGTCCATCTTGGTTTTGGATAGGAGTGGATGATGATTATGAACAGACCTGTCTGGAGAATTATTGGATGATCCTGATGGGGAAATTTGACCAGGACGCTGTGGCACACCTCATTAGGAATGTTTGAAGACTGTGTGATAAAGCATAGAGCAGGTGTGTAGCCATGTTAGTTCCATCAACCAAAAATGGGGTTTTCCTTGTCTTTTACATTCTAAGTAAGTTTGAGGTTTTCTGTTTCTAGCCAGTTAACAAGTTTTTGTCTATTTTTGTCACCTTTTTGATAACCCAAGATTATATGGTGGCTGTTGAAGTATGCAGTGGTGATACTTGGGTGTTGGGACAAGGTGGAGATGGTCAGTGGCGTCCTCACACTTTGTACAGGTTGACTATCATCAAGTCCCCCACATTAACCGTGCCTGTGAAAACATTGTAATTGTATTAATCCATTAACAGCTATTTTTTTTATCACTTTAAATTTATTTCTGGGTTGCCTGAGCAACATAGAGACTGGGAAAATGAATGCAAAATTTAAAAATGACATAACCTTAAAATCAGCATTTTATTTTAGTCCAGTCCCAAATGGGGATCATGTCACATGCCACTCTTTTTACATTTCTTTTATTTTTTGTGCCAGACAACAAAGCATTCAATACTGAATCCCACACTGCACACACAGCACTGGCTTCCTTGCATTTTTTCTTGCATAATTTATGTTTTCTTTGTTTCCCCATGTTGTGCATCTGGTTCCAGAAGTATGGAATTAAACTGCAGGAACATATGAAATGGATGCCGTAGGGTATGATTGGTGTCCTGCTCTTTATGGATCAGAAGCATCTGATGACTGACCAAGATCAGCCCTTGCCACCATCCTTCTGAATTTGAGCAGTGGAATATTTTCATTCGTGAAGCAGTATATGACGTGAACGTTGAACAACACTACATCTATTGCATCCATAAACAATAGAAATTACCCTTTCTTAACACAAATTCTCGCACCATACTTCTCCACAATCTATTCCAATTTGTCAACGCCTCCCATACGTTTGTTGTACAATGAGGTGACAAAAGTCATGGGAAAGAGAGATGCACATATACAGATGTTGGTAATACAACATACACAAGGTATAAGAGGGCAGTGGATTGGCAGAGTTGTCATTTGTATCAGGCGATTGATGTGAAATGGTTTCTGACAATGGGAATTAACCGACTTTAAACGTGGCATGATAGCTGGAGCTTGATGCATCGGACATTCCATTTCAGAAATTGTTAGGTAATTCAATTGTTATTGGGAGAGCCAAAGTGTCAAGGTGTCAGAATACCAAATTCCAGGCATTACCTTTCACCCCAGAAAACAAAGTGGCTGACGGCCTTCACTTATGACAGGGAACAGTGGCGTCTAGAGTTGTCACTGGTAACAGACAAGCAACACCGTGTGAAATAACTCAATATGGGATATATAACGAATGTATCTGTTACCACAGTGTGGTGAAATTTGACATTAGTAGGCTATGGCAGCAGATGACTGATACAAGTGCCTTTTCTTAAAGTATGACATTGCCTGCAGTGCCTCTCCTGGCATTATGACAATATCAGTTGGACCCTAGATGACTGGAAAACAGTGAGCTGATTAGATCAGTGCCGATTTCAGTTGGTAAGAGCTGATGGTAGGGTTTGAAGCTAGTGGTGGCTCTGCAATGATGTGGGCTGTGTTTACATGGAATGGATTGGGTCCTCTTGTCCAACTGAACTGATCATTGACTGGAAATGCTTATATCTGGCGACTTGGAGACCATTTGCAGTCATTCTTGGACTTTGCTAAATGGCGACAGAATTTTTATGGATGACAATGCACCATTTCACCATCCCACAATTGTTTGCAATTGGTCTGAAGAACATTCTGGACAATTTGAGTGAAGGATGTGCCCACCTAAATCGTCTGATATCACTGATGACTGAACATTTAGGGAACATAATGAAGAGGTCCATTCATGAACAAAATCATGCACCAGCAACACTTATGCAATTACAGATGGTTATAGAGGCAGCATGGCTCAATATTTCTGCAGGGGACGTCCCACGACTTGTTGAGTCCAAGCTCTCAAGTTGCTGCACTACGCCTGGTAAAAGGTGATTTAACATGATACTACAATGTATCTTGTGAATTTTGTCACCTCAGTGTGTTCTGCTATCACTCTTTGTGGAGCATGTACTCCCCGATCCTCAGCTTATGCCATCTCCTTACTAGGCTTACTACATGTGTTGTCCCATGGTGTGATAATTGCTATTTTTCCACATTTCTGTCATTATCTCTGTGTTTTGTCAAAACAATAGTCATATGTTCCACTTTCTTTTTCGTGCTGTCCTCACTTTCTATGGGCCAGTTATAAGATAGAGCGGTTCCAGTTTCCTTTAAGCCGGGTTCACACACACAACTAACATTGCACGATAGCTTGTGACTCTCTGTAATGGAATCATGCACTACTGTTCACACAGAACGCCACAAATTCTACATAGTTGCACAATCTTCAATGTAGTGTCAATGGAAATCGTACAGGTGGGTATGAATGTTATAGTGCAGGTTATATATCTCATATTTGGCATTAGAGATGTGACAAGAGCTAAATACAAGAATAAGGAAACCCAAATGTTGGATCCGAAAATATATTTCTCACAATTGACAAATCAGTGGTCACAAACACATTTATGAAAGAAATAACACTAGGAGACAAAAATGCTATCTATAGTGACAAACTAACCAACATCACGTCACTTTTCCAAGATTTTAGAATTTTATTGTATTCATTGATATAGGCTCTTTAAATAATTAATTTCTAGTTTGACAGCTGATACGTCACAAACGGGCACTATTTTCTGCATACAATCCATTATTTGTACAGAAAAATGCTTGGTTCACAAATGGTGAACTCCCTTTTTCGTTAGGCCTACATATATTAAGTTTATTAATTTATTCATCTAAAAATCTTTGAAGATTGTGCGATATGTATTGATTTTACACTCTCTCGCTCTCTCTCTCTCTCTCTCTCTCTCTCTCTCTCTCTCTCTCTCTCTCTCACACACACACACACACACACACACACACACACACACACACACACACACACACACACACACACTCTACTGCTGAAGTTCAAACCTAGGTTGCTGTTCTAATAGCTCCTGAAGCTACAAAAGTGTACCTGCTGACCACTGTTTTCACTTTTTTCGGTAATAAAATAAAAATACATAAATTTAATGAAGCATGGCAGCAATTGCTCCATGATAAATGTGACAGAATGTTCATGTTCTGAAATACTGCATTCAGGGAGACAAAATGTGTCTCTCTCAAGTTGTACCACTTAAAAAATTGTGGGTTCACACATGCAAGTGCATTGCAACAGCAATATGCCACCACTAGAGCTGTGGCGACTCTTTCGTTGCATGTGTGAACCCAATTTTACTCTCATTTCTGAGAGCACTTTTATCAAATGGAAACAAGTAAAAATTGTCAGGACAGATTTTGTGAAGTATAGGAGATTGCAGAACATTCCCAAAACAAACACAACTTTGATCCTTCAATTGCCCTTCATAGACTAATGTACTACAATAGGAACCACTCTGGAAATAGCACATGGCCCACTGTTTCAATCTGAATGTCACTGGTTTGCTGCAAATGATTTTTTTTAATACTCCTGTCTGTAAAACTGAACAGTTTCTTCATTAGTGCTCGGGCTACCAGAAAAACTCGAAATTCCATGAAATTCTTATTCAGCAAGTCCATCAAGGGATGAATTTTGAAAAGTTTATCCCTTCCATTAGGGATTCTGTTTAGATGTGTTTAATCCTAGGATGCATATACAGGGCCTCCGAGGCCCTTGTATGTCTTCATTTTAAAAAAACGTTCTGTAATTTTTTGTTTGATTTAAAAATGCTTTCCAGTACTCTTTCACTAACACTGTGACATTCCTCATATCAAGTCTGAACGAAATACCTTTTTAAGTTTTTTGTATAATTCAATATGTTTGCCCATACACCATGAATGCATAAGCATGGCTTTAAAAGCCCTCACACATTTATAAATGTTCTTTAGCCTATATTGTCTTCAACATTTGTTTGGGAGCAGTTATTAATTCAACAATAAGTGTAGTGGTGTTTCCAGCAACAAGAGTGCCAACAGCAGCAGTAGCTGTAGTTGTAATAGTATAACTAAAAAATAATACACACTACTTTCACAAATTGGCGATGTCAGTGTATTATTGATCTTTTGGCTAACAAATGTTTTATTGTTGCATAGTATTGTTATCCTGTGCTGCTCTTATTAACCTCATTGTTACTGTAGTTTGTTTGTTGCTGCAAGGCCCATATTGTTACGAGTATGACTCATTTAGTGCTGCACAAGCTGCTGTTCGAGAGACACGCCTAATGCTGTGGCTTCGACACGCCAAGCAAGAGTGTTAGTACATGTAAATACAGCTAATTTTGAAAGTGTTGTGGCCCAGTGGTTCGAAGAAGATGATTCTTGTGAGGAAGGAAATATTTTTGAAGATGCAAGTAGTGAAGAATCAGTCAATGAACCTGCAGATGTGAATATTGAGGCAGATGATAGTCTTTCCGATAATATTACTTCATCAGAGTCTGAAAATGAAGAACCACCACAAAAAAGTATAGAAGACCACACATACATTAGTTAGAATGGAACGATTTGGAAATGAGATCATCCTGCAACTTTTCGTACACCTGTCCATAATATCATAAAGAAGGCATGTGGTCCAGCCCGTGGTTTGAAAACCTGTAAACCTAAGGATGCCTGGGACTATTTCATCTCCAAGGAAATCATCAACTTCACAAATATTGAAGGCAGAAGAGTGGCCGCTTTACGTGGTAAAATGTGGAAAAATGTTTCACTTGCTGAAATGGAGGGTTTTCTTGGTCTTTTACTTTTTTCTGGTGTTCAGAAGAGTTGGGATGTCCCTACTAGAGAATTATTCTTGGATGAAAAGGCAAATATTAAATATAAGATCACCATGTCAGTAAATAGATTCAAGGATATAAGGAGAATGATTAGATTTGATGACAAGCGTACCCATGAAGCTCGATCTGCAGATGACAAACTTGCAGCTGTTCGCTATGTATGGAAACTATTTCTTGACAATTGTAGAAATAGAATGATTCCCAATGATTTGCTCACAGTTGACGAACAGCTAGTCCCGTTCCTTGGAAGATGCAGCTTCACCCAGTATATGCCCTCTAAACCAGCAAGGTATGGCATACAAATGTTTTGGTTATGTGATGCTACATCTACATACGCTTTAGACGGAATTGTTTACAGGGGAAGGAAGCTCCATGAACATATTCAGAAAAATCTTGGATTGAATGTGATGAAAGTTCTTGCTAAAAGCATTGAAGGATCATCAAAAAATATTACTGTTGTCAACTTCTTTACTAGTGTGCAGCTGGCAGAAGAGATGCTTCAGAAGCAAATTAGTGGTGGGAACAAAAAAAAAAAAAAACAACAACAGAAATTCCTAATGAGATGAAACCATCTGCCTCAAGAGCGATTAATTCCTATTTGTTTGCATTTACAGGTGACATTACAATGGTGAGTTATGTTCCCAAAAAGAAAAAGTCTGTAGCTCTCATTAGCACAATGCATCATGACAGAAACATTGATGAAACTCATACAAGAAAGAAACCAAACATAATAAAGTTCTATAACTCTACGAAGGGTGGAGTAGATCAAATGGACCAGAAAATTCGTTATTACACTTGCAAGAGACAAACAAGAAGATGGCCATTTGCATTATGGATGAATATGATGGACATCGCAGCAATGAACAGTGAAATTTTATTTTCCGCCTAACATCTGACATACCATAGTGGAAGAAGTGATTAAAGGCGTTTGTTCCTAAGAGATTTAGCAGAGGAAATGGTAAGACCACTAATGGAACTTCGTATTCATATCCCTAATCTTCCAAACAAAATCGTTGATGCCAAGCAAAGTTGTGGTGTTCAAAAAGATGTCATATTGCCGAACCAACTACCTGTTTCAGTAAAAAGAAGAAGATGCAATTATTGTCCATATAATAAACACTGGAAAAAGTGTTATGACATGCATTATGTGTAAAACCAACATTAGTAAGGAAGATAGTGGCGTTCTTTGTGCTTCTTGTCTGTCACATGTTGAAAACTAAGAAAAATGCAATTTTATGTGAACAATGAATAATAACTTTTTGTCAAAATATTGCCTATATACATAATATTGTGAATAATGAGTATGTTTTAATGAAGAAATTGGTTGTAATAAATGTTATAAAATGTAAACTGCAACTTATACGTGAATTAATAAAATTATTTGTATTTGTTGTATTAAATGGGTGTAACTAATAAAAATACACTCTTAGAGTTTTTTAAAAAAAATTAATAAAATGTTAATCAGGCCCACCAGAACCTGTTGCTGTATCTTAAGAATCTTTCAATATGAGAATAAATTTGACAGAAATAAATTTAACTCCAAAGATCGATTATATTAAAAGATGAAAATTTTAAATTAGGGCTGGGCATTGGAGCCCTTGCATATGCATTCATGTGTGTTTTCGGCACCATGCAACCTAGTGTTAATCACTGTATTGAAGATGCCGATTTGATTTCCAGTTATGTGGCTGCTCAGCCATTGTTGTACACACACGTTGTGTGAGTTCTCATCGAATTGGCAAGATGGCGCCGAGTATAGATACGTTTTATGTTAGCTCTAGAAATAAACATAAAAAAACAGTAGGAAAGTGCTTAATGTGCAACAAATACGACGTTTATTGTGACAATCCACGTGTTTCGTGTTACATTATTACAAAAGTCAGTGAAATACGTAATGGGACACCAAAGAAACATCAAAGTGAGATAGTGTGTACACCATCAACATCGTACTATGATGAACCAAGCAGTAAGTCGACTACTGATCACTGCTACTGCGAAAAGCACGCAGGAAAAGGTATGATGTGCATAAAATGTAAAACTGTGTATCATTTTAATTGTGCGAAAGGGAATCCAAAGCAAAAAATTTGGTTACGCTCACATTGTGATAAAGACAGTTTCAGTAAAAAAAAAAAAAAACTTACCATCGAGGACTGTACAGGTGAAATTATTAAATTTCTAATTGAAGAAATACGTGATTTAAATCACAAATGGGTTGAGTGCAAACTAAAAAATGAACAGGAAGTAGGCACAAAAGCGGCAATAATCCTTGCAGAAAGTGTAAGGAAACGGTAAGAAGTGGTATTCTGTGCACTGAGTGTGATGCATTATTTCACTTTTGATGTGGTAAGGTGGTCCCGCATTAATAAAGGACATGTAAACAATACCAAGCAGATTACCGTTCCAGGTACAAATAAGACGATTTAGATTGGAGAACTGTTTTGAAAGGTGTAGTGGAAAAGCTGTGGCCCAGGAAAACGAAACGGAAACTTTGCCAATAAACAGTTCTTTTGCGCCATTGTCGGATTTACAAGAAGCAGAAGAATCTGACATGGTGTGCCCATTGTTTAACAGCCAACCTGGCCCTGACCCGTGCAATAACAGGAAAGTGCGTATATGTATATATGCAGACAGCCATGGAATAAATATTGCTCGAGTGATGAGAAAAAAGTATCTACAAGACATCACTAGTACAATTAAGCCAAATGCTTGTTTCCAGGATGTGGCAGCAAGAAATGCTGAAATGGATGATCTGGATTCTGAATGTGTTGCAGTATTCCTGGCTGACACAAACGATGTGGCTAA
The DNA here is from genome assembly GCF_023897955.1 of Schistocerca gregaria. Taxonomy (NCBI): domain Eukaryota; kingdom Metazoa; phylum Arthropoda; class Insecta; order Orthoptera; family Acrididae; genus Schistocerca; species Schistocerca gregaria. The sequence goes on along the minus strand of NC_064920.1, from coordinate 938,689,936 downwards.
GAATGAAACAGGAAGACTTCATCTTTCCCTTAAGGAAACATTACATCATTTAAGAAACAATGATGCCCTAGTTTTCTCAGTGCCTCACTGCCATGATCTACCCACGTGGTCCTGCGTCAATTTAGAAGTAAGAAAAGCAAATGAAATTATGTTTAATATTTGTAAGAAATATACAAATGTATTATTTGTGTACATCAGTAGATTAGGAAGTAGATTTCATACATTACATGGACTTCACCTGAACAGTCTTGCTAAAAAATATGTTCCATAAAAGCAGTATTAGACCTCGGCACTAAATTAAGTGAGAGTAGTTCTACATCAATCCAATATAGTAAAATGAAAGCAGGTTTAAAGAACCAGGGAAACCTGAGTCACTGACCAAGGATAGTCCAGATCAGGCTTGGTCACTTCCTGTTTACCAGGGCCTAACCCATACTAAAAAACAGCAAATAAATAGTTCATCAGGCAGTATCTCCAAATCTAATAACATTATACCTAACTATACTGCTAAGATTATGTTTCTTAACGTACAGGACTTATTAGATAAAACAGATGCATTGCATGTTCTGATCGAGGAGAAGCAAATAGAAGTCCTTGGTTTAGCTGAACATTGGATGAACCCTGATGGCATCAACTTGACAGGCATTCCAGATTTTAAAGTAGCTTTTGCTGTAAAGATAAGAAACAAGGTGGCTCGGCCATTTTAATTGAGAACCACCTTGTTTTTGAGCCACTACCTAGTGTAACAAATTTATCTGTGGAGAAAACTTTTGAAATATCTCCCTGTTACATTGTGACTTATATAACAGCCTTTATCCGTATTTACAGAAACTCAGTATTGGAAAATAAGAGAGAATTTTTTGAAAGGTTGGACATCTTATAAACACATTGTTTTTAATGAAAGTTAATGTAATTCTAATGGCTGATTTTAATATTAATTTCAACTCCAGTACTTCTGACAACTTGGAAATAAATAGCATAGTTAAAAGCAATCGGATGAATATCATTGCTGAAGAATGTAATCACCAGACCTTGTAGTGTAAATGTGGGTACTTGTATAGACAATATTATCACAACATTTCATTCTCCAAAATACGGTACAAATGTGGTTGACACTCTTCTTTCTGATCATCATGGAATTATTATTCATGTAAACATGGATGCAATGATTTTTAATGTCACCAAGCCTTCTGTGATTCATAAGACACAACGTACAATTAGTGACTGTAATATAACTGTTTTCCTAAAATCTCCGAGAGAACTTAATTGGTTGTGTGTGTATGGTAACACTGGAGCAGAAAACCAGCTTAATAACTTTCTTGAATTATTCATGTGGGCAGTTAACATTGGCTGCCACTAAAGAACAAATGAGTTAAAATGAGCAGCGTATCGACTATCAATAAAAATAAGTGGTACACACAGGAACTTCTAACACTTAAAGATCAATGCACCAATTTCTACTAGCTTGCAAAGAATTCATCTTGTTTGCATGCCAAAGTAAGATATAAAGAATGCAAATATCAGTACAGAATGAGTATTAAGAAAGCTAAATTAGAATATAATTGCAAATTGGTTGCACAAGCTATTAATAAACCGAAAGAAATCTGGAAAATCATTAATGAGAATCTAGCATTAGGTAGCAAAGAATTTGTATCTAGATCCAAAATTAGTGCTGATAGTTTTAATAATTATTTTGTAAACAGTGTAGATAGTGTAGTTACTAAGATACCTGATAGTAAACATGAACCTAGCTAATATTTGGATGTTGCCTATAAAAACCAAAATGCTATGGAAAATGTGTTTTATTTTGAACACATTTGTGTAGAAGATGTACACTCTGTCATTCTTTCTCTTATCGAAAGTGATTCACCGGAGATTTACAATATCAGCTCTAAAATATTGAAACTTAGTAGTCATAATATAGCAGAGGTTCTCTGTCACATCGTAAACTACTGCTTTGATGAAAGTTGTTTCCCTGAAAAATTAAAAGTAGCTAAAGTAATCCCAGTCCACAAAAAAGGTGACAATAATTTTCCTAGCAATTATAGGCCAGTTTCTCTTGTACCACTTTTATCCAAGGTTATTGAGAAACTAATGAGTGTTAAAATAATCAACTTTCTAGATTCTCATCAATTACTTTCACATAGCCACTTTGGGTTTAGGAAAAATCTATCAACATGTGATGCTGTTATGAGCAACATATGTAACTGCCTTGAAGCAAAAGAAGAAAAATTTATTGTAAGTACAAAGTTTTTTGATTTATCAAAAGCGTTTGACACTGTGTGCCAAAACACTCTGCTGCTGAAATTAAAAACTGTAGGTTTCTCAGTCTCTGCTGTCAATAACCAATATTCTAGTTTCTGACCCGTATTGGAATGGATTGTTTAGGGGAAGAGACCAAACAGCGAGGTCATCGGTCTCATCGGATTAGGGAAGGATGGGGAAGGAAGTCGGCTGTGACCTTTCAAAGGAACCATCCCAGCATTTGCCTGGAGCGATTTAGAGAAATCAAGGAAATCCTAAATCAGGATGGCCAGATGCAGGATGGAACCGTCATCCTTTCGAATGCGAGTCCAGTGTGCTACCACTGCGCCACCTCACTTGGTCTCATATTATACATGAATGACCTGCGTAGCAATGTAACACATGATACTACAAACTGTTACTTGTATGCGGATGATATCAGTTTAAGTGTTATAGTGCCTATGAATAATAACATAAGTAAATCTACCTCACTCAAGGTAGATATACTTTCTGACTGATGCAATGCCAATAGCCCGTCTATGAACATAAATAAAACACAGGAATAAAACATTTCTTATAACAATAGAATCACCTTAGAGACAGTTCCTGTAAAGTTTCTTGGCATTGTTTTGCAAAATAATTTAGGCTGGCAGGCACATGTGAATTACTTAACACCAAAACTTTCTAAAGGAATTTTTATGCTCAGAAAATTATAAGCAACAGTAAATGAGAAAATTTTGCTTTCTGTCTATTGTAGTTATATTCAGTCTCATTTGACGTATGGGACAATCTTGTGGGAATAATTGCTGCTCAAAATGCTTATTTACAGCCCAGAATAAAGCTGCCAGACTGATGTGTTAAGTACCAACTAGAACTCACTGTAGAGAATTATTTATTAAACTTAGTATTATGACCTTCCCATGTATATACATATTTCACTGTCTCTTGTACATTAAAAAGAACTTGTCTAGTTTTGATCTGATTTCTGATGTACATAGTTATAACACACAACACTGTAATGATGTAAGAAAAGACCACTGCTCATATACCAAAACTCTAAACAGCTTCAAACACACATCTGTAAAGCTATTTAATAAACCACCAGAGTCAGTTAAGAGTCTGGAGCTGAAAAAATTTAAGATATTTGTAAGAATTTTATTAATTCAAAATTGTTTTTATACAATGGAAGATTTCTGTGAGCATAATTTCTAACATAGATTAATTATTTGTGTATTTATTGTCATTGTTGTTTGTATATTTATTGATGTTGTCTATACAAGCTTTACATCCTTTACATCCCTGTAAATGTTTTGTCTTAGGGCAAAAAAGAAATCAGTTAATTAATCAATCAATCATTTCAACATGATTGTTCCTGTAAGAGAGTGAAGTGCAATATACCTAAGAACATTTCATGCATTCATTGGATGATTTCAAAGCTGTGATTATTCTTCTGTGTACCAGTAGCATATCAGCTACTTTCATTGGCAATAAAGTTCAGTACTTGTTAAGCAAAAAACTTTTCAAATTGCCTTTGAACTACTGAATCTCTGCTAGATTGAGGAAGGTTTTACTGTAATTTGCATCTGCCACTGTTCAATTAGAAATATTAGCTTCAATTTGCCTCTTCTGATGGCTTGCATTTAACTCAGCCTTCTTTTCCTCATTAGTATAAACTTCTGAGGTTCAAATGGCTCTAAGCACTATGGGACTTAACATCTGAGGTCATCAGTCCCCCTAGACATAGAACTACTTAAACCTAACAAACCTAAGGACATCCACGCTTGAGGCATGATTTGAACCTGTGACCGTAGCAGCAGCGTGGTTCCAGATTGAAGTGCATAGAACCGTCCGGCTACAGCGGTTGGCAGACTTCCATGTTACTGGCATATCAGCTGGAAGAATATACTACTGTATGTTTTTGTCAATATCATCATAGTCAGATAACTCATCTGCACAATCATGTGGTAGCTCGACAATGTCAGTGGTCTCATTCATTTCACCCTCATCATCACAATGATCCTTAAAATTGGGGTCATTTACAATTTCTTCAAATTTTGCTATAGAAAGTCTTTTACAGCGACTCAGTGTGCTGGGAGAGATAAGAAAACAAAATGTTGGTTTACATGGAACCTGCCGTGAGTCCCAGATAAGGTCAAAATTCAGAGAGCTCTCATGGGGAAATAAAATAAACCCCATAAATAAAAAAGCAATAAAAATCTTCTAAAAGAACTTTTCTATGTAGTTACGAAGGCATTTTGTGTGAAAATTCACCACACATCTAAGTGACTATAATAAGAAATTTTCATGTCATTGTTTTGGTAATTTTGTAGTTTCGTTATTCAGGAAATAAATGCGAGAAGTGAAATCAAAATTTCTTTTGCAAAGATGCAAGATTTTTGAGAAGCATAATTTGTCAGCAGCTTTAATGGAAGTACGGAAATTATGTATGTAAACACAGCAGAATAATTGCAAAATTAATTTTGCAGGGAAGGTTAGAAAGTCCAAGTGAGTAGCTAATAGTGAACTATAAACTAAACATACACAGCATCATATAGTGTACATAAATGGTAACTGTATTTTTCCTATGTAGCAGAACAATTTGGCACCTTTCCCGGGTTCAACATGGCGACTGCGATGGCAAGTGTCAAAGAGCCTTGCTTCATGTACAGTAGTAGAACAGTCTAACTTACGTTAAACTGTGGTAGTTTAGTAGTTTCTCCAGTTTAGTACTGTGGATACAGTATCTCAAATTCCGATGTTGAAAAACAGTATAAAAAGCCCGAAATTTATGAAAAACTTATATGAAACCCATGGAGAAATATTCATGCTATGGAGGCTTAATAGCGCCATTGAGGTGCCCAAACAAAAGAAATGAGGGGATACGCGCAGCTACTCATCTAAGTACTAGAAACAAAATTGAGGGACATTGATGATGTAAAAATACAAAATTGTAAAACACGACCTCCGTTATAGTAGACTTTGGCGTCTATGAAATTCCCTTTTATGGCCAAAATTGTGTAAGAACCTTTTTTCTTTCAATATAAAATACAAATGACGCTGAAATTTTGTATCTTCACATAACGACTAAGAATCTCCTTAACGTATTTGTTTCAGTATTACTTACTGAAGTGCTTTGTTTTGAAATGCAAAATAAATAGATCTAATTGGTATATAATTCGTCAGTTACATTGTCAGCCTTTTCATTAGAGTTTCCAATGCAGTAAATCTAAAATCTTACTGTGACCACTGTCTGTAATATGCAAACAAGACGATGTCGTCATCACTTTGTACTTCTCATACCTCTGTTATTTAGAAACTTATATACCTACAGTCGCTATTGCGTTTTTTCTGTCGCCTTTCCATTACAATAAACACAGCACAAGGCCTCAAACAAAGAAGGGGGGTTCCTATGATTCTATTTGCACAGTGAGGCAATGTTTACAGATGAGACTGCCTGTGAGTACATGTGGTCTTACCATAAATTTATGTGCATGGCTTTCAGTTCCCTTGCATCTGCGAATGGGCTAGACGAAAGAAGCGTAGGCTGAGCAGACGTCCTGGTTTTGCCGGATGGTCCCAATTTTCAAATAAAATCATTCGAGACATATAATTTTCCCAGTTTTTAATCAAGAAACAAAAGCGTGCAATAATATTTCTTACTTAATTAAATAGTTGTGAAAAACAAATTTCCTAGAAGTAGAACATCACATAAATATATTTTTTCACAATATATTCCACATCTGGTTTAATGTGCCTAAAGAAAGTGTAAGATTTATGTTGAAAAGCTGGTGTTGACCTATCCCCCCCCCCCCCCCTAACTTTCCGATCTTCCATTTGATGACCATCGAGACAAATGAAACGAAAACCAAATAAGATGTAAAGGAGCACCATTTAAAACCATTTCTTCTAAGCAGATTGCAGCCATATGGAAGGTAACTTTGCGAAGAATGTGAGCAATGTAGTGTGTGTTAGCAGTGCTTATTGAATATTGTTTGTCATGAAGGCACGCTTGCCATAGCAGTCCACAGCCAAACAAAAGGTGGCGTATTGTTGGCAGATTTCACTCACTCATTGTCAGTGACAAAACTTCGAGTCTACGATTTTTGGAACAACTGACAAGAACGGTTCTGACACAGAAGTGAACGTCGCTGGGTGATAAACTGTGTGACAGAGTTACTACCTGCTATTGTCTCAGAATATGTGATGTCTGGTGACAATGCCCAAGTGAAAGTGCTCATATAATGAAACGTTAAAAAAATAGTTATGGCTATTATTGTGAAAACTCGTTTCAGTTTATGTTGCACAGAATTTTCTTTTTAACATGGAGCTGCTAGAATCAATTCGGCCCTCTCATAAATATAGCAAAGGTAAATCTTTGAAATATATGGTTGGTATCCGATTACTGATTGGTAATATTACATTGTTTTTAAGATAAACAAATTGGACATATTCAGTACAATGACTGGGTCTAGTGAAGCATGGGATACAACTCGTCGGCTTTGACCCATGACGTCAGAATTGGCCAGAGAGTATTTATTACTCCGATGAAAGGGCTGACAAGACTGTTCAGAAACAAAGGAATGCGAGAGACGAAAAATATAGTTGACATATATAAAGGCAAGTAGCATTTTAACGTTAAGGATATCGCGTATTTGTATCGTATTATTTCTGTGGAAAATGAAGGGGGGAAAATGGATAGAAATAATGGTAGCATAGAATACTTCACGTCACATATATATCGGTCGTATCTCGAACGTTATTCGAACTGCATTGTTTAATTGCGGTATGGGATACAAGTTTAGCGTAAGTCGATTTCCTCGTTTTAGTCAGCATTAATATCCTGTTGTTGAGTTGAATTATGTAGGTCAACTGAGCAAAGGATACAAATTTTACACGTGTTGTTTCTTTCGCCTCCGCTACCACTAATAGCATGTTCTTACGTAGATAGTAATACTACCGATGGCAGAAGGAGCTAGGCACATAATATTTGTATCCCATTCTTCCGTTGACCTAGATATATGTACACTGCTTACGAAAATGTGGAAATGGACGTACATTACATTTGCAACCTGTACCTCACTTGAACTACGTGAAGAGGCAATAAGACGACACATATACAATTTGTATCCCGTACTTCACTATGGGGTACGGTTTTTTTTCGCCTCCGATGCTAATAGTATCGACTGAAAGTTATAGTTTCGATCACAGCAGTGACAGTAGTGTCCCATTCTTTAGTTGAGCTGTATAGCTATACACAACATTTGTATCCTGCTCTCCAGTTCACATTTATAGGGAAATCTCATCAATGTTACATATGTCGTTTTTTTCGAATAGGTCAAATGAAGGACGGGATACAAATTTTAGTTGTGTTGGGTGTATCGCCTTTAATACTGCTAGTACAGATTCAAAAAAGTCGTACAGATAGTAGTGCTGGGAAACGAAAGAAGAACGACAGCTGCGAAATTTCTATCACGTACAGTGCTGGAGTACACGAAAACATACGTAATGGACATTTAAACGAGAAATATGTTTGGAGAATACTACGCCTCCTTGAATATTTCTCTAAGTGACTTTGAAGTGTGGAAATCCGGCGTTTCCCCTTCTCTACAAGAGATTTCACACCTGACCAATAAACCCTCTATGCTATTTGTGCAAGCCCCTGTGGATAAAATATCTGAACTCAGTATTGTAATTAACTACGAGGTGCTGATAACCCCTTTCCCCTAAATCCTTATATGAAGAAAAACCATCTAAAATTACAATGCAACCCTCTGCAACGTGATCTTAAATTAAGCTGACTGAAACTTCCTTCCTTCCTTCGACTGGGTACTACTTTAAACATTACATCGTCACAGTCTTGTCCTGAAACTACAGGCCCCCAAACCCATAATCCCACAGGAGCCCCCCCCCCCCCCCCCCCCCCTGTTGTACTTCCTTTTGCCAAAATGCGGCTCGTCAATTTCGACTGTAATACCCGCCCCCTGTCCCCAACGGCCCTCTATATTTCATGTACACTTATTCACACAACATTCATGGACACACAGCCACACAGGATATCTCAAACACCAACAGTACGTGATTTCCATAATCAGCCTAGATTTTTCGAACCTCGTCCCTCGTCTAGTGGACCGCCACAACCGATCTTTGCTGCAGCGCCATACGAGTAAGTTGTGAGTATGACAACGAGATACACGTGTGAGGGGCATATGTTCGCTGCACTCACGTCATCGAAGATACTCGGCAATGAGACCACACATTTGTAAAAAACAAATCGTGGCCAACATGTCTACGCACATAGCCTCTCTCAGATCATCCAGGTTCATCAGAACAGATAAATCCATACCTACAAAAGAAAATGATACATTAAAAATTGTCCTAAAATAAGAAACTAATAGTCCAGATTACCTCATTATCACTAAGAATGAAATTAAGTACCAAATGTAATGCAAACAACCAATTATTTAAATAAATGCACACAAAGAATATTTTGAGCAAAATGTAGCGATCTCTTTTAAAATCAGATTCAATGATTTTAATGTACAATGATTGCGCTTATCCAGAACACAGAACTGTTTTATTATCTATGGCTGAAAATGGAGACATTATTATCTATGAGTAATGTATGATGTCATTGGTCAATGCCGATGGGTTGTATCCACTGCTTCATTAGACACCAATGACTAAACACTATAGAAAATAAATCCAGGCTGTAATAGTAAAGTGTATATGATTCCTTTTTATTTTTGAAGAAACGAATTATATCTATGTGTAGTGTACCCACATTTTCCTTTCCAGTTTATGAAATGAAGATACATCCTTGCTATTGGCTTTTCAGTTGCTGCATCACAATACGGCTATTATTTATTTCAAAATATCATGGTAACTGACGAGAAAGATAAGCGTCAGTGTAGTACTGAAAATGAGTAGAAAATGTAAATACAAGTGTCCCGTTTTTTTCACGTTGAAATTTTGTCAGCCTGTGTAAGTGTTCCCATGCCAAGAGGTAGTGTAGTCACTTACAAGTGTGATGTCTACAGGTGTGCAATTCCTTCTTAGTTTTGCAGTTGTGTTCATGCTTATTTTGTCCAAACAGTGAAGTTTGAGAACAATTTTCTGCCTTTTTGTTTTATGTTTTAGGCAGGTTTTTCGAAATAGCAGCTAATCAAGATAACAGTTCCTACTAACGCAAAACAACTAGGAAGAACGAAAAATGCACTATCAATTCGTGAAACTATTACAGGACTGATTTTGAGTTCATGTCTCAAAATAGAGGAATAGTGAAGAGCATGAACAGAAAGATATATGATCATCATAAACTCATTACATATTGCTAAAAATCAACAGCATGGGCACCCAAACCCAGATGATCCTTACGTAAAATATGAACTATACTGTATTCTTATAACAACCGAATATGTCCAGTATATTATCCAGAAAGTGACTCTCTTAATGAATCAACGACTCTAGGTAGGGGGAGATTGCGCTTCAGACAAAATATATAAAATAAAAGACATAAATATAACTTCAAAGCGTACTAGATTAGACTTGCTTTCATTCCAATTGATCTGTAGTGAGGAGGTCCTCCAGGACGTAGAACATGTCAGAAAAACAGCAACACATGACAAATATTTACAATTCAAACAAATAAGCTGATGTACCATTCCACAGGTCCCAAGTGGCATGGTCATCATTTTTTAATGAACGCTATATGAAAGGATTCTTGAGTTTCTCCCGGCGTATTTGATAATCAAAACATCCGTGTCAATGTGGCAAGTCGTATATTGGTCAGACGATGCTTACCGCCGAGAATCAATGCCGTGAACACCAGAGGCACGCACGAAAAATGCACAGTCTAATACATACAGTCGCCATAGTTATTACCATTTGACAGTTCAAGTGACACTAGCGTCCCTAGCGGCCAGAAAGCTCGCCTTCCTCTGACGTAAAAATAATGTTTGTTTTTATTTCGTTTTGTACGTAATTTACAAAACAGTTAGTATATTTTTGCGTCGCAAGTGTTAGGAGAACAGCGAGAGACATAAATGATAGTCAAATATAAGTAAACAGAGCACAAACTATTGAATGAAGTGACATAAGCTGCAACATATTCTTGAAGAAATAATTAAGGAGTAGCGTACAGTCGCACTTATTCCACTGAAAGTAAGAGAATACACACTGTATATCCCACATATGACGAATATAGATACTCTTCCTTGTGTAAAAATGAAGTGATATATCACTTTTCATTACATTCTGTTTTGCAGGAAGCTTGCTTCCAAAAATACAATTTCCATTTTATTCTTTGTGGTATAAGGTTATCTCAATAGAAAGCATGACTGTTTTAAAACTTTATTATATCCCATTAATACATTTACCGAAAATAAAATTAAATGAATGAGTCAGTCCTAACACTTCAGCAACCCAAATGAGCCAGCTTCATCACTTTTTTATTTCTACTCTTGCTCCTACAGATTAAGTCTTGATTCCTGAATTTAACAATGTAAAAGAGCCTCACTTTCACAAACAGTCTTATTAACAGCAGCTTGGTTTCAGCACAGCATCCAGGTGGAAAATTGGAGATGTCCATCTACATGTTCAAAAAAAAGCACCACAATTACTTAGGTGAGCATATTCATCAAAAGTAGAAGTCATCTTAGTCTCACAATGAGTTAAAAATTCTTTGACATCTTCTGTACAAATAAATAGAATCCAAAGTTGCCTTCATAGCTTTTAAAATGACAATAAACTTTGTCATTTGCGTCTAAGTCTTGGCTGCCATCTACAAGTACTGTGCTACATTTATAACAGTCATGAATTGTAAGCAGTTTCTTTAATACATAACCAAACACGTATCTCATGCTGTTTGCCTCTCCGAGGTCTGTTTGGATTTCCACATTTGGTAGTCTCACTTGTGTCAGTGATTTCCAACGGTGGTGAAACAAGTAATTTGGTAGCTGACATCTTCAACTTTTGTAGTCCTGTCTTCCTCAGTTGTTTGTAATATTATGGAATACTGATAATTTTTACTTATGGACCTTCTGACAGCAAGTGAATAAAACACAATTTTAGTTCCATACGCGTTTCGCCTTTATTTTTTGCAAGACATAATCAGTGTCAAGTTGCGTGAACAATTTCTTACATATTACGCTCCTGCCGCATTTTTGGTGTTGTTCTTCTTCTTATGAATGCCAATTTGTGGTTTTCCCCACATTCCACAGCACTATGAACTGAACGCTCGTTTCAATTCAATAAAAAAGAAAAAAAAATCAGTAATTCAATACAGTTTAGAAAAACATCTTAAATAAAGAGCGCTCTAATGTGATGTTTCATAGCTCTCAGGGTCCTTAGGAAACCTGAAGAATGACAAATGTGATGTCTTCTTCCTATTATTACTGCAATTGATTGCGCTACATACGCTGCCTTTCGTAAAAACCATATTAAAAATTAATATAAACGATACTGTTTACATTTACTGACTGCCGTATTCAGCAGCGAAGCTTCTCCACCGCTTGGGGCGATGTTGTCGCAGTGTATAAGAAAAATCAGCGAGAGTGTCGCGACTGTATATATTACACTGTGACTAATGTATCCGAGCAAGTCGGCGGTCGCTGAACATTGTTTGTCGGAAAATCACGCTATGGAGTATGAACGCACGAGGATTCTGGTACAGACGTCGAGACACCGGTACAGCGTTGTTAGAGAGGCCATCGAAATTCGCACCAATGACGACCTCATAAACCGTGACTGTGGCTATAATCTTAGCAAGGCTTGGGAACCAGCGATTGGGTTAATCAAGAGTAAATTGAGCAAACGTATGATTGTGACGACCACGGCGGACAGAGCCATCACACCGACGTCATCTCAGACGTCGTCGTAATCTGTTCCACCGCGCGACCGTGGCGCGGGGCGCGGACAACGGAGGAAGCGCGCCGCGGGCGGAGGGTATTTGAATCGGCCACCAGCGCGACCGAACCCATTTCCCTCTGAACAGCCATAGCATACAGATCCACGTTCACAAGTGCTCTGTCCGTCAGTTCACCTGATGATGGCGACATGTATGATCGCCGAAATATTGTGCCCGCTGGACACTGTAGACAGGCATTACACCCGTGGATATTTTGGCTATATGAAAGAATCATTTTACAAATACTGATGCACTGAACTTAAAAATAATTTTTATTTATTTATTTATAAGGTAATAAACGTGTAATACAACTACTAAATATTGATTTACAATGAACACATTCCCCCCCCCCATGAACAATGGACCTTGCCGTTGGTGGGGAGGCTTGCGTGCCTCAGCGATACAGATGGCCATACCGTAGGTGCAACCACAACGGAGGGGTATCTGTTGAGAGGCCAGACAAACATGTGGTTCCTGAAGAGGGGCAGCAGCCTTTTCAGTAGTTGCAGGGGCAACAGTCTGGATGATTGACTGATCTGGCCTTGCAACATTAACCAAAACGGCCTTGCTGTGCTGGTACTGCGAACGGCTGAAAGCAAGGGGAAACTACAGCCGTAATTTTTCCCAAGGACATGCAACTTTACTGTATGATTAAATGATGATGGCGTCCTCTTGGGTAAAATATTCCGGAGGTAAAATAGTCCCCCATTCGGATCGCCGGGCGGGGACTACTCAGGAGGACATCGTTATCAGGAGAAAGAAAACTGGCGTTCTACGGATCGGAGCATGGAATGTCAGATCCCTTAATCGGGGAGGTAGGTTAGAAAATTTAAAAAGGGAAATGGATAGGTTAAAGTTAGATATAGTGGGAATTAGTGAAGTTCGGTGGCAGGAGGAACAAGACCTTTGGTTAGGTGACTACGGGGCTATAAATACAAAATCAAATAGGGGTAATGCAGGAGTAGGTTTAATAATGAATAAAAAATAGGAGTGCGGGTAAGCTACTACAAACAGCATAGTGAATACATTATTGTGGCCAAGATAGACACAAAGCCCATTCCTACTACAGTAGTACAAGTTTATATGCCAACTAACTCTGCAGATGATGACGAAATTGATGAAATGTATGATGAGATAAAAGAAATTATTAAGTTAGTGAAGGGAGACGAAAATTTAATAGTCATGGGTGACTAGAATTCGAGTGTAGGAAAAGGGAGAGAAGGAAATGAAGTAGGTGAATATGGATTGGGGCTAAGAAATGAAAGAGGAAGCCGCCTGGTAGAATTTTGCACAGAGCATAACTTAATCGTAGCTAACACTTGGTTCAAGAATCATAAAAGAAGGTTGTATACATGGAAGAATCCTGGAGATACTAAAAGGTATCAGATAGGGTATATAATGGTAAGGCAGAGATTTAGGAATCAGGTTTTAAATTGTAAAACATTTCCAGGGGAAGATGTGGACTCAGACCACAATCTATTGGTTATGACCTGTAGGTTAAAACTGAAGAAACTGCAAAAAGGTGGGACATGAGATCTGGATAAGCTGAAAGAACCAGAGGTTGTACAGAGTTTCAAGGAGAGCATAAGGGAACAATTGACAGGAATGGGGGAAATAAATACAGTAGAAGAAGAATGGGTAGCTTTGAGGGATGAAGTAGTGAAGGCAGCAGAGGATAAAGTAGGTAAAAAGACGAGCGCTGCTAGAAATCCTTGGGTAACAGAAAAAATATTGAATTTAATTGATGAAAGGAGAAAATATAAAAACGCAGTAAATGAAGCAGGCAAAAAGGAATACAAACGTCTCAAAAATGAGATGGACAGGAAGTGCAAAATGGCTAAGCAGCGATGGCTAGAGGACAAATGTAAGGATGTAGAGGCTTATCTCACTAGGGGTAAGATAGATACTGCCTACAGGAAAAGTAAAGAGACCTTTGGAGAGAAGAGAACCACGTGTATGAATATCAAGAGCTCAGATGGCAACCCAGTTTTAAGCAAAGAAGGGAAGGCAGAAAGGTGGAAGGAGTATATAGAAGGTTTATACAAGGGCGATGTACTTGAGGACAATATTATGGAAATGGAACAGGATGTAGATGAAGACGAAATGGGAGATAAGATACTGGGTGATGAGTTTGCCAGAGCACTGAGAGACCTGCGTCGAAACAAGGCCCCCGCAGTGGACAACATTCCACTAGAACTACCGACGGCCTTGGAAGAGCCAGTCATGATAAAACTCTACCACCTGGTGAGAAAGATGTATGAGACAGGCGAAATACCCTCAAACTTCAAGAAGAATATAATAATTCCAATCCCAAAGAAAGCAGGTGTTGACAGATGTGAAAATTACCGAACTATCAGTTTAATAAGTCACAGCTGCAAAATACTAACACAAATTCTTTACAGACGAATGGAAAAACTGGTAGATGCGGACCTCGGGGAGGATCACTTTGGATTCCGAAGAAATGTTGGAACACGTGAGACAATACTGACCTTACGACTTATCTTAGAAGAAAGATTAAGAAAAGGCAAACCTACGTTTCTAGCATTTGTAGACTTAGAGAAAGCTTTTGACAATGTTGACTGGAATACTCTCTTCCAAATTCTAAAGGTGGCAGGGGTAAAATACAGGGAGCTAAAGGCTATTTACGATTTGTACAGAAACCAGATGACAGTCATTGGAGTCGAGGGCCATGAAAGGGAAGCAGTGGTTGGGAAAGGTGTGAGACAGGGTTGTAGCCTCTCCCCGTGGTTATTCAATCTGTATATTGAGCAAGCAGTAAAGGAAACAAAAGAAAAATTCGGAGTAGGTATTAAAATTCATGGAGAAGAAATAAATACTTTGAGATTCACCGATGGCATTGTAATTCTGTCAGAGACGGCAAAGGACTTGGAAGAGCAGTTGAATGGAATGGACAGTGTCTTGAAAGGAGGATATAAGATGAACATCAACAAAAGCAAAACGAGGATAATGGAATGTAGTCTAATTAAATCAGGTGATGCTGAGGGAATTAGATTAGGAAATGAGACACTTAAAGTAGTAAAGGAGTCGAAGTAGAGAGGATATAAAATGTAGTCTGTCAATGGCAAGGAAAGCGTTTCTGAAGAAGAGAAAGTTGTTAACATCGAATATAAATTTATGTATCAGGAAGTCGTTTCTGAAAGTATTTGTTTGGAGTGTAGCCATGCATGGAAGTGAAACATGGACGATAACTATTTTGGACGAGAAGATAATAGAAGGTTTCGAAATGTGGTGCTACAAAAGAATGCTGAAGATAAGATGGATAGATCACGAAACTAATGAGGAGGTATTGAATAGGATTGGGGAGAAGTTTGTGGCACAACTTGACCAGAAGAAGGGATCGGTTGGTAGGACATATTCTGTGGCATCAAGGGATCACCAATTTAGTATTGGAGGGCAGCGTGGAAGGTAAAAATCGTAGAGGGAGACCAAGAGGTGAATACACTAAGCAGATTCAGAAGGATGTAGGTTGCAGTAGGTACTGGGAGATGAAGAAGCTTGCATAGGATAGAGTAGCATGGAGAGCTGCATCAAACCAGTCTCAGGATTGAAGACAACAACAACAACAACATGAACACATTATTGCACTGAAATTGTGCAGAAGTTATATATATATATATATATATATATATATATATATATATATATATATATATATATATCCTTTAGACTTTTTTGAAACTGAATTTCATTGGTTGTTAAGCTTTTTATGGCCACTGGCGAGTTATTGATAATGTGTGTTCCTGAATAATGCACATCTTTTTGTAGAAGACTAAGTGACTTTAAATCCTAGTGAAAATTATTCTTATTTCTAGTATTGATTCCATGAATCGAGCTGTTGGTTTTAAAAAGTGATATATTTTTAATGACAAATTTCATTAAGGAATAAATAGATTGGGAAGCAGTAGTTAGTATCCCTAGTTCCCTTAACAGGCTTCTGCAGGATGTTCTTGAGTTCACACCACATATAACTCTTACTGCACATAGTTGTGCCCAGAAAACGTTAGCTTGGCTTGATGAATTATCCCTAAAAAATAATCCCATATGACATTATGGAATGAAAGTAAGCATAGTATGCCAGCTTTTTCATTTTTATATCCCCTATGTCTGACACAATTCACATTGCAAATACAGTTTTCTTAAGACTCTTCAGCAGTTCTGTGGTGTGCTCCTCCCAGTTGAATTTATTATCAAGCTATAATTCCAAGAATTTAACACTGTCCACTTCTTCTATCTGCCCGTCATTGTATGTTAGGCATATACTTGTGGGACACCACTTACAAGTTCTGAACTGGATGTAGTGTGTTTTTTTTTCAAAATTTAGCGACAAAGAATTGGCTAGTAACCAGTGATTAATGTCCACAAATATTTTATTAGCTGACCTTTCTAAGACTACATTTGATTTGCTATTTATTGCAATGTTTCTATCTTGGAATACAACACGAAATTGGCTTCTGGTAATGTTATTGATGAAAGGTCATTAATATACAAAACAAGAAGGAAGGCCCTAAAATGGAACCCTCGTGGGACCCCACATGTAATTAGTTCCCATTTGGATGATGTCTGATAGTTTGATACATATCTCTTTCCTAATAACACCCTTTGTTTCCTGCCAGAGATATAAGATTTGAACCATTTTGCAGCATTTCCTGTTACACTATAATATTGTAATTTACTTAAAAGGATAATGTGCCTTTGACACATCACATAATATACCAGCTTCTTGCAATTTTTTGTCTAATGAATTAAGCACATTTTCACTGTAAGTGTAGATAGGCTTCTCAATATCAGAACCCTTCAGAAATCTAAACTGTGAGTTTGACAGTATGTTATTTGAGATGTTGTGTTGTGGTCTTCAGTCCTGAGACTGGTTTGATGCAGCTCTCCATGCTACTCTATCCTGTGCAAACTTCTGCATTTCCCAAGAACCTACCGCAACCTACAGTCTTCTGAATCTGCTTAGTGTATTCATCTCTTGGTCTCCCTCTACGATTTTTACCCTTCACGCCACTCTTCAATACTAAATTGTTGATCCCTTGATGCCTCAGAACATGTCCAACCATCCGATCCCTTCTTCTGGTCAAGTTGTGCCACAAACTTCACTTCTCCCCCATCCTATTCAATACTTCCTCATTAGTTATGTGATCTACCCATCAAATCTTCAGCATTCTTCTGTAACTCCACATTTCGAAAACTTCTATTCTCTTCTTGTCCAAACTATTTATCGTCCATGTTTCACTTCCATAAATGACTACACTCCATACAAATACTTCCAGAAACGACTTCCTGACACTTCATCTATACTCGATGTTAACAAATTTCTCTTCTTCAGAAACGTTTTCCTTGCTATTGCCAGTCTGCATTTTATATCCTCTCTATTTCGACCATCATCAGTTATTTTGCTCCCCATAATAGCAAAACTCATTTCCTACTTTAAGTGTATCATTTCCTAATCTAATACCCTCAGTATCACCCAGTTTAATTCGACCTCATTCCATTATCCTCATTTTGCTTTTGTTGATGTTGATCTTATATCCTCCTTAAAAGACACTTTCCATTCCATTCAACTGCTCTTCCAAGTTCTTTGCTGCCTATGACAGAATTACAATGTCATCAGCGAACCTCAAAAATTTTATTTCTTCTCCATGGATTTTAATATCTACTACGTATTTTTCTTTTGTTTCCTTCACTACTTGCTCAATATACACATTTAATACGAGGGTCGGTCAAAAAGTAATGCCTCCCATTTTTTTCTACTTAAAAAAATTAAGTTAAGTGAAAAATTTGAATTTGGCGTCATTCCTCAAACCTTCTTCTGCAATCCACTGCAGTAGTAACTTTCTGTGTCAACAGGTGGCAGCACAGCAGAAGTTTGTAAGATGGCCGACATCGATGTTCGTTTGAGACAGCGTTGTGTGATTGAATTCTTGAATGCAGAAGGTGAAACGCCCATACGCATTCATGAAAGACTGAAGAAGGTGTATGGTGTTGTGACAGTGGATGTCAGCACTGTTAGACGATGGATTCGTCGTTGTAAGGAAGCTGAAGGGCAAACACCGTTGACTGACGAAAAGTGGAGCGGCAGGCCGGCGAGTGCAGTGACTCCACACAACATTCAGCAAGTTGATGACATCATTCGTGGTGACCGTCGGGTGACTGCAGATGAAGTGTGTCGCATTATTTCTCTTAGTAAAGGCAGTGTGATCACGATTATTAAACAATTGGGGTACTCAAAAGTTTGTGCACGGTGGGTTCCAAGAATGTTAACCGATCAGAATAAAGAGGCAAGGAAACCAATAGCCTCCCAACACTTGCAGCGCTTCCGTTTGGAGGGAGATGAGTTTCTGAAAAAAATTGTGACCGGGGACGAAACATGGGTGCATTTTTTTGAACCTGAATCAAAGAGGCAGTCAATGGAGTGGCGTCACACAAGCTCGCCGAGGAAGAAAAAATTCAAAACTGTGCGATCGGCAGGGAAAGTTATGGCAACAGTTTTCTGGGATACAGAGGGTGTGATTCTGGTTGATTTTTTGGAGCAGGGATGCACAATAAATTCTGTTCAGTACGTCACAACCCTCAAAAAACTTAAAGCACGTCTTCAGCGAGTTCGCCCAACAAAATCAATGGCAGATGTTCTTCTTTTGCATGACAATGCAAGACCACACACCAGTCGTCACACCTCTGACGAGATTGTCAAAATTGGATGGGAAGTTTTGCCCCATCCCCCATACAGCCCTGACCTGGCACCATCAGACTTCCATCTGTTCGGGCCACTAAAAGAAGCTCATCGTGGGATTCATTTTGAAGATGAGGAGGCCGTCAAAACATCCGTGCGTCAATGGCTTAGGAAGCAGAGCTGTGATTTTTACCGTGCTGGGATACATGCCCTTGTTCAAAGATGGACCAAAACTGTAGAGATGGGCGGAGATTACATTGAAAAATGACAAAATGATCCTCAATGTTGTGGTTTTCAACCTATGTAATTGCATTTAAATTTCCTGACAATTAAACGTAGAAAAAAAAATAGGAGGCATTACTTTTTGACTGACCCTCGTAACATCGGGGAGAGCCTGCATCCCTGTCTCACTCCCTTCCCAACCACTGCTTCCCTTTCATCTCCCTCGACTCTTATAATTGCCTCCTGGTTTCTGTACAAATTGTAAGTAGTCTTTTGCTCCCTGTATTTTACTCCTGCCACCTTCAGAATTTGAAAGAGAGTAATCCAGTCAACACTGTCAAAAGCTTTTTCTAAGTCTACAAATGCTAGAAAGGTTTACCTTTCCTTAATCTATTTTCTAAGATAAGTCGTAGGGTCAGTATTGCCTCACATGTTCCGATAGAAATATCCAAACTGATCTTCCCCGAGGTGAGCTTCTACTAGTTTTTCCATTCATCTGTAAAGAATTCATGTTAGTATTTTGCAGCTGCGACTTATTAAACTGATAGTTCGGTAATTTTCACATCTGTCAACACCTGCTTTCTTTGGGATTGGAATTATTATATTCTTCTTGAAGTCTGAAGGTATTTCGCCTGTCTCATACATCTTGCTCACCAGATGGTAGAGTTTCGTCAGGACTGGCTCTCCCAAGGCTGTCAGTAGTTCTAATGGAATGTTGTCTACTGCGGGGGCCTTGTTTTGACTCAGATCTTTCAGTGTTCTGTCAAACTCTTCACGCAGTGTCATATCTCCCATTTCATCTTCATCTACATCCTCTTCCATTGCCTTTGTCTTCAAGTACATCGCCCTTGTATAGACCTCCTATAAACTCCTTCCACCTTTCTGCTTTTCCTTCTTTGCTTCGAACTGGGTTTCCATCCGAACTCTTTATATTCATACAAATGGTTCTCTTTTCTGCAAAGGTCTCTTTAATTTTCCTGTGGGCTGTATCTATCTTACCCCTAGTGAAATAAGCCTCTACATCCTTACATTTGTCCTCTAGCCATCTCTGCTTAGCCATTTTGCATTTCCTGTCGATCTCATCTTTGAGATGTTTGTATTCCTTTTTGCCTGCTTCATTTACTGCGTTTTTATATTTTCTCCTTTCATCAGTTAAATTCAATATTTCTTCTGTTACCCAAGGATATCTATTAGCCCTCGTCTTTTTACCTACTTGATCCTCCGCTGCCTTCACTACTTCTCCCCTCAAAGCTACCCATTCTTCTTCTACTGTATTTATTTCCCCCATTCCTCTCAATTGTTCCCTAATGCTCTCCCTATACTTCTCTGCAACCTCTGGTTCTTTCAATTTATCCAGGTCCCATGTCCTTAAATTCCCACTTTTTGCAGTTTTTTTCAGTTCTAATCTACAGTTCATAACTAACAGATTGTGATCAGAGCCTACATCTTCCCCTGGAAATGTCTTACAATTTAAAACCTGGTTCCTAAATCACTGTCTTACCATTATACAGTCTATCTGAAACCTGTCAGTATCTCCAGGCTTCTTTCATGTATACAACCTTCTCTTATGATTCTTGAAGCAAGTGTTAGCTATGATTAAATTGTGTCCTATGCAAAATTATACCAAGCGGCTTCCTCTTTCATTTCTTTCCCACAATCCATATACACCTACTACGTTTCCTTCTCTCCCTTTTCCTACTGCCGAATTCCAATCACCCATGACTATTAAATTTTCGTCTCCCTGCACTATCTGAATAATTTCTTTTATTTCATCATACATTTCTTCAATTTCTTCGTCATCTGCAGAGCTAGTTGGCATATAAACTTGTACTACTGTAGTAGGCGTGGGCTTCGTGTCTATCTTCGCCAGAATAATGTGTTCACTATTCTGTTTGTAGTAACTTTCCTGGACTCCTATTTTTTTATTCATTATTAAACCTACTCCTGCATTACCCCTTTGTTAAATCTGCAACGCTATACACATCTGTCACCAATGTATCATTTACTCTTAATGCTATTTGTCCCTCTTCATGTCTGGTTCTACTAGTCTACTCCTTCACTATATCCCATATTGTCTTTATTTTGTTATCTGATATGACTATCTTTTCCTTGTAATATATTTGCTTGGATGTCTGTATTACAGTCTTTAATATTTTGCAGTATTTCTTATAATGTGCTATAGCATCAACATCAGAACTGTTTTGGATTGACAGATACAATTTTCTTTTGGTTTACAAGATATCCCTATTCCTTGAGTAATCCATGGCTTCTTTGTAGACTTTGCTCTAACCTTGGTAAGTTTTGATGGAAAACAGTGTTCGAATAGGGGAAGCATTTTATTAGCAAAAGTGTTATATTTTTCATTCATGCCATGAGCACTGTAAACATCAGTCCAGTAAATGTCTCTGAGGAGTGTCCTAAAATAATCAATTTTTGGCTTATTGATTACCCTCTTGAGCTTAGATTTAACAGATTTTATATCCTGTTCAGTATTGACATTTAACAGAAGGATCTGCATGTCATGTTGTGAGAGGCCATTGACTATTGGTTTTGTAGTAGTATTTTGTTCATTGGAATTTTCTACAAAGATATTATCAATGGATGTTTGTGAGCAATTGGCTACGCTAGTGGGGAACTTAACAGTGGGGATTAAGTTGAATGATAGTGTTACTAACTGAAATAAGTTCTTATTGGGAGAGTCTTTAAGGATATCTACATTGAAATCACCAGCAGCCACTATTTCTTTTGTTTTTGGTTGTTAAATGGGCCAGTACAGCTTCAAGTTGGTTTACAAACAGATTAAAGTTACCTGCAGGTACTCGATATACACTTAACATTATGAAGGATTTTTTGTGAAATTCTACTTCTGTTGGACATGCTTCCATATGGTGTTCTAGGCAAAATTTATGAATGTCTATGTTCTTAAATTTAAGACAGTTCCTGATGAATGTGGCAACTCCTCCTTTCTCCATTTCTGAAATACAAAAGTGAGATGCTAACCTAAATCCTGTAACACTTAAAAGTTATATACCAGTGGTCACATGATGTTCAGGGAGGCAGATTATGTCAGCTGGGTTTGAAGACTCTAATTCATCTATGCAGATAATTAATTCACTGATTTTATTTCTCAGTCCTCGAATATTTTGATGCAATAAAGGTAGCTGACATTTCACATTGACTGAGTGAAAATTGGGTAGAGTTAAAATATCTGCTTACTGTTGAAAATTCTTAACCAATATCTGTTTATGCTGATGTAACAAACTAGAATTATGTTTTTTGGTTTCTTTCTCAAACTGAAGGTTTGTCTCAGTCCTAACCTCTCTTAAAATTTGATTTCTTTCTGTCCTCGCTACCCTAAAAAAGGGTCTTTTCTGAACCCTATAACCACTGGTATTTTATCACTCATGACAGTGCCTCCCTCCCTTTAACTTTCCTACTATTTTCCCAGTTAGTTTACCCTTCCCCTTCCTGTTGAGGTGAAGGCCATGACTAGTATAATCCCACCTATTGAGAGAATCAATAAGCCGCCATTGCAACTCCAAATTAACTCTCTCGACAGAAGAGTTCAAATGAGGTCGGTCATGGCGCCCAAAAACCGATACAAACTCAACACAAGTACACTTCAATGCTGATGCAATCTTTTCCAGGGCACACTCTATACTGTACCCAGGATCTCTGTCAGTACTATTACCTGCCCCACCCATTATAACCATGGTGTCTTCCTTAGTGAAATCTTTGCAAAGTGATCCTGAATCCTCTGTCACTGCTCCAGACCAGCACTAGGTTAAAAAAAATGGTGACCTGGTATTCTGACCCTAGTTCATCCTGCAAAAGTTGGCCAACACCTCTTCCGTGGGAACTACCAAACAACAACACTTACTTTCTCTTTACTGATTTCCCTACATTCTTACTTTTCAATTTGCTGCTGAAAGTTTGTTGTGCCCTGTCTACACCTCCAACTGCTTGAGGCTCACCAGCTTCTAACTGAAGCAACAGGTCAAATCTATTTTCCACATTCATCGCGAAACTGTCAGGCTAAGTTCTAGGCCTGTTCCTTCTGTTGCCTGTTTCCACTTCCCACCTCTCTCTACCCTTCTCCATCCTTAACCTGTCAAGATCTCCCCTGGCCTTGTGTAACTCAGAATGAAGGTTGGCAATTTTCCCTTCCAATTTTAGTTTCTTCCTACCTCTACTAAAAATCCTACAAAACCACTGATGAGTCTCATTTACTTCCCCTATTCCCACGCCACTACAGTGGCCCACATGGAAAAAATTACAGCAGCCATCACACCAAAGCCCCGACCTAACAATTCTACGGCAAGTCAAGCACTTTTCACTCATGACAAACGTAATAGTTTATTAAGAATAAGTCAGTTAAATTACAGATAAACACGAAAATATGGTTCCACAAATTTGGCCTATACGCAACTGTGTGTAAACAAAAACAACAGTGCAAAGTTTCTGAAATAACAAACTTTAAGCTACTTCCCCAAAATGCTACTTAATTAATGAAGAGGTACGCTACAGTTAAATTGCTGGAGAGAGCAAAGAACAACTAAACGAAATTCTATAGATTTGCTGCGGCAAAACGTAAACAGAAAATACGACTTACGATCTTTTCGCGTTTTCTGCTATATTACGTAAAGAAAAATGAAACCTTTAATGGTACACTTAAAAGGCACACTGATACACCTATTCACTAAGTAATCAGGAGTAAACTATATGTTTTATAATCTAACATGACTTATCTTTACGAGAACACCAAAATTCGCGCTAGTACTTGCTAAACGAAATGAATAGCTTAAAGTATGTTTGTTATTTACATAAAGATGCTGACCTAGGGTTGGAAAATATTGTGCTGAAAAGGTTGTTTTACATTTGCAGGAGGAGCAGCTACATGTAGTATCGTATTTGCATGGACAATATTATTACAGTAGCTTTGCATTAGCTAGAACCTTATTGAATCTGAAAAATCATTGCACTGGAACACTTAAGATTAAATAAGAGGAACTGAGTAAAAGAAAAACATTTGTTCATTGTCTGCAAGGCATAGTGATTAGAAAAAGGAAGAATAGACAAGAGGAGTAGGGCAGTCTGTGCTCTGAAACAATTTGTTAGTGCAGGTTGCATACATTCAGGGTCAAGCATATATTCGAGGGGGAAAATTGATTGACCTCTCACCATGACCTCTCCCGTTAACGTATTGTTCTGCAAAGTGGTTTATGACCCCGTGAAGGTTGATTTATAACATCCTGGGGATAATACATTCTCCTGAGAAACCCCCCATGCCAACTCCTCCCTCATCTCTCTGGGAAATCCTCATACCCCCACCTGCTAGTCAATCAAGCACACTTTCAGGCCCTTGTTATTCTAATAGCCACCTCCCACACTATCACTTTGATTGACTAATTAATTACATTGATCTATTAATCAACCATACTCCCTCTGGGAAATCCTCTCACGCCCCTCCTCTTTCCCCAGCTGGAAACTGGTTGTTTGGTAGGAAATCGATTGCAGTGCATGGAATTTTGTTTAAACAATTTTTGGTAGACAATGCAATCTGAAGAATATTGTTTGTTTAAACAATTTATGGGATACATGGCAGTATTTGGAATATATAGGGTGGCGCACGAAATGTGTTATTGTTTCTTTCACAATTTACGACGCACATTAGATATCCTGCTGGGATCTCTACAGCAGTACCAGCAGAACTTGGAAAAACAAATGAGTTACGAAATGACGTGTAATTCACGATACTGCCTTGTACAGGAAGGAACAGTGTTGGAAGTGAAGCGACCTCGGCCTAAGCCTGTTTGTTCGCGAGAGAATATTGAACGGTACGAGTTGCTGTACAGAGATGTCCTGGGAAACCGTGTAGAAAGGAGGCAGCAGTGCAACTGAGAATATCCAAACGCTCCGTTCAACGCATTCTTGAAAGTGACCTCCATATGTACCCATACAAGATGACCTGTGCACAGAAGCTCACTGAAGAACACAAGCAGCAGAGACTACTATTTGCTCAGTGGGCGGGGGACAGGGAAGAAACTCTCAACAACGTTTGGTTTTCAGACGAGGCTCATTTTCATTTAGACGGTGTGGTTAACAAACAAAATATACGCTTTTTGGCCACTGAAAACCCACGAGTGCTTCATGAACGACAACATTTTGCTCTAAGAATTACAGTGTGGTAGCAATTTCCAATCACGGACTTATTGGACGCTTTTTCTTTGAAGAAACTGTGTACAGCGAGCGTTATTTGAGCATGCTTCGCAACAGCTTCATTCCACAGCTTCTTGCTACTGCCTTGCCCTTCAACACACAGTGGTTCGTGCAAGATGAAGCAAGGCCACATACTGCAAACACTGTGTTGGAGTTTCCACACAAGCATTTCGACATCCGGGTCATTTCACTCAGTTTTCCAGGTCGCTTCAATGACGGACAAAATTGGTCTCCCTATAGTACAGACTTGAATCCATCTGAATTTTTTCTTTGTGGGTACCTAAAGGAAAAAATTTTCCCGAAACGTCACGTGATTTAATAGAGCTCAGAAGACTTATTCTTCAAGCTTGCAGTGAAATTACGGAAGACATGTGCCGTAGGGTAATCATTAACTTCAGTGTGCGTTTTAAGGAAGTTAGGAAACGAAATGGTGGACATATTGAGCATGTGCTGAGTTAGAACAAATCTCCATGGACGGCTCTTCATTGTAGGATATGTTCCTTTCAGATTGTATTGACAATAAAGTTTATATTAAAAAACAAAATGGTAACACATTTCGTGCGCCACCCTGTAAATCATTTAATGATTTTGTCGGGAAACTGACTGCAATGTATTGAATACTGTTCATTTAAACAATTTCTGGGTGACAAGGTAGTGTGGAATAATTAAACAATTGCGGCGTCTTTTTATTCCGATCGCACAAGGAACACCATCATGAAACACTCACCATACATTATTACACTGTCACAGACTGTGCAAAACAGCTCTGGTGAAGGACAATCTCCTGATAACGTCTGTCTGCTAGGCCGATCGCACTGCACCGCGCAAACCGCAGCTGCTGGACTGCAGTAATACTCCACAAACAAAGCATCGGGTGAGGGCATTCCATTACCAGACTCACTTCTTGCCCTCCCCCTCCCGCCCACCCCCTTCTCACTCTCTCTCTCTCTCTCTCTCTCTCTCAGCTAATCTTTGGCTTCCAGTCTCCAGTCACTGACTCCTTGAGACCACTCCTGCTGCCAGCTGTGGCACACTGAGAGTCAAGCAGCAGATGCTTGGATGTATCCCCGAGGTAGAAACCTGCCCCCCTCCTCAGTTTAAAAATTCCATTTCATCCAAACCCAGACAGGGTTGTTGTTGGCCATACATCTCAAATTTCCCGCTTTTATACGAGTTGTTTTCGAAGACTGAAGAAATCATGCCATACTCGCATCTTAATATGGCTAACATATCATTACTTGTTATGAAAATCCTGTAACAGTATAGGATAGGCTATATTTCCTCAAAATGTTCACTCATCAGGTAAAATAATCTGTTTTAATCAGCTTAGTATCTGTTATGGCCTGCATCACAGGACTAAATATTAAAGATCTGCCCCTGTCACAGGATGTCTCCTCACTCTTGAACACTTTTAAAGTAACCAAATACTTCACTGCATATGAAGTCCCTTACAGTAACAGCACACAGAAATTGCAAATATCTGGTTTATAGTCTGTACAACTTTATAAATTCCGTAATTCACTAATTTTATTACAATGATTATCACTCCCTGTATAAATGGGAGATATCACTGCACTGAAGAAACACCTGATACTGCTCCAGCCCCTGAACCATATCAGTGCTACCCTAGTCATAGCTCCTGAATCACATCACTGCTACCCTAGCCATCGCTTCCACCCACCAGACGCCATGTCAGATTGATTGGCTAATTAATTAAAGTGATCAGAATAGTCACTTTCCATGGTGAGTAATTTTATTTTTCTTCGGAAGTCTGATTACGCTCGCCAGGTAGCTCAAATGGGAATTTCTGGAGGTAAGACGATATTCTTTTTGAGAATCACTATTGAGAACCGACATTTTAAGCTGACTGCAAAAGTATTCTGCCACTGGCAACACACATTTCGTGTACAGATCTTGAAGACAAGATAAGAGAAATTAGCTCACAAAAGGAGGCCTACATACAGTATTTTTTCCCTTGCTCTGTTTGCAAGTGGAATAGGAAAGGGAATGACTAATAGTGGAACAGGGTACCCTCCATCACGAACTGTATGATGGCTTGAGAAGTAAGCATATGGATGTAAATGTAAATTTAGTCTTCCTATTATGATGTCAGTCCATCGATTTATAGGCACACAAAACTCATGGAAGAATTTGTCTCTAATGTTTTGAGAAAACAAAAGTGGAACTTCTGCTGCTGATTGTCTCTTCATATTGGCTTCTCATTTTCTCATTGCAGTCACTTCATGAGACGAATGTGAGAGGTTGTAACACGTTTACCCACAACACTTAAAGAAACAGTAAAGAGCTCACCTCTCAACCCCTCATTCGCTTATACACTATATTCTCAAGAGTCTTCCAGCATTCGATATATAGCATTTCTATCCACATAATTTCCAGAAGTAAGAGATGCCTCCCACCAAGTTGTAGACCCTAGTTAATTCTCTCAAAATAAGTATCATGTTCCAACCGCACTGTTAGTTAGAAGGCTGACAGGTAGAGAGCTATCACGATGAGAAAAATAGCGCACTAATATACAGGAGGAAATTCACAACCATGCAGAGTATATGCGGCCTGTGCGAAGAAAATCAGAAACATAACACAATTCATCGACATCGAATGACAGTCTATAAATAGGGCTCTGTATATGTTCTGTTCTCGTTTATCGTTCTCTCTCTCTCACACACAAATTATTTTTTATTTTTGTAAAAAGCAACAGAGTAAAACTATGAACTATAAAAACTTTGTTGAGGTCACCTGGTAGAGAAGATCAATAAGATTTTGCCCCATCTTTCTCTTCCAATAAACCGGGAAGCAAATACTATCTGTGAGTTGTCGTCAACCGAATGTGGTGATCTTATTAAAAATGCATGTATTGGTCCACAGGAGCAGGTGACCAGTGTTGGAAGTCGCTTCCACAGACATGTCGTTTCACAAGCAGTCTGATACATTGCTTTATGCTGTAACACATCAAAGCAGTGTACGACTACAACTGTGTACACAGCCATACATTGTTCTTCCACCATCACGTTGTGGTCTGTGCCAGGTGCTAAAACGAGATTAATACATTTCAATCCACTGGATCTCACAGAACGCTGGGCATCGCACGTGTAAACTATAATGCTCCCACAATACACTGAATGGCAGAAATAAAACACAGAGGCTATGTTACTTACTGACAAACATGTGGAAGACATTGGAACGTATGGAAACTGCAGGAGTTTGCAGCATTGTGGAGCATCTCCAAACAGCTGTTTGAAGACAATGTCCTCTACATTTAATCTCATCTTCCACAGTGTGGGGTAGTAGATGTCTCAGTGTTTCATTTTGAAGAGACCAAGAGCATTGACTCCTCGTAGTGGAGCCATGACTGCTTCAGTGCTGGTCAGCTCCGGAACGTGTTGCTCCCGCCAAGACTCTCTCCGTCTCTAACAAGTGGTATCCGTCAATCATTATGTGGTATCAACAGCGTACCAGTGGATGGATGGCATGGAAAAGACACTGTTGATATTGGACAATGTTCTGTAATAAGCACCACAGTTGATAGTGTGATCAATGTTACCAATTTTACGAGTTTTTGCGTAATTTCAACACGAACCAGTGACATAGCAGCATGCTTCCCAATTTCTGTGTCACTTCTAAATCACTGCTCCACTACTTTCCCAGTACCATATACTAGACTGCGGTTATAGATAGGTGACTGTGAAGTTTGTTCATTCACAGTTAATTCTCGGAAATATGCACCAAAGTATATCAGACAGTGTCCTATACCGATTCAGTTACTTTTTTTTTACATGTTTCTAGCAGTTCGATCATAGTGCACAATATACGGTTACAGTTGGTAATCTTTCCCTCTATGGATGGGAGTCACAGTATTCTCGCATTCATAGGATAAAGTTGGAGATTTAGAGATCTCCCTACATTGTCTTTGACCAATCCTTCCTGCAACATTGTCGCCAATTTAATTTGCAACTGACCAGATGTAGGAGGGTACTATACCTGCTACATTCTGCGCCTCGTGAAGGAACAGAGCATGCTGAGTCCATAACTGCTGTTCAGTGAAGGTTGTTCTGCTCCATGCTTACTCGTGGCACCCATACAGGTGCACAGATATCTCCAGATGCGTGCACATCGAGAAGATTAGCACACCTTATTGGTGTATAGTAGATATGAGAGTGTTATGGTGATGTAACTGACAGTTAAGAAGAAACACATGGTTTATGTATGTTGGAACTCGAGACAGACAGAGTTTGAAGCATTTTACATAAGTCAACTGCTACAATTGTGAAGTATTATTCTAGAGTCTGGAGTCAGTACCAAAAATGTATTGACAAGAAAGAAATTATCGTAGAGCATAAACACATGTACTCCTAAGGCTACACAGTTCTGGACAGAAATACACTACAATGTTAAAACCATTTGGTATCCAAAATATTAGCTGTACAGAGTGCAACACTCTTAATACGCTAATGCAGGACATGTATGTCCTGCATTTGACGTACATCCAACTTGCAAGTTCTCTATCTCACTCACAATGACCTCACATCCACTCTTTGGACATCAATCTGCCAAGCCATGACTGAAGTCCAGGAAGAGTTTCCTAACAACTTCACAGCTATTAGAAGAATCAATTGCGGCTATCCGATTCACCAAGTGGAAAGAAAGATGCCAACACCTGTCAAATTGGATGACACCACAAGAATCCCTGCCGCCTGGACACATGGAGAGGTGGATCATCTGGAATTTCATGAACAGACTACAGACCGAAGCTACAAGATCAAGGGACAATCTCCATAAATGGAACTTCCAACTACCAAATGCCAACACAACACTGTGGAAAAGCGGTGAATTGCAGACAACCTGGCATCTCTTAAAATGTAGCTTGTGCCCAACCAGCTGTAGCACGAATGACTTAACCTGTGCAGCACCCAATGCTATCAAAGTTGCCCAATTGTAGGTGAATACTGTATAGTTTTCTTTGTATGTGTTGTATATGTGTTCATTTTATTGTACCTCTAACACAAATAAAGAAAGAACTATGGTGTCAATCTTCAAGATGATAAAACTACTTCCTTCTGTAACAGAGAAAAAAAAAGCAAATTGTGATACATGCAAATTATAGCTTTCTGGAAGTGTACATCGCCCAGGGCTCACATCCAATTACGCTTCAGAAATTATTCTATGCTCACATCTATCCCATAAAAGTCAGAAATGGGAAATGGATCTTATGAGGAAACAGACAAACGCATAGCAGCGGTGTTTGACAAGTGAAATTACACACCATGCTCCATAACTCCGTAAACAGATTAACGGTCAAGCAAATGTACACTCATGGGGTTTGCAGTACTTCAGAAATCTCCCTAAGTGACATATGAGTTTGAAACATTTTACATAAATCACTTGAGTTAACAACTCTGAAGTATTGTTGCAGTGTTGGGTATCCATACCAGGAAGGTATCAGAAAGAGAGCAATGATCATGGAACATAAACACATACCAAGTGCTACATGGAGAGAGAGAGAGAGAGAGAGAGAGAGAGAGAGAGAGAGAAGGCAAATGGGCGCAAAAAATCGATTTTTTGGATTTTTGGGTAGTTGGAATTCCCGCTATTTCCTGTGTAAAAGTTTTGTTTCATATAAATACTACAATTTTTTCGTGAATTGTGATGGTTTTTCTGACACTCTGTGCGACTTGGCATTTAGATGCCATGCCTTCTTCTTTGCACGATTCAGAGATAATGCACAGGTTTCTTTTACTCCTTATATATCATTTCCTGCTTCATTTCAAGGAGATAATGAGGTCCAGGTTGAGGAGGTTATTAAATGAAATGTCCAAACTAGTACAGGAAGATAGTAGAAAGATAGGTGGTAAAGGTAGCCTGACAAATGTTGAAATAGATAAATTACATAAATATTACGGTTGCCCATAAGAAGAAATCTTGGGAATTTAGAAAACATGAAGAAAGCTGCATGGGCTGTCTTTTTCCACAAGCGTTTCTCAAATGAAAATCCTCAGCACCTTCTTTGCCCAAATGATCCTGACACTTGATGCATGTACAGGAGAAGTGCAACATATGACCACAAATGAAGGGCTTATTTCAATAGTGGTACAAGTCCATTACCTCCACTCTTCTGCCTATAATAATTCTGAAATTAATGATCCAAACAAACAGAAAGGAAGGTTCATCTCTAGCAAGAAGCCATATGCTTGAATATTTCTGGTGTCTCAACTGCAGATTTTTCAGTGCTCATTTAACTTTAGGACTCCGTATCTCAAGATGACCAAAAATGGACTTGTACCACCACTGAAATAAGCCCTTCAAATATTCTTTACCTGCAGCAGTGATAAATGAAATTAGGCCTATATTTAGAGATCCTTGTAAAGATACTTTATTGAAGAAATGTGTTCATGGAAAAACACGAAATTTAAATGAATGTGCGAATTCTGTCATTTGGACTCGGTTTCCGAAAATTGTATTTGTTCACATTACAACCCTCAAATTTGGTGTTTATGATGCTATTTTATGCTTCAGTGATGGTGTAACAAGGAAAATGAATGTTTTGGAAGTACTGAGCATAAAATTCAGTGGAAATACCGCAAACTCCTTGACACAAATAAATAAAGAGAGAATCTGCAAATCACAAATTGCTAATTTAAAATGCACAAAAGCAGTTGAACATAAAGAAAGGGGGATGAAGAGAAGAAAACGTCAGTATGATTCATATAATACTCGGTATGGTGCAGGACAATATTACTGGTAAGTAATTCTCCTCAGTATCTGTAATAAAATTGGAATATTAATTTTTAAATTGATTTTTCTCAAAACTAAATTTTTTGGCTTTCAGGTTCCATTATTTTCTAAACTAATTGAGTTAGAAATACGAAATTTGGTCAAATTGAACTCAGTATAGTAATAAGTTATTAGAAGCAAATTGAGAACCACCAGCCCAATAGAAACCGTTTCATAATATCTAATGTATTAAAAAATTTGAAATTTTATTAATGAAAGAATAAAAAAATTCTTTAAATCCATAGGAGATGTTTTATACAGTTTACTTGTAAAAGCAGACATGTAGGTTATGCACTTTCAGCAAAAAGTTCACTGTTTTAAGACTTACAGTTCTTTTGAAAAGTGTACCTATTCAGAGGGTGAAATAGCTTTAGTAGAATAGAGATAAAAATTGCCTTCTGTCTCTCTTTAAATACGGTGTAATGTCTAAGTCATGTGGTGTAGTGCTTAAGTCATGTGGCTCCTGACCTATTACTCATGTGCAATGCAATTCTGTCAACATTCCAAAGTAAGAAATATATTTCCAGTGCATGAATGCATTCTCCTTGCAAGTTTCTCTCCAATTATTTATGGTTTGGTGACAAGCTGTAAGTTCATAAAGCAACTATCTTGCACACCAAAGAAAACAAACGTGCTTTGTAACACAAACACTACATAGGTTTCCAGAGATGTATGACGTATGCTGTTTACAAAGTTTAGGCCCAATTATGCTTCATAAGTTATGATATGATCATAACAGTCTTATAAAATAATCGTTGACAGCTGAAAATGCACACAAAGAAACAAGGACATTATCAGAGGAAATGAACACCACGATCAGTAGCCAGAGGACATGCTACAGTCTTATTGTAGTTTACCAACGCCCATGGTAACCTTCCCCCTGTACACAGAAGCCATGGTCCGATGTTAGGTTGCATTGCTCATGTGTGCGATAACAAGGCCGTTTCACCTTGACACTATGTCTCTAGAATCCCTCCTCTTTCGAGGACAGGTAATTTTATTGATTTCGGTCAGCACTCATTTCATGGTATTTTGTCATCTAATTTTATGCATTCTCAGTCAGTTTCTGTAATTTTGTAGGTTTTCGTGATTTTACATATTTCGTCGTATTTCTCTCTATTTTACGTATTTCACATCAAGTTTTCGTCATTATACCAGTTTTAACCAGAATTTCTTCAGATATTATGCTATTTTTCGACAGTTTTCCAAATATATATGGTCATGTTTCTGACATACCCAAGTGTTGTTTGATTTCTATGGGAGTATTTGCTCGTCTTATACACCAACCTACTAAAAAATCCTAAGACTTTCCCTCTTCCTGATGATCCCCATGTATGTATTTTGCGTAGAGTGATCACGGAAAGTGTAGTAACAGTTGCCTCATATCTTATGTGATGCTCAACGAGTGGTGCAGATGATATATGTATTGGAGACTCGAGGTCTGGAAAACACTTCCTTGTACTGCTCTGACCCATCAGAGAGCCTGTCTGCAGACTCATGCAGCCCAGCACTTGACGGAATCTCAAAGTCGGGAAACAGTCCTACATATTCATTTAACTACCAGTCCATCATGTATGGAGTTGACACTTGTACTAGGGTGATTGAGTTGATAATGTGCAATAATCGTGGATCT
Source organism: Schistocerca gregaria (assembly GCF_023897955.1). Classification (NCBI taxonomy): domain Eukaryota; kingdom Metazoa; phylum Arthropoda; class Insecta; order Orthoptera; family Acrididae; genus Schistocerca; species Schistocerca gregaria. The sequence continues at coordinate 938,656,234 of NC_064920.1, read as the reverse complement.
TTTAGAGTATAAAAGGAGATACGTTAGGGCCAGTGGGACGCCTTGGATGGTTGTTGTTAGTGGAGAATCTAGACAATATTGACATGAAATATCACTAATATAAATTGCATCGAAAATGTTACACTCTTTAACAGGAGGAATTTAAATGTGGTTACAGTTCCTAAAGAATCATTTTGTGAAGAGTTTTTCACTACTTGCAGGGGTGTAGCACCGTCGGAAATAACGTGTAAGTGTTTGAAACTGAGACTTCGTGATTGATAATATGCATGCAGAGTCTCTCTATCTGTGCGGGTAGACCTGTCAGCGGTGGGTGGTTGTAGTCTGGTTGCATAAGTTGCTAACTGCTTGTCTATAAATGATGCTGCCAGGGAGAGGCAATCTGTGGATAGAGAGAGAGAAGGGAAACTCTTAAGGCCCAGGATGCTACCTGCACTCGGCACACTGTCAACTAATAAATAACTTAGACTGGGGCTATAAAAATAAATACTCAATAACTATGGTTTGTTGATGGTCTGATTTGGATGTGGGTACATATCAGAGTTGGAAGATATAAACAGAAATAACGAACCACATATGGTAAGCAAAATGAACATATACTAACGGAAAAAAATATGTGCAACAACAGAGATCAACTCTATACACGTGTCAACGCCCTGTCGCTGATCTCTACATGATGGAGTGAAAGTCAAATGAATACGTAGAACTGATTCCAGATTTTGAGTTTCCACCAGTAGCAGGGAGATGGCAGCACCACCCCAAATTTGATATGAAAATGGATTAAATTTCTCAATTAATCACCTGCACCACCTACCACCCCCGACCGCGACCACGCCCACCCCAGCCCCGACCACACCCACCCCACCTCCACAGGACATCATGTGTTATTCCCAGCCTGAACGTGGGCCCCAGCCTCCTCCCCTCCTCTCCACCCTATCATGGTCAGAGCACATCCATGTTCAGTGACCACTCGCAGAAGACACGATCCCCCTGCTCTCGTCCCCAGCAGGGCACCGTTCTGGCGAACAATTATATTTAATGTCTACGTAACTCTTTCTTGCAATCTGTAAAGCACATTTCTTGGAAAAACTGGATCCCTCTAGAAAAACAACGAAATGCTGGAGAACGCTCCAGACGGCTTTTTCAAAAGTTGGCTGCTTGCAAAACAGGAAGCCTTCCGCCTAAAAGCGACTGCAGCCTCAAACCGTACTGTCTTCAGTACAATACACTCCAGCGAGAGCACGTCACCATTCGAACAGTGGAGAGCGTCGTAGGCATCCCCTCAGAACAAAACCGTGATAAATGACTGCAGGTTGTATGTCTAAAGGGCCAACCGCGACCTCTTATGGAACTCCCACTGAGCCGTTCCGAGCACTGGACTGTAACGTCAATGTGACTCCTATAATAAAGCAACTATTTAAAAAGGAAAACACAATCGTGATGATGATAAATATCGTCTTTCCACAAAAATAGGAAAAGTTCACTTTCTTTTAGTTTTATGAACAAAATCGGTATAGTTTTTACATTTGACTGCAGGATACAATTCGCATCTCATTATTTTGTGACGTCCAACGAAGTGCATTGCCACCGATCACAAATGATCAGCAGAGACATGTCTACCTTGCGTAAAATCAAGAAAAAACTTTGACTATTTCGCTGCAAAAATTATCGACAACCGCAGGATGTCCTCATTATCTCTAAACCGTCATCGGAGTAAAGAAAAACGAGAATTTAAACTCCAAAGAAAAAAGAATCTATATTAAGCAATTTCTTTCAGCTAGTTGAACAAATTACGTACCTGAAAGCGTCTGTCGCATTCTGTGTCTGTAAATAAACTGTCCTGCACATGTGTATTTCAGACATTTCAGACAATCTTTCACGCCGTTGGCTCACATGTCGTCAAAAAACAAATTCATTTTACATCCGACAACAAGAAGCTATAATTCAAGAGGACGTAGCTGTTCTCTACACTGTGGCAGGTCCGATATTACAGTGCGATGCCGTATCGTACTAGCATTTACGAAACAAATCGTGAGAGCCTGTCTCGCCTTGTGTAGGTGGGAGATAGAAATTTCGTTAAAGGATATCGGAGCAACGAAAAAAAAAATACGCATCAAGAACCATTCCATGGCGCTCTAGCCATCTCCTCCACCAAACAGGCTGTAAGACACTGATACAAATTTGATAGGCTAAGTAATTAAATTGATCATGAGAGTCAGTTTGCATGGTGGATAATTTTTCTTTTTATCAGTAGTCGGATTGCACTCACCAAGTAGGTCAAATGGGAATCCGTGGAGGAAAGACTAAGTTCTTTTCGAGGAACACTATTGAGAACCGACATTAGAAGCTGACCGCAGAGGGATTCTGCAGTCCACACCATACATTTCGGGACAGGACCGCACTATTAAAAACACGATTGCAGCGACTACGTTACTGTCACCCTGCATAAAAAGTGGTCTTGAGTCTACAGGCACACACACGAGTCGCTAATAGCGTTACACTTTTGGGTAGGAATGCTATCTGCAATGTTCAATGAAGTCTATCCATTTTCCAGTGTACTTGCGTTGGATCCTTTAGAGATGTCTTTTAATTATTACAACCACTGGTTATCATATCCGTGTCACTCTCATATCTCAAAACGAGTCACCTTTTTTGAACCTATCTGCTAAGGATCCCGAACAGCAAGAACTACAGCGCTGGTTTTTATAAGTACTTCAGCAAATTGTAACTGCTCCTCAGTCTATATCTTGCCTCCCTGCAACTTCGTCCGTGTGATCTTCCCAATTTATGTCGAACCTGAATGGAAGTCAGAGAGCGTTCCACTTATATGGAACAATGTACTGTAATACACACGGCAGTTGATAGCGAGATCAATTTTACCCAGAAGTCGGAGAGAGCTATATCTATAATATTCTGCAACCCGTGTAGAAACAGAGCAAGATGAGTTAATGCTACAGAACCATGTTTTGACCACTCGGTTGAAATGATAACATGTTGTCATAGCTCCACCAACCATGAACGATGTGTAAGGTCAGCGCCAAGCGCACTGCAAACATGACGAGGTATAAAAGACAATACTAACAGTTACAGTGGTGTTTCATATCGGGAAAATTAGGAAGACTCAACATCATACAGGTACAGCAGTGCGAAGCAAATCCGCGTCTATCAGGGTCCAGTGATGTCTAACACCCAAACATTCTACCATCGTTATTCTGTACCATCCATCAGAGAAGAATCACGAACTATAAAAGTTCCATTAACTACATTTGATAGATTTTTTCACATCTCTCTCTTCTGATATATCGAAAACAAATACCGTCTGCATGCCGGCATCGGGCATATGCGGCGATTCTATTTAACATACTGGTATTGATCTATTGGAGCAGGTGGCCCGTAATCGACGTCGCTTGCACAGATCGCTGTTTCAGTGCCAGTACTGTACGAGGACCATCTCCCACAGGTTATCACTCACAGGAGAGGGTCCCTGTTCCCTTGTTTGATACACCACTTTTTCTGCTGTAACACGCTTTGTACACTGCCAGATTTTTTTTCCTCCACCATTTCGAGGTCTGTGTCAGATTCTAATCTGACCTTAACATATTTTTGTCCATTTGCTCCCCTAGAAAACTAGACATCTAATTGGCGCTGCTCATCCCACAACACACCCATATACTAGGAGATTGAAATAAAAGACATGCTTAACATAAGGAAAGTGGAAATGTTTTGGGGCATTATGAAGCATTTCCAAACTGATGTCCAAAGGTGATTGATGACCTCTACATTTAAACTCATCATTCACAGTGATGGGATAGCTGATGGCGCTGTGTTCCCTTTGTTTGATTCCTCATATTGCTGCCATGCACGCGATCACTGTTTCGGTGTTAGCCATCTCCGGAAGATGTTTCTCCGTCTACCAAGACTCTTTCTCCATCAAACAATCAATGTCAGTCAATCGTTATGTGGTAAACATCAGCGTACCAGTGGAAAGCTGGTTTGGAAAAGATACCGTCGATGTACTGTAATAATAATCATCATAGTTGATAGTGCCATCAATTTTAGCAATTTTATCGTAGTTTCAACACCGACCAATGACGCAGCAGCATCCAATTTCTGTATCATCGCTGAACAGCCTCTCAGCTACTTCGTGAGTCCACTGCGAATGTGAATAGACAATTATGCAGTATGTTCATTCAGTGTTAATTCTGGAACATATACACCAAAGTATACCAGGCAGCGACCTACATATCTCTAGCACTTCGATCATAGTGCGTAATTTACGATCTTTCTCTATGTGAATGAGAGTTACAGGGAATTCTCGTATTCTTAGAATAAAGTTACAGGCCAAAAAATCTCCTCGCATTGTCTTTGTCCAACACTCCCTACAGCACTGGCACCGATTTAATCTGCAGCTGACCGCTACATTCCACGTTTCATATAGGAACAGTGCGAACTGCTGTCCCGCACACATCCAAGAGCACAAGATTTTCTTCAGATGCGCGAATGTCGAGGAGGTTAGCATCTCTTATTCGTGTGTAGTAGATATGAATCTGTTGTGATGATATAACAAACGTTTAAGAACAAGAAATGGGTGGTTTTTATGCATGATGGAATTCCAAACGGACGGAGTTTGCAGCATTTTACATAAATCAATTGCGCTATCAGTTCTAAACCACTGTTCTAGTGTCTGGGTTCATTACCAAGAAGATATTGGTAAGATAGACCATAAACACATGCACTCCTAAGGCTACAAGGTTCTGCATTTAAAACACACTATAATGTTAGTTGCGGTTTCCGACCTATTAGTTATATGGAATGCAACGCTGTTATCATCCCAATGTAAGAAATATATTTCCAGCACATGACATACTTTCTCCTTGCAGGTTTCTCTACGATAAACTATGATGGCAAACTGTAAAATGAAAAAAAAAAATACTTCCTTAAAACATCGATTCCTTATGATAAATGTACAACATAACTTTCGAAAAGTGTACACTATTCACATCCGATCACCGTTTAGAAATTATACTATGCTCGCATCAGTCCTATATAAAAGGATCGTTAGTAATGGAGAATGTCTCTTACAACAAATGCATGGCAGCGGTGTTTGACGTGTGAAATTACACGTCATGCCGCCACTAACTCTGTACGCAAGCAAGTAGGCAGCGCTCTAAGTTCAACACGGAACATGCAGTTGTATGCGAGTCGAACGCAGGTTATGTCACCCAACTGACACATCTGGAGAAATCTTGTGCTCTTGGATGGGTGCGGGACAGTAGTTACAACCTTGGTTTGCACTGTAACGTGGAATGTAGCGGTACACTTCTGGCGAGCCACAGATTAAATCGAGCCAGTGCTTCAGGGAGTGTTGGAGAAAGACAATGTGAGGAGATTTTTTGGCCTGTAACTTTATTCTAAGAATACGAGAATTCCCTGTAACTCTCATTCACATAGAGAAAGATAGTAAATTACGCACTATGATCGAAGTGCTAGAGAAATGTAGGTCGCTGTCTGGTATACTTTGGCGTATATGTTCCAGAATTAACAATGAATGAACATACTGCATAATCATCTATTTACATCCGCAGTGGTACTCACGAATTAGCTGAGAGGCTGTTTAGCAATGATACAGAAATTGGTAAGCATGCTGCCGCGTCAACAGTCGGTGTTGAAACTACGATAAAATTGCTAAAATTGATGGCACTATCAACTATGATGATTATTATTACAGTACATCGACGGTATCTTTTCCAAACCAGCTGTCCACTGGTACGCTGATGTTTACCACATAACGATTGACTGACATTGATTGTTTGATGGAGAAAGAGTCTTGGTAGACGGAGAAACATCTTCCGGAGATGGCTAACACCGAAACAGTGATCGCGTGCATGGCAGCAATATGAGGAATCAAACAAAGGGAACACAGCGCCATCAGCTATCCCATCACTGTGAATGATGAGTTTAAATGTAGAGGTCATCATCACCTTTGGACATCAGTTTGGAAATGCTTCATAATGCCCCAAAACATTTCCACTTTCCTTATGTTAAGCATGTCTTTTATTTCAATCTCCTAGTATATGGGTGTGTTGTGGGATGAGCAGCGCCAATTAGATGTCTAGTTTTCTAGGGGAGCAAATGGACCAAAATGTGTTAAGTTCAGATTAGAACCTGACACAGACGTCGAAATGGTGGAGGAAAAAAAATCTGGCAGTGTACAAAGCGTGTTGCAGCAGAAAAAGTGGTGTATCAAACAAGGGAACAGGGACCCTCTCCTGTGAGTGATAACCTGCGGGAGATGGTCCTCGTGCAGTACCGGCAATGAAACACCCATCTGTGCAAGCGACGCCGAATACGCGCCACCTGCTCCAATGGATCAATACCATTATATTAAATAGAATCGCCGCATATGCCCGATGCCGGCATGCAGACGGTATTTCTTTTCGATAAATCAGAAGAGAGAGATGCGAAAAAATCTATCGGGTGTAATTAGTGGAGCTTTTATAGTTCGGAATTAGTGAAGTTCGGTGGCAGGAGGAACAAGACCTCTGGTCAGGTGACTACAGGGTTATAAACACAAAATCAAATAGGGGTAATGCAGGAGTAGGTTTAATAATGAATAGGAAAATAGGAATGCGGGTAAGCTACTACAAACAGCATAGTGAACGCATTATTGTGGTCAAGATAGATACGAAGCCCACACCTACTACAGTAGTACAAGTTTATATGCCAACTAGCTCTGCAGATGACGAAGAAATTGAAGAAATGTATTATGAAATAAAAGAAATTATTCAGATAGTGAAGGGAGATGAAAATTTAATAGTCATGGGTGACTAGAATTCGAGTGTAGGAAAAGGGAGAGAAGGAAACGTAGTAGGTGTATATGGATTGGGGCTAAGAAATGAAAGAGGAAGCCGCCTGGTAGAATTTTGCACAGAGCATAACTTAGTCATAGCTAACACTTGGTTTAAGAATCATGAAAGAAGGTTGTATACATGGAAGAACCCTGGAGATACTAAAAGGTATAAGATAGATTATATAATGGTAAGACAGAGATTTAGGAACCACGTTTTAAATTGTAAGACATTTCCAGGGGCAGATGTGGACTCTGACCACAATCTATTGGTTATGACCTGTAGATTAAAACTGAAGAAACTGCAAAATGGTGGGAATTTAAGGAGATGGGACCTAAATAAACTGAAAGAACCAGAGGTTGTACAGAGTTTCAGGGAGGGCATAAGGGAACAATTGTTAGGAATGGGGGAAATAAATACAGTAGAAGAAGAATGGGTAGCTTTGAGGGATGAAGTAGTGAAGGCAGTAGAGGATCAAGTAGGTAAAAAGACGAGGGCTAGTAGAAATCCTTGGGTAACAGAAGAAATATTGAATTAAATTGATGAAAGGAGAAAATATAAAAATGCAATAAATGAAGAAGGCAAAAAGGAATACAAACGTCTCAAAAATGAGATCGACAGGAAGTGCAAAATGGCTAAGCAGCGATGGCTAGAGGACAAATGTAAGGATGTAGAGGCTTATCTCACTAGGGGTAAGATACATACTGCCTACAGGAAAATTAAAGAGACCTTTGGAGATAAGAGAACCACTTGTATGAACATCAAGAGCTCAGATAAAACCCAGTTCTACGCAAAGAAGGGAAAGCAGAAAGGTGGAAGGAGTATATAGAGGGTCAATACAAGGGCGATGTACTTGAGGACAATATTATGGAAATGGAAGAGCATGTAGATGAAGATGAAATGGGAGATGCAATACTGCGTGAAGAGTTTGACACAGCACGGAAGGACCTGAGTCGAAACAAGGCCCCCGCAGTAGACAACATTCCATTGGAACTACTGACGGCCTTGGGAGATCCAGTCCTGACAAAACTCTACCATCTGGTGAGCAAGATGTATGAAACAGGCGAAATACCCACAGACTTCAAGAAGAATATAATAATTCCAATCCCAAAGAAAGCAGGTGTTGACAGATGTGAAAATTACCGAACAATCAGTTTAATAAGCCTTAGCTGCAAAATACTAACACGAATTCTTTACAGACGAATGGAAAAACTAGTAGAAGCCGACCTCGGGGAAGATCAGTTTGGATTCCGTAGAAATACTGGAACACGTGAGGCAATACTGGCCTTAAGACTTATGTTAGAAGAAAGATTCAGAAAAGGCAAACCTACGTTTCTAGCATGTGTAGACTTAGAGAAAGCGTTTGACAATGTTGACTGGAATACTCTCTTTCAAATTCTAAAGGTGGCAGGGGTAAAATACAGGGAGCGAAAGGCTATTTACAATTTGTACAGAAACCAGATGGCAGTTATAAGAGTCGAGGGACATGAAAGGGAAGCAGTGGTTGGGAAGGGAGTAACACAGGGTTGTAGCGTCTCCTCGATGTTATTCAATCTGTATATAAAGGAAACAAAAGAAAAATTCGGAGTAGGTATTAAAATCCATGGAGAAGAAATAAAAACTTTGAGGTTTGCTGATGACATTGTAATTCTGTCAGAGACGGCAAAGGACTTGGAAGAGCAGTTGAACGGTATGGACAGTGTCTTGAAAGGAGGATATAAGATGAACATCAACAAAAGCAAAACGAGGATAATGGAATGTAGTCGAATTAAGTCGGGTGATGCTGAGGGAATTAGATTAGGAAATGAGACACTTAAAGTTGTAAAGGAGATTTGCTATTTGGGGAGCAAAATAACTGATGATGGTCGAAGTAGAAAGGATATAAAATGTAGACTGTCAATGGCAAGGAAAGCATTTCTGAAGAAGAGAAATTTGTTAACATCGAGTATAGATTTAAGTGTCAGGAAGTCTTTTCCAAAAGTATTTGTATGGAGTGTAGCCATGTATGGAAGTGAAACATGGACGATAAATAGTTTGGACAAGATGAGAATAGAAGCTTTCGAAATGTGGTGCTACAGAAAAATGCTGAAGATTAGATGGGTAGATCACATAACTAATGAGGAAGTATTGAATAGGATTGGGGAGAAGAGAAGTTTGTGGCACAACTTGACAAGAAGAAGGGATCGGTTGGTAGGACATATTCTGAGGCATCAAGGGATCACCAATTTAGTATTGGAGGGCAGCGTGGAGGGTAAAAATGGTAGAGGGAGACCAAGAGATGAATACACCAAGCAGATTCAGGAGGATGTAGGTTGCAGTAGGTACTGGGAGATGAAGAAGCTTGCACAGGATAGAGTAGCATGGAGATCTGCATCAAACCAGTCTCAGGACTGAAGATCACAACAAAAACAACAATTTTTCTCTTTTGGATGGTACATAATTACAATGATAGAATGCTTGGATGATAGTCGTGAGTCGACCCTGAGAGACACGGATCTACTTCGGACTGCAGTACCTGTGTGACGCTGAGTCTTCCTAATTTTCCCGATGAGAAACACCACCGTAACTGTTCGTACTGTCTTTTATACTAACTGGTGTTGCAGGAGTAGGCTTCATTTGGCGCTGACCTTACACATCGTACATGGGTGGTGGACTATGACAACATGTTCTCATTTCCACCGACTGGTCAAAGCAAGGTCCTATAGCATTAACTCAGCTTTCTCTGTTTCTACATTGGTTGCAGAGAGTGGTATATATAGCTCTCTCCGACTGCTGTGTAAAATTGATCTCGCTATCAACTGTGGTGTGTACTGCAGTACATCGTTCCATATCAACAGCGGCTTTCCCATCTCGACCGTCCGCTGGGTACGCTGATGATGGCTGCATAATGATTGACTGACACCACTAGGTTGAGATGGAGAGAGCCTTGGCAGAACACCGGATATCTGCTATTTGTAGCTGCAGAGTATGGGATTAAATGTAGAGGCCATCACCTTCATAGAGTAGTTTGGAAGCGTTCCTCATTGCTACTGACTTGTCCTATTTTCGTATGCTGCAATGCCCTCAAGACATTTTAATTTTAATTTTGATATATCTTTTTTTTTCACCAGTAAGAAACAGTACCTCCTTTTATTTGTGATACCTCACGCGTGTTGTGAACAGCACCTTCCAGTGATGGTCAACACCGAAAGAGTATTCATGTACATGACTGCAAAATGAAGGAACAATGGTTTTCGTAATGTAGCACCGAGACATCCGCTACCTGTCGATGGAAAAGATGAAATTAACTGTACTGGTCTCATCACCTTTGAATAGCTGTTGGAAGTACTCTACAACACTACAGACTCTTCCAGTTTCCATATGTTGCGATGTCTTCCACATTCTTGTCAATGGAAAACATCATCTCTGTGTTTTATTTCTACCAGCGTCTGTTGTGGTAGCTCTATAGTTTATATCATGTGATGTTCAGCATTCTGTGAGAGCCAGAGGATCGAAACGTGTTAATGTCGTTTTAGCAGCAGCCTTGGTAGAAAAACAAAGTGTATGGTGGTGTGCACTGATTGGATGTGTTACAACCGAAAAAAATGTATTAAACGGTTTATGAAGGAACAATGCGAGAACCCTCTTGTGTGATGGATGGTCTGTTGGATGTGGTCCTCCTACAGTACAGGTGATGAAACTTTACACCGGTCTGTCCCCCTTCGGACTACAGTACCTGTATGTAGTTCCGAGAGTAAAGCAATGCAGTAGCAAAATCCTCGTCCTTCTGCCATGCTCTGTGTGATGTGGAATAATCCTAATTTTCCCAACAAGAAACACCACTTTAACCGCTCATACTATCTTTTCTACTACCTCGTGTCGCCAGGGAAACTTCGTTCGGCGCTGGCCTTACACACTGTACACAGTTGGTGGAGCTAGGACAACATTTCTCCATTTCCACAAACGGGACAAAACACGGTCCTTTTGCATTAACTCTGCTCGTCCTGTTTCTTCACGGAGTGCCGAACGTCTTAGACATAGCGCTCTCTGATTCCATTCAGGTTCGACGTAAGTTGGAACGATCACACGGACGAAGATTCAGGGAGGGCAAGATAGAAACTAAGAAGCGGTCACAATTTGTTGAAGTACTGTATAAAAACCAGCGCTGGAGTTCTTCCTGTACGGGATCCTTAGCAGATAGGTTCGAAAAAGGTGACTCGTTTCGAGATATGAGAGTGGCACGAATATGATTACCAGTGGCTGAAATAATTAAAAGACGTCTCTAAAGGATTCAACGCAAGTACATTGGAGAATGGATAGACTTGATACCAAACTGCAGACAGCATTCCTACCCAAAAGTGTCACGCTATCAGCGACTCGTGTGTGCCTATAGACTCAAGATCACTTTTTATGCAGGGTGACATTAACAAAGTCGCTGCAATTGTGTTTTTAATAGTGCAGTCCTGGCGCGAAATGTATGGTGTGGACTGCAGAATCCCACTGCGGTCAGCTTCAAATGTCGGTTCTCAGTAGTGTTCCTCGAAAAGAACATCGTCTTCCCTCTACGGACTCCCATTTGACCTACCTGGTGAGTGTAATCCTCAATAGTGTTCCTCGAAAAGAACATCGTCTTCCCTTCACAGATTCACATTGGACATACCTGGTGAGTGTAGTTCGACTACTGAAAAAAAAGACAAATTACATGCCATGCAAACTGACTCTTATGATCAATTTAAATACCTAGCCTATGAAATCAATGACGTACCGCCTGGAGGGTGCCATGGAATGGTTCTTGATGGGTGTTTCGTTTCTTTTTTTTTTTTTTTTTTTAGTTGAGGTAATATCTTTTAACGAAATTTCAATCTACACTGTGTGATGAAAATTATCCGGACACCACAAAAACATATGTTTTCATATTATATGCATTGTGCTGCCACCTACTGCCAGGTACTCCATACCAGCGACCTCAGTAGCTATTACACATCGTGAGAAAGCAGATGGGGCGCTCCACGGAACTCACGGACTTCAAACATGGTCGGGTGAATGGGTGACACTTGTGTCATATATCTGTACGCGAGATTTCCACACTCCTAAAAATCCCAAGATCCACTGTTTCCGATGTGATAGTGAAGTGGAAACGTGAAGGGACACGTACAGCACAAAACTGTACAGGCCGAGGCCGGCCGCGGTGGTCTCGCGGTTCTAGGCGCGCAGTCTGGAACCGTGCGACTGCTACGGTCGCAGGTTCGAATCCTGCCTCGGGCATGGATGTGTGTGATGTCCTTAGGTTAGTTAGGTTTAAGTAGTTCTAAGTTCTAGGGGACTGATGACCACAGCAGTTGAGTCCCATAGTGCTCAGAGCCATTTGAACCATTTGTACAGGCCGACCTCGTCTGTTGACTGACAGAGACCGCCGGCAGTTGAAGAGGGTCGTAGTGTGTAATAGGCAGCCATCTATCCAGACCATCACATAGGAATTCCAGACTGCATCAGGATCCACTGCAAGTACTATCACAGTTAGGCGGGAGGTGAGGAAACGTGGATTTCATGGTTGAGCGGCTGCTCATAAGCCACACATCACGCCGGTAAATGCCAAACGACGCCTCGCTTGGTGCAAGGAGTGTAAACATTGGACGATTGAACAGTGGAAAAATGTTCTGTGGAGTGAGGAATCACGGTACACAATGTAGCGGTCAGATGGCAGGGTGTGGCTTTGGCGAATGCCCGGTGAACGTCATCTGCCGGCGTGTGTAGTGCATTAAGTAAAATTCGGAGGCGGTGGTGTTATAGTGTGGTTGTGTTTTTCATGAAGGGGGAATGCACCCGTTGTTGTTTAGTGTGGAACTATCACAGCAGAGGCCTAATTTGATGATTTAAGCTCGTTCTTGTTTCCCACTGTTGAAGACTGATTTGGGGATAGCGATTGCATCTTTCAACATGATTGAGCACCTGTTCATAATGTTCGGCCGATGGCGGAGTGGTTACACAACATCATCCCTGTAATGGACTGGCCTGCACAGAGTCCTGGCCTGAATCTTATAGAACACCTGTGGGATGTTTTGGAACGCCGACTTCGTACCAGGCCTCACCGACCGACATCGATACCTCTCCTCAGTGCACCACTCCATGGAGAATGGGCTGCCATTCACCAAGAATCTTTCTCGCAACTGACTGAACGTATGCCTGCGAAAGTTGAAGCTGTCATCAAGGCTAAGGGTGGGCCAACACCATATTGATTTCCAGCATTACTGATGCAGGGCGCTTGTAAGTAATTTTCAGCCAGGTGTCTGATAGTTTTGGTCACATAGTGTATGTCTTCTTGAATTATAGCTTCTTGTTGTCGAATGTAAAATGAACGTGTTTTTTTCCAACATGTGAGCCAATGGCGTGAATGATCGTCTGAAAAGTCTGTGAGACACACGTGCATGACAGTTTATTTACAGACATTGAACGCAAGAGATGCTCTCAGGTCACGTAATTTGTTCAACAATCTGAAAGAAATTGCTTAATATAGATTGTTACTTTTTTGCAGATTGAATTCTAGCTTTTTCTTTACCCCGATGACAGTTTCGAGGTAATGAGGACACTCTGTGGTGATCGGTAATTTTCGCTCCGAAATAGTCGAAGGTTTTCTTTTCCTGATTTTACCAAGGGTGGACATATCTCAGCTGATCATTTGTGATCGGCGGCAATGCACTTAGTAGGACGTCAAAAAATAATAAGATGCTAAATGTATCTTGCAGTCAAATGTAAAAACTATACCGATTTTGCTCATAAAACTAAAAGAAAGTGAACTTTTCCTACTTTTGGTGAAGGAGGACATTTAGTGTCGTCGCGATTGTGTTTTCCTTTTTTAGTAGTTGCTTTATTATAATAGTCACATTGATGTTACAGTCCAGTGCTCGGAATGACGTGGTGGGACTTTCGCAAGAGGTCGCAGTTGCAGTTTGAGGCTGCGGTCGCTTTAGGCAGAAGGCTTCCTGTTTTGCAAGCAGCCAACTTTTGAAAAAGCCATGTAGAGCGTTCTCCAGAATTTGGTTGTTGTTCTAGGGGGATCCAGTCTTTCCGAGAGATACGTTTAACAGATTGCAAGAAAGAGTTGCATTGGCGTTAAATATGATTGTTCTCCATCGCAGAACGGAGGGGTGCTGGTGGCGATTGAAGGGGGGGGGGGGGGGGGACGTGTGTAATGGGGGTGGCTGCTGGACACTGACGCGCTCTGACTGTGGGGCGAAGTGTGGGTGCTCGTCACTATGTTTTAGACAAACAAGTTGCACTTGAGGCGGCCGTCCTTTTATCTCCTATTGTTTAGTGGACTACACGTGCTATTGTGTTGGCGTAGGAGCGTCGCCTTAAGCGAGTGACAGCAGAGGGGTGGCAGCAAAACAGCAAAGAGCGGACAGCGGCCACCGCGTGCCACGAGGCTTTTGGTGGAGTAGCTGACTGTTTGAAAAAAGCCTGTGTGTCCCCCGTAGATGGATGAAGGGAAGAGAGGGAGGGAGGGAGGGCGGGGAGAGGTTCTCGATTTTCGGCAGTTTGTGATTGTACATCGAGGAGAAAGTGTGTTCAACTACTGCCCCCTCTTTTTAGGACGACGATTTTCCCCAGTACATGTGCTGCATTATGACCCATTAATTACTAGTCTTGGTTTTTTCATGACAATTTCAAAGAGTAATTTTAACTGTGATGCATTTTTTTTCCATCAGTTGTAGTATCGTGTATTGGTTTCGATTGCCTGGGCTGTAGGGTGGCTTTTGAGTAGGCGTTCGTAGCGAATTCTGATGTCAAACTATGATAGATACTGTACGCTTACAGTTAGTACACTATTTAAATTCCTCTGTGTCCAACACCAGAATCTCGTCAGTTGAACATATTTCCCGCCAAAAAGAACAGAGATATTACCTTACACCATTGCTTTTTTCCCGCCACTTTGTAGGTGTAGGGTAGATTTTGAACAAGTCTGTCACTAGTTTCGAGTGGTGTTGCGAAATTTTTCCGAGCAGCATAACACCAGTTGTATGGCTTCGTCAGTTTTTGAGTTGTATTGCAATTATATGCCGTCCTCGTGTAGCGCTATGCATATAGTTGTGTAATTAGACCCGATCTTTGTGATTAATTACGTAATTAGGCTCGACTTTTGTATCAGTTTCCCGACCAAAATTAATAAAGTACACTAACATAACCTTCCTCTCCTTCATCTGGACAATACCCTTGCGTTGGGGAGTGCACTTGGGCTTTCCGTCCAGGAGGACCACGGTTAGAGCCTCCAAAATAGTACTGCAAATTTTAATTTCCAGCCAATTCCTAGGTGGCATTTGGGTGGGATGTCAGCACAGCCCTGGGACAAAGAAATTCCCGTCAAAATTCGAAATTCTCGCCATTATGGTAGCTTCGGGGATGGGGAGGGTGGATAGGGGGGGAGGGAGCTGGGACCCACGTGCAGGCTGGGAACAAAACACGAAATCATCTGGGAATGGGGTGGACGTGGTCGGGGCGGGGTCGGCATGTTTGGGGGCCAGAATATTAGCGGGTGGGGGTGATTAATTGATTAATTTAATTAATTTGCATTTCAATTTGATATGAAAATTGAGGTTGTGCCATAATCTCGCTACTACTTCCATCAAGTGCAGCAGTACATGAGTCTGCAGACAGGCTCTCTGATGGGTCAAAGCAGTACACGGAATTGTTTTCCAGACCTCGAGTCTCCAATACATCATCATCTCCATCTTTCGTTGAGCCTCATGTAGATAAAAAGCTACTGTTACTACACTTTTCGTGATCACTCTACCCAAATACATACATGTGCATAATCAGGAAGAGGAAAAGTCTTAGGATTTTTTAGTGGGTTGGTGTATAAGACGAACAAATTATGAGTAATGTGTTGGAAACCACGCTGCTCTGTATCTTAGTGTGTCTAAGTCCAGAGCCATGTAGCATCTGGAAGGTGTTTATGTTCCTTGATCATTTGTCTCTTCCTGGTACCTTCTTGATATGGTCCCCTAAAACTGCAACAGTATTTCAGAATTGCTAGCACAAGTGATTTACAAAAAATGTTTCAAACTCCTTTTCTAAGTCGCTGACAGAGGTTTGCGAGGTACTGCAAACCCTCTGTGTACATTTGCTTGACAATTGTCCTGTTTACAGAATTAGTGCAGAATGGTATGTAATTTCGCGTGTCAAACATCGCTGCTACGCATTTATCTGTTTCCTCATAAGATCAATCTTCAGTGGCTGGCGATCACTTTATTGGAGCGTAATTATGGGGAGCAGAATTTCTGAACTGCAATCGGATGTGATCACTGATCTCTGCAGACCTCTGGAAATCTGTATTTTGCATGTATCACAAAGAATTTTCTTCTCTGGTATAGAGGGAAGTAGTTTTATCATCTTAAAGTTTGTCACCATAGTGAGTCGGACAGAAAACGTGAAGGGTGGTTGTATGTCAGATGTTGGACATACATGTCCTGCATTAGAGTATTAAGAGCGTTGCATTCCGCGTCACTAATATTTTGGACTCCACTTGGGTTTAACGTTGTAGCATGTTTACGTGCAGAACCGTGAAGACTTTATATTCTAAGATGATTTCTCTCTTTCCAGTAGTTTCTTGCTACTGACGTCAGACACTAAAACAGTACTTTACAATTGATAGCACAGTTCATTTACAGAA
This sequence comes from Schistocerca gregaria, assembly GCF_023897955.1. Lineage (NCBI taxonomy): Eukaryota > Metazoa > Arthropoda > Insecta > Orthoptera > Acrididae > Schistocerca > Schistocerca gregaria. The sequence goes on along the minus strand of NC_064920.1, from coordinate 938,639,743 downwards.
AATGCTTCAAACTAAGTCGCTCTCGAGCTCCATCACATATAAACCACACGTTATATCGGCAAACACTTTCATTTCTACTATATGCCGATATGTGGTGCTACCCTCCTCGACATGCACGCATCTGGAGAGATCTTGTGCACTTGTGTAGGTGCTGTGAATAAGATTGGTGCGGAACAGTCTTTGCTGAATATCTGTTGCAGACTCATCTCGCTTTGTTTCTTCATGAGATGTGGAATGTAGTAGGTACCCTCCTACATCTAGTCAACTGCAAATTAAATCGGTGCCATTGTTGCAGGGAGGATTAGTCAAAGACAATGTGTGGTGTGGAGATCTCTCAATCTACAACTTTATCCTATTAATGAAAGAATACTCTGTGACTTCCATCCACATGGGGAAAGATGGCCAATTGTAATTGTAAATTCTGCACTGTGATCGAACTGTTAGAAATATGTCGATAACATAACTGCGTCGGTATAGGATAGTCTCTGGTATACTTTGGTGTGTATGTCCGAGCATTAACCGTGAACGAATCTTATACCATATCAACAGTGTCTTTTCCATTTCATCCATCCGCTGATACGCTGTTGATACCACATAAAGATTGACTGATACCACTTGTTTGAGATTAAGAGAGTCTTGTTGGGAGCAACACCTTCTGGAGATGACCAGCACCAAAGCAGTGATCGTTTATATGGCTTAAACATGAGGAATCAATGCTCTTGGTCTCTCCAAAATGGAACACTGAGATATCTACTACTCTAACACTGCAGAAGATGAGATTAAATGTAGAGATCATAGCCTTCAAACAGCTGTTTGGAGATGCTCCACAATGCTGCAAACTCTTGCAGTTTTCATATGTTGTGATGTCTTCCACATGTTTGTCAGTAAGAAACATAGCCTCTGTGTTTTATTTCTACCATTCAGTGTGTTGTGGGAGCATTATAGTTTACACATGGACTGCCCAGCTTTCTGTGAGAGCCAATGGATCGAAATGCGTTAATGTCAGCTTAGCACCTGACACAGACCTCAAAATGACAGTAGAAAAACAATGTATGCATGTACACAGCTGTAGTCATACACTGCTTCGATGTGTTACAGTAAAATACAATGTATCAAACTGTTAACGAAACGATAATTCAAGAACCCTTCTCTTGTGGCTAACAGTCCATATAGTTTTCCTCCAGTATAGGCAACAAAACTTTACACACATCCGTGGAAGCAGCTTTGATCATTGGTTGCCAGCTCAAAGTGATCACCAGATTTGATAGATATCGACATACAGACGAAATTTGTTTCTTGATATATTGAAAGAGAGAGAGAGAGGGTGCAAAATCTTATTGGGTTCTTTACCAGGTGACGTTAGCGAAATTGGATGTTACAAAAATAATGAGGTGAGAGAGAGAGAGAGAGAGAGAGAGAGAGAGACTGTGCTGTCAGCGAAGACTTTAGAGCACTGAACACGATAAAGGAGATTATGACATATACATAGTTATATTTGTGGACTGTCATTTTATATCCATCAGCTGTAGATGTTATGCTTCCAAACAGGTCACGTATACTCTGCATGGTTGTAAATTTTCTCCTTTACATTATTACACTATTTTTTTCACGTTGTTCTAGGTCTCTACGTGTCAGCCTTCTAACTAATGGAACAGTGCTGTCGGAACGTGATGCTATTTCGAGATAATTAGCGTTGTTCTGTGACTTGGCGGGAGTCATCTCTTTCTCATGAAAATGATGTGGATTCAAATGCTATATATTGAAGACTGGAAGATTCTTGAGAATGTGGTGGGTAGGCGATACTCTGACGAAAGAAGAGTTGAGAGGAGAGTTCTATATCACTTCTTCTAAGTCAATCTACTACTACTACTACTACTACTACTACTACCACTACTACTGCTACTAACCTCTCACATTCGTCTCGCGAAGTGACTGCAACGAGAAAATTAAAAACTAATATAGAGATTTTTACTGGGAGGCAATCAGCAGCAGACGTTTCCTATTTTGATTTCTCGATGAATAAAAGGCAACATCCTTCTGTGAGTTTTGTGTGCCTATAAATGGATGGACTGACATATTAATGTTGTTGTGGTCTTCAGTCCTGAGACTGGTTTGATGCAGCTCTCCATGCTACTCTATCCTGTGCAAGCTTCTTCATCTCCCAGTACCTACTGCAACCTACATCCTTCTGAATCTGCTTAGTGTACTCATCTCTCGGTCTCCCTCTACGATTTTTACCCTCCACACTGCCCTCCAATGCTAAATTTGTGATCCCTTGATGCCTCAAAACATGTCCTACCAACCGATCCCTTCTTCTAGTCAAGTTGTGCCACAAACTTCTCTTCTCCCCAATCCTATTCAATACCTCCTCATTAGTTACGTGATCTATCCACCTTATCTTCAGTATTCTTCTGTAGCACCACATTTCGAAAGCTTCTATTCTCTTCTTGTCCAAACTAGTTATCGTCCATGTTTCACTTCCATACATGGCTACACTCCAAACAAATATTTTCAGAAATGACTTCCTGACACTTAAATCTATATTAGAATTTAACAAATTTCTCTTCTTCAGAAACGCTTTCCTTGCCATTGCCAGTCTACATTTTATATCCTCTCTACTTCGACCATCATCAGTTATTTTACTTCCTAAATAGCAAAACTCCTTTACTACTTTAAGTGTCTCATTTCCTAATCTAATTCCCTCAGCATCACCCGATATAATTTGACTACATTCCATTATCCTCGTTTTGCTTTTGTTGATGTTCATCTTATATCCTCCTTTCAAGACACTGTCCATACCGTTCAACTGCTCTTCCAAGTCCTTTGCCGTCTCTGACAGAATTACAATGTCATCGGCGAACCTCAAAGTTTTTACTTCGTCTCCATGAATTTTAATACCTACTCCAAATTTTTCTTTTGTTTCCTTTACTGCTTGCTCAATATACAGATTGAATAACCACGGGGAGAGGCTACAACCCTGTCTCACTCCTTTTCCAACCACTGCTTCCCTTTCATGCCCCTCGACTCTTATGACTGCCATCTGGTTTCTGTACAAATTGTAAATAGCCTTTCGCTCCCTGTATTTTACCCCTGCCACCTTTAGAATTTGAAAAAGAGTATTCCAGTCAACATTGTCAAAAGCTTTCTCTAAGTCTACAAATGCTAGAAACGTAGGTTTGCCTTTTCTTAATCTTTCTTCTAAGATAAGTCGTAAGGTCAGTATTGCCTCACGTGTTCCAACATTTCGACGGAATCCAAACTGATCCTCCCCGAGGTCCGCATCTACCAGTTTTTCCATTCGTCTGTAAAGAATTCGCGTTAGTATTTTGCAGCTGTGACTTATTAAACTGATAGTTCGGTAATTTTCACATCTGTCAGCACCTGCTTTCTTTGGGATTGGAATTATTATATTCTTCTTGAAGTCTGAGGGTATTTCGCCTGTCTTATACATCTTGCTCACCAGCTGGTAGAGTTTTGTCATGACTGGCTCTCCCAAGGCCGTCAGTAGTTCTAATGGAATGTTGTCTACTCCGGGGGCCTTGTTTCGACTCAGGTCTTTCAGTGCTCTGTCAAACTCTTCACGCAGTATCGTATCACCAATTTCGTCTTCATCTACATCCTCTTCCATTTCCATAATATTGTCCTCAAATAAATCACCCTTGTATAAACCTTCTATATACTCCTTCCACCTTTCTGCCTTCCCTTCTTTGCTTAGAACTGGGTTGCCATCTGAGCTCTTGATATTCATACACGTGGTTCTCTTCTCTCCAAAGGTCTCTCTAATTTTCCTGTATGCAGTATCTATCTTACCCCTAGTGAGATATGCTTCTACTTCCTTACATTTGTCCTCTAGCCATCCCTGTTTAGCCATTTTGCACTTCCTGTCGATCTCATTTTTGAGACATTTGTATTCCTTTTTGCCTGCTTCATTTACTGCATTTTTATATTTTCTCCTTTCATCAATTAAATTCAATATTTCTTCTGTTACCCAAGGATTTCTAGCAACCCTCGTCTTTTTACCTACTTTATCCTCTGCTGCCTTCACTACTTCATCCCTCAGAGCTACCCATTCTTCTTCTACTGTATTTCTTTCCCCTATTCCTGTCAATTGTTCCCTTATGCTCTCCCTGAAACTCTGTACAACCTCTGGTTTTTTCAGTTTATCCAGGTCCCATCTCCTTAATTTCCCACATTTTTGCAGTTTCTTCAGTTTTAATCTACAGGTCATAACCAATAGATTGTGGTCAGAGTCCACATCTGCCCCTGGAAATGTCTTACAACTTAAAACCTGGTTCCTAAATCTCTGTCTTACCATTATATAATCTATCTGATACCTTTTAGTATCTCCAGGGTTCTTCCACGTATACAACCTTCTTTCATGATTCTTAAACCAAGTGTTACCTATGATTAAGTTGTGCTCTGTACAAAATTCTACTAGGCGGCTTCCTCTTTCATTTCTTAGCCCCAATCCATATTCACCTACTATGTTTCCTTCTCTCCCTTTTCCTACACTCGAATTCCAGTCACCCATTACTATTAAATTTTCGTCTCCCTCCACTATCTGAATAATTTCTTTTATTTCATTGTACATTTCTTCAATTTCTTCGTCATCTGCAGAGCTAGTTGGCATATAAACTTGTACTACTGTAGTAGGTGTGGGCTTCGTATCTATCTTGGCCACAATAATGCGTTCACTATGCTGTTTGTAGTAGCTTACCCGCATTCCTATTTTCCTATTCATTATTAAACCTACTCCTGCATTACCCCTATTTGATTTTGTGTTTATAACCCTGTAATCACCTGACCAGAAGTCTTGTTCCTCCTGCCACCGAACTTCACTGATTCCCACTATATCTAACTTTAACCTATCCATTTCCCTTTTTAAATTTTCTAACCTACCTGCCCGATTAAGGGATCTGACATTCCACGCTCCGATCCGTAGAACGCCAGTTTTCTTTCTCCTGATAACGACATCCTCCTGAGTAGTCCCCGCCCGGAGATCCGAATGGGGGACTATTTTACCTCCGGAATATTTTACCCAAGAGGATGCCATCATCATTTAATCATACAGTAAAGCTGCATGTCCTCGGGAAAAATTACGGCTGTAGTTTCCCCTTGCTTTCAGCCGTTCGCAGTACCAGCACAGCAACGCCGTTTTGGTTATTGTTACAAGGCCAGATCAGTCAATCATCCAGACTGTTGCCCCCGCAACTACTGAAAAGGCTGCTGCCCCTCTTCAGGAACCACACGTTTGTCTGGCCTCTCAACAGATACCCCTCCGTTGTGGTTGCACCTACGGTACGGCCATCTGCATCGCTGAGACACGCAAGCCTCCCCACCAACGGCAAGGTCCATGGTTCATGGGGGGGGGGGGGACATATTAATAGGAACACTAAATTTACATTTAGATCTGTATGCTTACTTCGCAAGCCATCATACAGTTTGTGGTGGAGGGCACCTTGTACCACTATTAGTCATTCCGTTCCTGTTCCACCCGCAAATAGAGCAAGGGAATAGACTGCCTTGTGCCTTCTTATGAGCTCTAATTTCAGTTGTCTTGTCTTCGCGTTCCGTACGCGAAAGTATGTTGGTGACTGTAGAATGCTTTTGCGGTCAGCTTTAAATATCGGTTCTCAATAGTCTTCCTTGAAAAGAACATCGTTTTCCCTCCAGGGATATTACCATTTGAGCTACCTGGCGAGTGTGATCCGACTGCTGAAAAAAAAAGCTCGCCACACGAAATTACTCTCATAATCAATTTAATTAACTAGCCTATCTAACTGGTATCAACGATGTGTCGCCTGGTGGGTGGAAACGATGGGTAGGGTACCACAGATATGATTCTGGAGCTCGAGCAGTAATCAGGCTATGTTTCGATGTGGTGACATCTTTTAACGAAATTTCAATCTCCCATCTGCACTGGGAGTTATGACCATCGTAATAAAATCAGATGTATTACCGAATTTATAAAGTGATAGAGAGTGTAAGGCTGATAGTTACTATTTATCTGCGTTGTTACCTTAAGAGACTTAGTATGTGGCGAAACATTTGGTTACTTTAAGAGAGTTCGAAAGTGAGAGGCATCCTGTGACAGAGGTAAATCGTAGCACTCCGTCTTACCCAAAAAAGAGTTTAATATTCCTGTGATGCAGGACATAACGTATATTAAGCCAATTAGAACAGATTTTTTACCTGATGAGAGAATATAGCCTACACCATATTCTTACGGATTTTGACAACAAGTAACGATACTTTAGATGTGAAAACGTGTGCATGCAACGATTTCTTCTATCTTCGAAAATAACTAACATAGAAGGGGAAAATCTACATTTTGTGCAAGAAGTTTGATGTGTATGGTCAAGAACATCCTTGCATCGGATTGGTGAAAGTCTTTTTTTTTTTTTTTTTTTTTTTTTTTACTGAGGGAGTCTATGTTGTGGTGAAATTAGTTAGAACTATTGTATACATCCAAGCATCTGCTTCTTGACTCACAGGTGCCACAGCTGGCTGCAGGGGTGGTCACAAGGCTTTGGCGATCGGAAATCGCGGATTAGCGTGGCCTGGACGTGCGATTAGGTACAAAGAATGTGCCATCTTGTCTGCTCTTGCTTGTGGCAGCAGGGGCTGGCGACGTGACCAGTGTGCTGGGTGAGTGGCGACAGAAGCGAACGTGTGTGTGACATGAGAAGATTCAAGATCACAGTTGTTTGCGCTGGGCGATTATTCCCCCGCGTAAATTGGTTGGTTGACTGCTTGGTGACAGCCTCTCCGAGCTTGAGCGTTCTGTTGCATCGGTGTGTGGAGCCCAGGGGATGGGCATGCAGCTGTCAGCATAGCTGATAAATGTACAGATTTCTCCTCAACGGCACTCATGAGATGATGCAATGTCCCTGCGGATGGTGTGATCAGCATGCTCTTCATGATCACGAGTGTGTATGATCGGTTGGATTTTTTCACTTGATATATTTAGTGGAAACATTGCAGTGGAGGAGGAGGTTGTGCTGTCAAACGTATGTGTATACAAGATCTCAGATATATTTAACACTGTGATCTATTTGTGGCGGAAATTTAATTACTTCTTTTTGCATAATGTTTGCATGTGATACTCAAGTGTTCAAAACATGTCTTTGTTACAAGTGAGGGTCATCATAAGGTTGTGGTGAGTGTTTTAAGCGATAAATATGACTCTTGTAAACTGTTAAACAATTAATTTGATAGGGTAGTGGAAATGGATTATATTCCTCTATTTTAGGTATCGAAATTGTGTCAGCTCTCCCTTTGTCCCCAGCATTACTCAATAGGAATACAGTATTCTGAGGGCTGAAAAACTCCATCTGCATGTTTGGAGACGTTAGTTCACACAGACAAACGGGTAGTGGCCTCTTGAGAGGGACAGAGCAGACAGATGTAGAGTGAGTGAGTGAGAGAGAGGGAGAGGGGCCAAGAAGTGAGTCTGGTACCAGATTTCAAAGGATTTCCACTACCTGATGCTTTGTTGGTGAAGGATTAATGTGACCTAGCAGCTGCAGCAGTCCTGGAATGAAGGCGTGTGCAGTGCATTACGATTGAATTGGCCTTGCAGTCAGACGCGATGGAAGCTTTTTTTCGTTTATGTGTGATGACTGACCGCGGATTTTAGGTAAAAACCTATTTTGTTCCTGAGTTCCTATTTGCATAAAAATTTGTACTTATGCGTTTCATGACTATTTACAATTAATAGAGTTAATTCTATAGGACCTAAAAAAGCCTATTTCGACGTTAGTGCCTATTTTTGCGTATTTCGCCTTTAATATCATAAAAAGTGCCTATTTCATCATGTAACACAGTGGCTCCAAGTTTCTTCACACTAGACGACAGATGGAAAAAAATATTTTCTGCCCGCGTGCAGGAAGGTGGCTAATTGATGTGCGCTCATACTTCGTATTTGCCTAACACTTCGGTCTTTTTATATTTTTTGTATCGCTATCTCTGTTAATAACAATTACTCTTTATAAGTGTTTTATTATTCATATGTAAAAAATAGATCACAGTTCTTTAGGTTAATACCTATTTTTTTCCTAAGCTACAATTTGCATATAAGTTGGTACTTATGCGTTTCATTAGTAACTAAACTGAATACCGTTAGTTCTATAGGACCTAAAATTGCGTATTTCGACGTTGACGCCTAATTTTGCCTATTTCGGCATCAAAATCCTAAAAAGTACCTATTTCGTTAATCTGACATAGAGTTCTTGTGTTTTCAAAGATTAGAAAAAGGAAGTAAACTTAGGGCTTTACGTCTCGTCGAAGGTCGTTAGAGACTGTTTACAATTCCTTTGCATGTCTTACTACCAACAGCACTCGGCACGGTTGAATGGTCATCCATCCAAGTACGCGCCGAGCGCGTCAGTGCTTTACTTCGGTAAGCGAATGGGAACCGGTCAAAGATTTGAGTTACACATTAGAATCGAACGTGGGAGTACTAAATGTTATATTTGCAAACATTTCTTTCGTAGGATTCCGGCCAACTGTGTATTTTCGCAAAGAAATGGTTTCATAGGCCTTAAGCTGAGCACGGATTAAAAAATCAATGTTAATCGTAGACTCCCTCTAAAATTACTGCCCTTCGCGCATTTTCTCGCTGCTGTCTACAGGCAGTCCTGTCAAACTACTCTGTTTCGTGAAAGCTATTATACGTGAATTTTCCGGTTCGAAAAATAATTTGCCAGTAGTGAGATGTTTTCATCTGAAGCACCGGTAGATTCCATTCGCTTGTTCAGAAAGGGCGGGCGGCCATCTGTCAGGTGCTATATGTCCAGCAACGACTACGGTACTTCCTCTACCACTCCCATGCACCGCAGTAAACGGACAAAAAGCAGGTCATCGTTCACTTTTTCCCAGCGAAAACAAATCAGTACATTGTGTAGCGACCGACGTGTCAAGTGTTACTGACGTTCTAAGTGCAAAATAAATTCTAGTTTCTGTGTGAGAATGCTACGCCATGCTGAAAACAGCTAGTTCAAAATCTACTCATATAAGGCAGAGGCTGGAAGATTTTCCGCATTATACAACAGATGGGAAAATTATTTTCTGCCAAGCATGCAACAAGGAGGTTAGTTGATGTTTTTCTTAGTCTTCTTATTTTCCTGTCACTTAGGATTCTTTTTTATCGCTTTCCTTTAGTAATACGAAATACTCTTTATATACGATTCTAAACTGCATTTCCCTTTTCTCTCGTATTAGGTTTCGAATATTAAGAAATCTCACTTAACTCAGCATGTAGATGGAATCACACATAAAGCTAATGTTGAACGAAAGTCAAAATTGAGGCAAACTCTTTTAACCAATAAATCTGGTGAATCCTCCGAAAAAAACAAGTTCTGCTGTGATTTGTGCCATGCACTTGTGGCAGCAAACATCCCCTTTCGGAAAATAGAAAACCCTATTTTCAGAAGTTTTCTTGAGAAGTACTGCCATCAGTCTATTCCTGCAGAGTCAACTTTACGTAAGAGTTATGTGGATTCAGCTTACAATGCTGCATTGCGCAGAATGTTGGAGAATCTTGTATATGGATTTCTGTGGATGAAACTACTGACAGTCTTGGCCGTTACATTGCAAACCTGATTATTGGCAAGCTAGATCCAGATGCTCCATCCAGGGCTCATTTGATTTACTCAAAACAGCTTGCAAAAACTAACCAACAAACAATAGCACAGTTAGTGAACAATGGGCTTAAGGTGCTATACCGAAACGGAGTGGATAAGAATAAGGTGCTTCTGGCCGTCACTGATGCTGCTGCATATATGATAGAAGCGTTTCAACTATTAAAAGTATTCTACTCATTGATGTTGCACGTACCTTGTGTAGTGCACGGGATCAACCACATAGCAGTGTAAGTAAGGCTACAATTTTCTAAAGTAAATAAAGTAATATCTATGCTGAAGAAATTTTTGTTAAGGCACCATCAAGAATAGAGGCATCCAAAGAACAGCTTCCAGATGTCCAATTGCCGCCAGAGCTTGTTGTCACCCGCTGGGGCACGTGGCTGATAGCAGCAGAATACTACAGTACGCATCTCTCAGCTGTCCAGAAAGTGGTTGAAAATATACCGAAGGATGCTGCATCCGTAGCTGCAGCAATGGTGTTACTCAAAGATTCTTCTTTAAAACGGGACTTATCTTACACTAGGGCCCACTACAGATTTATTGCAAGAATAATTTCACAACTAGAAGACTCAGGGAGACCTATCTACGACAATATTTCTTTGCTTGAAGAAGTCAAAATGAAAATTAATGAAGCGCCAGGTGAAGAAGGGGAAAAAGTACGGGCAAAAATGCAAATGGTTTTGCAGAAAATAAATATGCGTGAAATTTTATGGGACTTAACTGCTAAGGTCATCAGTACCTAAGCTGTTTTGCAGAAGAACACCGGCCTGAAGTTGTGTGCAGGTGCCGACCTACTTAGTGGAAAATCCAGCACTCCTGACTGCAGCATTCCTGTCCAACATGTGCCGAAAATGAAGTAGAACGTTCTTTTTCAGCGTATAAATTGATTCTGACTGACAAGCGCCACAGTTTTTCACTAGAAAACCTAGAAAAGATTTTGGTAATTTATTGTGAAGCCAACTATGGTCAGAATATGTGAATCTACGAATGTATTAATTAAACCATTACCACATCTATTTTACGGTGATCTTTATCTTGCAGGAACTCAAAAATATTTGGAGTTATGTTCAACATTAATGTTGTAGATTGCTATGCTCTGTAACTGTGTAAATATTCATTCTCCTTGTTTTAATGACTAATAAGATGTTCATACGGTCAACACTGTGTATTTTATGTGATTACGTAGGCTTTCCCGGCGTAATAAGTCTTGAAACTCTCTTCGGGTTTAGGATCCGGGAGCAAATCCGAAGAGACTTTCAAGATTGTGTATTTTAATTTCTTTTTATTTTCTCTGCATCATTTTTATTAGAGCCTATTTTAGGTTTTATATAGCCTAAATGAACTACTGAAGAAGCCTATTTTAGGTGCCTAAAACACACTTTTTACGACCTAAAAATCCGTGGTCTTGTGATGAGTATTTCAAATGTTCCACACATCACCCTGTATTCCATAAATTGTTGAAATAAACAATATTCTGCATATTGCCGTGTCTACCAGAAATTGTCTAAACAATATTCCATAGACTGCAATGGGCTTCCCGCCAAATAGCTAATCAACTGAATATTTTTCCCGCCAATTTCCGGATGAGGCAGGGGAAGGAGCAGCTGAAGCAATGCTTCAATGCTTTAAATGCAAAGCTTCAAGCATGTATCTTCCCAGTGTACGAATGTAATTTCTAGAGATTGGTCAGGTGCGTCGTGGAAGCACCTTATGTGAACAGCCACTATCCTGGTAACCACAGTAGCGCTAGATCTCTCCACAGTATTGGACACTCTAATGAGTTAATTCAATGGAACAGCAATAGCCGCCTGTCAGAACTGCAACAACTAATTTTTTCCTGTTCCATCACCTGTTTTGCTTTCCCAGAAACACATTTTAACATGGGATGGCGATCATTTTCAAACGCACTAAGCTACTATTTTAAATACTGGCCTTTTATTATGAAAATGTTATGAGCCACCGGTGGTACACGCTGCGTGATGGAAAATTATAACATGAGCCACAGTCATAGGAGCCGCCTGATGGCAGAATGGAGCACAGCCCACTGTTCGTATGTGCCACTTGATGGGAGAGTTGAGCGCCAATGACCGGTGGTGGTGGTGTGTACCACCCAATTAGAGAGTCGAACTTGAGCCTCTGATGGCGTGATTGTCTTAGTCTGACATCTGCCCCTCCCTTATTCTTCTTGGGGATTTCAATGGACATACATCGTGTGGTGTGGTAAGGGCCACCAGTTTTCCCAACTTCTTTCCAATCTTCAGCTGTGTCTTCTACCTTTCTACCCTTATCCACTTCCCTGCTGCCCATGGCACCATTACAGCCATTGATCTTAGGATCTCTATCCAGACTCTTATGACTTCGCTACAATGGTTGCTAATGACAATTTTTTTGACAGTGATATTTCTCCAGTGATCCTGTGACTACTCATCATTGCCTAACAGACCAATTGCCAGGTTGAGCTCTCCAAAGGCCATCTGGCAGTTATATACGTCCACTGTCATCTTCATCCCCTCCCTGTCAGACTGTACTGACGTGGTTGTGAAATGCCTCGATAATACGCACTTCTAAAACTGCTATCCTCTTTCTATCGAACCCCCTCGTCACCACTGGCTGGTACCATGGCGATCAAAAGACAATAAGTCGAATGGTCCTGCAACACCTCAAGTAACTTCCCTTGGAGACACATTGCATCACTTTTAAGCTGTTCTGTGCGAAGACTTGCCATCTAATTTAAGACAGGAAGAAGAATCCTAGGAGTGCTAAGTCTCCAGCCTGGGAACTTACGCCTCATTACGGGTGTGGACAAGCTCCGTAACCTACTGGGTCATCAACTAACATTAACTGTTCTGAGTCTCCTCCTTCATAATAGTAATTCTGTGAATGCAGCCATTCTTGGTGACAAAAAACCTTACAACGTGCCTGTTCTCTCCGGTGTGCAAAAAGGTTTTTTTGACGCGTGTACCTAATGTGTAACCTCTCAACAAAAATATTCCGTAACCTCCCTACAGAAAAATATAATTATTTATATCATTCACATTGTGCTTAGCCTACTAACAGATAAATGAATTCCGTAACCTACCAATAATACACTGTGACTAATCTCTCAATTAAATTGCGACTCACTTATAACCTTCCAATAACTGACTGAATTTAAACAGGTAAATTTTGGACGTCAGCAGTGCTGCGTCATAGCCCTGAAAGATCATTCTGAATAAACTGAAAATTCTTACCTCAATAAGCTCGCCGGATAACGCATATATATCTGCTCCTATAAGAAATTTTTCTGGCACAGCCCAGTGCAATGCTGGCCGATAGATTTGTCATGTATAAAAAGTAACAACTGATTTTTCTCTGCAATAATCGGGATGACCATTTATTGGAGAAATTAGTAAATTCTTTAAATTGAGATGATTGATTGTCAAAAGTTACTTTTTATAATAAAGATTATTATTAAGAAATTCTTTAGACACATTTACATGGGACTTGATATAACAATACTACATACGCGCGAGGCTGCTTTTACCTTATACTGGAACGAACAGGCTCCGCCAGCGCTCCACACGACCGGCCCAGCCAACTTCACACACACGACTCCTAGCTACTACTACTACACAGTTCCTACCGCATACAACACTGCTCTCTGGTCTGAGATTCTCTTATACCTTACATATCACAGGCAGCGCGTGAGCAATCCATCGAAATTACATCTGCTCGAGTGCGCTAGCAACAAATTCCTTAATCATGGACCTCTCACAAATGTTCCGTAATTAATGGAAATAAGGCACCGAATCCAAAGATCAATGCTTACCGACAAATATAAATAGTTACAGCCTGATCGTTACCGTGCCAGTGTTTACGGTATACAACAACGATCTAAATGTAAAAAAAAAGATAATAAGTTAAAGTTTCAGTGTAGTTATCCTTAATTTTATGCAACTAAATCGCCTGAATGAATTAAGACTGCAAAATAAAAACGATGGGTAACTTCTTTGCTCGTTTTTATTTATATTTGGCAAATGACTATAATGACTATGAAATCAAGCAAATACTGGGCAAAAATGATCATATAGCAACGGAACAAAATGCACTTGTGTGTGCTTAGATGTAGAAAAAACGTTTAACATGAACACTAAAGACATTAATTTCGGATGAAATGATGTTAATTACGATTGTGAAAACCAATAATATACAATGACTAGTAGCACTTCATAAAAATGATATTATATTGCGTAACTCACAGTAAAGCTGTCTGTTTGGGTGCTTGTATAATTGTGACCAAATTTAATTACGTTCGTTATTGATTGCTTATCAAATGATACAGTAAAACCTTTCATTCTTGGTTACAACAATTTGTGAATACTAATGTTATGTAGACATATGTACGTAATATCACTTACAGAACACAACATAAAATTACTCTGACTACAAGAGAGCTAGCACACTTTTGTCATAGAAATATGAACTGCATTCAAAACACTTTGAGATTAATTTTATTATCTGAATAGTAATTCAACACTATATGAACAACTATAGTTACTACTGCTTTTCATCACAATAATTACCTGATTGGAAATCAACTGTAAATTTAACTGAGTCTGTGATCTTTAAGCTATTTTTCAACTCATGACTTTCTCGGAAGTTATGGCTGGGAAGATAAGATCCTGCTGATGGTTAACGACTTAGGTCGATAAAGTTTGACTTGTAAACACCATGCTTTGTCTAAACCCACTCTAATGTTCTAAAAAACGTTACTACAACGCTGGCTTCCTTATGACAAGTTGAAGGCATTGTTCTATTCGTTACTCGTCTTAACCCTGTATAAATAATAATAATAATAACGTGCTTACTGGGAACTGTCTGAGGTTCTTGATTCGTCTCACGATGCGGTACCATCCCCTGATTCGATTCTTAATCAGATGATCCGATGTCTGGATGCGACTCGAAGATTCCATCTACTCAAGGTCTTCAAGCGTATATTTTACCTTCGCGACGGAGAAGTAATATCATCATCCCAATCTTTAAACCAGGAAAAAACTCAACACCCATCAACACCTCTACTGACCAGTGAGCTTCACTTACGTGATCTGCAAACTTTGTGAGAGGATGGTAGCAACATGAGTATGCTGTTTCCTCGAATGATGGGACCTTTTATGAGCATGAAGGGGTGAACCACAACTGACCATATGGTTAGGCTGGAAATAGCAATCTGACGGGCTTTTTCTACACGTCATTATCTAACTGCAGGACTTCGGGCAAGTTCGATGGAATTCATAAAGATACAAGTTTTCGGCAGATGTCACAATTTGATCGTCTGTTGCCACAGCAGTCGTTGCCACAAGAGGTAACTGCACGACGTGTTGTTGTCAATTACGTGGAGCAAAATTTAGACAATGTGACTCTGTCTATATTAAGCAAGGGACACTATTTTGTGCCTACAGCCGGCCGCGGTGGCCATGCGATTCTAGGCGCTTCAGTCCGGAACCGCGCGACTGCTACGGTCGCAGGTTCGAATCCTGCCTCGGGCATGGATGTGTGTGATGTCCTTAGGTTAGTTAGGTTTAAGTAGTTCTAAGTTCTAGGCGACTGATGACCTCAGATGTTAAGTCCCATAGTGCTCAGATCCATTTTTTGTGCCTACAGCTAGAACACCGACTTTTGTGGGCAACATTTCATTTAGAATAGCAAGAATCCTCTGTAAATTTCAGGCCAAAGTGATTTTCCGTCCACTATTTAAGACTGCAGACCTTTTGTGGTCAGTGAAGAACGACTTGTTAATATGGACGGCCGAAATTTGCAAAACGTATTGTCAGTGTGGTATGGTTTACACAGGACAGGCCAAATACATTGTGAAAGAAAGCTGCACTGAACATCAATGTTGCACTCATCTTTTGCAATCAATCAAGTCCGCTGTTGCTGAACACTGTATTTCCATTGGACATTCAATGAAGTGTGATAAAACTACGATTCTGACCATAGCAACATCTTTTTGGGACTCCAGTATTGAAGAAGCTGTGGAAAGATTCCTGGCGGGAAATCTGATGAATCAAAATAGTGGATACTAGTTGGACAGTGCTTGAAACCCCAATCGTCTCAACGATTTGTTCCAATCGAAGACGACAAAGTGCGCCAACGGCCACGGCTAGCGGTAGCGCAGGCGTTCCACAAGCGAGGGCGTTGACATCTGTCAAATTGAATTTTGACGAATGCGCGGAATACTCGCAGCTCACTATACATGGCAAAACAAAGTAAATTTTCATCAGCCTTCGATGGCTCACCTGAAGATGAGTGGCAAGGGCCTAGTCGAAATATCGTGTGATGAATTAAACGACGACCGGCTGCAGGCCTGAAATTTGTTTGAACATTCAATGTGCTGAGCAAATTTTAAAATTCACAACCTAAATGTGAATGGGAGCAAGGATGTGGCCGTGGGAATGTGCTTCAGTGACGAGTTCAACATAGTGGTAATGTTTGAATATTCTGAATTTACTGGTATGAATGTTGTGCTTTCATCCCAAGAGTGATGCAGAGTTATGTCACAATTTTTCATGGGTCTCCTCACTGTTCGACAACCAAATGGCCTATGTGTTACTGGTCTGCCACATAGTACATGTGGATTACTACCCAAAAGCAATTAAAATGTAAAACAACGAGAATAGTGTAGAGTGTACTCATTTTCAGGAATCAAGATTCTGAAACTTCATGTGTTCTAGCTCTGCCAACCAGTATGCAGCAAATGACCATCTCAGATGGTGTGAGTACGTGTACGGATTTTTTAGAATGTGCAGTGCACTCTTACAAAGCTCCCTATGAGAACACTTCAGAAGACGTTTTCACTACTAATTTCGATGTGTGTTGTCATTCCAGACACAGCATGTATAAGGCTTCACCTCTACCCCAATCGCTAAGGAAATGCGTACATACCTGTAGAAGTTCATATATACTACAATGTTATCTGAAATTTCAAAAAGAAAAGAAAATAATGTTTTCTACCTCTCAAACTATCTACTTTATTTCAAGAGGGTAAAGCTGCACGGCTGTTGTAGTTCAGCCAGAAGGGTATCTCAATAAAAAATATTGTGTCTCAGTTACTATCTTTCTCCTCCCAGCTCGCTAAGCTACAATAGCTGTATATTTTTTATGTGCAGTGGAAATGCCAATGTGTCATAGGGTTTTTGTAAATAAGAAGATCAAGATGGTTATATGTGATAACAGAATAATTTCTGGTTTATTTATTAGATATACAGAATGTTCCAAAAAGGTACGGCCAAACTTTCAGGAAACATTCCTCACACACAAATAAAGAAAAGTTGTTATGTGGACATGCGTCCGGAAACGCTTAATTTCCATGTTAGAGCTCATTTTAGTTTCGTCAGTATGTACTGTACTTCCTCGATTCACCGCCAGTTGGCCCAATTGAAGGAAGATAATGCTGACTTCGGTGCTTGTGTTGACATGCGACTCATTGGGCAGGCATTGTTGGTGATGTCTTGATTGGGCCCCATGTTCTTCCACCTACGCTCAATGGAGCACCTTATCATGATTTCATACGGGATACTCTACCTGTGCTGCTAGAACATGTGCCTTTACAAGTACGACACAACATGTGGTTCATGCACGACGGAGCTGGTGCACATTTCAGTCGAAGTGTTCGTACGCTTCTCAACTACAGATTCGGTGACCGATGGATTGGTAGAGGCGGACCAATTCCATGGCCTCCACTCTCTCCTGACCTCAACCCTCTTGACTTTCATTTATGGGGGCATTTGAAAGCTTTTGTCTACGCATCTCCGATACCAAATGTTGAGACTCTTCGTGCTCGTATTGTGGACGGCTGTGATACAATACGCCCTTCTCCAGGGCTGCATCAGCGCATCAGGGATTCCACGCGACGGAGGGTGGATGCATGTATCCTCGGTAACGTAGGATATTTTGAACATTTCCTGTAACAAAGTGTTTGAAGTCACGCTGGTACGTTCTCTTGCTGTGTGTTTCCATTCCATGATTAATGTAATTTGAAGAGAAGTAATAAAATGAGCCCTAACATGGAAAGTAAGCGTTTCCGGACACATTTCCACATAATGTTTCCTGAAAGTTTGGCCGTACCTTTTTTTAACACCCTGTACACATAACAATACTTTTTTTCTTTTTACAGAGACAGGTAACACAGAATAGAAAAATATAGTTATATTTTTTCTTTGGTAGAAGTTTTAATAATAAGGACCAGATACGTCTACATTATTATTATTAATTAATTATAATAAGTAGAAACGGTTTACACTAATACTAGTAGCATAAAAAGAATCTGTATATATAGGCTGTCTACATTGTCAGTCTTTTTGCAAAAGTGTTATCATTCTTTGATACATGTGTTTCAATGCAGGCTTTTTACACTTTTAAATGTAGTTGATACAACAGTAGAGGTACAGTTATCATTATTTGCCTACAGACTTCATTTTTTACATAAGATGTGAATAAAAATATATACAGGGCGTTTGTAATTAAAGTTCCAGTTTCAAAACACTATAAAAAATTGCTGCTCAGAATGATGTCAAATTTGAACAGAATATTATCGAATCAGGGAGAAACATCGCGGAAACAAAAATGTTTAACGAATTTTTTTTTCTCTAGATGCCACCACAATGAAATGGGTTAGGCTACAAATAACAGATGAGTCGCAATAGGATAGCTAAGGTGTGAGTTGCTCATTAAAATTAAAAAAAAAAAAATAATTTGAAGATTTGTGGTAAGGTCTCTTAGTCATTGTTCCTTCAAGACAGTCTCCACTTAGCTGATGCTGCCGGCGAGTTGTCGATGTTCGCCTCGTTAGTCCATGACCCTTAGGCGTGTAATCCAACAATTGGTAGTGTCTTGCTGAGCTCCTTGATCGGGGGCGCCTGGAATCTAACTGGAACGCTCGACGTTTGCAGAATTAATTCCAATTTGCGTATCTGCATGCAATGACGAATATATGACACACTCCTTTCCATTAACGTACTCTGACGTCATAATGGTTGTCCCATACTTCAGCCACAGTTTTCAAATTTATGGCCTACGATCGCAGCGTGACACATTTCACAGTATATCCGTCCGCACTACAAAAGTAAATCAAATCGATTGTAGTAATAACCATTAGTCTGTTGATTAAACACAACAATAAGTACCATCTGTAACTGTCTACGCACTCACGTCAATTACACAGCAATCAGCACATCATACATTCACAGTTAAAAGTTCTTTGTATCAATTTAGGAAACGAAAGTGTGTAACCATATTTTCTGTTTCATTTAACAGTTTTTAATGTCTACAATCGAGAACAGTATCTTTACAGTGTGCACACAGTTTACCTGTGTGCATATCAATGTTTTATGTTTAATGAGTCACAACACAGTTCCGACAAACGAGCAACGCGTCACTTGAAGTCACTAGATCTTTAAGCGCTTCACACACCGAGCTCATAAATGTAGCACTGTCAAATGGTTCAAATGGCACTGAGCACTATGGTACTTAAATGCTGAGATCATCAGTCCCCTAGAACTTAGAACTACTTAAACCTAACTGACCTAAGGACATTACACACACCCATGCCCGAGGCAGGATTCGAACCTGGCCCCAATAACCACTCGGCCACCCCGACCGGCTAGCACTGTCCAGACTCCGATATTTTCCACGAACACAATGTGTGTCAGTATACAGGCGGCAAGACAATCACTACCACTCTCCTTCTCGCTCCCGACTCTCTGTTGATGCCTTCTCTTTCGACCTCTCGATATGATTCTACATCGCTCAGATATCTCATTTCACATAACACTCTCAAAAATTCTGATTACGTCTAGTATGTAAAATCACATTTTCATATTACTCTGTCCATAAGAAATGAATACAAATAACATGTTAACAGATAAGAAAGCATACAACACTAGAATAACTGACTATGACAATCACATAATAACAACTAAATTAGCTAAACAGAAGCGTAATTATCCCAAGAATTAAATTTACATAACTCGCACTGAGTTAACCCTTTCCACGTATGATGAAAGGAAAGAAGGAAAAGAAAATACACTAAAAGGGTAAAAAATTGTATATCAGGCAGTAGTGTTATATTCACACTCCCCACACATCCACGCTGTGGATGGGCTGGAATGATGTTGACGCACAAAAGACTCTTATAGCGTTTACCAGTGACGGTACACGTAACAGGACCCATCTCTTCGAAAAAATATGGCCTTGCAATAAATGATGCCAACGACCTGCACCATGCAGTTACCTTGAGAGAATGAAGCAGTATCAGGTGATGTGCAAGCAGATTTTCCGTTGCCTATATTCTGCAATTCCGTGTACTGGCACGTCCTTGCAGATGGAAATGGGTTACGTCTTTCCACAGATGCTACATGGCGGTTTGTTGTCTGCTTCCAGGTGAACAAGAAATTCTAGAGCAAACGTTTGTCTTACTTGTAGGTCAACATGAAGCAACTCCTGAACATGGGTGATTTTGTATGGATAGCAATGTGGGGTGTTTTGTAGAATTTTATGCAGTGTGGTCACAGGCACGTCCAGGACTCAGGCAATTCCCCATGCACCAGCACGTTCGCACACCACTGCTTGAGCCCTCCTGCAGGGATGTGGTCGCATCATCTGCTGACATAGAATCAACTGGTTTCCTCCCTCTGCCACACTGCACTTCAGAAGGACCTGTGTTTTCGAATTTCGTTATCATTTTCTCCAGAGCCTCGGCAGATGTCAGACCAACGCCTTTTTTCATACGCTTGAGTGTTTGAAACTTATGCAGAGCTGGTGGCATTCAGTCACCATTCTTGTAAATGAGTTCTACAGAGGAGTGCTTGATCCTGCACTGAGACAGCCATGCCGAGCAAATTGCAAATTGAGAAATATATGTGTGTCACACGTCTTTTATTTTGAATATCGTGCCGCTCATAGCGCCATCCAGCGGTAAAATGTACGTTAATCTTTTTTGTTTAAATTACATTTTCACATTAATGGACAATATTCTGGTAAAATTTGACAGTATTCTGAGTAGAGGTTCTCTTTTTACATTTTGAAACTGGAAATATAATTATAATCAACGTGAAGAACACTATGTCCGGAAGAGAACTGTATATATATATATATATATATATATATATATATATATATATATATATATATATATATATATAAAGGGTGGTCCATTCATAGTGACCGGGCCAAATATCCTACGAAATAAGCGTAAACGAAAAAACTACAAAGAACGAAACTTGTCTTGCTTGAAGGGGGAACCCAGATGGCGCTATGGTTGGCCCGCTAGATGGCTCTGCCATAGGTCAAACGGATATCAACTGCGTTTTTTTTTTTTTTTAATAGGAACCCCCATTATTATTACATATTCGTGTAGTACTTCAAGAAATATGAATGTTTTAGTTGGACCACTTTTTTCGCTTTGTGATAAACGGCGCTGTAATAGTCACAAACATATGGCTCACAATAATAGACGAACATTTGGTAACAGATAGGTTTTTTAAATTAAAATACAGAACGTAGGTACGTTTGAACATTTTATTTCGGTTGTTCCAATATGATACTTGTAATATTGTGAACTTATCATTTCTGATAACGCATGCTAGTACAGCGTGACATAATGCTCAAAATGATGTCCGTCAACCTCAATGCATTTGGCAATACGTGTAACGAAATTTCTCTCAACAGCGAGTAGTTCGCCTTCCGTAATGTTCGCACATTCATTGACAATGCGCTGACGCATGTTGTCTGGCGTTGTCGGTGGACCACGATAGCAAATATCCTTCAACTTTCCCCACACAAAGAAATCCGTGGACGTCAAATCCGATGAACGTGAGGGTCATGGTATGGTACTTCGACGACCAATCCATATGTCATGAAATATGCTATTCAATACCGCTTCAACCGCACGTGGGCTATGTGCCGGGCATCCATCATGCTAGAAGTACATCGCCATTCAGTCATGCGGTGAAACACCTTGTAATAACATCGCTGGAACGTTACGTAGGAAATCAGCATACATTGCACCACTCAGATTGCCATCGATAAAATGGGGGCCAATTATCCTTCCTCCCATAATACTGCACCATACATTAACCCGCCAAGGTCGCTGATGTTCCACTTGTCGCACCTATCGTGGAATTTCCGGAGTCCAATGGTGCATATTATGCCGGTTTACGTTACAGCTGTTGGTGAATGGCGCTTCGTCGCTAAATAGAACGCGTGCAAAAAAATCTGTCGTCGTCCCGTAATTTCTCCTGTGCCCAGTGGCAGAAATGTACACGACGTTCAAAGTCGTCGCCATGCAACTCCTGGTGCATAGAAATATGGTACGGGTGCAATCGATGTTGATGTTGTTGTTGTTGTGATCTTCAGTCCTGAGACTGGTTTGATGCAGCTCTCCATGCTAATCTATCCTGTGCAAGCTCCTTCATCTCCCAGTACCTACTGCAACCTACATCCTTCTGAATCTGCTTAGTGTATTCATGTCTTGGTCTCCCTCTACGATTTTTACCCTCCACGCTGCCCTCCAATGCTAAATTTGTGATCCCTTGATGCTTAAGGACATGTCCTACCAACCGATCCCTTCTTCTAGTCAAGTTGTGCCACAAACTTCTCTTCTCCCCAATCCTATTCAATACTTCCACATTAATTACGTGATCTACCCACCTAATCTTCAACATTCTTCTGTAGCACCACATTTCGAAAGCTTCTATTCTCTTCTTGTCCAAACTATTTATCGTCCACGTTTCACTTCCATACATGGCTACACTCCATGAAAATACTTTCAGAAACGACTTCCTGACACTTAAATCTATACTCGATGTTAACAAAAGTTTCTCTTCTTCAGAAACGCTTTCCTTGCCATTGCCAGTCTACATTTCATATCCTCTGTACTTCGACCATCATCAGTTACTTTGCTCCCCACATAGCAAAACTCCTTCACTACTTTAAGTGTCTTATTTCCTAATCTAATTCCCTCAGCATTACCCGACATAGTTCGACTACATTCCATTATCCTCGTTTTGCTTTTGTTGGTGTTCATCTTATATCCTCCTTTCAAGACACTGTCCATTCCGTTCAACTGCTCTTCCAAGTCCTTTGCTGTCTCTGACAGAATTACAATGTCATCAGCAAACCTCAAAAATTTTATTTCTTCTCCATGGATTTTAATATCTACTACGTATTTTTCTTTTGTTTCCTTCACTGCTTGCTCAATATACACATTTAATAACATCGGGGAGAGGCTACAACCCTGTGTTACTCCCTTCCCCACCACTGCTTCCCTTTCATGTCCCTCGACTCTTATAACTGCCACCTGGTTTCTGTACAAATTGTAAGTAGCCTTTCACTCCCTGTATTTTACCCCTGCCACCTTTAGAATTTGAAAGAGAGTATTCCAGTCAACATTGTCAAAAGCTTTCTCTAAGTCTACAAATGCCAGAAACGTAAGTTTGCCTTTCCTTAATCTTTCTTCTAAGATAAGACCTAAGGCCAGTATTGCCTCACATGTTCCAACATTTCTACGGAATCCAAACTGATCTTCCCCAATGTCGGCTTCTAACAGTTTTTCCATTCGTCTGTAAATAATTCGCGTTAGTATTTTACAGCTGTGACTTATTAAACTGATAGTTCGGTAATTTTCACACCTGTCAACACCTGCTTTCTTTGGGATTAAATTATTATATTCTTCTTGAAGTCTGTGGGTATTTCGCCTGTCTCATACATCTTGCTCACCAGATGTTAGAGTTTTGTCAGGACTGGCTCTCCCAAGGCCGTCAGTAGTTCTACTGGAATATTGTCTACTCCCGGGGCCTTGTTTCGACTCAGGTCTTTCAGTGATCTGTCAAACTCTTCACGCAGTATCGTATCTCCCATTTCATCTACATCCTCTTCCATTTCCATAATATTCTCCTCGAGTACATCACCCTTGTATAGATCCTCTATATACTCCTTCCACCTTTCTGCTTTTCCTTCTTTGCTTAGAACTGGGTTTCCATCCGAGCTCTTGATATTCATACAAGTGGTTCTCTTTTCTCCAAAGGTCTCTTTAATTTTCCTTTAGGCAGTATCTATCTTACCCCCAGTGAGATAAGCCTCTACATCCTTACATTTGTCCTCTAGCCATCCCTGCTTAGCCATTTTGCACTTCCTGTCGATCTCATTTATGAGACGTTTGTATTCCTTTTTGCCTGCTTCATTTACTGTGTTTTTATATTTTCTCCTTTCATCAATTAAATTCAATATTTCTTCTGTTACCCAAGGATTTCTATTAGCCCTTGTCTTTTAACCTACTTGATCCTCTGCTGGCTTCACTACTTCATCCCTCAGAGCTACCCATTCTTCTTCTAGTGTATCTTTCCCCAATCCTGTCAATTGTTCCCTTATGCTCTCCCTGAAACTCTCTACAACCTCTGGTTCTTTGAGTTTATCCAGGTCCCATCTCCTTAAATTCCCACCATTTTGCAATTTCTTCAGTTTTAATCTACAGTTCATAACCAATAGATTGTGGTCAGAGTCCACATCTGCCCCTGGAAATGTCTTACAATTTAAAACCTGGTTATTAAATTTCTGTATTACCATTATATAATCTATCTGAAACCTTCTAGTATCTCCAGGATTTTTCCATGTATACAACCTTCTTTTATTATTCTTGAACTAAGTGTCAGCTATGTTTAAGTTATGCTTTGTGCAAAATTCTACCAAACGGCTTTCTCTTTCATTTCTTAGCCCAATCCATATTCACCTACGTGTAGCATTCTCAATACCGACGTTTTTGAGATTCCCTATTCTCGCGCAATTTGACTGCTACTGTGTTGCGGATTAGCCGCGACAGCAGCTAAAACACCGACATGGGCATCATCATTTGTTGCAGGTGTTGGTTGACGTTTCAGATGTGGCTGAACACTTCCTGTGTCCTTAAATAACGCAACTATCCGGCGCACGGTCCGTACACTTGGATGATGTCGTCTAGGATACCGAGCAGCATAAATAGCACACGCCCATCGGCCATTTTGATCACACTAGCCATACATAAACACGATATCGACCTTTTCCGCAAGTGGTACACGGTCCATTTTAACACGGGTAATGTATCACGAAGCAAATACCGTCTGCACTGGTGGAATGTTACGTAGTTATACGTGGATACCACGTACTTATACGTTTGTGACTATTACAGCGCCATCTATCACAAAGCGAAAAAAGTGGTCCAACTAAAACATTTATATTTCTTTACGTAGTACACGAATATGTAATAAAAATTGGGGTTCTTATTTGAAAAAAACGCAGTTGATATCCGTTTGACCTATGGCAGCGCCATCTAGCGGGCCAACCATAGCGCCATCTGGTTTCTCCCTTCAAGCTATACGAGTTCCGTTCTTTATAATTTTTTCGTTTCATGCTTATTTCGCGAAATATTTGGCCCGGTCACTATCAGTGGACCACCCCATATACACATTGCAAAAAATCCGTGCACATACTCACACCACCTGAGTTGGTCATTCGCTGCGTACTGGTTGGCAGAGGTAGAACACAAGAAGTTTCAAAATCTTGATTCCTGAAAATGAACACACTCTTCACTATTCTCTTTCTTTTACATTTTAATTGCTTTTGGGTAGTAATCCACATGTACTGTGTAACAGACCAGTAACACAGAGGCCATCTGATTGACGAGCAGTGAGGAGACCCATGAAAAACTGTGACATAACTCTGCACCACTCTTGGGATGGTTCAAATGGTTCAAATGGCTCTGAGCACTATGAGACTTAACTTCTGTGGTCATCAGTTCCCTAGAACTTAGAACTACTTAGACCTAAATAATCTAAGTAAATTACACACATTTATGCCCGAGGCAGTATTCGAACCTGCGACCGTAGCGGTCGCGCAGTTCCAGACTGTAGCGCCTAGAATCGCTCGGCCACCCCGACCGGCTCTTGGGATGTAAGCACAACATTCACAGCTATAAATTGAGAATATTCAAACAGTACCTCCGTGTTAAACTTCGCACTAAAGCACATTCCCACAGCCACATCCTTGCTCCCAGTCACATTTAGGTTGTGAATTTTAAAATTTGCTCAGTACATTGAATGTTCAAACAAATTTGAGGCTTGCAGCAGGTCGTCGTTTAATTCATCACACGATATTTCGACTAGGCCCCTGCCACTCATCTTCAGGCGAGCCATCGAAGGTTGATGAAAATTTACTTTGTTTTGCCATGTATAATGAGCTGCGAGTATTCCGCGCATGCGTCAAAATTCAATTTGACAGATGTCAACGCCCTCGCTTGTGGAACGCCTGCGCTACCGCTAGCCGTGGCCGTTGGCGCACTTTGTCGTCTTCGATTGGAACAAATCGTTGAGACGATTGGGGTTTCAAGCACTGTCCAACTGGTAGCCACTATCATGATTCATCAGATTACCCGCCAGGCGTCTTTCCACAGTTTCTTTAATACTGGAGTCCCAAAATGATATTGCTGTGGTCAGAATCGTAGTTTTATCACACTTCATTGCATATCCAGTGGAAATACAGTGTTCAGCAACAGCGGACTTGCTTGATTGCAAAAGGTGAGTGCAACACTTATGTACACCACAGCTTTTCTTTCACAATGCTTTGGCCTGTCCTATGTAAGCGATACCACACTGACAATACGTTTTGCAAAATCCGGCCTTCTATATTAACAAGTCATTCTACACCGATTACAAAAGGTCTGCAGTCTTAAATGGTGGACGGAAAGTGTAGTCACAATTACTAAATTAATTTTGTCTTCCCAAAATTCGTAATGAAATGTTTAAAAAGGAATTCTTTTAAGATCTTATTAAATTCATTCTGATACAAAGTAGCTATTATTGTTGTTGTTGTTGTCTTTAGTCCTGAGACTGGTTTGATGCAGCTCTCCATGCTACTCTATCCTGTGCAAGCTGCTTCATCTCCCAGTACCTACTGCAACCTACATCCATCTGAATCTGCTTAGTGTATTCATCTCTTGGTCTCCCTCTACGATTTTTACCCTCCACGCTGCCCTCCAATACTAAATTGGTGATCCCTTGATGCCTCAGAACATGTCCTACCAACCGATCCCTTCTTCTGGTCAAGTTGTGCCACAAACTTCTCTTCTCCCCAATCCTATTCAATACTTCCTCATTAGTTATGTGATCTACCCATCTAATCTTCAGCATTCTTCTGTAGCACCACATTTCGAAAGCTTCTATTATCTTCTTGTCCAAACTATTTATCGTTCATGTTTCACTTCCATACATGGCTACACTCCATACAAATACTTTCAGAAATGACTTTCTGACACTTAAATCTATACTCGATGTTAACAAATTTCTCTTCTTCAGAAATGCTTTCCTTGCCATTGCCAGTAGACATTTTATATCCTCTGTACTTTGACCATCATCAGTTATTTTGCTCCCCAAATAGCAAAACTCCTTTACTACTTTAAGTGTCTCATTTCCTAATCTAATTCCCTCGGCATCACCCGACTTAATTCGACTACATTCCATTATTCTCGTTTTGCTTTTGTTGATGTTCATCTTATATCCTCCTTTCAATACACTCTCCATTCCGTTCAATTGCTCTTCCAAGTCCTTTGCTGTCTCTGACAGAATTACAATGTCATCGGCGAACCTCAAAGTTTTTATTTCTTCTCCATGGATTTTAATACTTACTCCGTATTTTTCTTTTGTTTCCTTTACTGCTTGCTCAATATACACATTTAATAACATCGGGGAGAGGCTGCAACCCTGTCTTACTCCCTTCCCAACCACTGCTTCCCTTTCATGTCCCTCGACTCTTATAACTGCCATCTGGTTTCTGTGCTAATTGTAAATAGCCTTTCGCTCCCTGTATTTTACCACTGCCACCTTTAGAATTTGAAAGAGAGTATTCCAGTCAACATTGTCAAAAGCTTTCTCTAAGTCTACTAATGCTAGAAACGTAAGTTTGCCTTTCCTTAATCTTTCTTCTAAGATAAGTCGTAAGGTCAGTATTGCCTCACGTGTTCCAGTATTTCTACGGAATCCAAACTGATCTTCCCCGAGGTCGGCTTCTACTAGTTTCTCCATTCGTGTGTAAAGAATTCGAGTTAGTATTTTGCAGCTGTGGCTTATTAAACTGATTGTAGCTATTATTACATTTCTGAAATTATAAATACATTATCTGTTCCAAGTTGAATGAACACTACTTTCAATACTCGTCCCTTCAGCACTGGTGTTAGCAAGTAGAATTATTGAATTTCAAGTGGGAAACTCTCAAGATGAGTTAGTACTGGTTCCTGGCCCAGAGGTGAATTCTGCCACTGTGGTTAGTGTGAAAGATTAATTATCAGAACGGTAATCACAGATAAAAATGAGATGAAGTATATGCTTTGTTTCTTTATACAATGACCAGCTACTTTTCCCACTAAACGCTCCAGAATTAGTAAGACATTCTGATCAATATTTAGACAGACACAAACGCGGTTAACGTTAGGAAGAGAGTTCAGTTTACTCTAAAATAATGTTCAAAGCGTTAATATTACTCTTTTTAGTAGCGAATCCGAAGTTATACTTTACGATAGACAGCCACGGTTCTAGCAAGGTCACGTTGCTTAAGAGGCGCGACCAGACGTTCACAATAAAAGACGATAAGAGAACATTATAAATTGCGAATAGATAAAAGGATCATTATACTCTGATACTGCGGCTCTGAGAAAGAGCAGATTGTTATGGCCTGCCGCTGGGGGACCAGAATCTCGGAAATGCGTAGCTGGTCGTCTGTTTGGATTCTAGTGTCACGAGCATCAGTGGAAAATGGTTGAAGCAAAACGAAACCATAAGTATGCGTGACGGTGTTGGACGTGTATGTCCTCATAACAATGTGGAGGTCAGAGGCTTGCCTGCTGTGTAAAGTAGGATAGGCGTCGATCTGTGCCAAACTGAAGTACAGAGCTGGTGCAGCAAAGTGTTTCGGAGTTCCCTATTAACCGTATAGTGTTGTGAGTTGGCGCTCAGCAGCAGACTGCAACTATTTTAACTTGCGTATATCCTAATTTTGCAACGGTTCATATCAGTTAGGGGAAAAGTACAAATAAAGTGTCTATGAAAAGGGCTCTGTGCAGTGGCAGCTAGCTAAGCTATAGGCATGCAAAAATCACCCTCTGACTCATATCCATTTGTTTGGTTAGCCTAGTCGGCAGCTAAAGCAACACTGCAGCTTGTAAAACTCGCCTGCTTCGCTTTCATTGCACGAGCTGCTCAGGCGTTGCGCTCCTTCTGATGACACGTGTACTGTATATACAGAACGATCGAAGAAGCGGGAAGCGTTGCGGAAACAAAAAAGTAAATAATTAAATGTAACGAAAATTTTCTCATCAGATGGGGCTGTAAGAGTCTTAATATAAATGGATTCGGCTGCAAATGACAGATGAATTGCAGTAAGACGGGTATGGCTGCGTCGCATATTAAATCAACTCTACTGTGCAATGAGCATGACCGTACAAGTTTGGCATTCAACTGTTCTGACAATGTTGGTTCGGCAAGCCCATCATCACGGGAAGGTCGTACCGCAGCGGGTGGGAAAAATCGGTTTTTAATTGCCTCGAGGCCAAAAATCGTGTAAAAAGCAACAATGGAATCGGTTCTTAATTGTCCTGAGGCCAAAAGCCGCATAAAAATTAAGAATGATGGGGTTGGGGGTTGTTTGGGGGAGGAGACCAAACAGCGAAGTCGTCAGTGTCATCGGGTTAGGGAAGGACAGGGAAGGAAGTCGCCCGTGTCCTTTCAAAAGAAATATGCTGGCATTTGCCTGGAGCGATTTAGAGAAATCACGGAAAAGCTAAATGAGGATGACCGGACACGGCATTGAACCGTTGTCCTCCCGAATACGAGTCCAGTGTGCTAGCCACTGCTCCACCTCGCTCGGTAACAACAATGAGATCGGTTTGTAACTGTCATGTCTGGCGCAAGCCATGTTCAATATGCTGTCCATCGTATTCCGCTACAAATTGAAATCGAGAAAAAGAATATTCCACAACAGATCGGAGTCTCTCGTGGGTCACATTCAGAACGCATTGTGCAATGCTTGCCTTCACTTCAGCTACGTTTGTAGTCGGTGCACTGAACACGCTATCTTTTAGATAATCCTACAACCGAAAGTCATACGGATTAAGATCGTGCGATCTTGACGGCGAAGTTGTAGGGGAATGACGACTGATAATTCTAGCATTTCCAAATTGCCTCTACAGCAGCTGCTTCGCTGGCTGTGTAATGTGCGGAGGAACGCCAACTTGCATAAAAATCAGCCTACCCACATATCAAGGTTATCGAAGTGCTGGAATGACGTCGGTGCGCAGTTTACCAGTAAACGTATACGTAACAGAATCAGCAGGATCCACCTCCTCGAAAAAATATGGCCTCTACGATAAACGATGCCGCCAACCCGCACCACATAGTTTGCTTTGCAGAATGAAGGGGTACCAGTTTATGTGCGAGCGGATTTTCCGTTGCCCATATTCTGTAATTCTGTGTATTGGCATATCCTTGAATATAGAAATCGGCTTCGTCTGTCCACAGAATGTTCCATGCTCATTCATTGCCCACTTCCTTGCTAGCAAGACATTCTACAGCAAACGTTTGTCTTACTGGCAGCTCAACAACAAGGAACTCCAGAACATGGTTAATTTTAGATGGGTACCAATGCAGGCTGTTTCGTAGAATTTTATGCATGATCAAAGTTCGGGCAATACCCCGTGTACTGCACGCCACCGCTCGACCTTTCCTGCTATGCTGTGGCCACATCTACTCACGTCGGAACAATTGTTTTCGTCTCTGTGCTACATTGCACTCCAAAAGAACCTGTCTAATCATTTTCTCCAGACCCTTGACAGACATCGAACCAACGCCTTTTTTCATATTCTTGTGCGTCTGGCACTTCTGCAGAGTTACTGGTGTACACTCACCGTTCTTGTAAGAGATATTTACAAGCAGCGCGCGATCCTGCGTTGAGACAGTGAAGCCGAGTGTCTCAGACGCAAACTGGAGAACAGCCTTGTACCCCGCGTCTTTAATTTTGCATTTTCTGCCGTTTACGGCGCCTTCAAATGGTAAAATGTTGGTTAATTTTTTTTGTTTCCATGACGTTTTCCTTTTTTCGATAATATTCCTTTCAAATTTGATGTTATTGTAAGCTGTGGTTCTCTTTTTCCACCGTTTTGAAAATGGAACTGTAATTATAAGCACCCTGTACACTGAATGAAATAATAGACCAGGGAAGAGGTTGTTTGGGCAGGAGATAAATACCAATTTGTCGCATAAGAGCAAACTATAGTATCGAGGCCCAGTGTCTTCTAATTAAGTTGGCATGTATATATAAATATCACATTCATAATGAAAGTGATGTGAGCATAAAACAAGAAGTGAAGAGACTTCACAGGCGATACGAATTGAGGGTGATCGTCTGCCCCAATATATTATTTACGAACTCGGGATAGTGGTGGGAGATACAACACCCAGGTCGGCATCACACACACACATTTATTCCATCTATATAAAATATCCTGACATGCGGGATTTTATACTCAAAGGTCACGAAAAAGAAATTCTGTTAAGCACCATTCACTGAAGGATTCTCCACTCCTATCACGTCTGCCCACTCAGTCGTGACCAGGTTATCCGTAATTATCTAAAACAAGACAGACAGCATCAGCAGCACAGCTACATAGCCCTACTTACTATTCTAGCGGAGAGTAATTACACAGTGCAGTGGTGTTCATCTGTTCATCTGATCCAATCACTTCTAAGTCTGTAACTATTGTCACAATTCAATGTAAAAACTTTGCTCTGCAGTCGAAGTCACTTACGACGTGACTGCCCTTCGCAACATCAAATAAATTACTGTTCCAGCTTATTACATCACTCAGATTCGATCTGATCTCGGCCAAAACTCGTCATGATCTCTCCAAACGAAGGACGGCTTCCTCTATACATAAACTTTTTCGTGCTTGTGACGTCAGCTACGCCAATTTTCATACCAAACGTAATTAAAACACTTTTTATTGTATATCTAACAAAAAGGATATTTTGCATCTTGGACTGTATGAAGTACATTTGCAACAGTGTAAATTAGTGAACTGCACCACAAGATGATTAAATTAGTGACTCCTTTAGAATTCGATTACATTTATGCATGCAACGGAACCTATATGCAGACGTAACAGAATATCATTACTAAAAGGCATAACAAGAAGCTAACATTTGTTGTGGTTTTTAAAATAATACAAAGGGCAACTGATGCTGACATTTTGTTCAAATCACTACTACGGCTGCGGAACCTTCATCAACATGTTCCATATGCTGGGCCAAAAATTAAAATACTACTGTTAGCACTAACCTCCTCGGATAAGTATTTGCGAAAATTTTGGTATATACACAGACGGGGAAAAGGTGACACAAGGAAGGTCTTATGAGACATCAATGAGAAATGACTGGCGTGTTTCTACATTTGAAAGATGATGTCTATTCAGATTTCGCCAGTCGAATAAGCATGGCGCTAGCAGCACCACTATGAGGACGCAAGTCAGATTTGTTTACACACACACTGTAACGATCGTGACTGGTAGTTACCTTTGAAAATGGACGAGGTGATTTGATGTTGGTCAAGAATGCCTTAAAGGCAACAAAGCCGCCAATTATTAACACCTCACAGAGTTTGAGTGGGGGTGTATATAATAGGGCTACAAGAATCTGCATCTTCCTTCTGCGATATTCCAGAAATACTTGGTAGAAATGAAGTCACTGTACATGATTGCTGGCAGCGGTGGTCACGAGAATGTACTGTCGCAAGAAAATCAAGCTCCGGTCGGCACGCGGCACACTACCAAGAGGCAAGACTATCGTGTTCGGCGTATGGCTCTGGCACATCGTATTGCATCTCTGGCAGCAATTTGAGCAGCAGTTGGCACCACAGTGACACGAAGAACTTCATCGTGCATTCCACTGACCCCAAATCACTGCCGTTTGCGGCTTCAATGGTGTCAAGCGAGAGCTCATTAGAGGGTAGGGTGGAGGTCCGCCGTGTTTTCTGATGAAACCTGGTTCTGCCTCGGTGCCAGTGACGGTCGTGTGTTGGTTAGAAGGAGGTCATTTGACGGCCTGCAAGCGACCTACGTGCATGCTAGAAATACTGGACCTATACCTGCAGTCATGGTCCGGGGCGCGGTTTCGTTTGACAGCTGGTTATCCAATGCCACCTGACTGCAAATTTGTATGTCAGTTTGGTGATTCCACCTATTGTGCTGCTATTCATGTACAGCATTCCACAGAAAGTTTTTCAACAGGATAACGCTCGCCCACCGCTGTAACCCAACATGCTCTACAGAATGTTAACATGTTGCCTTGGCCTGCTCGCTCAACAGACCTGACTCCAGTCGAGTACGTAAGGGACATTATTGGACGACAACTGCAGCATCGTCCACAAAAAGCAATTAAGCGTCCTTATATTGACCGACAAGTGCGACAGGCATGGAACTCCATCCCGCGCCTGTGCAACACAATGCATGCACGTTTGCATGCTTACACTCAACATTCTGGTGATTACACGGATTATTACTTTGCCAGCATTTCACATTTGCAATGGCGTATCTCGAGCTTACATTAACCTGTGATCTTGCGATGTTAATCTCTTAAATATGTGTGGCCTAGCTGTTCTAGGCGCTTCAGTCCGGAACCGCGCTGCTGCTACGGTCGCAGGTTCGAATCCTACCTCGTGCATGGATGTGTGTGATGTCTTAAGGTTAGTTTGGTTTAAGTAGTTCTAAGTCTAGTGTACTGATGACCTCAGATGTTAAGTCCCATAGTGCTTAGAGCCATTTGAATCATCTTAAATATGTTACCTAGACAAATGTATTCCCGAAATTTCATTACTCTACATTAATTATTTTTTGATGTTGTGATTTTTTCCATCAGTGTATATTTATTATCCAAACAATAGCGTTACTGACATATTTCAGGGCATGGATGAGTCCATTCTATTGAGCCTAAGTGATATATCTCATCTGAAACTGCATCTTACTTTTCTTTTCAGCAGAAGTGAGTCTGTACACAAACCTTCCCGAAGGTTCTAGAAGTCACAATCGCCTCTCAACAGGATGCATCTTCCACCTGTGGCAGCTTCACCACTTCTCGCCTGGCCACTCTGCCTTTTTCCTTCCAGCATAATAACAAACGTGGTTGCCGTGCACCGCCTTGAATTCTTTGCTCCTTTATCTTTAAAATAGCACAGAAATGAAATCGTAAATTCGGTTTATACGTAGAGTGCATCAATAACTGGAAATGGTCCACTTCATATTTTCTAACCTAAAAACCTTAGTTATGCGAAATATTACGTTCACTAATGAGAGTGGACAAGGAAATGAAATATCACTGCCACATTTCTAGAGAGCCCTTGATTGTTCCCATGTTGATCTAACGACGTTGTCAATTCAACTACTGCGGCCTCGGAATCATCGACATTGCATCGTGTACAACTGAAAACGTATCGCCAGGTCGGATGAATCACGTTTCTTTTAACTAGTAGCAACAGAATTATCGTTTATGAGGTATGTCACTTTTCTCCGTTACTGGAAGTAGATGGGAGACTTACAGCAAATAACATGGAAGCGGACTGATTTGAAAACGCCTGCATCACTTAGAAAATTTTGTGCAAAAACATGGAAGCTATTAGGAGACAAGGAATTTGCCAGCTATTCATATTCATATATTTATAGGCTTGAAACGCAGCAAGAGCGGTAATGAAGGAGCTCAGTAATATGTGAAAATCCACTTTAAGGAAAGACGGAGAAAATAGGGCTCATGCATTGCAAACTTCGAGAATATAGTCAACAATACACTCCACAGATTTACGATAGATTCGATGTTATGGAGAACCCATTCGAAATCAGAAAAGCTGGCTGGAGAGAGCGAAACTTCTGTCATAACTACGAAGGTCCGTTATAAGTAGTGGGAATCCGTCATCTAATACCAATACAATTAGCGGGTATATGAAGAGAAAGAACCCATGGGAAGGAACTCCTAGAAAATAATACGAAATTCGTGCTGGAAGAATAAGCAGCATGTGTGGATTAACAGAGAATTACTGGTTTCTCTTTTAACCTTTAGACGTGTTAATATGTAGCCACAAATGATAGAACGCAGTGATTTTAATTTTGCTTAATAAAGAGCATGAAATGTATGTGTACTGAATTCTAAACATAAGACGGTGTTTTCAAGAAAGCCTTGATGCTTATGTCTTGTATAATGTGGAGCTGTGAGTGATACACACTGACGGAAAAAAAAATCGCTACACCAAAAATTAATTAAAGTAGAGTAAGGAAACTTTGGAAATGAATTTGTCTAGATAACATATGTAAGATATTAGCAATGCAAGACCATAGTTAACGTAAGCACGAGGTATGTCATTGCAAATATGAAATGATGGTAAAGTAATAACCCATATAACCGCCAGAATGTTGAGTGTAAGCATGCACACGTGTATGCATTGTGTTGCACAGCTGCTGGAAGTCAGTCCCATGCACAAGGTGCACTTGTCGGTCAATACAGGTACGTTTAATACTGTTTGTGGATGATACTGGAGTTGTCGTCCAGTGATATCCCACACGTACTCGATTGGAGACAGGTGTGTTGATTGAGCAGGCCAAGGCAACATGTCGACACACTATAGAGCATGTTGGGTTACAGTAACGGCATTTGGACGAGCGTTATCCTGTTGGAAAACACTCTGTGGATTGCTGTACATGAATGGCAACGCAACAGGTCGAATTATAAGACTGCTGTACAATTTTGCTGTCTGGGTGCGTAGGATAATCACGAGAGTGCTCCTGCTGCCGTACATCGCATCCCAGACCATAACTGCAGGTGTAGGTCCAGTTTGTCTAGTATGCAGAAGGGGTGGTTGCATGCCCGCACGTACCATCACTGGTATGGAGGCAGAACCAGCTTTCACCAGAAAACACAACAAACCTCCACCCTGCCCTCCAGTGAGCTCTCGTGTGACACCAGTAAAGTCGCAAATAGTGTTGGTTAGGGGGCAGTGCTACAGGGCATCTTGCTCGGGGCTCTTCTTCAATAACCGATCTCTAATAGATCGTTGTGTCAATGTGACACCAACCGCTGCTCAGATTGCTGTTGCAGATACGATACAGTGAGCCAGAGTCACAAACCGAAGATGATGGTCTTCCCCCCAGGTAGTGCGATGTGGCCGTCTGGAGCCCATTCTTACGACCGTACGTTCTCGTGACCACCGCGGCTTGTAATCATGTACAGTTAATAATGATGACGCTGTCGCCTTGAATGCATTCTTGACGAACTTTAACTCACCACGTGAAGTCTCAAAGTTTACTAAGGCCCGCGACAGTGTGTATTAAAAGCAAACCTGATGTGCATCCTCATTGTGGTGCTACTGGTGCCTCTCTTACGCGACTGGCGTGATATCTGAATAGACATCACCTTTCAGATGTAGAAACACGGCTACCAACTTCCGTTAATGTCGCACAACTACTTGTTGGTGCCATGATTTTTCTCCGTCGGTGTAAATAGCAAATAGGGATGCCATATGTACTCTGTATGAGTGTTTGGGTGCGGAGTGTGAAGAAATGCTAAAGGTAATGTGGGATCCTCATTTATTTTTTTCTCCTTTGTGGCGCCGGGTTTCCTGTAGCAGCTGAAAGTAGTATTATTCAAGCTATACACTCAGCACAGGCTGGCGACGTCGATTTTATGTATAAGACTTTTGAACACTTGTATTTACCAGCTGAGTTAAAAATCGAAATGTGGAGGCCAAAATATTAATGGTGCATTTTTGTTAAATATTGGAATGTGAAAGTTTGTGTCAATAAATCAACCGACTTGTTGATCGCTACCAATAATAACCATACCCTCCAGTCTGACGATGAATGGACTGTATTAACTAGTAAAATGTGTTTGTCTACAGCAACTTTGAGGGAGGAACGGCGATAAAATATGTTCTGGGATCTACAATGGCATCCTTGCCAGGACATGGGCCGGAAATCCTTGGATCGAGCTGATCCTTTCCAAAAGCAAAATACAAAACATGGTGAGATTGCAGGCAAATGCTTCATAGCACCTAGAAAATCCATCAAGATCTGAGTTAGTTAGAATTTTGTGAAACATATAGACATTAATGATTGCTAGTACTTTCAATAATCATCTTGAGATTCAAGCTCATCTGTCTATGTTTTCTTACAGATAAATTTATTTTTGGATGGGAGCTGCCTGACAAAAACATAATTTTTGTTTTCTTCTGCTCAGACATGTCTTGCTGAAGTTTCAGCATCACCGGTGGGCTTTTATTTTCTTTCTATCAAGCAACAGGAAAAATGCTCTTTACTACTTGTACACATATAAATTCGGGTTTATAAAAGAGTGGAGTAATACCACTTGTTCATCTTCGCTGGTGTGAAACACATCTTCTGTACTGAACAAGTGCTCATAGCTCTTAAGATATGCATTTTGGAGCCGCTTTTTGGTAGACATTTTTTCTTCTTTTGGTCTATACTAGCACATCTACACTGAAGAGCCAAAGAAACTGGTACACCTGCCTAATATCGTGCAGGCCACCATGAGCATGCAGAAGTGCCGTAACACGACGTGGCATGGACTCGACTAATGTCTGAAGTAGTGCTGGCGGGAATTGACACCAGAATCCTGCAGGGCTGTCCATAAATCCTTATGAGTACGAGGGGTGGAGATCTTTTCTGTATAGCTCGTTGCAGGACATCCCAGGTGTGCCTAATAATGTTCATGTCTGCGGAATTTGGTGGCCAGTGTCAGAAGAGTGTACCTGGAGCCACTCTGTAGCAATATCTCTCAAACAAGTGTTGTAAAAGCACTGGCGTCCGGCCTTATGTGATAATCAACACAGTTCCTGCGGACGAAAGGGTTGGAAAGACATCGCCGACACGGGTTGGTGTACTGTAACTAACATAGCAGTCGACAGTGCAACAACGAAAACGTGAGGATAAGCTTAGAGGTGCAGATGAGGGGACGTTCTGTGTATTCATTTTGTTACAGCCGTATTGTGCGTCCTGTTTGTATATGGCAGATACAGCTGAACTCTCGCATTGCTATATTGTGCAGCTCTTTACGGAATGAATCTGTCACCCCTTATGTTCGGATATACTTCTCAATGCGTTGAAATCACAATTCACCAGGTCAAATGTATCCTTCCTTTACGACTAGACATACAATTTTTTTTACATGAATAGCAGCCTGATTATTTCCCACAACAGTCTGGTGATGTGTCAGAACATAAGCCACAGTACCTTTACGTTCAAGCAGCAGCTTAACATTTCTGACTATCAATTATAGGTGTATAAAAAATCATGATACGTCCACATTCACACTAGCCGACACATTGCAAAATCTGTAATTTAACTGGACATAGTGCAACGTGTGACAGATTTGTGGCAGCAGCATGTACTGCGTGTAGAAAATACTATCACATCGCAGACGAATGTTCAGGGTGTCATTGGTTAATAATCAGGTGAAGGAATTAGATTTAACTGTTTTATTTTTGCTACCGTGGCTATTGAGACATTCTCAGAAGTAGTACTAGATTGATTTGTGTAAAAGAGAGAAAAAGAAATTGCGCAAAAATGACACAAACACGGGCGGCTAGTACTAACGAGTTAACAGACGTTCCTACAGGGCATGTTTCTAAGTTGTTAGAGGATAATGAAGAACAGAAAAAAACTTTAACTAACAGCTAACGCAATAGGCAATAGGTACAATCTGTATTGGCAGAACAACAGCTCCAGTCAGTTGTGTGAGACTAAAACAATAGTAAGTGCTCATATGTCATTTATTGATCCTTCAACCGTAAATCTAATAACACCCTTTTCCAGGAAAACAACCGAGGACGTTGCTGTGTATGTAGACGATGTACTAGCTACAGGTGCGTTAAGTAGCTGATCAGATGAAACACGCTTGCGGATGGCCAATTACGTATGACAGGCGAT
Source organism: Schistocerca gregaria (assembly GCF_023897955.1). NCBI lineage: Eukaryota > Metazoa > Arthropoda > Insecta > Orthoptera > Acrididae > Schistocerca > Schistocerca gregaria. The sequence continues at coordinate 938,601,070 of NC_064920.1, read as the reverse complement.
ACAAAAACCTATATCTCATATCGTGAAGTGCTTAATAAAGTAGCCACATTCAATGAGTTAGGAGAGAGTTTGCGTTAGAACTGTAGAAAACAGAACAGTGCATGATTTTTTTAGGGAGAAGGTAAATAGTTTAACACAGAAGACGAATGAAATAGTGGAATCATTTTCCGACAGAATAAACAAAATTAACGTTCAGTTGCACTTATGCATGAGCCAGATGTGGGCAGAGTAATGCCCAAAGAAGCGGAAAATAGAGCGCTGGTGTGTTTCTCAGGGGTGTTCGCCCAGATTTTTCACGGCTGTTACAGGTACATAACGACAAGGATTTAGCCATGGCACTTAGCATTGATACAGATGTAAAAGAAGTGGATAGCGAAACTGGGTCGTGTACTGAAAGGAAGCTCTCCAGATAAGGTGAAGAACTTACCTCTGTGCTCAGTGGGAGCATTTAAACGTACAGTATCGCCAAGTACAAGGTTATAATTGCCAAGCCGGCCAGTGTGGCCGAGCGGTTCTAGGTGCTTCAGTCTGGAACCGCGTGACCGCTACGGTCGAAGGTTCGAATCCTGCCTCGATCATGGATGTGTGTGATGTCCTTAGGTTAGTTAGATTTAAGTAATTCTAAGTTCTAGGGGACTGATGACCACAGATGTTAAGTCCCATAGAGCTCAGAGCGATTTGAACCATTTTTTTTATAATTGCTAACAGTATGAGAATAACGCTTGGGATCGTGAATCTCGAAAACGCGGAAAGTACATTGCGAAAAAAAAACCGAGTTAAATGTCAGTGGGACTGTTCCCATTAAACTGCAGTACTCTAAAACATGTACAGAGATAGATTGTTGCTTGACACCCTCGATAAATAAGAAGAAGTATAAGGTTTTAGTAGACACTGGACACTGGCCGTAAATCTGGACCTCGTGGACATGAGGACCAAACGCTGAGATATGGATTGTTCACAATAGAGGATAAAAAAATAGATTCAGAGGAGGAAACAGAGCTCAAGTTTAAAGAAAAAAAACACATGGTTTCAGGAACAAATGAGAGTATTGCCCACTGTGGGGTGGAGATTTTCTACAATACTCGGATCAGACTTTCTGGTTAGGCACCATGCTAAAATTGACTTTTGACAACAGACAGTTCAAATCAACTGAGGTTCGTTTCTTATGGGTGCAGCAGTTGCAAATGTTTCTGTGTCACAAAGTGCACCCTTCGGTAAAGTGGTACCAGCTAAACTCTGTACAAGTACATTAAAAGTTGTTTCTAGTGACAAAAGACCAGCAGGTACAGGAAAAATAGCTCGGGTTAATGCAGGTATCGATGTTCCACAACATGCTTTGTGTTTAGTAGAACTTCTGTCAAGTAACGATATGTTAGACGAACAGCACTATTTTATATGAATAAGTGCTAGGGAAATAAATGGCTAGGTTATGGTGCCAGTAAGCATCATTAACTTCAGAATGAACAATGTAAATCTCCAGAAGGAATTGGTAGTAGCTACAATACAGGCACTCAACTAAGAAGACATTGATGGGAGAGCACAATGTCAAGTAAACCGTGAGAATGATTGCGTTATATAGGGTGGTCCATTGATAGTGACCGGGCCAAACATCTCACGAAATAAGCGTCAAACGAAAAAACTACAAAGAACGAAACTCGTCTAGCTTGAAGAGGGAAACCAGATGGCGCTATGGTTGGCCCGCTACATGGCGTTGCCATAGGTCAAACGGATATCAACTGCGTTTTTTAAAATAGGAACCCCAATTTTTTTATCACATATTCGTTTAGTACGTAAAGAAATATGAATGTTTTAGTTGGAACACTTTTTTCGTTTTGTGATAGATGGCGCTGTAATAGACACAAACGTATAAGTACGTGGTATCACGTAACATTCCGCCAGTGCGGACGGTATTTGCTTCGTGATACATTACCCGTGTTAAAATGGACCGTTTACCAATTGCGGAAAAGGTAGATATCGTGTTGATGTATGGCTATTGTGATCAAAATGCCCAACGGGCTTGTGCTATGTATGCTGCTCGGTATCCTGGACGACATCATCCAAGTGTCCAGACCGTTCGCCAGATAGTTACGTTATTTAAGGAAACAGGATGTGTTCAGCCACATGTGAAACGTCAACCAAGACCTGCAACAAATGATGATGCCCAAGTAGGTGTTTTAGCTGCTGTCGCGGCTAATCCGCAACACAGTAGCAGACAAATTGCGTGAGAATAGGGAACCTCAAAAGCGTTGTGTTGAGAATGCTTCATCAACATTGATTGCGCCCGTACCATATCACTATGCACCAGGAAACGCATGGCGACGACTTTGAACGTCGTGTTCAGTTCTGCCACTGGGCACAAGAGACGATGACAGATTTTTTGCACGAGTTCTATCTATCGACGAAGCGCAATTCACCAACAGCTGTAACGTAAACCGGCATAATATGCACTATTGGGCAACGGAAAATCCACGATGGCTACGATAAGTGGAACATCAGCGACCTTGGCGGGTTAATGTATAGTGCGTTATTATGGGAGGAAGTATAATTGGCCCCAATTTTATCGATGGCAGTCTAAATGGTGCAATGTATGCTGATTTCCTACGTAATGTTCTACCGATGTTATTACAAGGTGTTTCACCGCATGACAGAATGGCGATGTACTTCTAACATAATGGATGTCCGGCACATAGCTCACGTGCGGTTGAAGCGGTATTGAATAGCATATTTCACGACATATGGATTGGTCGTCGAAGTACCATACCATGACCCTCACGTTCATCGGATTTGACGTCCCCGAATTTCTTTGTGTGGGGAAAGTTGAAGGATATTTGCTATCGTGATCCACCGACAACGCCAGACACATGCGTCAGCGCATTGTCAATGCACGTGCGAACATTACGGAAGGCGAACTACTCGCTGTTGAGAGAAATTTCGTTGCACGTAGTGCCAAATGCATTGAGGTTGACGGACATCATTTTGAGCATTTATGGCATTAATGTGGTATTTACAGGTAATCACGCTGTAACAGCATGCGTTCTCAGAAATGATAAGTTCACAAAGGTACATGTATCACACTGGAACAATCGAAATAAAATGTTCAAACGTACCTACGTTCAGTATTTTAATTTAAAAAACCTACCTGTTACCAACTATTCGTCTAAAATGGTGAGCCATATGTTTGTGACTATTACAGCGCCATCTATCACAAAGCGAAAAAAGTGGTCCAACTAAAACATTCATATTTCTTGAAGAATTACACGAAAATGTAATAAAAAATGGGGGTTCCTATTCATAAAAACGCAGTTGATATCCGTTTGACCTATAGCAGCACCATCTAGCGGGCCAACCATAGCGCCATCTGGTTTCCTCCTTCAAGCTAGACAAGTTTCGTTCTTCATATTTTTTTCGTTTGAAGCTTATTTCGTGAGATATTTGGCCCAGTCACGATCAATGGACCACCCTGTATAACAAGTTTAGTCATTTACGGGGTAATGATGAAGTCATGGATTCACTGTTACTTCACTGCAGAGATTTGTTTCACTCAGAAGGGCCTGTGCCAGCCACATCCGTAACACAGTACTGTACTCCAACAGATACTCGTGTACCAGTGCAGTGTAAGCACCATTGGTTACCAGAATATCTGCAGCCCATAATAGAACAGTTCTTAGATCAACAGCTTAAGAAATGCGTAATAAAGCACGGTGATAGCCCTTTGTCAGCAAGTATAGTAGCCGTGCTGATAAAGGCACCTAACAGAACAAGAAAATACAAATTCCGTTGTGTTTAAAGATTTTTATATGAATATACAGTATCGGACACATATCCAGTTCCAAATATAACTGAAACGTTGGATAACCTGGGGCAGCGTACATTTTCTTCAAAGACAGATTTAAGAAATAGGAATCAGCAGACTGAAGTATGTCCAGAAGGTAGTCTGAAAACAGTTTTTACTATGTCGTTCAGTCACTACCAGCATCGCATAATGCCTTTTAGGTTAAAAATGCTTGTGCACCATTGCAGCTCTTGTTTGATGTAGTGTTTCGAGGTGTAAACATTAAAAAATGCATGGTCTATTTGGATGGCATCAACGTCTTTTCAAAACATCTAGATTAGCACACAGAAATCCTACGTGACATGTTTGATAGACTGGGATTAGCTCATCTACATTAAATATTGATCTATGTCATTTTGCCCAGCTACTAATTGCATATCTAGGGAAGATGGAGTGAGGATGGAGCCCTGTCTCACTTCAACTATATGTGATTTTTTTCAGCACAAAGAGTTGAACAACTACAATCATTTCTTGGACTGGCAAATTATTACCAAAAATTCATCAAAGGCCTTGCAAAAACTGTACAACCATTGACTAGATTACTGAAAAAAAGGTGTTACGTTTCCTTGTCAAGTAACTTTACAAAATTTGAAAGATATACTAATTTTATATCCTGTATTTATTTCTCCTGATTTTGCTAAAGAATTTACATTATCTTGTGATGCAAGGAATGCAGCTTTGGGTATCAGGTCAAGTCAAACTGTAGATAGGCAAGAACATGTGGTAGCTTTGCATTTCGCCAAAACTGAGCGCAATTATTCTACAACAGAAAAGGCGATGTTCGCTTTGACACACGGCGTGTCATATTCCTCTTGCTACCGATGTGGCTTTAAATTTAAAGAAATTACACATCACGCATTCCTGAAGTGGTTATTAGGACCAAAAGGACCTTCAAGTCGATTAACAAGACGGACACTGAAATTAAGTGAGTTTCAATAGGGAGTAGTTCACAATCCTCGTGTCGACATACGAATTCGGATATGCTCAGTATGACAGTGCAGAGATGTAAGTAACGGGATTGAATCTAGTAGATTTGAAGAACGCACAAGCTGTGGATACAGAATGGCAAGTATGCAATAAAAAACCACAATTTCTTATGCAAGGAGCTGTGCTCTATAAGTCAACTAAATACAGACCTTGCAGCGCTGTCTTGCAGCACTACAAACTGAAGTATTATGATAAGCACATGACCACGTACTATCAGGACATGGGGGAAGGAGAACCACTGACAAATGGTTCAAATGGCTCTGAGCACTATGCGACTTAACTTCTGAGGTCATCAGTCGCCTAGAACTTAGAACTAATTAAACCTAACTAACCTAAGGACATCACACACATCCATACCCCGAGGCAGGATTCGAACCTGCGACCGCAGCGGTCGCTCGATTCGAGACTGTAGCGCCTAGAACCGCACGGCCACTCCGGCCGCCGAACCACTGACAGACGAGTTGCAGAAAGATTTTGTTGGGGACTATTTGGTAATTTGGGTCAATAAGTAGAAAATAGCATTCCATGTGCTAAGTGAACAGATTTGAGTCACCAAACCATAAAACTTCAGAGATTACCAGAATCAGAAAAAAGCTCTTTAGATTATAGGTATTAACGTTTCAGGACAATTTCATAGAGGTTTAGCGGGTAATATATATGTACTAATAGTGACTGACCATTTCCAAAAGTCGCCAAACCTACATCAGAAAATGAGTACTGTAGCTCAAGCCACGGCTAGTTTTCATAAATATGGTGCCTCTTTTGTTGATTTTATTTACTGCACTATGCAGTGCTATGTTGAATAGGACAGTGGAGAGACTATCCCCTTGCTTCACACCTTTATTAAAGTCAAAGCTTTCACTTTTCTGCTAAGGACCTTTACTTTTGCTCTTGTCTGTCATTGTCATTCTGATTAGTCTTATTAATTTACGCTGATGACATTGCTATAGTAGGAAGAAATACCAATACACTCCTAGAAACATACCGGGCAATGGAAACAGAACCCTTAAAAATTGGCCTCATAGTAAATGAAAACAAAACAAAATATATGGTGATGTCACAATCTTAGGCCAGAAGAACCCCCAAAAAACTAAACATCAATGGGAAATGCTGCAGTGGAGTGTCCTCTTTTAACTACTTGGGAGCCCTAATAACAAATGATAACAGTATTGGTAAGGCTATAAGGGAAAGAATACAAGCAGGAAACAGAGCTTACTTTGCAAATATGCAGATTTTCAAAAGTAGCCTTGTTACAAGAAAAACTAAATTGCTAATATATAATTCCCTAGTCCGCCCAGTTATCACATACGGCTCAGAGCTATGGACGTTGACAGAACACGATGAAAATGCTCTAAGAAGCATTGAGCGGAAAATACTACGCAAAATCTATGGGCCAATAAGGAAGGAAGAAGGCTGGAGAATACGTTACAATGCCGGATTACAAGAGTTAATACAAGGCAGGGACAGAGTAAAATTTGTGAAATCACAGCGAATACGATGGCTAGGGCACTTGGAGAGAATGGCAGAGGATAGAATTTCAAAGAAAATGATGAAAGGTATGATCCATTCAGTTAGGCGAAAAGGGAGACCTAGAAGAATATGGATCGATGAGGTAATAATGGATATCAGCAATATGGGAGTCCGGGGGTGGAAAAGAGCAGCAAATAACCGAGAAGTGTGGAGGAGGATTGTTGAAGAAGCCAAGGCTTACCAAGGGCTGTAGAGCTACTGAAGAAGAAGAAGCTCAAGCCACGGTTAATAACTAGCTGCTTAGGTTTGGTGTACCAGAAACTATAGTGACATATCATGGAACTAATTTTGTGTCTGATCCGATGAAGCGTTATATTGTGCATTGTAAGTAAAGGTAATGCGCACTAGTTAGTTCTATCCACAAGTCATCCAGAACGAGTACACCATACCAGTTTGCAAAACCATTGAAAGAAGTTCGCCAATGAGTGAAACGTGCAAACACAAAAGCATTGGAGCGTCAAGAGCGGATTGAGCAGGGTACAAGTAAATCGCTCAGTTTGTAAATCCATATTCCCCAGTGGGAAAAACCGAGGAATTCTTGATGAAGTTTCATAGACCATACCAGGCAATGGAGATGACTTCACTGGCCAATGTCAAATTGCAATTACCGCTGAAAACATCGGTTCTACATGTTAATCGAGTTAAACCATTTAAGGGTAGACTTTATATATTACCACAGATACCTGTACAGTTTGAAACGTCCCCTTTGAACAATTGTACAAGACTGTGCGTAAACTGAGACACAATATTTGTAGCGCAACGCAATCTGACTTTCAAAAATCCCTACAAAAGAATGGCCCTGACTAACATTAACCTATACGTTTCACAAATCACTTACCTCACAAAAATCTTGGTTACTCGAACTACTGCAATACAGCGAGCACCACTACTGCCAGCTAAATAAAAGATTCAAACTACGGAAGGCACGAGTTACTGATAGGGATAGTTAGCAAATGAAAGATTTTAATAGAGAACAAACAATGTATTTACTTTAATGGTCATAATATATATAGCAGTTCATGACATCCATTCTTACAAAATTCAAACAAAACTCCGCCACCTCTCTCCCCACATCCACCACTGCTGGAGGCTCACCTCCAACTGCGCAGCGCTACGCGCTGTAACATCCAGCTGCCCAATACTACAATGGCGAGTATTACAACAATGCCAACCAGCTGCTGACTGCACATAGCACAGCCAGTGATTTTCATATAGAGAGCTACATGGCGTTACCAATAAAAAAAAACCTTGACAGCCTACTTACAAGTTACCAGAGAAAAATAAATTACCACATGAAACGAGAATAACATAGTACATACCTTATGAGCTTAGATCTAGGGATAAGTCATAAAAATTAAGCGCAGTGTACTGTGCTTAATTTGGTGTTGGGTTACCCAGATTTTTAGTTTGATACACAACAGCAGTTCCCCGCTCCGCCCATGAACCACGCCTCTTGCCGCTGGTGGGGAGGCTTGCGTGTCTCAGTCTACATCTACATCTACGTGGTTACTCTGCTATTCACAAGAAAGTGCTTGGCAGAAAGCTCAATGAACCGCCTTCAAGCTGTCTCTCTACCGTTCCACTCTCGAACGGCGCGCGGGAAAAACGAGCACTTACATTGTTCTCTTATTTTATCGTGATGATCATTTCTCCCTATGTAGGTGGGTGCCAATAGAATGTTTTAGCAATCACAGGAGAAAACTGGTGACTGAAATTTCATGAGAAGATCCCGTCGCGGCGAAAAAAGCCTTTGTTTTGATGATTGCCACTCCAATTCACGTATCATGTCTGTGGCACTATCTCCCCTACTTCGCGATAATACAAAACGAACTGTCCTTCTTTGTACTTTTTCGATGTCATCCGTCAGTCTCATCTGATGCGGATCCCACACCGCACAGCAATAGGGCGGACAAGCGTGGCGTAAGCAGTCTCCTTAGTAGACTTGTTGCACCTTCTAAGTGTTCTGCCATTAAATCGCAGTCTTTGGTTAGCTCTACCCACAACATTATCTATGTAATCGTTCCAGTTTAGGGCATTTGTAATTGTAATCCCTAAGCATTTAGTTTAATTGACAGCCTTCAGATTTGTGTGGCTTATCGTGGATTTATTTTAGTACTCATGTGAATACCTTGACACTTTTCTTTATGCAGGGTCAACTTTTCGCACCATACAGATATCTTATCTAAATCATTTTGTAATTCGTTTTGCTCATCTGATGACTTTCAAGACGGTAAACGACAGCATCATCTGCAAATAATCTAAGACGGCTACTGAGATTGTCTCCTATGTCGTTAATATAGATCAGGAACAATAGAGGGCCTATAACACTTCCTTGGGGAACGCCGTATATTACTTCTGTTTTCCTCGATAACTTTCCGGCTGTTACTACGAACTGTGACCTTTCTGACAGGAAATCACGAATCCACGCAGTTTGGTTAGAAGAAGTTTGTGAGGAACAGTGTCGAAAGCCTTCTGGAAATCTAAAAATATGGAATCAATACCACGCATTACTTCATGAATATAAAGAGCTAGTTGTGTTTCACAAGAATGATATTTTCTGAATCCGTGTTGACTATATGTCAATAAGTCGTTTTCTTCGTGGTACTTCATAATGTTAGAATACAGTACATGTTCCAAAACCCTATTGCGAATCGACGTTAGTGATAAGGTCCTGTAATTCAACGGTTTACTCCTACTTCCCTATTTGTGTATTGGTGTGACTTGAGTAATTTTCCAGTCTTTACGTCGGATCGCCGGCCGTTGTGGCCGAGCGGTTCTAGGCGCTTCAGTCTGGAACCGCGCGACCGCTACGGTCGTAGGTTCGAATCCTGCCTCGGGCATGGTTGTGTGTGATGTCCTTAGGTTAGTTAGGTTTAAGTAGTTCTAAGTTCTAGGGGACTGATGACCTCAGATGTTAAGTCCCATAGTGCTCAGAGCCATTTGAACCATTTTACGTCGCATCTTACTGTGAGCGGTTGTATATGAGGGGCTTATTTCAATAATGGTGCAAGTCCATTCCCTGCACTTTTCTGTCTACAATGCTTCTGAAATTAATGAGCCAAACAAACAGAAAGAAAGGTTCATCTGTAGCAAGAAGCCATATGCTTGAATATTTCTGGTATCTCAACTGCAGATTTTTCAGCGCTCATTTAACTTTAAGACTCTGTATGTCAATATGAACAAAAATTGAGTTGTACCACTATTGAAATAAGCCCTTCATGTAATTGTAATATAGATAGCCAAACCGCAGGTGCAACCACAACGGAGGGGTATCTGTTAAAGAGGCCAAACAAGTGTATGGTTCCTGAAGGGGGACACCAGCCTTTTCAGTGATTGCAGAGACAACAGTCTGGATGATTTGATTGATCTGACCTTCTAACGTCAACAAAACGGCCTCGCTGTTCGGGTACTGCAAACGGCCGAATGTAAGGGGAAACTACTGCCATAATTTTCCCGAGGGCATGAAGTTTTACTGTAGGGTTAAATGATGGTCGAGTCTCTGGGCGGAAACTACTCAGAGGGATGTATTTATCAGGAGAAACAAAACTGGCGTTCTATTGATTTAGAGTGGAATGTCAGATCTTTTAATCGGGCAGGTAGATTAGAAAATTTAAAAAGGGAATAGGATAGGTTAAACTTAGGTATAGTGGGAATTAGTGAAGTTCGCTAGCAGGAGGAACAGGACTTATGGTCAGGTGAACACTGGGTTATAATATAAAATCAGATAGGGGTAATGCAGGAGTAGGTTTAGTAATGAATAAAAAAAACGAATGTGGATAAGCTACTGTGAACACCACAGTGAACTCTTTATTGTAGCCTAGACAGACAGAAAGCCCACCACTGTAGTATAAGTTTATATGCCAACTAGCTCTGCAGATGATGAAGAGATTGAAGAAATATATGATGAGATAACAAAAATTATTCAGATAATTAAGGGAGACGAAAATTTAATCGTCATGGGGGACTGGAATTCAATAGCAGAAAAAAGGAAGAGAAGAAAAAGTACTAGGCGAGTACTGACTGAGGGAAAGGAATGAAAGAGGGAGTCTCCTGGTAGAATTTTACACAAAGCATTATTTATCATCGCTGACACTTGAAAGAAGGTTGTATATGTCGAAGAGACCTACAGACACCGTAGGTTTCGGACCGATTATACAATGGTAACTCAGAGATTTTGGAGCCATATTTTAAATTGTAAGATATTTCCACGGGCAGGTGTGGACTCTGAGCGCGATGTCTTAGTTATGAAATTGATAGGAATTTGACGAGCTGTGACCTGCATAAATTGAAAGAACCAAAGGTTGTAGAGAGTTTCAGAGGGAGCATTAGGGAACGATTGACAAGAACAGTGGAAAGGAATGCAACAGAAGACAAATCGGTAGTTTTGAGAGATGAAATAGTGAAGGCACCAGAGGATCAATAGGTAAAATTCTAGGCCTAGTATAAATACTTCAGTAACCCAGGAGGTACTGAATTTAATTAATGAAAGGAGAAAATATAAAAATTGAGTAAATGAAGCAGGCGAAAGGGAATACAAACGTCTAAAAACTGAAATTCACAGGTAGTGCAGAATGGCTAATCAGGAATGGCTGGAGGATAAATGTAAGGATTTATAAGTATATATCATTAGGGGAAAGATAAATGCCGCCTACAGGAAAATTAAAGAGGCCTTTGGAGAAAAGAGAACCATTTATGTGAATATCAACAGCCCAGATGGAACACCAGTCCAAAATAAACAAGAGAAAGCAGAAAGGTGGAAGGAGTTTATAGAGAGAGGGTCTATACAAGGGAGATGTACTTGAAGGCAATATTGTGGAAATGGAAGAAAACATAGATGAAGAAGGGGTTTGGGAGATATACTGCGGGAAGAATATGACAGAGCACAGAAAGACCTAAGCCGAAACAAGGTCCTGGGAGTAGACAAAATTCCGTTACAACTACTGATAGTCTTGGAAGACTCACCCATGACAAAACTCTTCCATCTGGTGAGCAAGATGTATAAGAAAGGCGAGATATCCTCGGACTTCAAGAAGAATATAATAATTCCAATTCCAAAGAAAGCACGTGCTGACAGGTGTGAAAATATTGGACAATCAGTTTAATAAGTCACAGTTGCAAAATACTAACACGAATTCTTTACTGAAGAATGGAAAAACTGGTGGACAATGTTGACTGGAATATTCTCCTACAAATTCTAAAAATGGCAGGGTTAAAATACAGGGAGCGAAAAGCTATTTACAATTTGTACAGCAACCGGATAGCAGGTGTAAGAGTTGAGGGGCATGAAAGGGAGCAGTGGTTGAGAAGGTAGTGAGACAGAGTTGTAGCCTATCTCTGATGTCATTCAATACGTATATTGAGCAAGCAGTAAAGGAAATAAAAGAAAAATTTAGAATAGGAATTAAAGTCCAAGGAAAAGAAATATAAACTTTGAGATTCGCCAATGACATTGTAATTCTGTCAGGGACAGCAGAGGACTTGGAAGAACAGAATGGACAGTCTTGAAAGGAGGATATAAGATGAACATCAATAAAAGAAAAACGAGGATAATGGAATATAGTCGTATGGAATCAGGTGATGCTGAGGACATAGATTATGAAATGAGATACTTAAAGTTGTAGGTGAGTTTTGCTATTTGGGCAGCAAAATAACTTATGATAGTCGAAGAAGAAAGGATATGAAACAGACAGGTGATGGCAAGAAAAGCGTTTCTGAAGAAGAGAAATTTGTTAACATCGAGTATAAATTTACGTGTCAAGAAGTCTTTTCTGAAAGCATTTGTATGGAGTGCAGCAATGTATATAAGGGAAGCATAGACAATAAATGTTTAGACAAGAAGCTTTTAAAATGTGGGACTACAGAAGAATGCTTAAGATTAGACGGCTAGATGATATAACTAATGAGGAGGTGCTGAATAGAATTGGGGACGAAAGAAATTTGATGCATAAACTGACTAGAAGAATCAGTCGGTTGATAGGACACATTCTGAGACGTCAAGGGATCTTTAGGACTGGAAGCAAGCTTGGGGAGGTAAAAATAGTACTGGGAGACGAAGAGATGAATACAATAAGCAGATTCAGAAGGATGTAGGTTGCAGTAGTTACTCGGAGGGGAAGAGGTCTGCACGGGATAGACTAGCATGGAGAGCAGCATCAAACCCGTCTTTGGACTGAAGACCACAACAACATAGTAGTTTCCTGTGAGACAACAAGATGTTACCGTACTGTAACCATAGAATGAAGTGCAAACGACATGAACGCCGGTGATCCTACTGTTCGGGTATTAAAAGGTAGTGGGGATGGAAAATTTATGCCGCAGAGGAGAGGCTCTGCTCTACATCGTAATTCGTAATGTCCAAATTGATTCTGTTGTTACAGGGTCCATACTACTCAGTCAAGCTCTCTCTAGTCGTTGTTGTGTCTTACTTAGTGTCTCTTATGTGGCGTTACAGGAATTACGAAGGTTGTTCAGTCTGCATTGTTCTAACTACTTTCCAATGAGTTGTTCGCAGTATCTCTTAAGAGTGGCGAGATGGGTGTTTTCCCTGACCCAGTGACGGTGTTCAAATATTTATGCTTCCCAGCTGGCGGCTGGTGACACTTTGCATCACGGAAACACGCCTACTGTTAGCACTTAGAAAAAATTGCTACTCTCACATTCCCTTACTAGTTTTGTCACATAACATTCGTCCCCACTTTAACAAAATTCGTCCCAAATTTTATCCTTATCTTACATATTTACATATTCTTTGATTCTTTTGTTTCTTTGATTACAGAAAATCTTATCCCAGTTTAACATCATTTTTATGGCTTGATTTTTTGTTCATTTTACTCTTAAAAGAATCTCTTACTTACTAGTATGAATCCATTCCAAAAGAATTTCATGATTAGTTGTTTCCTTTGCATGATTTATTCTCCTTCTGGGGCAAAAGTAGGGTATGGAAATAGAAACTGGTATCATCATGACTCTAGTTGTTGATTCACTGCTTGTTACTATAGTTTGTTAACACTCCTCTTGATATCTCCCAACATACTGTAACATTTTCTCTTCCGAAATTTGACCTTCTTATGCGTTTAGGAAGGTTGGGTTTTGCGTGGGTAACACACTAAAAGATATCCAGACAACAGAACATTGGTTGTGTTCCTGTATTTATTGTGGTACCTGTAATTTTGCAGGAAGCTGAAACTGTGTTCTGACCGCATCACAGGTGATTCCATTTACTATTGATCTCCTTTGCTTTAACTCTAACTTTTCCACATCCATAAATATATTATCGTTGTGGCAATTTACCATTACTGTTTCCGAACATAGAATATTACCGATGACTACCAATTCTCTGAAAATGTGGCTGTGTCATTTACACTACGTTTTTAGACTCTGGCTCTTCCGTATTCCCTAGGAACAACTGAATTTCAAACGATCGCTTGTCAATTCAAACCACCTGTGCTGGACAAATGGTGGCTTGACACATTTGTTAACATTCCCTATTGTAACTCTGATATTGAAATCTTAACCAGATTTTGCCAGAATCCTCGCAGGTTATTGTTGAAGTAAAATTAGTTAGTAACAGGAATAAATAAATTCATTTAATTACTGCTACTTATCGAGTTTTCTTACTTTTGCCTCGTTCCTCGTGCTTGCCAGTCTTGTGCTCGTCATACTCATCTGTCGGGAGACTTGTTGACTTGTCTGACTTGCGTTCGTACTGCTTCTATCTTCGTCCACACTACTCCAGTTGCTTGCCAGGCGTTGGCTCGTGAGGATCGGCACCGCACTCGCAGTCCTGGCCAGTGCCAGTTTCATAATTTAAAAAATGGACGAAGTGGTTGTAGTAAGTGCCAGCTTCCTTGTGATGTGCCTTTTAGCTGAGGTAGAAGATAGAAGAAGATGCTACAAAGACCCAAGAAAACGCAGGTGGTGGATGATGTATGCTGATGTCGGCTGCCAAGATCGAATTTCAGACGGTGGTGTTTTCCGAAGTACATCTTTTTTTAAGAATATCGCCTTTTTTTCCCGGACGATCGTACCCTCTCAGATAGAAAAAAGTACTCTATGTTATTGGGGTATAAATTAAATACGAATGCTTCTACATGATCAAGAACTTTGAACAGCTGCTAAATGAGGAAGATTGACTGACTACATGACGAATTGCCCTAAATCCTTAGATAAAATCACAGATGATATTCGAATATCATGCTTAGCATGACCATAACGCCACCAGTACCAGTCGGACACATCAAGCACTATCTGACGCACATTTCTGATTTTATCGTCGACTTCAGTTATGCTCACACACACATACCGACCACGCTTTCTCCTCGACCTAAAGATTTTTACACCCCACTGCTTCGTTACATCTCCAGCAACAATATCGAACTCAGACATCAGTCACAGTCTTAATATATACAGTAGCGACACTTGGAACTGCTGTGAAAGTTGTTACCATTTGACAGTTCAAGTGACACTAGCACCCCTAGCGGCCAGAAAGCTCGCCTTCCTCTGACGGCAGATGCGACGTAAAAATAATGTTTGTTTTTAATTCGTTTTGTACGCAATTTACAAAATAGTTAGTATATTTTTGCGTCGCAAGTGTTAGGAGAACAGCGAGAGACATAAATGATCGTGAAACATAAGTAAACAGAGCACGAGCTATTGAATGAAGTGACATAAGCTGCAACATATTCCTGAAGAAATAATTAAGAAGTAGCATATAATCGCACTTATTCCACTGAAAGTAAGAGAATACACACTGTATATCCCACATATGAAGTATATAGATGATCTTCCTTGTGTAAAAATGAAGCGACACAGGACTTTCCATTACATTCTGCTTTGCAGAAAGCCTGCTTCAAAAATACAATTTCCATCTTATTCTTTGTGGTATAAGATTATCTCAATAGAAAGCATGACTGTTTTAAAACTTTATTATGTCCCATTGATACATTTGACGAAAATAAAATTAACTGAATGAGTCAGTCCTAACACTTCAGCAACCCAAATGAGCCAGCTTCATCACTTTTTTATTTCTTCTCTTGCTCCTACAGACTAAGTCTTGATTGCTGAATTTAACAATGTAAAAGAGCTTCACTTTCACAAACAGTCTTATTAACAGCAGCTTGGTTTCAGCACAGCACCCAGGTGGAAAATTGGGGATGTCCATCTACATGTTCACAAAGAAAGCACCACAATTACTTATGTGAGCATATTCATCAAAAGTAGAAGTCATCTTAGTCTCACAATGAGTTAAATATTCTTTGACATCTTCTATACAAATAAATAGGCTTCCAAAGTTGCATTCATAGCTTTTAAAATGACAATAAACTTTGTCATTTGCGTCTAAGTCTTGGCTGCCATCTACAAGTACTGTCCTACATTTATAACAGTCATGAATTGTAAGCAGTTTCTTTAATACATAACCAAACACGTATCTCATGCTGTTTGCCTCTCTGAGGTCAGTTTAGACTTCCACATTTGGTAGTCTGATCACTGAACCCCTGTCACTGATCTCCAACAGTGATGAAACAAGTAATTTGGGCGCTGCTTTCATATCCACTATTGTCTGACCCCAGTTGATCCCCTCACAATTGGAGGTAGCTGCACTGTGCGTGTTCATTAATTTGCTTAAAGCACAATTATTGAATGCAGCACAAAACTGTCGTGGTGATGGGTTGTTACAAAAACCGCCTTTATGCCTTATCACTGAGAAAAAGTTTTCCAGTGGATCTTGATTAATTTTGCGTGGTAATAAATATAACTTGGTTCCATCCACAACATCATCAACAAACATGTTCAAAGCGCTTCTGTTACCCAGAAGTCCTTTAACACACTTAATCCTAGATGAAAAATCTTTCCCATCAACATCTACAAATTTCCATGACTGTATCCATGGCTTCAGTGTCTTTAATATTTCCAAATGTCTCGAGTCACTTGTAATACAGTTCCTTAAGGATACAGGCCCTTTAACACTATATGCATTAAATATGTCAAAAATATCGTTTACTTTTTGTCAAAAATCTGCAGTAGCAGTAGCAGATGCTGATATGGTGCCACAAGTAACAAGTGTCTCAATGCCTGCTGCTACTGTATGACTCAACACATGAACTGCAGTGCTTACCTTCATTTTTGAAAATGCTGGCAGTTGGACTGCTCTTTTAGTGAGCTTGAGGGCCAACTTGTACTTCCTTTCACAATAACTTGGGTACAACTGACAAATGTCCTTCCATGAAGCAGTGCCAATCCACCCTTCATCTGTTGTGTGTATAATGTAATACCTGAATAAATTATTACGTATGATTTTTATCAAGTGTGGGGTGTCATAAAAAAGTAGATCTTACTCCCTCCGTGTGCTAAGCTTGGATTAACTGGTGTGATACCCAGTCTATGCCTCCACTCCACAAAATTCGAGCCTTGGTCAGTCACACATGTTTTTACAACCAAACCAGTCTCTGTAAGTTTTTTGTGCAACTTCAAAAAATATGCGCGTCAGATGGGTGGCTCCTACTGGTCCTTTGGAAAAATAATATACTAATGGCTGTTTAAAATTTGAGAAGATGCCGTTAATCATTATAACTAATGCAGTATTGGCAACCACAGATGTACGTATGAAACCCATGTCTTCAAATCCAATAACACGATCCCTAGAGCTGTCATATATCGAATTTTCCATTAGTGACATCTCATCCATAGACAAATTAACAATTATATCAGTTTCTGGTAACTGCTGCACTTTCTGCTTCAAAAGATTAAATATGTTATTATTTATCCCACAATTTAATTGTATATCTTCCACATACATTTGTAAGGTACGTACGGATGGAAGGCTAAAACAGTGTGATAAAAAACTGTATTCCCGAGTACTATAATACAACAAATTAAGTGCAAATAATTTAGTTTCATCTTTCCATCTCGGACCACGTTTTCCATTCAATGGTATACTGATTTGGCTTATCAATAAATCCAGAGCATCTTTTTTCAAGTACTTGCAATCAATACTTTTTAAAATGAGCTTGTCCTTTTGTACTTGTGTCCTGTGACGTTGTGGTTGCATTTATTCTTACGATGGGCACTTTCCTTGTCACGTAGTAGTTTTGTACGAAGTATAATGATTTGCACGTTTTCACATTACACACGATTTTCCAAGGCGCGGATACTTTCACGTAATCTAAGCATTTCATCTTCAAAAGATGTCTGTGTTGCAGATTCCATTGTTAGTGATTTTATATCTGTCTCTAGTGCAGTAACACTTGTGGTAGCTATTTCTTGTGTGTCAGGAGACAGTTTTATTGTTTTTGCAGTAACACTTTCACGTTTCAATGGCAATTTTCTCCTCATCGTCACTAGTTGTGGATTATCGGCGCGTCAAATAACGTAGAAACTGCATTCCATACTAATGTCTTCTTTTCCGTGCACATGAACTCGTTTGACTCGAAATGTAATGCACAAAACTTCACGTTATTGTACAAATAAAGGACATCTTTTTGCAGCAGGTCCTGTCTTCTACTATTTATTAACCATTTCTTGCTCCTAAGAAAGAAAAACAAATTCAGTAATTCAATACAGTTTAGCAAAAATTGTAAATAAAGAGCGCTCTAATGTGATGTTTCACACCTCTCATGGTCCTTAGGAGACCTGAAGAATGACAAATGTGGTGTCTTCTTCCTATTATTACTGCAATTTATTGCGCTACATACGCTGCCTTTCGTAAAAACCATCTAAAAAATGAATATAAAGGTTACTGTTTACATTTACTGAATACAGTATTCAGCAGCGTAGCTTCTCCACCGCTTGGGGTGCTGTTGTCGCTGTGTATAACAAAAATCAGTGATAGTGTCGCGACTGTATATATTAGACTGTGCATCAGTCCAAGCTGTGGTCCACGGTTCTTCCCTCCAACGTCCGGGCAACATGATACCACGTCGCAAACGGAAAATTCGCCACAAATCAACGTCTCCACGCCATCGGACTAACGGACTTTCCACTTTGTTCCACCTCATGGATGACAATGTCCACCAACTGACTTGCTCTGCCTCAGGTGACGTCTGGAAACTTGGCCGACAGTTCGTTGCCCGTTACCTCCGCGTTCCGCCGGACTCGATTGACCCATGGACTTTTATCTATCCTGAGGATACTTATTTCCCCTCCACCAAAAATTCTGCGATTGTATGGGTCAAGGATGGACGATCACCTTCGCGTATAATGCTAGCGACAAATCACGCCTTGATTTCTGGCAGTACTTACAGACCGCTCACAGTGAAATTGAGCACCAACCGTGCTACCGCGCCTTCTTCGCCAATTACCTAAACGCGATCTTTACGTCACCGCTCAGTTGGATGTTGCCACACGCCCGTACAGGACCTGCAACATGCGGTTGTGCATTATCCTGCTGAAATGTAGGGTTTCGCAGGGATCGAATGAAGGGTAGAGCCACGGGTCGTAACACGCCTGAAATGTTATCGTCCACTGTTCAAAATGCCATCAATGCGAACAAGAGGTGATCGAGACGTTTAACCAATGCCACCCCATACCATCACGCCGGGTGATACGCCAGTATGGCGAAGACGAATACACGCTTCCAATGTGCGATCACCGCGATGTCGCCAAACACGGATGAAACCACCATGACGCTGTAAACAGAACCTGGATTCATCCGAAGAAACGACGTTTTGCTATTCGTGCACCAGGTTCGTCGTTGAGTACAGCATCGCAGGCGCTCTTGTCTGTGATGCGGCACCAAGGGTAACCACAGCTATGGTCTCCGAGCTGATAGTCCATGCTGCTGCAAACGTCGTCGAACTATTCGTGCAGATGGTTGTTGTCTTGCAAACGTCCACATCTGTTGACTCAGGGATCGAAACGTGGCTGCACGAGCCGTTACAACCATGAGGATAAGATTTCTGTCATCTCGACTGCTAGTGATACGAGGCCGTTGGGATCCAGTACTGCGTTTCGTATTACCCTCCTGAACCCATCGATTCCATATTCTGCTAACAGTCATTGGATCTCGACCAACACGAGCAGCAATGTCGCGATACGATTAACCGCAATCGCGATAGGCTACAATCCGACCTTTATCAAAGTCGGAAACGAGATGGTGCGCATTTCTCCTCCTTACACGAGGAATCAAAACAACGTTTCACCAGGCAACGCGGGTAACTGCTGTTCGTGTATGAGAAATCGGTAGAAAACTTTCCTCATGTCAGCACGTTGTAGGTGTCACCACCGGCTCCAACCTTGTGTGAATGCTCTGAAAAGTTAATCATTTGCATATCACAGCTCTTCTTCTTGACGGCTAAATTTCACGTCTGTAGCACGTCGTCTTCGTGGAGTAGTAATTTTAATGGCCAGTAGTGTATTTCACAGCTGCCGTCGTGTCCGCTCCACTGTTTTTTCCGAGAAGACACGTGGCTGTCGCTCTCTGTCGCGCGTTCTGCAGCGACAGGATTCAAACACGTTTGAATTCAAACGTCGCCAGTTGCAGCGAGAGACATGTAGCGACACAGATGTCGCTCACGTAGGACACTTCCGTAACTATACCTGTGGTTGTGTTTTGTCGCCTGAAGCTGACGCTCGCTGAAGGTCGCACGTAGGACGCGGCCTAAGCAAATACTAGGTACGCTCGTGGCGCCAGTACTTTGTTTTCGTAAAGTTTTGGTCAGTAGAGGCACAACTAGGATGTACCTCGATAATGCAATGCTTAGCAAGCTGTCTCTGGTCTGGCCTATGATACAAGAAGCAACAGACGTGAGATCTTAATTAACCAAGAGGGATTTCAATGGCTATGCTGTTGAGAAACAAATAGTTTAAGAATTACGGATTTTTTTTTTTATAATTCATGAACAGCCAATGATACTCTCTGCTCCCAGGTTTGCTAGCAGAACTGGTAAAGGCTGCCAGTCTTGCTTGCGAGTTGAAAGCAGAGCCCCCATTTGCAGCATAGTAGACAGAACCGATTGCGGACCTCTGGTGCAGAGGCGAGTTTAGGGTCTAAATCAGGGGCTCAGACGGTTCTGCGACCGTGTAGGCTGCAGATTCTTCAACTTGGTCTTTGGGCAGTTAGGTTTCGGTTTGCGCTGAATAAGTCAGAAGCCCACTACACATAGGAGGCCGCTACACAGATAGCAGGGGCTGTGTGATGTGGACTGGGCGGTTTTTAAGGTTAGTGGGTCTCGGGAAAAAATAAAAAGGCTTCAGTATCAAAGGGTGCAAGTCGAACACAGGAAGAAGGTAGAGCCAGGAACCATCTGTATAACAGTTGTAAACTGTCGTAGCTGTGTTGGGAAAGTACCAGAGCTCCAAGCGTTAATAGAAAGCACTGATTCTCAACTCTTTATAGGTACTGAAAGCTCTCAATAGCTGGGGATCAGTTCAGTGGAAATTTTTGCGAAGGTCATAATGGTGTTCTCAAGGGACAGGCTAAAAACAGTTGGCGGTGGCGTATTTTTTGCTGTTAGAAACAGTTTATCTTGTAGCGAAATTGAAGTAGATAGTTCCTGTGAGTTATGGGCAGAGGCCATTCTTGGCAACCGGAATAAAATAATAATTGGATCCTTTACCGATCTCCCAACTCGGATGATACAATTTAGAAGGGTTCACAGAAAACGTGAGATTAATTTCAAACACATATCCGACTCATAGAATTATGGTTGATGATGACTTTAATTTACCCTCGGTATGTTGACAAAAATACATGTTTAAATACGGAGGTTCGCATGAAACATTATCCGAAATTATGCTAAACGCATTCTCTCAAAATTATTTCGAGCAGTTAGTTCGTGAGATCATGAGAATAGTAAACGATTGTGAAACGATTGTGAAAACACGCTTGATCTCTTAATAACAATCCTGAGCTAATAAAGAGCATCAAAAGGAATACAGGAATCACTAAACGCAGAGTTATCGTACCGAGATTGAATATCGTTATCCCCAACTCCTCTAAAAGCTGACGAAAAATATACCTATTGAAAAAAAAAACAAATAAAAATTTACTTGACACCTTCCGGAGAGACAATCTCAACTCCTTCCAAATTAACAACGAAAATGTAGACCAAGTGTGGCTTGAATTCAAAGAAATAGTATCGACAGCAATTGAGAGATTTATACCAAATAAATTAACAAACGAAGGAGCTGATTCTCCTTGGTACACAAAACGGGTCAGAACATTGTTGCAGAAACAACGAAAAAGCATGCCAAATTTAAACGAGCGCAAAATATAGAAGCTTGGGATAGATGCCTGTAACAGTTACCACAACGAAACTTTGTCTCGAAAATTGGCAGAAAATCCAAAGAGATTCTGATTGTATATAAAGTATGCTAGCGGCAAGAGACAATCAATGCCTTCTCTGCGCAACAGCAATGGAAATACTATCGACGATAGTGGTGCCAAAGCAGAGTTACTAAAGACAGCCTTCCGAAATTCCTTCACCAACGAAGACTGAGTAAATATTCCAGAATTATCAAGAACAGCTGCCAACATTATTATCTTAGAAGTAGATATTCTCGGAATAGTGAAGCAACTCAAATCACTTAATAAATGCAAGTCCTCCTGTCCAGACTGTATACCAATTACGTTCCTTTCAGACTATTCTGATGCAGTATCTCCATACTTAACAATCATATAAACCGCTCGCTCGAGGAAAAGATCCGTACCCAAAGATTGGAAAGTAGCACACTTCACACCAATATTCAAGAAAGATAGTAGGAGTAATTACCAAATTACAGGCTCGTATCATTAACGTCGATATGCAGCACCATTTTGGAAGATTCGTTGTATTTGAACATTATCAATTACTTCGAAGAGAACGGCCTGTTGACATACAGTCAAGACGGGTTTGGAAAACATCGTTCTTGTAAAATACAACTACCTCTACTCACACGACGTATTGAGTGCTATTGACAAGGGATTTCAAATTGATTCAGTATTTCTAGATTTTCAGAAGGCTTTTGACACTGTACCACAGCAGCGGCTTGTAGTGAAATTGCGTGAATGCGGAATATCGTCTCAGTTACGTGAGTGGATTCGTGATTTCCCGTCAGAGAGGTCACAGTTCGTAGTAACTGATAGAAAGTTATCGAGTAGAACAGAAGTGATTTCTGGCGTTCCCCAACGTAGTGTTACAGGCCCTCTGCTATTCCTTATCTATATTAACGATTTAGGGGACAATCTGAGCAGCCGTCTTAGATTGTTTTCAAATGACGCTGTCATTTATCGTCTCATATAGTCATCAGAAGATCAAAACAAATTGCAAAACTATTTTAAAAAGATATATGTATGGTGCGAAAATTGACAATTGACCCTAAATGATGAAAACTGTGAGGTCATCCACATGAGTGCTAAAAGGAATCTGTTAATCTTCGGATACACGATAAATCAGTCAAATCTAACGGCCAGAAATTCAACTAAATAGCTAGGAATTACAGTTACGAACAAATGAAAATGGGAAAAACACATAAAAATGTTATGGGGAAGGCAAAACAAAGAATGCGTTTTATTGGCAGAACACTCACAAGATGCGAGAGATCTGCTAAAGAGACTGCCTGCACTACGCTTGTCCGTCCTCTTTCGGAGTACTGCTGTGCGGTGCAGGATCCTTACCGGACAGGATTAATGGAGTACATCGAGAAAGTTCAAAGTAGGGCATCAAGTTTTGTATTATCGAGAAATAGGAGAGAGAGTGTCATGAACATGATGCAGGATTTGGGGGTGGACATAATTAAAACGAAGTTGTTTCTCACTGTGTCGCGATCTCCTCACGAAGTTTCAATAACCAATTTTCTCCTGTGAATGCGAAAATATTTTGTTGACACCTACTTACACAGGGAGAAATGATTATCATGATAAAGTAAGTGAAATCAGAGTTCGAGCAGAAAGATAAAGGCGTTCGTTTTTTCCGCGCTGTTCGAGACTAGACAAATAGAGAATTATTGTGAAGGTGGTTCGATGAACCCTCTACGAGGCACTTAAGTGTGATTTGCAGAGTATCCATTTAGATGTACATGTGGATGAATATTTTAGTTTCAAGCCGATTCACTATACACTCCGAGGAATTACTGTTTAGGTAGGAAGCACGCCTACGTGTTAGAGCGTAAATAACATTATCGGGGCGTATGTACAGAGGGCACCGAACAGACCTCGCTTACGATAGTCATATCGGCTGCTGACACAACTTCATGTGACCGCCCCTTGCTCAGTTTGACGGAGATTAAGACATGTTTCTTCGTAAGCTAGACTGCTACCTCAGGAGTAAAAAAATGTACGCTACATGGGAATATAAGGTCGAATGTTGTTAGTTTCAATAAAAAGTTTCTGTGTGTGTAACCACTCATGTTGAAATTTGCACAGAGATAATAGCTAGTATTGTAAAACACCATGATGCTGGCCTTCGAAAATGCAGCCTGGTTTGTATCCTTGAAAAAGTAACGAGATTTGGAGAAAGGAGTTTCTTTTCTGCCGTCTTTTAACATAGCGATGATCGAAACATTGACGGACTTTGTTAGTAAATTTAATCCTATTTAAGCAAAATACAGAGTTTTTCCACAGATTACAACCCACCTAATGGGTACCGCAAATATTAACTGTAAACATGGTGAAGACACAAGTAAAAGAAATATCTTCCATCCGGTTACAAAGTTAAACACCTTGCTATGTCATAAAACATGAAGGATTATCTTACCAAGTCTAAGTGATCATCTACGTCTACATACTCTGCAATCTACTGTTAAGCGAATAGCAGAAGATACTCATTGTTAGCGTAGTACGACATGTTAGAGTTTATTCCCAATTCAGTCGCACATGGAGAGTGGGAAGAATGACTGATGATCCCTGTGTACATACACTTTCGTTGTATGTATATTTACACAGCGGCGTAGCTTGTGTTAGACAGGTCCTGTATCAAAATTTGTAGCGGAGCACTTTTTTTTTTACCTGACTGTGTCGAAGCTCAAATGGAGGGTACAGGTTTTCACAAAATAAACAGAAACTCTTATTTTGAGTAAAATAAATATTTATTGACTGTGTATAGGTTACATAGGTAAGTAATTATTGACAATTAATGCTACTAGGAGCCCTGTGTACACACACTTTCGTTGTATGTATATTTACACAGCGGCGTAGCTTGTGTTAGACGGGTCCTGTATCAAAATTTGTAGCGGAGCACTTTTTTTTTTACCTGACTGTGTCGAAGCTCAAATGGAGGGTAAAGGTTTTCACAAAATAAACAGAAACTCTTATTTTGAGTAAATTAAATATTTATTGACTGCGTATAGGTTACATAGGTAAGTAATTATTGACAATTAATGCTACTAGGAGCCAAGTTAGCCATACAATTCAAATATATACATTTCTCGAATACATATATACATTTCTCAAATGGAGGGTAAAGGTTTTCACAAAATAAACAGAAACTCTTATTTTGAGTAAATTAAATATTTATTGACTATGTATAGGTTACATAGGTAAATAATTATTGACAATTAATGCTACTAGGAGCCAAGTTAGCCATACAATTCAAATATATACATTTCTCGAATTTTTTTCCCGCAACTTACTTATTAAATCACCTACAGCTGAAGACGATTTTAGTTTTTCGAGATGTCCTGCTTCTATAGGCAGTCTGGAAGCCGTTCTTGGCTCATAGAAGTCCCAAGACAGTTTTTAATCAGTCATAATTTCGAAAAACTTCTTTCAGCTGTTGCAGTTTTAACAGGAAGGGTCAAAAATAGGAAACGTGCTGTTATTACGTCCAGAAAACTGGATGCAAGGCTATAGAATTTAATCAGTAAAAATTCCGTGAGTTCTTTAATGGAATGGATTTTCTGAATTTCAGTTCTAAAGCACATTTTCAAAGAAATTAATTGTTCATACAGATCAAGTGACATGTGTTTACTGTAATAGCAGTCAGTTTTCCCACTTCCTATTTTACTATTTCATTTGAAAATGATTAGGAGTTTCTCCAGTAGTAACACTTCGAATGTACTACTAAGGTCACAAGTAGGTGGCCTGGGCCGTCTGTGGCTCATATTGTTTGTGCAGGTTGCCTCCATCAGGGGCAGGTATGCACTCGGGAGCAAACCTATTGTTCTCCTTTGATTGACAGCTAGTTAAACTATTGTTCTGCTAAAATGATCCTTCCTTTTGATAGATAGGCACTTAACCTATTCTACTCACCCCCCCCCTCCCACCATCCACTCAGGAAACCTCCCCCCCCCCCCAGCTGGCCAAGCGGTTCTAGGCACTTCAGTCTGGAACCGTGCGACCTCTACGCTCGCAGGTTCGAATCCTGCCTTGGGCATGGATGTGTGTGATGTCCCTAGGTTAGTTAGGTTTAAGTAGTTGTAAGTTCTAGGGGTCTGATGACCTCAGATGTTATGTCCCATAGTACACAGAGCCATTTGAACCTCTCCCCCCCCCCCTCCCTCCCTAGCTGCTACAGTGCTACAGGTACACTGTCAGGTCTTAGTTATTGGAATAGCCCCTCTCACTCTTATCAATTTGATTGGCATGTACTTAATCTATTGTTCTCCCTTGATTGACAGGCTCTTAACCTATTGTTCTGCTAAAAGGATCCTTCCTTTTGATTGACAGGTCTCTAGCCTATCCTGTGCCATACAAAATCACTCCTTTTACATCATTTGTACATATACCGCTAAGACAAACAGCATAAGCACATGCACCGTAGGTATACTCATGGCACTAGATATTCCCCTCGAGGTTGGATGGTACCATGTATGTGATACTTCACGATATGAAACACAGCAATATCTCTTGCATTGCAGTACCACTCGCATAACTTAATTCCGAAGATATAGACTGGAAATTATTTCTCTAGAAACCCAAAACATCAGCAAGATGGAACGTGCTGTAAACCACTAAGTAACTAGAAATTTATCCCGTCTGGGAAGACCTTTACATGAAAACTTGAAAAAAAGATAGAGGAGACTGATATTTCCACTCGCGAATACCAGTGTCAAGGATGTACTAGATTCCAAATCACCCCTATAATTTACAAAATCAACCATGGTGTTTCTCATGTCTAGAGAACCACCAAATGTGCCTCCCACCTGTCTTTCACCTCCTAGATGCACACACCACAATCGATGTTCCCTAAACTAAATAAAGGTGCAAAATGTGCAGAAACACTCAAGCGGACAATTTACATGGGAGGGAATAGTGGTCCAGTGCAAACACACGTCCATATTGAATCTTCTCAAATTTCCACGCTATCATGAAAGCTCCCAACACATGTAAGTATTAGTTCACTATTCAGCCGTCTAGAGGACGACACCATTAAGTCAACTACATTCACACATTGCAACAACCCTCTGCATTTGTGTGGTCCCTGCCGTTAGTGGGAAACGTAAGTCATTCCCACCACTGGCCACAGACAGACAGAATCATCCTATTACATCAGTCACATATAAATTTGATCACTATACTTACAATTAAATCTTATGATTGCAGTTTCAGTTGAATGGTATACGACAATGAGCAAAGTATCGGAAATACACCCTGGTGACAGCTGTGGCTCTGGAAATAGAAATACCTGTAGCATTCTTATGACTTAACATTCACCTCCCTTCATCATCACAGTGGTGCACGTCAAATCCATACCTTCCTTACAACTGGACATAGTCATTTCCTTCACACATGTCTGAGCACAAACACTTACTTTATAAGCCTCATGCTCAAGGCAAACCTACCACACATCCTCTACTACTAAGTATAATATTTTGTCAATAACTGATTGCCAGCGATACGAAATAATACTGACCAAAAATCAACCATGGGTGACATGTATGTTAATTTTCTTGTGATTGGTACCAGTGTGTCCTAGAAAGAGAGGCGTAATCGTCTTACAAACAGCGAGCTGTTAAAAAACGCAACCATCACAAGCGGTCATGGTTCTATAGATGCATACAAGTATCCATGTTAAAAGCTATACCCACTTTACAAATTGAGGTACGACATTACCTCTGAATGAGGTGGTCTTTTGTCCAGACAAATACTGTAACACTGAATATAGATGGTGATCGCTGGAGTATATAGTATCAGACGAGCAGTGCAGTTACATGTCTCTGACTGTGCAAGCTAGTAATAAAATTACCCAATTTAGAAAGTGATTTGACTAAGGAACATGGTATGAAATAGGTATTTTGAGCCCCCTCAAGCCATGTCTGAGGTTCGGTGATATATCGACTGGGCTATAGGCGATGCTTGATTGAGAATGATAACAGACAGTGGATGATACGCTAATTGAGGTCATAATAAATGTACACTAGCTTTTCAGATGTCTAGTGCTATGCTATACGTTAGAAATGCTGTCTGGGATTTGGAGTCAAGTCTTCCCATTCAAACACATACCTGCATATGATCCTATGGAGAAGTCCTTTATTGATTACAGCCACTTATGAACCGTATTTCTGGCACTCTCGTATCGCGAAACGAGTAACCTTTCTCGAACCTACCTGCAACAGTAAATTCCAACCTAATTTTAGGTAGCTCCCATGCACCTTGCAACAGCTGCCATTTCTCCAGCTTTATGCATGTGCTCGTTCCAGTTTAAGTCGGAATTCAGTAGGAGTCACGGAAAATATATCTACCACCTTCTGCAACCACTGTAAAAACAGGGTAAGCTGCGTTTCTGCAACAGCACTGTGTTTTGGCCATTCAACGGAAACGGGAACTGTGAGAAGAACAAGGATTTTTGGTACTGCACTGTGGTGCATCCCCATACTACATACAAGTACTACAGATCTGCGTCCATTCACATCTATCTTCCCAACATGCTATCTTGGTTATGCTGTACCGCCCAACAGAGAAAAATTACGAACCATAAAAGCTCCACTAACTTCATCCAATAGGGAACTCGATAACATTTTTAGTGCATCTCTCTCCTCCCATATATCGAAAACAAATACTGCACGCATGCAGGTATCGAGGTCATGTGACGTTCCTATTAAATATACAAGTATTGATCAACTGCACAGACCACTTTAAAGTTTCATCACCTGTACTGTGGGAGGATGATTGTACCCCGAAAATTATGCTGTAAGTCGCAAGAGACGCTCCCTGTGGCCCTGTCTCATTGTCTGAAACATTGTTTTTCTGCTTTAACACGCTTTGTACACTACCAAGCATTTTGCTTTGCCACCACGACTTCGAGGTTTGTGTCAGGTTGTAAAGTAACATTAACATGCTCTGATCCATAGCATCTCGCAGAAAACTTGATGTCACTTGGTGTAATTCATTGAAACTACAATCATAAGATTTATTTGTAACTATAGTGATCAAATATAGTAGACTGTTGCAATGCGCGAATGTAGTTGACATAATGGTGTCGTCCTCTAGAGTATTTACAAGTGGAAATATCAGTCTCCTCTATTTTTTTTTCGAGTTTTGATGTAAAGGTCTTCCCAGATGGGATAAATTTCCAGTTACTTTAGTGGTTTACAGCATGCTCCATTTTGCTGATGTTTTGGGTTTGTAGAGAAATAATTTCCAGTCTATATCTTCGGAATATAGAGTGGTACTGCTATGGAAGCGATATTGCTATGTGTTTCATATCATGAAGTATCACATAAATGGTATGATATTCAGGAAAACAATGCGAAATTACATATGTTCTTGTAAATCACAGAGTCTGGAGATGTGTGTAAAAAAAACAAGCAAACAAGCAGGTTGGGTCCAGAAACAGTAACGCGTTTGTGCCGAAGGGAGCCGACCCCGAATGTGTACAACAGTTCTGATTGTGACTTCGATCCACTGAGGACACACTGGTCATGCGTTGGGAGTGGATGGCCATCAACCTCGAGGGGAATATCTAGTGCCATGAGTATACCTATGGTGCATGTGGTTATACTGGTTGTCTTATCGGTATATGTACAAATGATGTAAAAGGAGTGACTTTGTATGGCACAGGATATGAATTGTATGTTTACTATAGTGACTCAGTTGGAGACCAGTTTCATGCTCTAATATTCAAGCTCCTGTCCTCAGTGGGAGTGCAGTGCAGTTGAGTAAGAGTCTTTCCGCATTTGACGATATGTAGGGCACTGCAAGGTTTAATTATCGCTGCAATATGGCTGTTTGTGAAAATAGTTTTTTGCCTCTGAAAGTTTCGTCTTCAGGAAGAAAGAA
Organism: Schistocerca gregaria; assembly: GCF_023897955.1. Taxonomy (NCBI): domain Eukaryota; kingdom Metazoa; phylum Arthropoda; class Insecta; order Orthoptera; family Acrididae; genus Schistocerca; species Schistocerca gregaria. The sequence goes on along the minus strand of NC_064920.1, from coordinate 938,571,590 downwards.
AAAGGCGGGCAGTTCTTCCACACTGGCGGCATCAGTAATCCAGGAGATAAATTCGACAACAGCCATTCATAATGCTCCATTCATTCACAAGATGTCCTTCGTGCTGGGAAATAGGAGTCTCCACATATTGATGAGTACATCTGCAGTGTTGAAAGCAGGAAGGGTAACGCGTGATGGATGGGATGCAACGTTAAAACCACGAGGAAGAATGCATTCGACGTTATTCTGCGCTATTTTTGTAAACAGTTTCTGTTAGGCCAAGAATTTCCATGCTGACAAGCTGAGGCATCATGAAAGCTCTTACAAAGGCGAGCGTTAAGTATTTCTGGGCCGGCCGGGGTGGCCGAGCGGTTCTAGGCGCTAAAGTCTGGAACCGCGCGACTGCTACAGTCGCAGGTTCGAATCCTGCCTCGGGTATGAATGTGTGTGATGTCCTTAGGTTAGTAAGGTTTAAGTAGTTGTAAGTTCTAGGGGACTGATGACCTCAGAAGTTAAGTCTCATAGTGCTCAGAGCCATTTTTTGAACTATTTCTGGAACACTATACGATTTCCGAGAGGTCGACTTGGTTCTTATTTTACATAGTGATGTGACATCAGATGCGCTTGCGATGGTGTCTAGCTATGAGCGTGCATTTTGCAGTGATGCGTCAGCCACACTGGGCAGGGAAGCACGGCTAGACGCAGCTCGACTGGCCTGTTAGGATCGAGAGTAAGAGAAAGCAGCCTGTGCTATTTTGGGAACCAATGGAATATATTTCTATAGCGCTGGACCCCCATTCTGTGTCATCGCGCCAGCAACAGTGACTAAGTGAACACGTATTTCGACAGGAATTTCTCGGGTGTCAGGTATGAAAGGGATGCTGCTGCCTCATCCTTGCAGGGGGTGGGGGGGGGGGGGGGGCGCTCTGAACTGTCACCTGTGCATGGTTTGGCAGCTGACAGCCACGTTGTCACTTCTTGGGGCCCGCCGGTGCATCCTGACTCTTGGGAGCATATGCAGTAGCGTCCTGTGCAGTCCAGTACACAGGGGACGACAGATCTTTTGTTTAAACTATATTCCATCAATTTCACCGACCAATAGAATGCTGCAAATGAAAAGAAATCTACCACATACATGTGACGAATATCAAATCAATTAATTTGGATAATTTTTTTTATATCAATGTGGTGTTAGCAGTACTATAGTTAAGGGCAGGGTGTGCGTGAGTGTGTGACATGGAGTAGAACAGCAGGTTAAGAGTACAACACTATGTTAATTTGCATAATTTTTATGTAAAACGCAGTACAATAGATTAAGGGGGTGGGTGACAAAGAAGAATGCACCAGAAATGGCGTTCAAAAGCATGTGAAATTCGTAAAGTGTACCAGAAAAAACGTAACTAATTACTTAATTTTGTATCATAGGCGGTACAACAGTTAAAGGCAGTGGGGGTGACATGGAAAAGTACTTAACAGGACAATAAGTTAAGTATCAACAAAGGGGCGAATGTTAGGTTAAGACACCCAGAGTACAGTGCTGAACAGAGGGTTATGCAACATGTTTGCCCAGAGTTGTTTGCGTCTCTGTACATCACTGTACTACATTATTTACAAGTAGTTTGCAGGTATGTAGACTATTTACTGTGACCTCAAACACTTCAGGGTGAGTGTTTTGTATCAGTGTAATAAATACACTATGGGAAATCCATCCATAAATAAATTATTCCGAAATAAATAAAGTACACTCCTGCTTCAGCCGAGCAGCCCAGCACAGGCTGAGTCCTTTCCCCACCATTTTCAGCACCAGAGCGCCAGCTTGGGTTACGTCACGGGAGGGACGATGGTGCTCTCTGGTGGCGGTACTGAGTCCTAGGTCAGTTGGTCTCTGGATCTCATGGTGGACACACTGGATGGCAGTACTGCCTCAAATTGTGTAAATAAAGACTGCCTGCAAAATACTTACGTCCATGCTATCCAGGACAGCCTGAGCCCTTTTCCCGCCAGTTCCTAAGAAGAGACGGCAGTCGGATTACTTAGGTTAGTGGAGGTAGCCCAGGTAACTTTTTTCCTGTCATTTCCTTAGGTTAGTGGATGTAGCAATGGTGTGTTGCATTGTTCTGCTGAGATTTGAACTTCCCACTATTTTCTGGGGGAGTGGGGGAAGGGGTTAGGTTTAATTAAATAGTTAATCAAATTTATATCAAACGTATACCTGTAACAGCGAGAGGGAGGGGGTGGGTTGGAGGTTTCCTGGAGGGAGAGAGGGTGAGAGGGGACATTAGGTCAAGCACCTGTCAATCAAAAGGAAGGACCCTTTTAGCAGAAAAATAGGTAAAGGGCCTGTCAATCAAAGGATGACAATATGTTAAGTACCTGTCAATCAAACTGATAAGAGTGAGAGGGGCTATTCCAATAACTCAGACCTGAAAGTGTACCTGTAGCACTGTAGCAGCGAGGGGGGGGGGGGGTGAGGTTTCCTGAATAGTGGGTGGGGGGGGTGGAGGGGTGTGGTTAGAATAGGTTAAGTGCCTGTCAATCAAAAGGAAGGATCCTTTTAGCAGAACAATAGTTTAACTATCTGTCAATCAAGTGAGAACAATAGGTTTGCCCCTGAGTGCATACCTGCCCCTGATGTAGGCAACCTGCACTAACAAAATGTGCCACAGATGGCATAGCCAGTCCCACTGTCATAGAGGCTATGAAATCTTTGTTTAGTTTGAGAAATTAATATATCTAAACAGCAGCAGTACACATTGACTTTAAAGTACGATTCTGGGTCTGAAATTCTCTCACTCTCTGATAACTCATCGAAATATGGCTACGTCAACTTCTTTTATTTTTGATTGCAATTGTTACCCCCCCCCCCCCCACTCTTTTTCTAGGTCTCTCAGCTCATTTACCAATCCATGGAATGAATTTTGATATCTTATTTCGCTGATTCTTTTCAAAAGATTACCTAGGAAAATACTGGCTTTCTATAAGTCATTATTTTCATGCTGTAGAGCCATAGAAACTGGATTAATGATTTCAAATAATGAATAAAAAAAGAAGAAAAGCACTTAAAATCGTAGTTCTCTAAAATATTAATTGTAGTTTTATAGAATGGCTAGTGAGATAGCTTTTGAACGTAAAAGAAAGAGTTTGGTTGGGTTGTTTTGGGGGAAGAGACCAAACAGCTAGGTCATCATTCTCATTGGATTAAGGAAGGGCGGGGACTGAGGTCGGCCATGTCCTTTCAAAGGAACCATCCCAGCAATTGCCTGGAGCAATTGAGGAAAATCAAGGCAAACCTAAATCACGATGGCTGGGCGCGGGATTGAACCGCCGTGCTCCCAAATGTGAGTCCAGTGTGCTATATGAAAGAGGAATAACATGGAAATAGAAAGAGTGAATGGTGCTGTAGGCGAAAAAGCACAGGAGGTTTGAACAGATGGCAAGAATACATTGAATGTCTGTATAAGGAGAATGAAATACAAAGCGAAATTAAGGTTGGAGAGGAGCAATATGTGCCGGAAGTTGTAAAGGGATTACCATCTTGGAAGCAGAAGAAGAAAAGGCGCTGAAGGAGATGAAGAATAGGAAGACATGTGGAATTGATGATTTGCCAGCAGAATTGTTGAAGAGTCTGGGAAACAAGGCAAGAAAATAAATAATCTACCTCTGTAATGAGGTATATGACAAAGGGGAATTGCCTGAGGTCTTCCCTGCAACAGTAATGATACCAATAGAGAAAGAGAAAAACACTAAAAATGTGAAAAGTTTATGATCATAAGTCTAATTTTTCATGCAGCTGAAATATTGCTGAGAATGTTGAATAGAAAGCTATATGGCAAGCTGGATAGAGGGATTGCAGAGGAGCAGTGCGTATTTAGAAGAGGAAAAGGAACAAGAAATGCTATTGGCCTGTTAAGAAGTATAGGGGAAGATATATGGAAAAAGTTAGAGAAATCATTGCTGTTTTTATAGATTTAGAAAAGGCTTTTGACAAAGTTCGGTGGAACAAGTTGATTGACATTTTGAAGACGAAAGGAGTAGATTGTAAAGAGAGACGACTGATACAGAATCTATATTTACACCAGAAAGTCGGGATAAGGATTGGAAATGAAATGTCAGAAGGGAACTGCATTGGACGAAGTGTTAGACAAAGTTGTTGCCTTTGCTCACTGTTGTTTAATGCATACCTTGAAGAGATGATTGCAAAAGGCTTAGGTGAGAAAAGAGGAATATGTATTGGTGGAAAGAGAATGTATAAGATTTGATGATGACATGGTATTAGTGGCAGAAAGTGAGTAGACAGTGAATAACGTGCTGAAAAATCTGAACGAAGCTTTTGTGGAATATGGATATAAATAAACTCAGCGAACACAATGGGTATAGTCATCAGTACAAGACGCACTCTGTCTAATATTAAAATAGAACAATCTGCATTTAAGTATCTTGGAATCACAATAACTGAATACTAGAGATGTCACCATGGGGTGAAAAAGCGAACTGCCATAGCGAAGGAGGTATTCAACAGAAAGAGGAGGCTGTTATATGGCAAATTAAAAAAAGGGTCTAAGGAAAATGCTTGGCAAATGTTTTGTTTCGAGTGTGGGGCAGAAACATGGATGCTGAGACGAAAGGATGAAAAAAGTTCAGAAGCATCTGAGATGTGGATGTGGAGGAGAATGAAAATAATAAGGTGGATGGAAAGGGTGAGTAATGAAAGATTGTTGGAAAGGGTTGGTGAGACAAGATGTCAGCTGAATGTTATAAGAGAAAGGAAAAAGAACAGATTGGGACATTCATTGAGAAGGATGCTTTGGAAGGACTGGTTTGTGGGAGAAGACTGAGAGGAAGGAGCAGATACAAGATGATAGACGACATAAAGGGAAGAGGAAATTATGCAGACCTGAAGAGGATGGTAGAGGACTGGACAGTCTGGAGAACTACCAGGTGAAAACCTGCCTTTTGGCAGAACAATACTGATGATGCTAATGATGATACTTTTACAGTCGTCATGCTCGTCTTTTTTAATGGAACTTAAATTGATCTGGTACAAAGTTTGCATTATTAACAAATAATTTTTCTTTATGGCTGGTAAGGGGTTGTGTCTTGAAGACCATCTAGTAGGACATACCTTCTTAAGGGCAATTTTGTATTTTAAATATTTATCGTCACTCAGCATTGACCAGCGTTTTATACTATTGTCATATATATATATATATATATATATATATATATATATATATATATATATATATATATATATATATATATATATATATATATATTTCAAAATTATCGATAAAAAACTGACACACTTGGCAGCATCATTTAAAATTAAATTGAATGCGTATGCCGCACAATGAATATATCAGCATCTGGCGCAAGTTCTTTTATAAGGGCTTGTAATCCTCCATACACACCCGACATAACATTTGCTCCACCGAAACGCTGCCTTCTACATTTGGACAAATCAGTTCTATGTTATTTTACAGTATTATGGTTCAAATGGCTCTGAGCACTATGGGACTTAACATCTTTGGTCATCAGTCCCCTAGAACTTAGAACTACTTAAACCTAACTAACCTAAGGACATCACACACATCCATGCCCGAGGCAGGATTCGAACCTGCGACCATAGCATTTGCGCGGTTCCGGACGGAGCGCCTAGAACCGCTAGACCACCGCGGCCGGCTTTACAGTATTAAAAATTTCAATTTTAAGCCCTTCTGGAATACCACCAGCAACACGATCATCATTTTCTGCTATCGAGATGTATCGAAAAACTACAGAAAGTTGGTCAGTTTCTGATAGGTCTTGAGTTTTATCCAAAATAATGGCCACAAATAGAGCTTTTTTAATTTATAAAACAGTCTTTTCTCTTACTGCGGTTGCAAGTAATTTAAGAATCTCATTTTGAATCGTGGGGCTCAAATAACTTACTTCACCTTTGGGCTTTAAATAAGTTATTTGAAAATAGGATCGTAATTCAATAGTAAACGTAAAATTGACTTGAAGCTAAAGTAGTTATGACATTAATAAAACTATGCGATACATCTCGCCAGAAAGTAATTTTACTACTGGATTCACTTTGCAGTAAAGCATTGATGGTATTACCTTGTAACCAATTATTAAAAGACAGAGCCATGTTAATACATTGCTGTGAGTTTTCAAGGTGAGATATAGACTTAAGAGCCAAAGCAACTGGTGCACCTGCCTAATATCGGTAAGGACCCCCGTGAGCACGCAGAAGTGTTGCAACACGGTGTAGAATGGACTCGATTAATGTCTGAAGTAGTGCTGAAGGGAAATTACACCATGAATCCTGCAGGACTGTCCATAAATCCGTAAGAGTACAAGGGGGTGGACATCTCTTCTCAACAGCACGTTACAAGGCATCCTAGATATGCTCGATAAGGCTCTTGTCTGGGGAGCTTCGTGGCCAGTGGAAGTGTTTAAATTCAGAAGAGTGTTCCTGGATCCACTGTGTAGCAATTCTGGATGAGTGGGCTGTCGCATTATCCTACTGGAATTGCCCAAATCCGTCAGACTGCACAATGGACATGATTCGATGCAGGTGATAATACAGGATGCTTACGTATGTGTCACCTGTCAGAGTAGTATCTCGACATATCAGGGATTCTATATCACTCCAATTGAACATGCCTCACACCATGACAGAACCTCCACCAGCTTTAACAGTGCCCTGCTGACATGCAGAGTCCATGGATTCATGAGGTTGTCTCCATACCTGTACACGTCCATGCGTTCGATACTATTTGAAACGAAACTCGTCGGATCAGGCAACATTTTTCCAGTCATCAGCAGTTCACTGTCAGTGTTGACGGGCCCAGGCAAGACGTAAAGCATCGTGCCGTGCAATCATCAAGGGTACACGAGTGGGCCTTCGGCTCCAAAAGCCCATATTGATGATGTTTCGTTGAATGATTAGCAAGCTGACACTTGTTGATGGCCCAGCATTGAAATCTGCAGCAATTTGTGGAAGTGTTGCACTTCCGTCACGTTGAACGATTCACTTCAATCGTCGTTGGTCCCGTTCATGCAGGATCTTTTTCCAGCCGCAGCAATGTCGAAGATTTGATGTTTTATTGGATTCCTGATATTCACGGTACACTCGTGAAATTATTATTAATATTGAGAATTTTTGGAAATTATTCAAACCTGTAAGATTAAAAATGTTACTTAAACAAATGTTTATTTTTTTAATCAATCTTTCAATCGGGTCCGGCGAGCCTAAATTGTCTCACGGGCCTCCTTGATGACGTGCAACGTCAAATCGGGCCATATTTTGTATATTGTTCAGTCTTAAGTTCGCTGCGGTGTGGGGAGTTGCGAGGTGCAGAATACGGATGAACAAAGGTGCGCTGGAAGAAGTGAAATAAATAGACCTAATTTGCGCCATCTTATTCGGTGCAAACAAAACGCACACACACACACACACACACACACACACACACACACACACAAATACCATTTTCCTGTCGTGTCAAACGACAGCTATGGTGGAGATTCGACGAATACAAATGATAAGCACTTTCTTTACAGAGTCATTGATATTCGTTTGTGGTATATGTTCCTGTCAAAGAATATGACTTTAAAGTAAGCCCATTCTGATACAGAAATTTCATGAGTAAGAGAAATACTGTACTTATTAAACTAATACGATCCTATTACGTGCCCTTGAGACGTTGGAAAAGTAATAGACAGTGTGCCAGGAAAACTTTCCTCACCCATCTAGTAATATTAAAGATTCAACTTAGCTCTCAACAAAGCGATAATAACACCAATAAAAAAGTTTAACTCATACTGCAGCGCAACACAAATGATCACTGCATAGATTGGCTGATGTTTCAAAGCACCACGAAAAGTTCTAAGTATGACGGGCGAGATTCCTTCTGAACAAACGTGGATCGTCAAAATGCGAATAAAATAATGGATTACATGGCTTAATTTGGGCTGGAAGACGCTAAAACAGCGCTTCGGCACCTTCAAGGGAAGATTTATTTTGAAACCGAGTGGACGAAGTCCGCACCAGTGACTGAAAGTACTACGCTTATTTTAAAACGTAACGAAAGTACAATCCGCCTCTTCACAGGATAGATGAACGTAATAGTCATTGGCTCGTGTGTACGAAAGAGTGTCAGCAATTTGTTCGCAAAAAACATTCCTCTTGAATATCAATTTGCAATACCTCCAAAACTGAAATGTGCGTTGACTGACCTCTCTGTATCTGTGCTCTTTGCGAGTTTGGTGTATATCGAGAAATATTTCTGTTCGTTCATGTTAAACTTTTGCAAAGTGTTTTCTACGTACATATACTGTAGTATTCCTGTTCATTTCCGATATACACTACTGACCATTAAAATTGCTACACCAAGAAGAAATGCAGATGATAAACGGGTATTCATTGGACAAATATATTATACTAGAACTGACATGTGATTACATTTTCACGCAGTTTGGGTGCATAGATCCTGAGAAATCAGTACCCAGAACAACCAACTCTGGCCGTAATAACATCCTTGATACGCCTGGGCATTGAGTCAAACCGATGCCCATGCAGCTTCATCACGATACCACAGTTCATGAAGAGTAGTGGCTCGGCCACCATTAACCAGACGTTTTCAATTGGTGAGAGATCTAGAGAATGTGCTGGCCAGGGCAGCAGTCGAACATTTTCTGTATCCAGAAAGGTCCGTACAAGGCCTGCAACATGCGGTCGTGCATTTTCCTGCTGAAATGTAGGGTTTCACAGGGATCATATGAAGGGTAGAGACACGGGTCGTAACACATCTGAAATGTAACGTCCACTGTTCAAACTGCAGTCAATGCGAACAAGAGGTGACCGAGACGTGTAACCAATGGCACCCCATACCATCACGCTAGGTGATACGCCAGTATGGCGATGAAGAATAAAAGCTTCCAATGTGCGTTCACTGCGATGTCGCCAAACAAGTATGCGGCCATCATGATGCTGTAAACAGAACCTCGATTCATCTGAAGAAACGACGTTTTGCCATTCGTGCACCCAGGTTCGTCGTTGAATACACCATCGCAGGCGCTCCAGTCTGTGGTGCAGCATCAAGGGTAACCGCAGCCATGGTCTCCGAGCTGACAGTCCATGCTGCTGCAAACTTCGTCGAACTGTTCGTGCAGATGGTTATTGTCTTGCAAACGTCCCCATATGTTGACTCAGGGATCGAGACGTGGATGCACGATCCGTTACAGCCACGTAGATAAGATTTCTGTCATCTCGACTGCTAGTGATACGAGGCCGTTGGGATCCAGTACGGCGTTCCGTATTACCCTCCTGAACCCACCGATTCCACATTCTGCTGACAGTAATTGGATCTTGACCAACGCGAGCAGCAATGTTGCGATACGATTAACCGCAATCGCGATAGGCTACAATCTGACATTTATCACAGCCGGAAACGTGATGGTACGCATTACTCCTCCTTACACGAGGCACCACAACAACGTTTCACCTGGCAACGCCGGTCGTCTGGCGCCGACCTTGTGTGAATGCTCTGAAAAGCTAATCATTTTCATATCACAGCATCTTCTTCCTGTCGGTTAAATTTCACGTCTGTAGCTCGGCATCTTCGTGGTGTAGCAATTTTAATGGCCAGTAGTGTAAAATGTGCCTTCTTTTCTTTGGTGAGATATTGTTCATACTCTCCATTCGTGGCAAATGAATGTAGTAATAAATGATGTTTTCCAAGGCGCGTCAAGATTAGGAACAAATACTAGAAGCAGCTGTAAGACAAAATTAATGGTCTTGGAGAATACATAACCAGGAATTAATATCCTTGATTCAAATGTTTTTGCCCCACCTATAATCCATAAATTCATCGAACGTACTCTAAATTCGATTATCATCCTTACATAAAATTTTCCATCTGGCCAGTTCACCCACAAAGTGCAAATATCTGTGAAACATCTTTTTATAATCTTTGGTTAAATGTACGTACACGTTGATAATCGCGGATGCCGACGTACAATATGTTAGAAACGAGTCAGGAACGGATAGTTGGCTCTAGTTACATTTCTTGCATTCATTTCGGAAAAAAATTACTGTAACATCGGATTTGTGATAAAATGAAATTTATTCACGCTTGGGACTGAGAAAGAGTTCGTAATTCACCTTAATCGAAATTCATGTTAACCGACAAAATTTACCGTTAGAACTAATGTATCACCATCCTGTTAATTGTGTACAATAAAAATTTATTTAATTAATACACTTTGCACGAAGCATGTAAAATTAAACATCCTTGTACATACACCTAATGCTGGAAAACTTGTGTCTATAAAATTATGGAATGTATTTTCTTATAAAGGTGCGTACTGCGTGTGTACAAATCTAGCGAACGCGCTGCACGCATGTATTTAGCTAGTGCAACGTGTTTGACTAGATGATAGACCTAGATGCAACTTTTCACACGCCGTCGCTCTCGAGCGACATGTATACCATGCGGGCCCTTACTCTAACCCTGTGGTTTCTTACCATGATTAGAATACACTGAAGCGCCAGAGAAACTGGTATAGGCGTGCGTATTCAAATATAGATATGTAAACAGGCAGGATATGGCGCTACGGTGTGCCACGCCTATATATGCAATTGTCTGGTACAGTTGTTACATCGGTTACTGCTGCTACAATGGCAGGTTATCAAGATTTAAGTGAGTTTGAACGTGGTATTATAGTCTGAGCATGAGCGATGAGACACAGCGTCTCCGATGTAGCAATGAAGTGGGGATTTTCCCGTACGACCATTTCAAGGGTGTATCACGAATATCAGGAATCCGGTAATACATCAAATCTCCGAAGTCGCTGCGAATGGAAAAAGATCCTGCAAGAACGGGACCAACAACGATTGAATACAATCGTTCAACAACAGCGACTGAATACAACCGTTTTACGTGACAGAAGTGCAACCTTTCCGCAAATTGCTGCAGATTTCAATGCTAAGCCATCGACAAGTGACAGCGTGAGGGTCATTCAACGGAACATAATCGATATGGGCTTTCGGAACCGAAGACGAAGGTGACTGCACGACACAAAGCTTTGTGCCTCGCCTGGGTCCGTCAACACCGACAGTGGACTGTTGATGACTGGATACATGTTGCCTGACCGGACGAGTTTTGTTTCAGATTGTATCGAGTGCATGGACGTGTACGGGTATGGAGACAACCTCATGAATCCATGAACGCTGCATGCCAGTAGAGGACTGTTCATGCTGGTGGAGGCTCTGTCATGGTGAGGGGCATGTACAGTTGGAATGATATGGGACCCATGATACGTCTAGATACAACTCTGACAGGTGACACGTTCGTAAGCTTCCTCTCTGATCACACACCTGATACATCCAGACTTGCTGTATGTGACTCCAGGAACACTCTTCTGATTTTAAACACTTCCGCTGACCACCAAACTCGCCAGACATGAACACTGTTGACCATACATGGGATGCCTTGCAACGTGCTGTTGAGAAGAGATCTCCACCTCCACGTACCTTTACGGATTTATGGACAGCCCTGCAAGATCCATGTTGTCAGTTCCCTCCAGTCGTGCTTCAGACGTTAGTCGAGGCCACCCCACGTCGTGTTGCGGCACTTCTGCGTGTTCTTCACGAGTTTAGGCAAGTGTACTAATTTCTTTGGTCCTTCAGTTTAAAATTGTGTATGTTGTACATTTCCGCGACGACGTGTAATGATACGTATGAGTCCTACGTTACACAGCCTAGAAGGCTACATAACGTGACCTAAATTATAAACAAGCAGTATTTTTTTCTGTGGAGATAGATAAGTTTTTGGTACTTACCATTGCAAAGCAGATTTCGCACAACATCTGATTTCTGAACAATGAAGAAATTTTGGGCAATTTCTTTATGACTTCCTTCTTCTGTTTATTTTTTCTTTTCGTAGCTTTATTGGGGTAATCTGTCTTTCTTTCTCTCATTTCTTTCACAAACTTATTAATGAACATATAATCACTAGATTTACAACGTTTGAACATCATGAACCAAATCCACAGGTTGAAATTAACGCGTATAGACTGTTCTCATTCAACTGAAAAGGAGAAACACCTTAAATATTGTTGTCTGCTGACGTGCACCGCGTGAAATCTGAGACGTTCAGTGTTGTCAACATATGGACGAACGGTTCATTAGGCGTTTATTGTACTGCCTAAGACTTGAGCGTTCACCTTGACTGAGACTGTGGAACACATTTTACGAATTTTTGCTAACACATGTCGCGGCCACTGTAGCCGGGACTCCCCCTTATCATTGATACGACTGATACGGCCATAACTAGGCCCTCGTATTTACGTAACAAAAGGTTTTCTTTTGAGAACTTTCGGATGCTTACGTATGTTGTGCGTAACCTAATGTATTTCGTGGTAAATAGCGAGCTTTGGTTGTGTATTCTGTAAACTTTAACAGCAGTATCTTTTTCAGAAAATCATTTCCATCCTTATTGCAGTGTAGGTAGTTTTGTGATTAGATAAATATAATAGTATCTATGGTCGAAGGTAGTGTTCCACTTTTTAACCTCTTTGACCCGTTCCTTCTAAGACAGTGTTTGAAATTTTACGATCGCGACGTAGTCTTAGTTCTTGCAGATGCAACTGCAGCGCTGTGATATCGTGTTTTGCGCACGTTACTATTGTGGTGCCGTGTTTTCATTTTATTTTATTTACACGTCAAGTTCCATAGGACAAAATTGAGGAGCAAATCTCCAAGGTCATGGAACGTATCAGTACGTGAAATTACGACATTAAAGTAATAACAGATAAAAATAAAATGTTTATGAACCCGAAAGAAATCAGACCATAAGTTTAAGCAAACGCAATCCACTGTACAACAAGAATCAGCTTAGTTTTTCAAGGAACCCTTCGACAGTATAGAAGGAGTGACCCATGAGGAAACTCTCCAGTTTCGATTTGAAAGTGCATGTATTACTGCTAAGACTTTTCAGTTTTAGTGGTAGTTTATTGAAAATGTATGAGCAATGTATTGCACACCTTTCTGCTATACCGTCCCCAGTGAAATACTAGGAAAAGACTTAAAACAGTATTTATAAAGAAGAGACATTTAAAAATTGAATAATAAATGGACACTAGCCACTCAGGTGAGTATGTATTTTTCTCATGTATCCGTATTATAATAATTACTCTGTGTAAGTCTCGAGGGCAAAGAAATATAAAGATGCACTCGAAACAAAATGATCTAATGAGGCGACAAGATGCGCTCATTTGTTAATTTTTTAGTCGTCTTCACTTCTTCTCTTGTCTTGGTTGCGTGCAGATGGACATCTTGCGATTGCTAGCAAATGTAAGCATATTTGTACTAATTAAGCAGATAAAATATTGATTTAATATTATTGTTCGCTTTTAATTTGTAAGAGGTGATTCCGACTTTGTGTCCACTTTCCTTGATTTGACCTGCATTCGAGTAATTTACAGTTCAACAATCGCAGCGGCCGATGCAGCCAACGAAGCCATTACGTGGCGAATTTAACTTATAAAACTTAGCGGAAGCGAAAAACCCCCTCGCTATTAACATAATATACGTTTTTCTCCATAGCTGCCCAACTTTGCAGAAAATACGTAGCTTTAAGATTCTCATTTTCAGTACAATAGCCGAGACACAAAGCCAGGACTCCGACCACAATGCAATGATTAACGGAAGTAAGAAAAAATACTCTCGCGCCTGTGTGGGCCGCAATTGTAATTAATAAATAAAGATTTTTTGCTTTAGAGTGTACTGACTAGCCAAGGAAATTAATATGAAAACTTTATTCCATTGTACAACTTATATGCCCATGTGTTAAGATTCAGCGAGTCTTAAGTCATTAACATAACAAATAATTTCCACTGAAGATTAATATTTTTAAAAAAGAGACAACTTTACAGAAGCATTTAATTGTAAACCAAAACTGAATGAAAGTGATTAAGGCCAAGCACGTAAGTCGGCGACAATCACCATTACCAATCAATTTGTGTAGTAAATAAGAAATTAAATTACGATGGCCGACGGATGCGAGGCTGCACAAGAGTTAAGGAAGTCCAATCCAAATGCAGGTTTGATTTCTGCCGAATATTAACTGAGTGAAAGCTGCTTATTCCTAGGAATAAGGTAATATTGTTAACAAGAAATGACAGTAAGGAATATATATATATATATATATATATATATATATATATATATATATATATTGAGAGGCCAATGTCAAAATATCCAGACTCGTGAACAGGGTTGACATGATGTTCGTGAACTTACACCACTTATTGCATGAACTGACTGTTTATCAGCAAAAAACATCCTTTTAGAATGGAAAGAGTTATCACAAAATATAATACCACACGACATAAGCGAATAAAAATAAGCAAAGTAGAATAATTTTTGTGTTGAACTATCATTCACTTCAGATACCATTCGAACAGTAAGGAATATATATATATATATATATATATATATATATATATATATATATACACTCCTGGAAATGGAAAAAAGAACACATTGACACCGGTGTGTCAGACCCACCATACTTGCTCCAGACACTGCGAGAGGGCTGTACAAGCAATGATCACACGCACGGCACAGCGGACACACCAGGAACCGTGGTGTTGGCCGTCGAATGGCGCTAGCTGCGCAGCATTTGTGCACCGCCGCCGTCAGTGTCAGCCAGTTTGCCGTGGCATACGGAGCTCCATCGCAGTCTTTAACACTGGTAGCATGCCGCGACAGTGTGGACGTGAACCGTATGTGCAGTTGACGGACTTGGAGCGAGGGCGTGTAGTGGGCATGCGGGAGGCCGGGTGGACGTACCGCCGAATTGCTCAACACGTGGGGTGTGAGGTCTCCACAGTACATCGATGTTGTCGCCAGTGGTCGGCGGAAGGTGCACGTCCTCGTCGACCTGGGACCGGACCGCAGCGACGCACGGATGCACGCCAAGACTGTAGGATCCTACGCAGTGCCGTAGGGGACCGCACCGCCACTTCCCAGCAAATTAGGGACATGGTTGCTCCTGGAGTATCGGCGAGGACCATTCGCAACCGTCTGCATGAAGCTGGGCTACGGTCCCGCACACCATTAGGCCGTCTTCCGCTCACGCCCCAACATCGTGCAGCCCGCCTCCAGTGGTGTCGCGACTGACGTGAATGGAGGGACGAATGGAGACGTGTCGTCTTCAGCGATGAGAGTCGCTTCTGCCTTGGTGCCAATGATGGTCGTATGCGTGTTTGGCGCCGTGCAGGTGAGCGCCACAATCAGGACTGCATACGACCGAGGCACACAGGGCCAACACCCGGCATCATGGTGTGGGGAGCGATCTCCTACACTGGCCGTACACCTCTGGTGATCGTCGAGGGGACACTGAATAGTGCACGGTACATCCAAACCGTCATCGAACCCATCGTTCTACCATTCCTAGACCGGCAAGGGAACTTGCTGTTCCAACAGGACAATGCACGTCCGCATGTATCCCGTGCCACCCAACGTGCTCTAGAAGGTGTAAGTCAACTACCCTGTCCAGCAAGATCTCCGGATCTGTCCCCCATTGAGCATGTTTGGGACTGGATGAAGCGTCGTCTCACGCGGTCTGCACGTCCAGCACGAACGTTGGTCCAACTGAGGCACCAGGTGGAAATGGCATGGCAAGCCGTTCCACAGGACTACATCCAGCATCTCTACGATCGTCTCCATGGGAGAATAGCAGCTGCGAAAGGTGGATATACACTGTACTAGTGCCGACATTGTGCATGCTCTGTTGCTTGTGTCTATGTGCCTGTGGTTCTGTCAGTGTGATCATGTGATGTATCTGACCTCAGGAATGTGTCAATAAAGTTTCCCCTTCCTGGGACAATAGATTCACGGTGTTCTTATTTCAATTTCCAGGAGTACACACACACACACACACACATATATATATATATATATATATATATATATATATATATATATATATATATATATTGAGAGGCCAATGTCAAAATATCCAGACTCGTGAACAGGGTTGACATGACGTTCGTGAACTTACACCACTTATTGCATGAACCGACTGTTTATCAGCAAAAAACATCCTTTTAGAATGGAAAGACTTATCATAAAATATAATACCACACGACATAAGCGAATAAAAATAAGCAAAGTAGAATAATTTTTGTGTTGAACGATCATTCACTTCAGATACCATTCGAACAGTAAAACTGGCAGCATGAAGTCTTTGAACAAGATCCTGAACGTGGGCTTTCCACAACAGTTTCCAATCCCTTTGAACACGTGGAAATTTGAACTGTTCAGTTTCACTAATCGTATTCCCATACTGTGAAATTAAACATCAGATATTGTTCAACTGTGTGCTATGTGTTAGAAACTGTAAAAACTGAGTCTTACTATGATTTAGCATTAGTTTATTTTCTATGAGTATGAACTTCTGTCATGAACTGCACTATTTGAAACTGAACCAGTGTTGCACACAACATTCTTTTCTATCAAGCTAGTGTCATCAGCAAACAGAAATATTTTAGAGTTACATGTAATACTAGAGGACATATCATTTATATAAATAAAGAACAGGAGTGGCTCCAACACTGTTCCCTGGGGCAACCCTCACTTGACCATACCCCACTCAGATTCTACATCACACCAGTTCTCAACACTGTGAATAATGACCTTTTACTGTCTGTTGCTAAAGTAAGAGGTGAACCAATTGTGAGCTACTCCTCATATTGCGTAATGCTCCAACTTCCAGAGCAATATTTTGTGATCAACACCATCAAATGCCTCAGTTAAATCAAAGAATATGCCTAGTGTTCGAAAGCTTTTGTTTAACCCATCCAGTAGCTCACAGAGAAAAGAGAATATAACATTATCAGTTGTCAAATGACTTCTACAGCCGAACTGTACATTTAATAGCAAATTGTTAGATATAAAGTGATCAATTATCATTACATACATGACATTTTCAATAACTTAAGTAAACATTGATGGCAAAGAAATAGGTCTAAAATTGTCTACACTATCTCTTTCTCTCTTTTTATAAAGCAGTTTTACTACTGAGTACTTTAATCGATCAGGAAACAGACTATTCCTAAAGGAAAATTTACAAATATGGCTAAATACAGAGCTAACATTTGCAGCACAATACTCTGCTATGCACTCCATCATATCCATGAGAGTCCTTACTCTTCAGTGATTTAATTATTGACTCAATTTCCCCCATGTCTGTATCACAGAGGAGTATTTCAGACATCAATATCGGAAAGAGGTTATATGATTCCCTGTAGAAATTAATTTTTTTTTATTCACCAGAAATGCTGAGAAAATGATTATTAAATACTGTACATATATCTGATTTATCAGTAACAGGAATATTTTTACTACGAACTGATTTTATATCGTCGACCTTAAGCTGTTGACCAGACACTTCCTTCACAACTGACCATATGGTCATTTCTGTGAATGAGCTATTTTTTTTGCACACCATATACTCTTTGCCTTGCTAATAAAATTTTTAAGCACCTTACAGTACTGTTTGTAATGGGCTACTGTAGCTTGATTGTGATTACTTCTAACATTTTGATATAATTCCTGATCCCACTAGTCAGCCACCGGGCTGCCTTTTATTGCTAGTACCCCCTTTATAATGTTCTAATGGTAAGCAATTCTCAATGAGCATGAGAAATGCGTTAAGGAAATCATTATACTCGTATTTACCATCTACATTATTGGCATTATAAACACCCTGCCACTCTTGTTCTTTGATGAGGTTTAAAAAAAGTCTCTATTGCTGTTGGATTAATTTTCCTACATAGTTTTTAGTTATTTATGACATTCGTTTGAGTACAAAAGCCTTTTAGTTTTCAAATTTGTGCATCGTGGTCTGATAGGCCATTAATCCTTTTACTAACAGAATGCTCATCTAGTAATGAAGAATGAATAAAATATTGTCTATTGGTGTGCTACTGTTCCCTGCACCCTAGTTGGAAAACACAGTATGCACCAGATCATATGAATTTAGGACATCTACCAACATCCTTTTGCTTGCACAATCATGTAAAAAAATTTGAAGTCACCACAAATATATAATTTCTGGTACTTTATATGAAGTGAATCAAGAAACCTCTCTAGCTCGAGCAGAAATACTCTGAAGTCAGAGTCAGGGGACCTATAAACAACAACAATTAGAAGTTTAATTTCACTAAATTCAACAGCCCCTGCACATCATTCAAATATCTGTTCAGTCAGTGCCACGATACACTCATAGACTCAAACGAAATACTGTTTTTTATATACATGGCCACTCCCCCACCCCACAAGGAACTCCTTGAAAAACAGCCAGCTAATCTGTATATCGGTAAAGGAAGCCTCTGAATTGTCAAATGATTTAAGTGGTGCTCCAATATACTAATAATTTCAGAGTCAACATCTATAGGCAGTACACTAACTTTATCTCTAATACATCTTATATCTTGATGAAATATGCTAATTACTTCTTTACTTGGAAACGTGACGACCTCTGAAGGTGAGCCCTTTGTTAGAGAGGCTTCCTTTAAGCTGACTTTAATCTAAAAAAGGTGCAGCTCTAACACCAACTACTACAACAATTTTTCCATGAGTGATTCCACCACCACCTACTACAGTGTCACCTATAAGCTTTGCCAGCCTCCCCTTCCCATACCTATTGAGGTGCAGGCCATGCCTAGTGAAACCCAGTCTATTGAAAAACTCAACTGGCACCACTGAAATGTGAGCCATGCCCTCTGCCACCGGTGTCTTCTCCAGCCTCATGTTAACACACTTAGCAGCCACATTGAGGCCGATCATAACACTGAAACAGTTGCACGAAATGCACATTAGTGCCACCAGTTTGAGTAGCTATCTTTACCAGGTCACCACCTAAATCATATTCCCTGTCCATATCAAGACTGTTCCCTACTCCACTCACTATCACTACCTGATCCTCCTTCGTAAAATTCCTGCATAACTCCCCTGTGCTGTCACCTGAGCCAACCTTGTGCTAGGCTTCACAATGCTAGTGACCTGGTACTCACTCCCCAATACTTCCTGCAACTGGCGGCCCATGCCTCTACTGTGTGAACTATAGGCACCCCGGTGGTCTCGGTCGCCTATGGTGGACTGGATGGCCGAGCGGTGACCTCTCCAGTTGTCAGGGTGCTAGGAAATGACTGTGGACGCGTCAGAAACGCTAAAGAAACATGATTAATTCATAACACCTTT
The DNA here is from genome assembly GCF_023897955.1 of Schistocerca gregaria. Taxonomy (NCBI): domain Eukaryota; kingdom Metazoa; phylum Arthropoda; class Insecta; order Orthoptera; family Acrididae; genus Schistocerca; species Schistocerca gregaria. Next base: position 938,552,347 of record NC_064920.1, on the reverse strand, counting down.
ATTCCTGCAGAGTACAATGTGGCTTGGTGATATCAACGACCTTTCCCGAGTCCTCTCTGACTCGTAACGATGACACCAGATCCTGGCCGCACCAGTCTTGCTAGCACAGCGCCCGTGCTGTGACGTAGCGGAGGAATGCCCGTACTTCGGCCGCGCGTGGCTGGTGGCGTCCGGCTGGCCGGTCGGCTCGGCTGCGGGCAGCAAGCTGCTGCTCGTAGGTGGCTCCGGGTTGGAGTCCCGTCGCTGTCGGCACGACTACGTTCTCGTAGTGCAGAGTGTACTCTATCCCACCCCGTCTTCTTCCCTGCTCCTCCTGGTGGCTCGTCCGCGGTGGACGGGCGGAACGGGCTGCAGTCCCCCAACATCGTTGGCTCACCCGGTTGTGACGGCGGATGCACAGGATGTAGGCCCCGCACGATCTCGACGACGGCTCACTGATGTGGTCAGCATTGGCGGCGAGCTAGTCTGCCGCGATGTCTGCTAATCCTGGGTTGATGACTGACAGCAGCAGCAGAGAGGACCAGAGCTGGTACTGTCCCCTCACGTCTGCTGCTGGATGGGCCACCCTTACTACAACATCTCCTTAATAAAGATTCACATGTCGATCACAGAGCTGAGCGCTACGCAGCGAGCCAGTACGCATCTCACTGCAAGTCTAATTACGAGTGCTTGCTATCAAAGCTGGCGTATTTAAAGGAAGCACGAGCTACGTCCTCACGTCATGCTCGTTTGTAATGAATGCATTCGTTCCACTTATACTGCTGATTCATCTGTCTTACTCGCCCCTTAGGTGTACTTGCGACAGAGTTACGTGCTGTTACGGCAGACTTATGCGAATTTGTGACATGCAGTACAGCTGACGCTATACCTCTGTCTTACACTCTACGAAAATCTAACACAAACCCGCTTGCTAAGCAATTCTCTCTCGCCTGTTGTCTGTAACCAGGCCATTGCCCCCTGCGTGATGACACATTCCGATATATGTGCAATCCTCTTTGCTCTTGGCTAACCTACTGTCTCTGGCTCTCGGCATAGGTAACGAAACTTTGACAATATTCCATGTTTCCAACTCTTCACTATTCCGCGACACTACAGAACTACCTAGCAGCAGAACCTTCTTCTTACTGCTAGACTTTGCAACTGACCTAGACCTCCTAACTGCTGAGAACTGCTGCATGTTCCCTACACCTACAGATACAAGGCTCCTCTCCATTCAAGCCTGGCAGTTGGTCAGATCTATTGCATATACGCAAACCTCTTCCTCCTAGCTGCCTTCTTGCCAAATGTCAGTTTCCATTCCCCAGCACCGTTCACCCTCCTCAACCCGTCAAGCTCCTCCTTTGTGTGTTGTAACTGCAACTGAAGGGCACAGATCTTAAGCAGAGTGTAGATGTAGAGATCAACTCACATGGCAGTCCCCAGGTTTTTTCCCACAGGAAGTGCAATCTTCGTAAGCTGATTTTCAACTGTTTTTTTTGTATGAAGTGTTCATACACAACTCAGTAACTCATATATGTGCATGCTGGAGAGCACATTTGTATGAAAATGATATTAATTGGACAAATGATTTGCAGCTTGCAGAGATAGCTTCTATATTAGGGAAGGAAGACAGAAGTACGAAATAAAAACAAAAAGAGTGTGAGTCCTAAAAAAGACATTACGTGGTATAGAAGGGGGACTGCACACACTATACAAGGAGATGGTGAAAGAAGAATCTGAATTTTGTATTTTATAATGTCAGAGCATCAGTTGTTTTGCCTTTGTTATGTCAAATTGCACCCAGAATTATTTAAAGTAACACATCCTGTGGAAATCTGGTGTGCTTAAGGTTAAGTTTAGTTGCTAGTCCAGTGCAAATTTTTATGCAATAGTCATCCCTCTTTCAGTACCTTTCCTTCAGGATTTATATATTTTCTTTAAGTTCTGTATTTGGTTTTAATAGTTCAAGTGCCTTATTTGTATGGGGTTAGCTAGTGAAATCACAAAAATATTGACCACAGATGCTTGCAAAACTGTTTCACACACAATCCATAGATCTACTGAACAATAAACAAGGCTGCCACAAACATATATTTAAACACAACTTGCAATGTCTGAAGGTTTCAGTCCATTTCTTTATGAATCACTAAAAACGCCTGACTACATTAAAAAAAATTCCATTTATTAATCAATCTGATTCTACCCACACTACTTTTTTGACTTCAAATTGCAGCCATATTGTAGCCCATTTAATTGTAAAATATTCAGTAAGATACCAGCATGTACAAAAATCATCTTTATAAATATAGCGAGGGCAGGTAATTTAGTGACACGTCACTGCATTGGTTAATCTTTCATAGTTTATCATAAATCTTAACAGAAGAAATAACGAAATTAAACAATTTTCAAAAGATAATGAACAATATAACCACTGATATCAACCACGCAAACCACAATGAAATGAAATATGGAGATCTGTTCACGGCCATGTATTGGGAGGAAATGGATTTGGGGTCATGTGATCAACAACAGGTGGATGGCATCAACCATCAAAACCTTCCTCCCAAGAAACCTTGATAGTGATGTGACATGGTGTGATGGGATGGCCAATGTTGAAAGGTCTCTGTTGGATTCCTTTCATGCAAATTTCTGAAATCTGTTGTCATTTACGGCATAAATTCCTCTTCTAAATTTACTGTGGTGTTTCTGACTATCTGGGAGGAGACTGAGCAGTGAAATGTGTTACTTTTAACTTAAACAAGAACGATCTGTCACACTACTACACTTTAAATCACAGTTTGTATGTAATTCATGTCACACAGTCTCATACAGAACCTACATCTGCTTTCTTTTATATACTGTATATGATAAGATACTGTCATCCCCCTTCCCTTCTGTGTGAAAGAATGAATGAGCAAATGTATTTCTAGTTGCATGCTGGATGGTAGCAGACAAGCCTGTCTGCTAGAGAACAGTAGGACCAACATCAGAACAGGTTGCTACGCTTTCTAAAAGCAACGAGGTTTCTATCCTTATTATGATCCTGTCCGTCCCTTGTCATGTTGGTATAGGAAGATGCCTCTCTGGTCACTTCCGTTTTGTATACGGAAGCACCCTTGGTAGGAGCCCAGGTCAGTCTGTCCGTGGCGAGCGTCTGAAGTGGTAAGATCTCCGGCTAAGCGCGTGTCTGCTAAGTCCGTAGGACAATGCATTTCTTAAGTTCAGCCTAACTGAAAATTTAATCACCTTCATTTCAGGTTTAGCTCTAAAATATCTAATGTATCTTAAATTGCAATGCAGTGTAATTCGAGTGTGAAGTTCAGAATATATTCCGGTAGTTACTTTGTCACTACTTTGTGAGTAAAGTGGAACCACGTGTTGATCAGTAACTCTAAGATCATCAATCTTAAATGCGAATGTGCGTGAGATTATAACGTCTCGTCTTGAGAATATTTTTCAATATAGCAACTTTTCTTTATGTTCAACCCATGTGGGGGGTGTACTTTGTGAGACCAGTACCACGTGTTTATACAGTTGTTTGACCCATCAGGTTAATAGTAAAGCTATTGTAACCAGTTCAAGGTTTTTCTTTTGTAAATTGCTTTTCGATCTAATTTATTTTAATTATCAGAATTATTGTGGAGTTACACTCTTTGTGTAAGTCAAGTTGACCACGCGAAGCATGTGGTGTAGTCATCAAAGTAGCCCTCAGCTATTCTTATCGGGAAGATTTCACAGAGAGTTAGTAAGAATTTAGTATGCCAGTGTGTGGTAATTACATGACAGACAGGATTGCGCTATGAACATAACTTCTTTGGGTGAAAATTGAATCGGTTGGTTGTGGTTCATTCCCTCTTGCATATGTTTCAACATTCCTCATGTGTTATTTTGTGAATGCTGTGTTGTATGCAGTCTCCCAATCTTGGCTCCATATTTGATGTGTTACGTAAGATTACAATCTCACATTTTCACAATCCTAAATAAGGCACCAGTTTAGTTATGAGTCAAGTTTAATATGCTGAAATTTCAATGATCAATGTTAAAATAGATTTCCAAATATAAACAGATTTATTTCTTTTTATTTAAATTCTCTTCGTCAGTATGTACTGTACTTCCTCGATGCACCGCCGTGATTTCATACGGGATACTCTACCTGTGCTGCTAGAACATGTGCCTTTACAAGTACGACACAACATGTGGTTAATGCACGATGGAGCTCCTGCACATTTCAGTCGAAGTGCTCGTACGCTTCTCAACAACAGATTCGGTGACTGATGGACTGGTAGAGGCAGACCAATTCCATGGCCTCCACGCTCTCCTGACCTCAACCGTCTTGACTTTCATTTATGGGGACATTTGAAAGCTCTTGTCTACGCAACCCCGATACCAAATGTAGAGACTCTTCGTGCTCGTATTGTGGACGGCTGTGATACAATACGCCATTCTCCAGGGTTGCATCAGCGCATCAGGAATTCCATGTGACGGAGGTTGGATGCATGTCTCCTCGCTAAAGGAGGACATTTAGAACATTTCCCATAAAAAAGTGTATGAAGTAACTCTGGTACGTTCTGTTGCTGTGTGTCTCCATTCCATGATTAATGTGATTTGAAGAGAAGTAATAAAATGAGCTCTAACATGGAAAGTAAGCATTTCCGGACACATGTCCACATAACATATTTTCTTTCTTTGTGTGTGAGGAATGTTTCCTAAACTTTTGGCCGTACCTTTTTGTAGCACCCTGTATGTATAAAATATATATATATATATATATATATATATATATATATATATATATATATATATATATATGTCACCGGTTGTTGTGTGTCTATTAAAAGATTATAATTAATGTTAGTCTGGTTGAGAATTTGGTAAGCTAGACTGGATACCTGGTGAAACAGTTGTGCAGTAATGCAAGGTTAACTAACCCCAGACAGATCACAGCTTTTAACCCACTTTCATTGTCTATCAGCACCGCTTTCACATCAAATTAATGCAACAATGTTGCAATGTGGATGTCACCAGTTGAAATGAATTGCAGAATATTTTGACAGGACAGGACTTGATGTAACCAATGTGGTCTTAACACAGATTACTTTGATAGACATGTTTCACACAACTTGGGATTCATTTCTCTAGTGTGACTTACTATTAAAGGTCAATTCACACTGACTGCCATATCAAGTCACATCCCATCCCATCATAACATTCTGCAATGCATTTCATATGTCATGGTACATCACAGCATTGCCAAGATTCCTTGGGAAGAAAGTTTTGACAACTGACATCATCCATCTGTTGTTGATCACATGACCCCCAAGCTTATTTGCTTCCAATACATAGACATGCGCAGATCTTGATACTTCGTTTGTTGTGGTTTTTGTGGTTAAAATCAGTTGTTCTTTGTTCGTTATTTGTTGTAAATCGTTTCGTTTTGTTATTTCTTTTACTAAAATTTATAATAAATGATGAAAGATTAATTGAATTGTACCAGATGAGTGTACTAAATCACTTGCCCTCAATTAAACTTATAAAGTGTGTTTTTATCTGTACCAGTATGGTATTTAATATTTTACAATGAAATACATTGTAGTATGGCTGCAGCTTTAGGTGAAAAATGTATTGTGGGTAGAATAAAATTGATTAGTATTTGTATGTTAACTAGTATTTGTATTTTGTCAGCCATCTGTAGCATTTCATAAAGAAGTGGACTGAAACCTTCTTACACTGCAAGTTGTTTATTTAAATATGTAACTCTCCAGATTGTGTGTGATACAGTTTTGAAAGCATCAGGGTCAATATTTATGTGGTTTCACTGGCTAACCCCAGTACAAATAAGGCACTTAATCTCTCAAAAGCCAAACAAAAAACTTAAAGAAAACCTATAAAGCTTGAAGGGAAAGATATTGAGGGAGATATGAGTATTGCACAGAAATGTACACTGGAGTAGCAACTAAAATTAAACCAAGTTTTCATTGGATGTGATGGCAACTCGTAATACTGCATTCCTTTTAGTGATTCTGTGTGCAACTTGACGTAACAAATGAAAAAAACTGAAGCATCTACTTTCTAAAATATAAAATGAAGATTTCTCTTCATCAAGCTTCTTGTACAGTGTGAAAATTCTCTTTCTGTTTTACTTAATGACATTTTTCGGATCTACACTCTTTTTTGTGCTGTCTTCTTTCTCCAGTAATCACATTATTCCTGCAAGCTGCAAACCATTTGAGTCCAATGAATGTCGTTTTCGAACAAATGTGCACTCTAGCTTGTATGTGCACTCTGTACGTAAAAAAGTTGAAAATAATCTTGCTTAAAATTTCAGTGTCGTTGTTTACTCAGTTTAAACCTAAACAATCAAAAATCAGTGACATCAGGGTCATACATAAAAATGAAGTTATGGAAGAAGCTCAGTTCATTAAATTCTTAGGACTAAACTTGCACAAAAATCTAAGATGGCAACTCTAAATCAGATATTTAGCAACAAACAAAGCTGTGATTACAATACTGAAGTAACAGATACAGGCTTTTCTGACGATATGGCTTTAAACATGATGATAAGGAATGAAAACAATAAGAAATGCACAGTTACTGAAAAATATGTACAAAGAAGACTTATTAATCGCAAACAACATAAGGGTATTTAATAGTATTCTAAAAAGGATGCAATGGGGCACAGAACAGACTGATGATGTAGACAAAAAGTATGACAGTTTTCTCATTAATTATAAGTATTGCAACTATGTAGTGTTCCCATTACAAAGAATTAAAACTAAGTGAGAAGACAGACACATGGGTAACACAAGGGATTAAAAAATAAGCAACCACCTTTAGAAACCAATAAAACTATACTATAGAGAATATAGAAGGGTCTATAGGAAAGTTTTACAAATAAAAAAAAGGCTAAGATATGATTCATACATTAATAAGGGAAGCAATAAATCAAAATCGATTTGGAAGGTAATAACCAAAAGCACAGGAAAATGTAAGACAAAGACCCACAATTTAAAAATTAAAAGTGAGGGTAAAGTGATAGAAAATGCTCAACAGGTAGTCAATATATTCAATGAACATTATGTGAACATAGCACTGAACCTAATTACTAGTCTGTGCAATTCAAACAGCAAAAATATAAAAGTACCAAATTGTGAAAAGACAATGTTTCCCAGTAACAGAATGTGAAGTTACAAATGCTATTAATAAACTAAAAGTAAAATGTCTTGTGGTATTGATGGAATTACAAACAAGGTAATCTACTAGTATAGATACTCACTTAACTGACATTACTAATACTTCTTTTAGGACAGGGGTGTTCCCATCAAAACTAAAACTCTCCATAATAAAGCATTTCACAAAAAAGATAGTACAACTGACACAAATAATTATAGGCCAGTGTCATTATTGTCAGGTTTCTCTAAAGTAACTGAAAGAGAAATGTATGAAAGACCAGTTGATTTTCTGAATAAAAATAAAATACTGATTAATGCTCAATATGGGTTTAGAAGGAACAGATCCACAGAAACGGCCGTCATCCCATTCATGAAAATTTATCTAAAGCGTTTGATCTAATCAGCCATGACTTATTTCTTATGAAACTAGAATTTTGTGGAGTCTGGGGACTTGCCTTCAAATGGTTCAAGACTTATCCCTCTGATAGAGAACAGAAAGAAAAAATATGACATGAAGTTAAAGAGTATCTTCCAGATTAAAAAAAAAAGTTATGGAGTGCCCCAGGGTTCCGTGTTAGGCTCTTTGTTGTTCTTGGTGTACATAAACGAATTGCCAAACTATCTGACAGTTGCAGAAATGGTGATGTTCGCTAATGACACCGTCATTTTTATAAAAGTGCACACTGAAGATAATCTACAGCAGAGTGTGTCTAGGACATTAAATGAGACATGAGAATGGTTTAGCGATAATGCTTTGATCAGAAATAGGGTTAAAACGGTATTGATGAATTTCAGTACTATTAAAAGTAAATCTAGAGGAAGAGTAAAAGCGGAGTTAGGGAACTATGTTATTGCACAAGCTCCGTACACAAAATTCCTAGGTATATACGTGGATGAGCACTTTAGATGGGAAAAGCATCTAGAAGTTTTGAGTAAAAAATTAAGTAAATCCTGCTATTAGCTAACAATGCTTCGGGAATGTTGCAAACATTGAATCATTGCTGTGTGCCTGTTATGCTTACATGAACAGTTTGCTTAGATATGATGTGATCCTCTGGGGAAATACAGATATGGCAAAACAAGCTTTCAAGCTTCAAAACAAGGGCTATTAGAATAATGAAAGGGGTTCCCTGCAGAGTGTCATGATTTAATTTAAAACAATGACTCTTACTAGCTTATACATCTATGAATGTGTATGCTTTCTGAAAACTCACCAGGAATTTTCAACATTAAATAATCCGGTTCATAAACATGAAACAAGGAACAGGGATGATTTTCACAGACACCCACAAAGGAGGACTGTATCAAAAAAGTGTGAACTACCAGCCCAAAATACTCTTTAGTGCATTGCCTTCAACAATAAATAAAATTAAAGAATTTCGTAAATTCAAGGTAGATCTTTAACAATTTCTTACTAAGACATAGTTTTTATAACATTGAAGAATATCTAAATATGGAAAAGTAATACTATTTATATATATTGATATAAAATATTTGTATTTATTATCCAAGTTTTTGAAACAAATTAAATATAAGAAACTACATTGTAATTAATTACATCCATACGATGTATATTGTTAACGGATGAATAAAGAGATTGGATTGGATTATCCAGCTACTAAATTAAACATCATTGATTTTCCAGTGGGCATGCTATCTGGTGTGACAGGCATAAAGAGCGGGCAGTTGGTATATCACAGTTATTCTGAATCCATAATTAGATATGGTTTCATTTTTCAGTGCAATTCAAGTCGCATGCCACGAATCTTACTATTTCGGAAAAGTAATCATTAGAAAGAAGTGTGCTGCCTCTCCAAGAAAATCCTGTCGCCCTTACTTCAAGAACCTAAAAATATTACCTATCTCTGCATTGTACATATCTGAGATTATCATCTTTGTACAAACTAATCCTGAGGTACGGTAACGAAAGAAAACCGTTTCAAACATACATACAACACTAGACACAAACAAATTTTCATGCTTCCAACATTCCACACAAAACTCTAACAACAGACACCCAGGTATATGAGAATGAAAGTCAACAAGAAACTCAAGGGTAGAGATGTGCTGATCATGAATGTAGGTTCACTGGAGCGAAAGTTATAAGATGTACTGGTTGAAAAAAGCTACTGTTCAGTTGAGGAATTTATGACCGATGAGAGGATTATTTGAACGGTTGAGTATTTAATATTGTAATGTTGTGTATAATATTGTATGTATAAAATGATGTCTGTAGATTTAGGCAGCGACGTACAGCATGATAAAAAAGTTTAACAATGTGTTCAACATAAAGCTATGCTGATAAAATTAGTGTTAAAAAAATTATCTAACCGTGTATATCTTGCCAGGTTAAATAAATAAATAAATAAAAATATATCCTAGCGAAAAAGTGACATGTCTCCTGTACGATGCGATCAGATCATTTCTAAAATGTCTGTTATGAGACGAATACAAATACAATATGATTCCAATTCCCGCGAAAAACGCTGCTGCGGACAGTGATGCGAGCTAATATCACGGTACTTGAGGTGCCGTGACGTGACTGTCAATACACATTGTGTGAATTGGCTTAAAAGACGCGGCATGTTCTGAAGTCTTCTATCTCCTGAATAATCTGGTTCTGATAACATGTACTCTTTTGGTACAAATTCTCGTCAAACTTCTGAAGAAAGCTATGAAATGCATTGCCACAAGGCAACAAATTTGTTGTTTATCTTTAGAAGAATCGTCGAAGAACCGCTACTCTTCTTGCAAGGGAACGAATCGTCTTTTTTACTTTTATTCTTTGAACACAGATAACGGGACTGCGAAGTCAAAGAATTTACTCCAAGAAGCAGTGATGTCAGAATTCGTCTGTATGTTTTGAAAGGGCGACGCGTCAAAACATAATAGTATGCCGTGAAGAAGTTACTGTCATGCGCACAGCGTTCCTGTTAAGTTATCCATTGTTGTGGTAGATATCCTTGGATATAGTCTTTCAGTGAAGTGTTTCTCCAGAACCCCAGAAGTAACATTATCAGGTATTGTGGTTAATCAGTAGACATTGAAAGAGCGCAGTATGTCGCTGAACAAAAATGTAATTATTTTAGTTTCTCTAATGTCACTGGCATTAGGAGTTATTGCAATAATTCCAGCGAGACATATCTTAAATGTGGCACCCAACAGAGGTCTTTATGACGATGATTCGAAAGTGACAGTACTGAATACTACAAGTTTCAAGACCGCTGTCTTTCACACAAATAACGCTTGGTTAGTTGAATTTTACAGCAGCTGGTGCGGCTTTTGTCAGAGGTATGCACCGACTTGGAAAGCAGTCGCTGCAAGCACATACGGTATGTATTGTTTTACTTTATTAACTTCGATATAAGGTTTACATACCATTAGATAGTAATCAGCGACGTTCTCTAGCAATATTCTCTAAAGACAGTGTTTTGCTACTCTTAGAAACATGTTGTTAAACTGCCACACCCTTTTGTTGCGGGTTGATCAATTTACTTTTTGTAAACTGAGCAGAAGTAACATTTGTCTTGTATCAAAAGCTATTTGTGTATCGCGGGGAAAACAGCCGGTGAAGTACTGCCAAGCTCTGTTTACAATATTGAGAGTGCTGACCGTTGCTAATCTGTAATTTATTTTTCCTATGGTTTATATGAAAAGCAGTAATAGAAGACTTTTCAGGGGAAGAAATTCACCATTATGATAACATTAGCAACTATCGAAAACTCTCACTAAGTAAATGTCATCATAATCTTCATCAGCTGGCCAGATTCTGCTAGGTCGATGTCTGTAAACATCTATAAAATGAAGTGGTAAAACTTCCTATAATATAGTATACTTATAAAATATTTTGGTAACCTAGATAGTGAATCTTGATTTTATGAATTTTACTGCATCATATTATACTTCTGCAGTGATGTAATTTACCGTTGGTAGCTTTTAAGAATTTTCCAGTTCAGTTCTACCATGCATTAATATAATACTTGCCTACATTGGTGGCTGGCCGGAGTGGCCGAACGGTTCTAGGCGCTACAGTCTGGAACCGCGCGACCGCTAGGGTCACAGGTTTGAATCCTGCCTTGGGCATGGATGTGTGTGATATCCTTAGGTTAATTAGGTTTAAGTAGTTCTAAGTTCTAGGGGGCCGATGACCTCAGATGTCCCATAGTGCTCAGAGCCATTTGAACCATTTTTGAGCCTACATTGGTAGGAAATTTATCAAGGGTGGGTCATGTTTTATTGTAAAATGGTAAATGATTGAGTTACTATTTGTTCGAGAAAGGCCCATTACAACAGCAAATTAGTTGTTGCTGTACAGGGTGATTCAAAAAGAATACCACAACTTTAAAAATGTGTATTTAATGAAAGAAACATAATATAACATTCTGTTATACATCATTACAAAGAGTATTTAAAAAGGTTTTTTTTTCACTCAAAAACAAGTTCAGATATGTTCAATATGGCCCCCTCCAGACCCTCGAGCAATATCAACGCGATACTCCAACTCGTTCCACACTCTCTGTAGCATATCAGGCGTAACAAACACCCATTCTCTGTAAACTGTTTATACCAACGTTTAATACACCACCTATCAGGAGGTTTAACACCATACTTCGTTAGAAATGCACGATGAACAACTGTCGTCGATTCACTTCTGCCATACTCAATAACACAAAAAGCTTTCTGTTGAGCAGTCGCCATCTTATCATCAACTGACGCTGACGCCTAGTCAACAGCGCCTCAAGCGAACAAATGTACAACTAAATGAAACTTTATAGCTCCCTTAATTCGCCGACAGATAGTGCTTAGCTCTGCCTTTTGTCGTTGCAGAGTTTTAAATTCCTAAAGTTGTGGTATTCTTTTTGATTCACCCTGTATTACTAAATAGTAGGTCAGAGAAACACAGAGGTATTTTCATTCTCAAAGTGAGTAATTGTCGTTTATATTCTAAACATATGGACATTGGTGTTTGTAAGGAACACCTTACAAAATTGTAGAAAAAATCTCTTAGTGTATGTAGAGGGAAGGTATGGGGTATTCAGAAAGTCTCTCCACAGTGCTGTATGATTGTTAGTCGTGCGTGCTGTATGATTGTTCACCTGCCTTGGTTACTTCACTTCAAGTGGACTCTCCCAACATTCCACTATTTCGTTTAACTCCGTAACAAATGAATACTCAATAAATTAATAACTTGTATTTCACTGAGTTTCATTTCAGTATATTCACTGCGGCATATGGCATGCATGGCTGACAATCGTACTGCACTGAAAAAAAATTGCCAGCTTATTGAGAGTGAATATGAAGAGAAATCTTATTTTATGTGGAGACTTCAACATTGACATGGGAAAAGGCACAAAAATAAGACAGGATTTTGAAGAATTGTTAATACAGCATAACATGAAAGTAACAATAACTGCACCAACAAGAGTGACTTCACAAAGTGAGAGAGTTATTGACAACATAATTACTAAAATGTGTAACTATGAGTCACATGTAGTTCATACAGAAATATCTGATCATCATGGACAACTAATTAGCATTTGCAGAAGTAATGACACAGTATCAGAACCAAAACAAATAACCAAAGAAATTAGGATAATCGGTGAACAAAATATCCTACAGGCTCAGAGCGTAAATGAAAAATATGATACATTTACTTCAACAATTAAGTACCATTTTAATGTAGCATTTCTGAAAGTAAATAGACAAGAAAGGCAGCAAGATCAAAAACAGTGGATTACCAGTGAAATACTAGAACAGCGAAGGAAGCCTTAGGATGCGAGACGGATGGGCGAAGCTGAAAACTATAAAATGTTGAAAAAGAAGTATAGAAAAACAATAAGAGAAGCCAAAGCAAGAGCAAATGATACCACCATAACGAACTCAAAAAACAAGGCAAAGGCAGCTTGGAATGCAATCAATGCTGTAAGAAAGGGAAAAAGATGGGTCAAACAAAGAAGGTATTAGGTCAATTAAAATAGACAACACAGTGGTTTTAGAGATGCAATTTTTCCAGAAGAACTGAAGATAACGAAGATAGTGTCAGTGTACAAGAAAGGATATAAGGATGATCCAACAACTAGTGACCAGTTTCACTGGTATCAGGTTTCTCAAAAATCCTAGAAATATTTATGTATACCAGATTAGTTAACTATTTGAACAAACATAACATTCTCATACCCTCACAACATGGTTTCAGAAAGGATAAATCTACGGAATCAGCAATTGCCAGTCTAACAGAATGCATTTTACAGTCCATAGATGAGAAAAAGGTTGTCTCTGCAATGTTTCTGGATCTTTCAAAGGCATTTGATAACATTGACTGAAATGCTGATACAAAAATTAAGCAACTATGGCATTTGAAGGCAACCAGGTGAATGGGTAAAATCATACTTGTGCAACAGCAAGCAGTATGTATCATTAGGTAACTCCTACCAATTAGAAACCAAACCCATCAAATATGGAGTGCCGCAGTGTTCGGTAATGGGGCCATTGTTATTTAATGTGTTTGTTAATGATATAGGTGTTGAGGAGGGAGAAAAGAAAATATTGTATGCTAATGACATGACAATACTAAATAGTGACCAAAATATGGAACAGCTTGAGAGCAGAGCATACATATCTGCAAATGTCACAACTCAATGACTGTTGGAAAATGAACTGGTTATAAATCTAAAAAGACTATGTATGCAGTGTTTAAAAACAAGGAAAAGGCTGTAAACATGGATTTACAGGTTGATGGAACAAGGCTGGAAGAAGTAGAATCTGCTAGATTGTTAGGTATTCGTGTGGATAATGAATTGAAATGGAAAAAACATATTATTAATGTCTGTAAGAAACTGAGCTCTGTAATATTCTTAATGACGCAACTATCACAGTATTCAGACAAGAACCATCTGCGTACAGTATATCATTGACTTTTCGAACCATACTTACAAACTTACAATATGGAGTGACTGTGTGGGGAACTCAAACAAACAAGAGACAAAACATGTGTTCAAATTCATATTTCATATATATATATATATATATATATATATATAGTGCCGGTAGATAGGCACAATAAATAAAACACACAAACACACACACAGAATTTCTAGCTTTTGCAACCGACAGTTGCTTCTTCAGGAAAGAGGGAAGGAGAGGGAAAGACGAAAGGATGTGGGTTTTAAGGGAGAGGGTAAGGAGTCATTCCAATCCCGGGAGCGGAAAGACTTCCCTTGGGGGAAAAAAGGACAGGTGTACACTCGCGCGCACACACACACACACACACACACACACACACACACACACACACACACACACACACACACACACATCCATCCGCACATACACAGACACAAGCAGACATTTTCAGTGTCTGCTTGTGTCTGTGTATGTGCGGATGGATTGAAAATGTCTGCTTGTGTCTGTGTATGTGCGGATGGATATGTGTGTGTGTGTGTGCGCGAGTGTACACCTGTCCTTTTTTCCCCCTAAGGGAAGTCTTTCCACTCCCGGGATTGGAATGACTCCTTACCCTCTCCCTTAAAACCCACATCCTTTCGTCTTTCCCTCTCCTTCCCTCTTTCCTGAAGAAGCAACCGTCGGTTGCGAAAGCTAGAAATTCTGTGTGTGTGTTTGTGTGTTTTATTTATTGTGCCTATCTACCAGCGCTTTCCTGCTTGGTAAGTCTTGGAATCTTTGTTTTTAATATATTTTTCCCATGTGGAAGTTTCTTTCTATATATAAAAAAAAAAGATTCCAAGACTTACCAAGCAGGAAAGCGCCGGTAGACAGGCACAATAAATAAAACACACACACACACAGAATTTCTAGCTTTCGCAACTACCGGCGGCTGCTTCTTCAGGAAAGAGGGAAGGAGAGGGAAAGACGAAAGGATGTGGGTTTTAAGGGAGAGGGTAAGAAGTCATTCCAATCCCAGGAGCGGAAAGACTTACCTTAGGGGGGAAAAAAGGACAGGTGTACAGTCGCACACACACATTATCCATCCGCACATACACAGACACAAGGAAAAGAAAGCAATGGTTGAGCCCAAACAAAGCCGCAACTCTCCCCACAAAGACCTGCACACATAAAAAAAATAATAATAATAATGTTGTGCATCTGGTGGAACAGCAATGGTTTGGTGTATTGTGAATTGCCTGCCTTAGGTGTAACCATCACTGCTGACATGTATTGTCAACAACTGAAATATCTTGCAGATGCAGTCCAAGAACAACCACCACAAAGATTGCGTGAAGTGATGTTACTCCATGACAATGACTGCCCTAATTCTGCGAGACTACAAAAAACACTATACAAGAGTTGGGTTGGGGAGACATTCCACACCTTCCTTGTTCACCTGATTTTCATCCTCATATTTTTACCTTTTCCACTTTCTGTCAAGTGAACTTTAAGTAAATTCCTTTCTGAATGAAAAAACGCTGTGAACATGGCTCCGCATGTTCTGTGCCTAAAATCCACATAATTTTTACAGGCACAGAATAAAAAGTTGTGTCACGATTGGCAGACTGTTATAGATAATAAAGGAGGATATATTATTGATGACTTAAGTCTCTGTTATTTGTTGTGTTTGGAAAAATGCTATGAACTTACTTGCCAATCATATACATAGATCAGTTGGAGTACTGAAATTATATCTTGATGAATGAAATGACAGTTGCTGTATTTCTTAATAAAATGATTAGTTCTGAATAATATTTCTGACTCTAGATTGATCTGCATCTATACTCTGCAAATCACCACGAGATGCACGGGAGAGGGTATGGCCCATTATTAGGATTTCTTTCTGTTCCATTCACATATGGAGTGTGGGAAGAATGATTGTTTGAATGCTTCTGTTTTCAGTAATTATTCTAATTGCATCCTCACCATCAGTGTGTGAGTGATGTGTAGTTCCTGTCTTATTAATTAGGTACTGGACACTAACTTCCGTGCCACTAACAGCCTTTACATACAACCAGAAATTGTTTGGATTTTGTGAAATGTTATTTGACAATATTCTGCTATGGCAGTCATTGAAGGCATCACACTTTGCTCTCTTGACAGCCAAATGTGTTTCACTTAGCATCTCTCTATCTATAGCCCTCCATTTTGTTTTACACCTGTTATACAGTAATCTGATTCTTTAGAGGTTTCTTTACAGTGAATGTGTACCATGGATGTTCCCTCCCATTATGAACTGTTCTACTGGGTACATATCTATCCAGTGGATGGTCAACCATTGTTTTAAACTTGAACCAGAGTTAATCTACATGCTCCTGCCCTATGCTGAAAGTTTCAAGTTACTCATTGAAATATGACATGACTGATTTTTTTTAAAATCTGATTTACTGCAGGTATATATCTTTCTGCTTGTTTTAGTTGTCCTTTGTATTTTGCTAACCATTGTTGCAACAGTCACGTCTGGTCACTGACACCAGTTTCGATGTGGACATCCTCAAAGAGGTCAGGTCTGTTTGTTGGCATTAGATCCAATATATTTCCATCATGAGTGGCGTTCGTAAATATGTGTCATACAGGTAGTTTTCAGAGAAGGCATTTAGTAAAGTTTCACAGGATGTCTTGTCACGCCCACCACAAACAAAACTGTAACTTTCCAGATTAATTGTTAGATGATTAAAGTCTCCACTGATGATTACAGTATGATTGGGGAACTTATGTACAGTTGAACTGAGGTGTTCTCTGAAGATGAGTTTGGTGAGCGATAGGGGTGCGTGTGTGTGTGTGTGTGTGTGTGTGTGTGTGTGTGTGTGTGTGTGTGTGTGTGTGTGTGTGTAATATTGTTACATTCCTGGATTTTCCATCACATGCAGCTTCAGTTTCTATCTCTGTGGATTTTAGATTTTTGTCTACCACGAAAAATACACTATCTCCATTCCCATTTGCCTATCCTTTTGGGAAGCACTTAAATTTATCACAAAAATCTCACTGCTATCGGTTCTAGGTTTTAACCAGCTCCCTGTACCTAGCATTATGTGAGCTTCAGTGCTTTTCATGAGCACTTCAAATTCTGGCACTTTGTTGTGAATGCTTTGGCAGTTTACCATTAGGATATTAATACTGTCACCTTTTGACCTTACAATGATACTTCTGGATTTTCTACAGCTATTGTTATCTGGATTGGATGGAGAGTCACGTAATCTTAAGAACAACAACAACAACAACAACAACAACAACCTTGTGTGCACCTCACTCACAATCAGCTACCTGAGTAGCAGCCTCTGATGTGTAGTGCAACTGGACCTATTTAAGGGGATCCTAAAGTTGTCAACTTCACGGCACAAGTCCAGGAAGTCGCAGCCTAGCATGTCACAGAACCTTCGAAGTATCTGGTTCAGTCCTTCCACTTGACTCAGAAACAAAGGGCCACAATCAGTTCTGGGGACAATGCAGCAAATTGTGAGCTTCACTGAAACTCCATGCACAAGACTGGTCATCGGAACCTTCTCTGCCAGTCACTGGAATGACCCAAGAAAGACTTTGGAGCTCAGACAAATGCCACCATTTGTTCCAATGTGTGCCACAATCTGCAGTTGGTTCCATCTTGTTCCCTCAGTGGCTGTTGGAATAGCATCTTAAACATGTTAAATAAGATGCCAAGGCATACACACTGAGTGCATGTGGAGTCCTTCCTTGTCCCTTGCTGCAATTTATCTAAGAGGTACCATCATTCACCATATGTTTAACTGCCGATGATTAATTGACCCCTACCATTTTGCATTTACCTCCTCCTGACATCAGACAAAACTGGTTTCCCCACAACAGGTGAAGTGAGTCCCACTGGGTCAGTTTCAGACAGCACCTCAAACTTAGTGGTTAGGGGGATCAGTAGAACATCCTGAGTCCTCCCGGGTCCCCATCCACTCTGTACAGGACAAGTCACTTGCAGTCAAGTAGATGGGCAATGGCAGATTGTGTACTTCCTGCAGGTGAGACAGTATCCACAGGAGAGGATAGTATTTGAGGTACCTCTGGTACAGGTATCACAGGTACACAACTCTTGGGAGCTCTTCCATCACACTGATTTGCAACAGCTGTCAATCGTTTGACAGAAACTAGACAAATGTGTGGTTACTGAAGAGGAGCTGCAGCCTTTAAAGTAGTTGCAGGGGCAACAGTCTGGCTGATTGGCTGATCTGGCCTTGTGACATCAACCATAATGGCCTTCCTATGCTGATACTGTGAGTGGCTGAAAGCAAGGGGAAAATACAGCCATAATTTTTCCTCAGGCCATGCAGCTCTACTGTATAGTTAAATGATGATAGCTTCCTCTTGGGTAAAATATTCTGGAAGTAAAATAGTACCCTATTGGGAACTCTGGGCTGGGACTCTTCAGGAGCTTGTCATCATCAGGAGAAACAAAACTAACATTCTGCAGAACAGAGCAGGGAATATTAGATCCTTTAATTGGGCAGGTAGACAAGAAATTTTGAAGAGGAAAATCGATAGGTCAAAGTTAGCCGTAGTGTGAATTAGTGGAGTTTGGTCGCAGCAGGAACATGAATTATGGTTAGGGGAATCCACGCTTATAAATATAGAATCAATAGGGATAATGCAACAGTAGGTTTAATAATCAATAAGAAAACAGGAATGCAGATAAGCTACTATGAATAGCATACTGAACACATTATCAGAGCAAGAGAGAGACAGTAGGTCAAGTTTATATGTCAACTAGCTCTAAATATGAAGATACTGAAGAAATGTATGATGAGGTAGAAGAAATTATTCCAATAGTTAAGTGAGATGAACATTTGAGAGTGACGGGGACTGGAATTTGATAGTAGATAAAAGAAAATAAGGATAAGCAGTGAGTAAATATGGACTGTGAGAAAGGAATGAAAGAGGAAGCTGTCTGGTAGAATTCTTCACAGAAGATGGTTTAATCATCACTAATACTTGATTTAAGAATCATGATAGAGGGTTTTATATGTTGGAGAAACCTACAGACACTGGATGGTTTCAGATTGATTATGTAATAGGAAGACAAAGGTTTTGGAACCAGATTTTAAATTGTAAGATATTTCCAGATGCAGATGTGGATGCTGACCACAATGTATTAGTTATGAACTGTAGATTGAAACTGAAGAAATTTCAGAAAAGTAGGAAATTAAAGAAATGGAACCTGGATAAGTTGAAAGAATTAGAAGTTGTTGAGAGTTTCTCAGGGGGCATTTTGCAACGATTGACAAGAACTGTGGAAAGGAATACACTAGAAGACAAATGGGTAGTTTTGATAGATGAACTAGCGAAGACAGCAGAGGATCAATAGGTAAAAAGACAAGACCTAGTATAAATCCTTCAGTAATACAGGAGGTACTGAATTTAATTAATGAAAGTAGAAAATACAGAAGTTTAGTAGCAGGTGAAAGGGAATACAAATGTCTAAAAAATGAGATTGACAGGAGGTGCAAGATGACTAAGCAGAAATGCTAGAGGACAAATGTAAGGATTTTGGAAGCATATATAACAAAGGGTTAAGATAGGTACTACGTACAGGAAATTTAAAGAAGCCCTTGGAGAAAATAGAAGCAGCTGTATGAATATCAAGAGCTCAGGTGGGAAACTAGTCCTAAGCAAAGAAAGAAAAGCTGAAAAGTGTAATGTGTATATAGAGGGCCTATACAAGGGAGATGAACTTGAAGGCAATAGTATGAAAATGGAAGAAGACATAGATGAAGATGAGAGAGAGATATAATCCTGCAAGAAGAATTTGACAGAGCACTGAAGGATGTAAGTCGAAACGAGAACCCAGAAGTAGACAACATTCGATCAGAACTACTGATAGCTTAGAAGAGCCAGCTATGCCAGAGCTCTTCCATCTGGTGTAAAAAATGTATGAGATAGCCAAAATATCGTCAAGTTTAAAGAATAATGTAATAATTCCAACTCCAAAGAAAGCAGATGCTGATAGATGTGAATATAACCAAACTATCAATTTAATGAGTCTCTGTTACACTAAATACTGACACAGATCATCAGAAGAATGGAAAAAACTAGTAGAAGCTGACCTCAGAGGGGATCAGTTTGGATTCTGGAAAAATGTTGGAACATGGGAGGCAGTACTGTTCCTTTGGCTTCTCTTAGAAAATACTTTTTGAAGGGAAGGCAAACCTATGTTTATAGCATTTGTAGACTTAGAGAAAGCTTCTGACAATGTTGACTGGAATACTCTCTTTGAAATTCTGAAGGAAACAGGGTTAAAATATGGGGAGGCAAAGGCTGTTTACAACTTGTGCAGGAAGCAGACAGCTGTTACAAGAGTTGAGAGGCATGAAAGGAAAAAAAAGGAATAGGAAATAAAGTTGAGGGAGAAAAAAATAAACACTTTGATGTTTGCTGGTGACATTGTAATTCTGTCAGAGACAGCAGTAATGGAAGAGCAGTTGAAAGGAATTGACAAGATCATCAAAGGAGAAGTTAAGATGATCATCAACAAAACAGGGAAAGTGGATTGTAGTTGAATTAAGTAAGGTGCTGGTGAGGGAAATGATTATGAAACAAGATACTTAAAGTAGTTGATGAATTTTGCTGTTTGGGCAGCAAAATAACTGATGTAAAATGTATACTGGCACTGGTAAGAAAAGTGTTTCTAAAGAAGAGAAATTTGTTAACATTGAATACAGATGTAAGCGGTAGGAAGTCTTTTCTGATAGTATATGCATGGAGTGAAGCTATGTATGAAGTGAAACATGGACGATAAACAGTTTAGGGAACAAGAGAACAGAAGCATTTGAAATGTGGTGCTACAGAAGACTGCTGAAGAATAGATGGGTAGATCATGTAACTAATTTGGGAGAAAAGTAGTTTGTGGCATAACCAGACTAGAAGGAGGCAGTGGTTGATAGGACACATTCTGAGACTACAAGAGATCACCAGTTCAGTATTAGAGGAAAGTGTGGGAGGTAAAAATCATAGAGCTAGACCAAGAGATGAATATAGTAAACAGATTCAGAAGGATGTAGGTTACAGCAGTTATTTGGAGACGGAAGCGACTTGCACAGTATAGAGCTGATTGGAGGCCTGTATTAAACCAGTATTTAGACTGAAGATAACAACAACAACAACAACAAGCAAAACAATAGGAGCACATGGGCAGCCAATAGAAAAGTTAAGCTGATTATAACACTTGCTGTGCAATGTGAGATCCTTCTGCTATTACTGAACATTGTCGTACCTTGGTAATGTCACTTACGTTTTGGAAGAGTGGGTTACAAATTTCCCTTGAGTCAACTTGATTTAAGTTTCCTATGGTGTTGTAAAGCAATCTGGGAATTGTTGTGTTAATTCTTTAACCAAGTCCATGGCCAATTTGCTTCCCCAAGCTCTTTTAATCTGAGCTTGTGCTTCATTTGTAGTGATACCTTCACCAACCACTGTTTGTCTCATGTATCAAACATTGTACAAGGTCATAGAGTAAGTTTTGTCAATGAAAATATTTATCTTTATAATTGTCTACCATTTCCTTCTTTGTCAGAGACTGTTAATTATGGTTTCCAATACAGACTTAGTGTCCTGGGAGAATAACTTTGACTTTCATGGAGAGTGCCTTTATTCTACATATAAACTTTCTCTGTGTCTAACAAGAAATGTATTGCATTGTCAACTGAATGCTCATTGAACTAAATCCCACATAGGGAGAGAAGATTCATATAAGTAATACGGTTAATTCCACAACAACCTGCTTGTGCTAAAAAGGGGCATATTTTCTACTGTAGACTGTAAACTAACCTCATACAAAAGAGAGGAAAAAAAGGTAAAGCACTCTCCATCCAGTTAAGGTAATAATAGGTGTAAGAGACCCTAAAGCATTATTGTAAGACACAAAGAAATGCTGCTCCACTGTTGAGCCTTTTAAAATCTAAGTGATGAATTGCTGTAGCATTTGCAACAGTGTCTTAGAATTTTAAACCTTCCTAAAAGGCATTAGAGTTCACTTAATTCTAACATCCAAAAGCAAACCTAAAATTCATGGCAACCATATTTTTGGGGGTAAATGTGTATCAAAAGGATAGACCAATGACAAATTGAGGTGGTGCATTCATCATAGTAGACAGGAAACTCAAATTCTTCAGTGTAGAAACTGTAGCTGTATGTTTGGTCGTTTGGGCAAAATTCAGTGTCTATGTTTGGCATAAACTTATAGTTGGCTGCTCCTATTGAACACAAGACTGATCCTCAAATGCAAACAAACACTTTAGAGAAAACCTCATCTCTCTAATACATATAAATGTTGCCCAGTCATGCTGTCCCCATTTGAAAAAAACTAAAACAAAAAATTAAAAAAAAATCTTCAAACATAACTAATTTACTACTATACCACATCCTGGATTTTCTGTTGTTTGATAACTATGATTTACACGCATGTGGAACTAGGCAGAAACTTAACTGGCACTTAATACAGGAAGTACAAACTTGTGCAAAAGAGGCGTATACAATACTCTGGTTTCTTACATAACCATATGTCGTCTTATTTAAAATGCTACTGACATTAAATATGAGAATATGCTGGAAAAGTAATGTCTCAATTTTTTTTAATGTGAGAACTCTTACAGTATTTTAAATGAAGCAAACATTATTAATACTCCAAACCTTTAGCCTTCATGTCTACATAATTACTTCTCAACATACTTACCCTGGCGGCAAATGCAGTTCTTCCAATGAGAGACCAGTTTGTTGATACCATAACTGCAGAATGCTTAACTTCATTGATGGAGCTACAATGTCAGCTCTACTTGCACTGCTTCATCAGTATCAAAGTGGAATTCTTGAAGGTGTTCGTTAAGTTCTGGAAGCAGATGAAAATTGGGTGGGGCCAAGTCAGGACTGTATGGATAGTGAACGATGACAGTGAGGCCATTGTGTTGGCTATTTTAGCAGCAGAGGGTTGAAACTTGTGTCAGTGAAGCAGAAGAATCAGCCGAGCAATATGCATGACATGCAGTACCTCAGCCAGTATTGAGAACAGAATAAAAAATGTAGAAACAGTACTTTTCAGCTCGTCCTCATAATTTAAGGTAAATTTGAAACAATTATTGCTTGACCAATGCTTCTGCTCTGTTTCTGAATTTCTGGAATGTCTTAACAAGTAAATCTCTTCTATCAGTGTCATTTTATACTATAATTTACTTTGATTGTGTTGATCATGTAGTCTCATTTAATAATTATAGCTGTTGTATGTACCAGCAATGTAGTATGTCAATTTATATTATTGTGTGCTTTGATTGTGCTGATCATGTAGTAACAATGACCTTGGTAATCATAAATTTATTATATTTATCCTGTATCTTATACCATGTGTACAAACAGTGTAGTAAAAATGATTTCATGGACCAAATAAATAAATAAATTGATAAATAGTCCTACTATAACCAATTAGGATAATTACGATTTCAAGGAGGGTGATGAGACATTCTGCTAAAAAAATGCTAAAATTTTTCTGTCAAAATTACTTACAGCAGATTGTTGAGAACTCTACTAAAGATGGAAATATATTAGATCTAACGGCATTAAATAGACATGATCTCTTCAACATTGTCCAGATTGAAACTGTTAACAGTGAGCATGAGTCAGTTTTGAACCAATGAATACTGAAGTACAAAGGGCAGCTGAAACAATTTACATGTTTAATAAACAAAATAAACAGGAAGCAGCGTCATATCTCAAAAACAACTGAAAAGTGTAGCACTAGAAAGGAGCATACAGAGGAACTGTGGCTGATGCTTAGGAGGATAGTTGATCAAGAACTGAATACATGTGTACCTAGTTGAACAGTTGGGAGGTAATACATTTTCTGTAAAGAAACCTCTACAGAGACATTGACTACAGAACTGTTGAGGCTTTCGTGACCACTTTTTGTGTATTGCCTGTTGGCTTCAGTCTTGGGTTCTTTAGCCAACGTTTAACGATTTTCCTGACATTTTGCCATCATAAGTGGCTGCCATTGTCAAAGGTTCACTTCCATTACTGCTGACAGCCTGCATTATAGATCTAAAGCAAAACACAGGGCTATACACAGACATCAAAAAGAGATGTTGAATGAAATGTGTTTGGATGTTCAAAAGGGCAATGTTGTGATCTTCAACCGAACTGAATCTTACAGAAAGATCTCTCAAAAAATTCACCTAGTGGGGTGGCACAGTAACGAGACACCGAATTCATATTTGGGAGGATGTGGTTCAAACCTGAGTCTGGCTATTCAAACTTAGGTTTTCTGTGATTTTCGTAAATTGCCAGGCAAATACCAGGATGATCCCTTTGAAATGGCACATCTTATTTCCTAGCTATGCTTAAAACATTCTGAGCCATGTGCTTTGTCTCTAATGACCTTGATGTTACTCGGATGTTAAATATTAATCTCCCTTCCTTCCATACAAAATAAATAAAAATAATAATAAAAAAAATCTAGTCAAATAAAATACAAAGGCTGTCAGTGAAATCACAGTGCTTTCAAACGTTCCTTTGCAAAGAACAGGGATCCAGGAATATAGGTTTAGTTTAATTTTCATACCATTGAATAGATGAGTGGTGTAGATATTAGTGTCAGTACTATTCAGAAACTGATCAAGGCTCCAGGGCCTAATGGAATACCTATCATATTCTACACAGAGTTTGCATCTGAGTTAGCCTCTCTCTTAACTTTGATTCACTGTAGATCTCGCAAACAAAAGACTGGGATTAAGAGGACTATTCAATACTAGCTGTTGGCTTTACCCATTGAAGTAATGTTAATGGCTCCTGTGGCATCACTTTTTGGTGTGTATTTCAACATATTGGTAATTAGTTGGTGAAGCCAATAAATTTGAAGGCAAACAATCTGCCACTGATATGGAGTAATAGTCATGGGAGACTTACTGGACTGGATGAGAAGACTCATCTCTTCTGGCAAGTCTTTCCTGACACGGGGTTCTGGGTGGCTTTTCTGAACTCTACCCCTTTTTGTAAACTTCCCCAGTCCTTTCCCTTCACCCCTCTTTCTTCCCCTTCAACTTTTCTGTCAGGAGAAGGAGCTACTGGCTCTGAAAGCTTGGAAAAGTTAACCTTTTAGTGCGTGTGTTCTCCTGCTGCTGCTTGGTGAGTAGATTTTGTACCTCTCTTCTTGAGGCACATTTCAGTCCCTCTGGAAAATCTCTTGAGTTAGTGATACATTACATATTCCACATAAGATAGGGCTTATTATATAGGAACAAATCTTTGGTACTTACCATCAAATCCAGGTGCACTTTTATTTTTCAGAGAATGTGTAATTTTCTTAATTTCAAACATTGGAAAATCCAGGATGGATATGAGGAGTAGCAACCTCCTTACTTTCACTGTGAGAAGCTGGTGATACATTCCTGTGACTGAATTTTAAGAGTGTGGCTTTTGAACATACTGCTGTGATTTTTCTCTTGAACAGTTTGTGCCTATATTTTGTACTACATTTAAGAAATGGTTATTAAACACATTTGCCATGTGTACCTCATCATTTATTGTCCGTCCATTTAATTCAGTAGTGATGTCATCCAGTTCTCTGACTGGTTGTTCTGTTTCTTGTTTCACTACATTCGATGTAGTATTTAGTATGTTGTTGGAATTGCTGATTTCTGACGTAATGTGCATGTTCTTTTTTTTTAATAGCTTTCCTTAGTAATTTTGAGTAATTTCTATAGTGTGCAGCTACTACAGGATCTCTATTTGTTCTTCCCAACAGGTACAGTTCCCTTTTTCTTTAGCTCGATACTTTAATCCCTCTAGTAATCCATGGTTTTTTACATGGCTGTTTAATCCATCCATCACATGCCTAGCTGATACACCTGCCACCTCTCCCTCTGCGTTCCTAGCCAGCAAACCACCTGCCTCCAAGTAACTAGCTCCCCCCCCAACCCCAACCCCACTTCGAATCTCCCACCTCTCTGTCCCTGCAACCACCCCACTAGACACAACCCGTACCCTACCCAGTCCAAATGCAGAACTGCAATAAAGGCATTGTGCATCCAACCGGTACAGAGTGTGTGTGTGTGTGTGTGTGTGTGTGTGTGTGTGTGTGTGTGTGTGTGTGTGTGTGTCAACTTGAGAAATAATTAATTCCGAAAGGTGACAAGTTATCTTTCTCTGATGATGAGTCAATGGTTCTGCTTTTTGGTGAGCAGTTTCACAACACTGCACAAGTCTGTTACAAATACATCATTTACTTTTAAAGCTATGTGCTCATCACCACCACCAGCATCTCTGGTTACACCATTGACTTCTTTACTGTATCCTGTATATGCTGTCCAGTCACATTAATGTGACCACCTGTCAAAAGCGCGAATAACCATCATTTGCGAGACATGCATAAAGAGAGTTACTGCGGTTCTGTAAGGTACTGACAGGGATGTGGAGTCATGCTGACTCCAGTGCTGTGACTGGCTGCACGGGTTTCTCGATTGAAGATCTGTGGCACAAACATCCCGATTGAGGTGGTCCCACAGATCCTGAATTGGATTTAAATCCAGGGCATTTGATGGCCAGGTGAGAACAGTGAACTCATTGTGATGTTCTGTGAACCACACATATACACTGAATTGTGTGATACATTACATTGTCCCGGTGGTAGGTACCACCGTGCCAAGGAAGCACAAACAGCATGTAGGGGTGGACATGGTCCCCAGGGATCGATGCATACTTGTGTTGATCCATTGTGCCTTCAGAATGACAAACTCACCTAGGGAATCCAATGAAAACATTCCCAAGGCCATAATGCTCCCTCATCTGACTTGGACCTTTCCAACAATTGTTGCAGGGCTGTACAGGCAAATGGTCATCTGTCCAAAGGAGCATAAAATGTGATTCATATGAAAAGACCTCCTTTTGTGACTCGGGGGACTTCTGGTTGCGCAATTTTTTAAATTTCAGCCTCTGTTGCTGATGAACTGCAGTTAGCGTGGGTACATGAACCAGGTGCCTGCTGTGGAGGCCCATACACACAACGTTCACTAAATGGTTATTGAGAAGATGCTGTTGGTAGCTCCTTTATACATCTGGGTGGTCAGATGTTCACAAGTTTTGTGTCTATTCACCCACACATCCTCGGAGCCATTTTCACCCGTGTCATCTGTGGCCCGTGGTGCACCAAAGTCGCTTAACCATGGCGGCACATCAGTAGTTTAGAGACTTAACCATTTCAAAGATGCTTCCATGTTTGACCCAAAAGCCAATGATCATGCCCTTTTGGACATAAGATATCAGATAAATTGCTCCATTTCCACATTACAACAGTGACTGTACAGTTTTTCACATCCCCTGTCCCCCTCCCCCAACATGCTTTATGTACCATATACCGTCCATTGCTAGTGCTGCCGTTGGTGATATATGAGTGGTTATTGCATGTTAAGGCCAAACACAGACAGTGGTGACGTTAATATGACTGGACTGTGTATTTAGACAGAATACAACCTCAAAAATACTGAGACATACAGATGTGTAATGATCAGCACACGGAAGTGTGTGTGCTTATGAAGTAGTACTGAAAGTAGTTCCCTATCAATTGTAACAATTTGTTGATGCCCACTGGGAAATTTTGACTTGTTTATGAAAAATATGGTGTGCATACTATACTGTATGTTGGACAGCAGCAAACGGTTAGTAATGTGTGGTGATTTAATAATGCAGATTTTCTAAGGGTCTCCAGGGTCACAGTTCTTCTAACAAGCATGGGAAACCCGTAATTCTCAGGAAATTACATTTTACCTCGAAAAATCATTGAAATCTCAAGAATTTCATAAAATATCAGAGTATTCTGTGTCTTTAACCTAGCATTGTAACTGAATTTCATTGAGTTTTATAAACCACAAATTTTAAAATACTTAATATCACAAAATGCATTAATTATATCAATATTATTCTCTATAAACTATCAGTTTTTAAAACTGCAATTAAACTACTGCTTATGGCTGGTATACAGCTTAGCCGAGAGGAAAGAAAAATCATTATTGTGGTATGCTGTATGCTGCCTCCCTCACCCCTGCTCACTATTAATTTATCAGGAGCTTCTTTACACCATATTTCTCCTCTGGAATTCTCAGGGAAGTTTATTTCTGAGTTTAAGTAGCCACTCTGTAGTCTGATCTGGAAGCCTTATTTGGATCCTAGTATTTGTTCTCAATAATTAATGTTCCAACATGGACAGATAAAAGAAAATAGGACCCTAATTGATAATGTTTTCATTGATGAAGCTCAAAGCAAGAAATAGCTATATACTCAGTGAATAATGCTCTCGTGATCGTGATGCACAGGTAGTTATAAATAAGATAATGCCTTAAAGCATTGATACCCCTCAGTTGAAACTGGTTAGAATAATTAATGACTACAGAATTAATGTTTTTAAGAATAATTAACATTGATGTGCAGGAGGATTTTGGAACATATATCGTGTTCAAAAATTATGAATTATCTCAATGAGACTGAGCGAGGTGGTGCAGTGGTTAGCATGCTGGACTCACATTCTAGATGACAATGGTTCAAACTTATGCCCACCCATCCTGATTTAGGTTTTCTGCAATTTCCCTAAATCACTTCAGGCAAATGCTGGCCCTCCTCCCCTCCCCCCCCCCCCCCCCCCCCAAACCAATCAACCTACCTCAGAGAGAACAACCTATTGACACAAAGTCAACGCTGATTTAGAAAACATCGTTCTTGTGAAACACAACTAGCTCTTTACTCATATGAAGTATTGTGTGCTATTGACAAGGAATTTCAAACTGATTCCACATTTATAGATTTCCAGAAGACTCTTTCCACTCTACCTTGCAAGCAGCTGGTAATTAAATTGCATGCTTATGGAATATCATCTGAGTTATGTGACTGTATTCATGATTTCCTGTCAGAGAGTCACAGTTTGTAGTAATCAATGGGAAGTCATGCAGTAAAACAGAAGGCTCTGAATAACCAGACATCACCCATTGGTATTTTATGTGATCTCTCAAAGGTCTTTGATTGTGTAAATTGTGGAGTTCTTTTAGATAAGCTAAATAATTATGGTTTGAGTGGGGCAGTGCACAAACGGTTTAATTCATACTTAACTGGAAGAATGCAGAAAGTTGAAATAAGTGGTTCATGAAATGTGAAAACAACAGCTGATTCCTCAAACTGGGGCGCTATCAAGTACGGGGTCCCACAGGGTTCTGTCTTAGGTCCTTCACTGTTCTTGATATACATTAATGACTTACCATTCCACATTGATGAAGATGCAAAGTTAGTTATTTTTGCTGATGATACAAGTATAGTAATAACATCCAAAAACCAAGAACTAAGTGATGTAATTGTAAATGATGTTTTTCACAAAATTATTAAGTGGTTCTCAGGAAACGGACTCTCTTTAAATTTTGATAAAACACAGTATATACAGTTCCGTACAGT
The DNA here is from genome assembly GCF_023897955.1 of Schistocerca gregaria. Classification (NCBI taxonomy): domain Eukaryota; kingdom Metazoa; phylum Arthropoda; class Insecta; order Orthoptera; family Acrididae; genus Schistocerca; species Schistocerca gregaria. The sequence goes on along the minus strand of NC_064920.1, from coordinate 938,522,822 downwards.
AAATGGCACAACTCCAGTAATAAATATAGAATTTGAACAGAAGTCTGTAGCTAAGGTAGAATTTTCAAAATTTTTAGGTGTGTCCATTGATGAGAGGTTAAACTGGAAGCAACACATTGATGATCTGCTGAAACGTCTGAGTTCAGCTATGTATGCTATTAGGGTTATTGCAAATTTTGGTGATAAGAATCTCAGTAAATTAGCTTACTATGCCTACTTTCATTCACTGCTTTCGTATGGCATCATATTCTGGGGTAATTCATCATTGAGTAGAAAAGTATTCATTGCTCAAAAACGTGTAATCAGAATAATTGCTGGAGCCCACCCACGGTCATCCTGCAGACATCTATTTAAGGATCTAAGGACCCTCACAGTAACCTCACAGTATATATATTCACTTATGAAATTTGTTGTTAATAATCCAACCCAGTTCAAAAGTAATAGCAGTGTGCATAGCTATAACACCAGGAGAAAGGATGATCTTCACTATGCAGGGTTAAATCGTGACTTTGGCACAGAAAGGGGTAAATTATGCTGCCACAAAAGTCTTTGGTCACCTACCAAACAGCATCAAAAGCCTGACAGATAGCCAACTAACATTTAAAAATAAATTAAAAGAATTTCTAGATGACAGCTCCTTCTACTCATTGACTGAAATTTTAGATATAAATTAAGGGGGGGGGGGGGGGGGGGGGGAACAACTTAAACATTAGTGTCATGCAATATTTTGTGTAATGTAATATCTTGTACAGACATCTTTTATTAACCTGACACATTCCACATCATTAGGAAGTGTTGTATTCATGATCTATGAAACAAGTATTAATCTAATCTAATCTAATCTAAGTGATTTCTGCCATCCCCCAAGATAGTTTTACAGGCCCTCTGCTGTTCCTTATCTATATAAATGATTAGGAGACAATCTAAGTGGCTGTCTTAGGTTGTTTGCAGGGTATGCTGTTGTTTATTGTCTAGTGAATCATCAGAAGATCAAAACAAATTGCAAAACAGATTCAGAAAAGTTACCTGTATGGTGTGAAAATTGGCAGTTGACCCTAAATAATGAAAAATGTGAGGTCATTTACACAAGTGCTAAAGGGAAACAATGAAACATCAGTTGCACAAGAAATATGTTAAATCTAAAGGCCATAAATCCAACTAAATACTTAGGAATTATGATTACGAAGAACTTTAAATTGGAAAGAACACACAGAAAATGTTGTGGGGAAGGCGAACCAAAGACTGTGTTTTATTGGTGGAACACTTAGAACATGCAATAGATCTACTAAAGAGACAGCCTACACTACTCTTGTCTATCCTTCTTTGGAGTATTGCTTTGCAGAATGGGATCCTTATGAAGAGCAGCACATTTTGTTGTATCGAGGAATAGGGAAAAGAGTGTCACTGACATAATACAGGATTTGGGATGGACATCATTAAAACAAGGGTGTTTTTCATTGTGGCAGAATCTTCTCGCAAAATTTCGGTCAAAAACTTTTCCCTCTGAATGTGAAAATATTTTGTTTTTGGTGACCTACATAGGATGAAACGAACATCATAATGAAATATGGGAACAAGAGCTTACACGGAAAGATATAGGTGTTCATTTTTTCCGTGCACTGTTCGAGATTGGAAAAATGGAGATTTATTGTGAAAGTGGTTTGATGAAACCTCTGCCAGGCACTTAAGTGTGATTTGCAGAGTATCCATTTAGATGTAGAAGAAAAGTTTACAGGAAATGAACCAGCATGAAATTTATAATCAATCAAATGTTAAGATAAAATGTAATCTAGTCCATGAGAAATCATTGTTTGAGAATAGCTGACCGTATAAGCTAATCAGAAACAACATGAAACAAGCGAGGGGGAAAAAAGAAAAAAAAAAAGACATGGATAATTGGAGGGATTAAAGTCTGGTCACTAGAGGTATGCAAGTATCATGTGGAAGGAATGGAATAATGTACAATGTGCAACAGAATTAAAGGATCACTTTTTCAAAACTCTGTAATTGTCTTCCATTGTGATGCATAATTCTGAAATTTGGCTCAAAGGTGCCTACAATCTCCCTCTGTTATGGTTCAAAAGTGTCACCCTGTGCCGTCACTGGGCTTGATGACACTTCAAGCAGCAAGATGTCTACACGTGCAAAAGAAAAGCCGAAAGCTCTGAAGTGAAGTGAAAAGTAATGATATCCCAGTGGCACCAAATTTCACCACAATTCTGCCCAGTGCTGCTATCAACATGTCTGATGATGGGAACGTTGCCAAGCCGGCCAGTGCGGCCGAATGGTTCTAGGTGCTTCAGCCTGGAACCGCGCGACCGCAACAGTTGCAGGTTTGAATCCTGCTCAGGTATGGATGTGTGTGATGTCCTTAGATTAGTTAGGGTTAAGTAGTTCTAAGTTCTATGGGACTGATGACCTCAGATGTTAAGTCCCATAGTGCTCAGAGCCATTTGAACATTGTCACACTCTATCTTAGCCACATTTAACCTCTTCTTTTAATGCCGCTATGATGGAGATCAGAACTGTGATTCCCAGCATCGAAATAATGCAGTTTTCTTATGCGTGGCTGAGGAAAACGTTTCAGACACACAACCACTTGGAATCAACATGAAATGGCATTGGAGAGTGGCATAACGTGAGTCACTGAAACCATCCATTTCCTTGGGAAGTTTCTCACACGTTTTGCTGTGGAAAACAACTGTTTTCAATGTGGTGAGAAACAGGAAGACAATCTTGACAATCTTTGATACTGCGGACATCTCACTGACACTTCAACCCTCCTCTGAGGACAGCATTGGTTAGCAATCCTATTGAATGTGATCTCACCTCTTTGGACTGCACTACAACAATAACAATAATTTTTCTCTGGTGTGTAGACGTAGAATGGTAAGGGACTATTCAAAACCATGCAATGAAATTTGAGCATGATTTGAAGCAGCAAGGGGTCTTATGCTTTTTCGGTGGTCCTGTTTCACGGCCTCCTATGGCGTGATCATGGAGGGGTCTGACATTGACACATGTGTGAATAAAACAGAAAAGGATCCCGCTAAGATCCCCAGTTCAGCAATAACATCAGTGGCACCTTTTCCATTTATTGGAATTTTAAAAATGTGCCATTACAGAGGAACCCTTCAAAGAGTGCTAGGTGCCTCCCTGTAGGCAACCATTTGATGCAGTTCTGGTGCCAGTTGCTTTCAAGAAACATGCGCATTATGTCATAAGTTGGAATTTCCAAAAACAATCTTACGGCTATAGGGAATGTAGTGAAATGAGACAGGATAACAGGCCAAAAAACAGGATAACATTATTTTTGTAGTAAATGGAGTGGCTATAAATAAATGACCAGTCACAAGTAGTTGACATGTTCAGTAATTATTTCCTAAATGTATTGAAAATATTGGAACAGACAATTTAAGAGGAAAAATCACAGAATTGTTGAAAAATTTTCATAAAATTTGGTTTTATGAATGTATCACCTACTTCTCACTTTGAAATAAAGAGAATTATGTATTCTCTCAAAAATAAAATCTTATCTGGATTTGATGGTGTTTCCAACATAGTTCAAAGGTTTGCTCCCATATAACAAGTCCTGTATCATCTGAAATATGGAATGGATCACTAACTGAAGGAATTTTTCGAGATGGTTTGAAATATGCTGTAGTTAAACTCCTCTCTAAGAAAGATGTTAAGAGAGATGTCAATAGCTATCAGCCTGTTTCAGTACTGACATCATTTTCAGACATTTTTGAGGTGGTGATGGATTATAGAATAGTATTCCAACTGAACTGTAATAATATCCCCAGTAAATCACAGTTTGGATTTCACAAGAGAGTGCCAGTTACTTGTTCATTCAACAAATTTTACAAGCATTAAATAATGAAATCACAGTAGTTGATAATTTCTAGAACCTGTCTAAGACATTTGTTTGAGTGAATCACAATATTCTCATAGGTAAACTGAGCTTTTATGTAATTGACGGTATAGCCAACCAATGAATGTCATATATCACCAAAAAATGCAGAAAGTTGTGATCACATACTGAGTTCTCCAAGGCTCTATCTTAGGTCTTCCATTGTTTCTCATGCTGGTAAACCATCTTCCATCTAATAAACAAGAAGTAATATTAGTTATGTTTGTGGGTGACACTAATATAGTAATCAATACAAGCAGCAACAGAAGAAATGGTAAAAATAGTTTTCTATGAATGTTCTCATTCTCAATTTCAAAAAGACATTTCATGTTTAATTCTGTACCAGAAAATAATTAATTGGGTCAAAACCTCAAAATTATTAGGTGTCGATATAGATGAGAATTTAAACTGGAAAAAGCAAGTTTTGGAACAACTTAAACAACTTAGTTCAGCCACATTTGCATTTAGAGTCGTTGTAGATCTTTGGGAAAGACAAATTTGTAAGTTAACATATTTTGCATATTTTCATTCAGTAATGCCATATGGAATAATGCCCTGGGGTGACTCACTTGTAGAAAGAAATTCTTCATTGCTCAGTAATACACTGTAAGAATAATATGTTGTGCTCACTATTCATTATGTAATCATATGTTTAAGGACTTGGGCATTTTGACTAGTGCTTGAGTGCAAGTTTATTCTGTCACAAAGTTGTAAATGATATACTGCATTTCAGAAGGAACACTAATGTATATCATTACAATAGCAGAAGAAAAAATGGTACTCATTGCTCCACATAACAGTTGTATTTTTAGCACTAAAAGGAATGTTGAAGGCTGCAACCAAAATATTTTTTATTACTTACCCAGAGATATAAAATGTCTGATAAATTGCAGAGTAAATTTTGAAAAGAAGCTAAAAAGTTTCTTTGAGAACTCCTGTTCTGTAGAAGGATTTCTGTTACTGTACTGCGTAAAAGGTGTTGGGCAGGAATTACTAACTCACATAAGTATATTAAAAAAAATTAGGGAACAGTATTTTTTATAAATGGCCAGCATGTAGCCATATTTACAAATTAATTGATATCTGTGATATGGATGTAAAATGACATGTTCCATATCATTATGATTTATCATGCAAATGGAACTTGAATCTAACTAAATAATTCTCTCTAAATTGGTGCTTGATTTGGCTATCTTTTTCTTGTAAATAAATGTGCTTCGGTGTCTATGTTGCTTTCTTCAGTGTTGTGCTGTGTGCCTTGTAAAGAGCTGCACTATGAACTTCAGAGCTCTTTTCTGACTGACTGATGTAGTTTCCTTTCTATCCTAGAAGACATCTTCATTTCCTGAGTAATCCTTGGAGGTTTTGTTTGTAGACTTTGTTTAATCAAATTTACTCTGTGAGAAAATAGTTTTCAAATAAAATGAAGATTTTTTTCTTTCGTATCATGAGCACTATATACATCAACCTAGCTTATCTCTTTGGATACATGACTAAACTACTCAATTTTTGGCTTATTAACTCTCCATTCAAACTTGGATTTAGTAGCGTTGTATCCCGATAAGCATTTAACATAAGTTGCATGTCATGGTCTGAGAGCTCATTGTCTGTTGGTTTTCTAACATGGTAGATCTGTCTATAAATATATTATTAGTGAATGTGTTTGAGCAGTTATCTACCCTAGATGGAAAGTTTGCAATAGGAAATAATTGAGTGGCATTTGTTAGTCTAATGTCTGCATCTGTTTATCAGAAGCTAAGCTGTTGCTAGTGACAGTCAGTACAGTAACTGAACCATTGTGTAATTTAACACCAAGTCAACTATGTAAGATGCCACAAAGCAGTGGTGTTTATGCATATATCCATGATTAATGACTTCTTGTAGATAGATTTTGTGTGCTTGTTGGCCTCTGTAAGTTATTGCTTCATTGTGCAACATTTTGTTGTTTATAAAGTGTCAAACTACAGGCAACAAACAAAAAATTTTATCACATGCTGTAAAATTCAAACTGACTGAAAAACACAATTGATAGGAAACTTAGGCCATGACCTAAAATTTAATATGGGGAAAAAAGTTTAAAATACCATAAGTAATAAAAACCAAATCAAATATGATTGTTTAAAAGAAGCAAGAAAAGTAAACAACAACAATGAAGTTTTATGTAGTTTGTTGTTAAATGATCAAATTAATGTAACATTAATGGTGGGTTGACTATTTCAGAGCTAATGACTCAGTTGTTAAACCTCTTTATGAGAAAGGTGACAAGGAAGACTTAAATAATTGTCATCCTGTTTCCGTTCTCTAAAATATTTGAAAAAATAATGTACTCGAGTAGTCTCACATTTAAGTAGAAGGGTGCATCGTACTGTGGATTCCAGAAGGGTTGCTCAACTGAGAAGCTATTTATACATTCACTCATCAAATATTACAAGCTTTAAGTAATAAAATATTGCCTTCTGTGATCATTTCAAGGTGTTCACCTTGCAAAAAAGGTACTTTCATAGATTCAATGGCTTTACACACAAACGATATGAATCACACTTAACAAACAGAATTCAAAAAAGTTGTGTTGAATAATTCAGACACTGTTGAAAGGAGAGGAAATTTTAGTGACTGCAGAGAAATCATGGAGTGAGGCCCATGAGGTTCAGTTTTGGGTCCAATTGTGCTATTTATGTAAATGAATGACATTCCATTTAACATTCATTAAGCGGAATTTGCACTTTTTGCAGTTGATACTAATGTTATAGTAAATCCCATTAGAGAGAAAGCAACAGAAGAGATTGTTAATGATGCTTTCCAAAAAATTATTAAGTAGTTCTCTAAAAATGAGCTCTACCTAAATTTTGAGATGACACACTATATTCATTGCTGTGCAATAATGAGAGAGATATCAATAATTGATGTAGCACCTGAACAGGAGTCAGTAATTATGGTAGAAGGCTCCACATTTTTGTATGTACTTATTGATGAAAACTTGAACAGAAAGAAGCTCAAATAATTAAATTAAGCTGCTTTTGCTCTTTGTCTAATTGCTTAACCGGGAAACAATGATATCAACCTCCTGACATATTTTGCATATTTCCATTCAATAATATCTTATGGAATAATTTTCTGTGGTAACTTATTACTTACAAAAAATATTGATTGCAAAAGAGTGAGTAGTGAGATAATATTTGTTGTTCATCTGTGGTCATCAAGTAGGCACCTCTTCAAGGAGTTGGGCATTTTAACTGCTCCATGACAGTATACATATTTCCTAATTAAAGTTGTCATAAATAAACTATCACAATTTCAGAAAAATAATTATGTCCATACTTGCAACACTAGAGGGAAAAAGACCTTTATTGTAATATTTATTAAAGGTGTCAGTGGCTCAGAAAGAAGTTCAGTATACAGCAAGATAACTTATGATCATTTGCCCAATACCATATATTGTCTGACAGGTATCAAAGCATGTTTTAAATCTAGTGTAAAGTCATTTATCTTGGACTATTCTTTGTAGTCCATGGATGATTTTTTATTTAAAAACTTGTAGCCTGTTAGAAAATCACTACTGAGTATTAGGACTAAAAATAATATGTTCATTTATGTTAATATTGATCATGTATACATGCACTTTAAACTGTTCATTCCACATCATTTCGATAAAAGAATAGTTGGAATGATTGACTGAATACTTTACTAACAAACAAACAAATGTTATAGGGGGTTCAGCAGGTAGGAAAAACAAATTAAAAGCATTTTGTGGTGGCTAGTTTCAGAGTTACACCTGCGTCACATAAAGCTTAATGATTTGTTTGGTGAATGGTAAAATGCTAATTTCAAAACTGTAGAAGATTGGAAAGAAAAAAATCAAGATGTCATTGAAAGAGCCAACTCCTATCCCCCCCCCCCCCAATTCTAACTATCTTTTTCTTCATGTGATGTAATATGGAAGTGTAAAATTGAAAGCCTGTTGTCAGAGGGAAACTTACTCTGCCCTGATTATTCAGTGATGTTCTTTACTTCAATTGAGTGTGGATGCCCCACATGAGGAAGTTGGCAAAGCTGTTGATCTCCTAAAGAAGGCAGTTGTCCTAAGTGCAAAAGAATTAAAAATGAAAACATTGGTGCCTAATGTCTGTAAATAGCTTGAAACCAAGTACCACAAAAAACACAATTTCTTAAACAAAGTTAAAGATACACGGTGACATTTGTCAGTGTTCCCACAAATTCTCCTTCCAGACAAACCTATATGATTTAATGAAATCAGTTAAATGAAAAGCTGGAGGGGGGAATTTATAAAATTTTTGTCATATTGCAATCTTCTGTTGTATGAAAATGTTGAAGTCTTGAATTTCTGTTGAAAATGAGTAGTGGTTTCTTTTAAGATTATAGATAGAATTGTAGAAATACCTGTGAAAACTATAAGCATAGTACAGTCAGTCATTATGAAGTTTATTTTTGTGCAGTTTTACTGTTAGTAAGTTCCAGAAGTGTCTAATGCAGCAAAAACATGCAAGTTTCAAATAGTGGTTGTCTTGTCACAGTGGCTACAACTAAAATGTTAGCACAGTATCAGAAATGGATTTGTTAAGAGTGTATGACACTAAGTAAAGGCTATCCTCAACAACAAAATCTGGCTGTTATCTGGTTCAGTTTCAATGCCCAGTTGCTCAGTTCTCAGACAGTAGACCCCACCTGCACCATATTCCCTCTCAAGACACTGGGGTAGATCCACTCATGTCAGCCTTCAAACATATATCCGTAAGCTCATTGCCACATTGTAGCATACTCACAGCTGTGAAGGTGCATTGGGGCAAGGAGCTGGTGATAAAGACATCTGGCATAATGAGCCTGTGAATTCCCACTGTGCTTGTGAGACTTGTTGAAACTTGAGTGCTGTTTGTCACTACTATGGCAACAAAGAAGGCATACTACAAAAGTTCACGGTAGGAATGTACATTCTATACTGGATAGAACCACGTTTAGCTGGGGTAGTTCCGGCTGGGATAGTTTCAAGCTTATGTTGTGGCCATCATTCTGAAGACGTGTGATACAGTTCTCCACATTACTCTGTGTTGAGGAAGCATCATCATCTCCAAATAACTACTACAATATGCAACCATTAGAACTTGCTTACTATATTTGCCTCTTGGTCTCTCTACAAATTTTGCCCCAATTGTATTCATTTTTTCTCATTAGCAATGCAATCTACCTGTCTAATCTTCAGCAGTTTGCTGTAGCACCAATGTTCTAAAATATCTATTCCCCTTTTGTCTGAACTGCTTCAGGTTTCATTTCCGTACAAGGCTACGCTACTCCCAAGTCCCTTCAATAAAGACTTTAACACAAAAATTTATATTCAGTGTTAACAAATTTCTCTTCTTGAGATACGCCTGTCTTGCCATTGTCAGTGTACATTTTATATCCTCTGTTACTTTCAGTGTCTTATTTCCTTATCTGATTTATTCAGTATCATTAAATTTAATTTGACTACATTCCATTACAATTGTTTTGCTTTTGTTGTTGTTCATTTTTTATCTTCCTTTCAAGTCACTGTCTATTCCAGTCAAACTGCCCTTGCAAGTCCTTGTCTACCTCTAGCAGAATTACAAAGTCTTTTGCAAACCTCAAAGTGTTTATTTCTTCTCCCTGAACTTTATTCACTTCTCTGAGCTTTTCTTTGATTTTCTTACTGCTTGCTCAGTGTACTATGTAAGTTGATAAGAGTTGTGTACAGAATTTTTAATAGCCTTTTCTCCTTGCCTTAATCTTTGAATTACAGATAAACTCTCCAGCTTTTCATTTTCTGTTGCAGGTTGGAAAGATGTCCTTATTTCTGCTGCTGTTGATTGTGCAAATGAAGACAACACACCATTGTGCCGAGAATATGAAATTATGAAATACCCAACTGTAAAGTTTTTTGGTGCTAACACTAAGGCAGGTGACATGGGTACAGAAATTGCAAAAGGAAATTCAGCAGATGAGTTAGTACATAATGCTATTAACATGCTAAAAAAGGAACAAGCTGATGGAAGAGGTTTCAATTGGCCTAACATTACACCATACAGGTAAATTTACTGTCATTACATGATTCTGTGTGATACCATTTATCTGAGTGCTCTCAATAAAACTTTGATTAGTAAAGAAAAATGTCAGTAGGCTAAAAATGTTTTGAGCTTCTACTGCACTGTAATGCGAGATGCACATTTAACATCTATAGTAGGAACAGTGTGAGATGGTGCAGGTAAGTTCAGGAAGAGCAGATTCCAAATCCCTGTCCAGAAGTCTAAATTAAGATTTCGTTTGGTTTCCCTAAATCACTAAGGGCTAATGCCAGGGCAGTTCCTTTGGAAAGGACACGATCAATCTACCTTTTCATCCTTGTCTTCTCTGTGCTTGTGCTCCATCTTTCATGACATTATCTTTGACAGAATATGAAACTCTTATCTTCCTTTCCTCTCTAAACAATGAAGTTAAGAAAGAAGAAAAATTGACAATGCTATTCCAGCAGTGGAAACTAATTTGCAGGCAAACAGAATACCAAACTGGTTACCCTTTCAGATCTTGCTCTCAAAGATGTCATTTTTTGGTAGCTAATAAAAAGAGTGATAGAATCATAAATCACCAATCCAGTTAGAAGAGCACAAGGATTTGGTGAAACAGGAACGTTTTCTGACATGCTTTGGTGTGAAAACCATGCTGGTTGAATGGTGAGCAGGTGAGCACAAAATAGAACTTCTGCTTAATAATTGGACTCAAGGTTACTACCTTGTCTGGCGTCATACTACTGAAAGTAGAGAGGAAATACCAGTAATTAGAAACTATATTGTAAGCTGCATTCCAAACAAGGCAAGAGTAAAGGTTTGGTGGAGGATGAGAGTGGGAGCAAAGTCATAAAAATAAATTTTTAATTTTTTCATTTCACCCTTTTTTGTCATTGCTAGAGTCTGTTGGTATTTTACTGCATTCTGCCATTTCGTAAAATACTGCTATTGATGATTCATTCATTCAGGAAATATGTAGTAACCATCAGAATCCAAATTTTACTATTTCATTTATGTGCTAATTTATGTAACTGATTCAGTGTAAAGGAGACTCATCGGTGTGAATTGTTTCTTTCATCATTGTCATCATTTCATTGCTGCAGCAGTTGATGTTGCAGATAAGACTTCTATAACTTTTTTTCATATGGAGCTGTTGTTCATTTAATACATTTTATTCACAATACGCCTCAGGAGGACCTGCAGGGAACTATCCTTTTCAAATGCCTGCACCTCTTATAATCTTACCCTCCCTCACATGACCAGTAGATTTTTCACTCTTCTAAATAATTGATTCGTTTCATTAGCTTTGAAAGGAGTAAGATGGATGAATGAATGAAAGGAGTAATATTTACAAATAACATTTTTTTACTTATCTTCTTATCTTGTAGTTGGTTCCATTTCATCATGTCTAGGGGTTGATTCTTGAGGCTGAATTTATTTTCCTTTTCCTTTTTTTTTTAATGACATTATAATGTCTAAGTAAGTCTGCTCTTTTAATTTTATTATGTCACATTTTTCTATATCACAATGTCTTTACAATTTTCACTTCTATAACCTCACATATTACATTGTTATTGCCAAACATAACAACAAATCGGATGATCACCCTGAAGGCATGCACACTACTCACTTATTCTGTGATACTAACAATATTCCAAAGAGTTTGCAAACTTTCTGGACAAAAGAATAATCTTTACCCAGTTATATCATTATTTTGTAAGTGAATCCAGAAATAAATTTAATAGTTAGCATCAGATTGCATAATTAATAATAGGAGTTTTAAGTATGCTAGATATTTCATAATTTCAAATATTTCTAAAAGAAAAGTTGTTTTAACTGTACATACAGAGTTAATACATATTGATTGTAATAAAGTAATTTCTTTTTATACATTTTAGCATGAAATATACCACATCATATACAAAATCATATGAAATTCTTTTAGTTAAACTGCTGAGTTAATATTAATCTAGAAAAGATTCGAAAATATTGTTGGTATCGATTACTTCTGTTGAATAAAGTTAACAAGGTGTCCCTTTACACTGTACAACCACTTCAGTTATGGGTCTCCAAATGCTGTTTTCTAATTCTAGCTGTTGTTGAGTGCTACACTTGCTCTAATTTTGCTTCCTGTTGGCAAAAATGTAGGCCCTTCTTTTCTGTTGCCTGGAGACAGTTCTTATTTTGTTTAGTAATTGTTGTTGATTTTGGTCCGTATGTTAGTGGAGGTGGTAGGCATTTTTGTAAAGCTTGAGCTTAGAAATTAGTGTTGCAAGCCAAAGTACACTAAACACTCACTAATTTGGTCCTCAGTAGTCCTGCCTCTCAGTAATCTGGCCCACATCAAGCCTTTAGTCACTCAAGCGGATGTTGGATGAAATGCTGTTTATGACATCAAAAAGGAAGGTGATGATATTCAACAGTTGTTGTTATTGTTGTTGTTGTTATTGTTATTGTGCTCTTCAGTCCAGAGACTGGTTTGATGCTGCTGTCTGTGCTACTCTATCCTGTACAAGCTTCTTCATCTCCAAGTAACTTACTGCAACCTACATCCTTCTGAATCTGCTTAGTGTATTCATCTCTTGGTCTCCCTCTATGATTTTATCCTCCACACTTCTCTCCAATACTAAACTCATGATCCCTTGATGCCTCAGAACGCGTCCTACCAACCGGTCCCTTCTTTTTGTCAAGTTGTGCCACAAACTCCTCTTCTCCCCAATTCTATTCAATACCTACCCATCGAATCTTCAGCATTCTTCTGTAGCACCACATTTCGAAAGCTTCTATTCTCTTCTTGTCCAAACTAGTTATCATCCATATTTCACTTCCGTACATGGATACACTCCCTACAAATACTTTCAGATAAGACTTACAGACACTTGAACCTATGCTCGATGTTAACAAATATCTCTTCTTCGGAAGTGCTTTCCTTGCCATAGCCAGTCTACATTTTATATCCTCTCTGCTTCAACCATCATCAGTTGTTTCGCTCCCCAAATTGCGAAACTTACCTACTGTAAGTGTCTTATTTCCTAACCTAATTCCCCCAGCATCACTTGATTTAATTCAACTGCATTCCATTATCCTCATTTTGCTTTTTTTGATATTTCTCTTATATCCTCCTTTCAAGACACTGTCCATTCCGTTCAACATCTCTTCCAGGTCCTTTGCTGTCTCTAACAGAATTACAGTGTCATCGGCGAACCTCAGAGTTTTTTTTTTTTCCCCTGGATTTTTATTCCTACTCCTACTCCATTTGTTTCTTTTGTTTGCTTTATTGCTTGCTCGATATACAGATTGAATAACATGACCCAGGCTACAACCCTGTCTTACTCCCTTCTCAACCACTGCTTCCCTTTCATGCCCCTTGATTCTGTCATCTGGTTTCTGTATAAATTGTAAAAAGCCTTTTGGTCCCTGTATTTTACCCACGCCACCTTCAGAATTTGAAAGAGAGTATCAGTCAACATTGTCAAAAGCTTTCTCTAAGTTTACAAATGCTATAAACGCAAGTTTGCCGTTCCTTAATCCATCTTCTAAGATGAGTCGTATTGCTTTTATAATCCAATATTTCCATGGAATCCAAACCGATCTTCCCTGAGGTTGGCTTCTAACAGTTTTTCTATTCGTCTGTCAACACCTGCTTTCTTTGGGATTGGATGTGTTATATTCTTCTTGAAGTGTGAGGGTATTTCACCTGTCTCATACAACTTGCTCACCAGATGGTAGAGTTTTGTCATGGTTGGCTCTCCCAAGCCTATTAGTAGTACTAATGGAATGTTGTCGACTCCCGGGGCCTTTTATTGACTTATGTGTTTCAGTGCTTTGTCAAGTTCTTCACGCAGTATCATATCTCCCATTTCATCTACATCTGTGTGCTCTTCCATTTCCATAATATTGCCCTCAAGTACTTTGCCCTTCTATAGCCCCTCTATATCCTCCTTCCACCTTTCTGCTTTTCTTTATTTGCTTAGGACTAGTTTCCCATCTGAGCTCTTGACATTCATACAGGTGGTTCTCTTTCCTCCAAAGGGTTCTCTAATTTTCCTGTAGGCAGTATCTATTTTACCCGTAGTGATATATGCCTCTACATCCTTACACTTGTCCCCTAGCCATCGCTGCTTAGCCATTTTCCACTTCTTGTCAGTCTCATTTTTGAGATGTTTGTATTTCTTTTCACGTGCTTCATTTACTGCATTTTCATATTTTCTCCTTTATTAGTTAAATTCAATATCTCTTCTGTTACCCATTGATTTTTCTAGCCCTCGTCTTTTTACCTACTTGATCCTCTGCTTCCTTCTCTATTTCATCTCTCAAAGCTACCCATTCTTCTTCTGCTATATTTTTTCCCCCTGTATTTGTCAATACTCTTTCTGGAACTCTCTACAATCTTTGGTTCTTTCAGTTTATCCAGGTACCATCTACTTGAATTCTTACTTTTTTGCAGTTTATTCAGTTTTAATCTATTGTTCGTAATGAATAAATTGTGGTAGGAGTCCACATCTGCCCCTGGAAATGTCTTACTTAACAGTTTAAAATCTGGTTCTTAAATCTATGTCTTACCATTATATAATCTATCTGAAATCTTCCAGTGTCTCCAGGCCTCTTCCACATGTACAACCTTCTTCCATGATTCTTAAACGAAGTGTTAGCTATGTTAAGTTATGGCTCTGCACAAAATTCTACCAGGCGGCTTCCTCTTTCATTCCTTACACCCAGTCTATGTTCACCTACTATTTTCCTTCTCTTCCTTACCCTATTATCGAATTCCAGTCCCCCATGACTAATAAATTTTTGTTCCCTTTTACTAAATTAATTATTTCTATTATTGCATAATACATTTCTTCAATCTCTTTATCATGTGCGGAGCTAGTTGGCATATAAAATTGTACCACTGTGGTAAGTGTGGGCTTCATGTCTATACATCAACAGTATATAGCCCAAAAGGAGAGTTAGTTGGGAAAACGGAAGGTTGTCCAATAGATAGAGAATGAGAAACTGGTTGTAGCTGTTTATATGTGGTTCATGCAACAACACAGTACAGGAATTCCAGTCAGTGACCCAATAATGAAGGAAAAAGGATTTTCGTTTAACAAAAAACTTGGTGGCAGTAACTTGTTTGCAACAAGCAAGGTTTGGCTGTCAAACTGTTAAAAAACAATATGGCACCCAGCAGCTGGCAGTCACTGAGGAAAGTCACTCAGCTAACAAAAAATATGCAGAAGTGTTTGTAAAGAATATACAGACATGATAGAAGAAGAAGATTTAACTGCTGATGCCTTGTACAATGCTGATAAAACCAGGTCTCTTTTACAAGGTGCTTCCCTCAAAAACATGAGCTGCCGAGAGTGAGATGTAAGTTATACAAACAACAGAAACAGCACATAATGTTCATGGTGAGTTATAATACAAATGGGAGTCATAAACTACCACTCATATTCTTCCTCCGAACAAGCCTTGGAAGGCCCAACGTTACGGACTGTTTGCCGTGTCATCATCAGCCTAGAGGTGTCATTGAATGTGGATATGGAGGGGCATGTGGTCAGCACATGCTCTTCCATCCATTGTCAGTTTTCGTGACTGCAGCTGCTACTCCTCAATCAGGTAGCTCCTCAATTGGCTTCACAAGGGCAGAGTGCACACCCCTTGCCAGTAGCGCTCGGGAGAACCAGGTGGTCACCAATCCAAGTGCTAACCAAACCCAAGAGTCCTTAATTTCACTGACCTAATAGTAACCAGTGCTACAATTGTGACAAGGCCATTGGAAACCTACTGGTCATAATGATTGGGAAAGCCTAACTTCCCCATTGTTTACAACACAGCGACAGAAACACACTTTCAGCGCAACATTGTGCTCAGATGATACCTTGAATGGGCAGAGAAATACTCTCACAGTGCTTCCACAAAACATTTGTACCAGTTGTGAATTCTGTTTGATCATACAGTTCTTATCCAAACATAATGAGCTGTGACAGGATACTGTCTATTCTCACATACTTTCACATAAGTAATAATTCATTAACCAAGGAAAAAGGAGAAAATTATTATCCACTTCACTTAGGAAGACTTTAACTAGGAATTGTGTGTGCCAATTTCCAGCATGCTACAAGCAAATATGCCACCTCACAAAGTCACAATACATGAAGGTAAGTGTAAATTTCATGGTCATGCAAATCTCAACCAACAATGCCACAAAAACCGAAAGAAATATACGTTGAAGAGCGAAAGAAACTGATACACCTGTCTAATATTGTGTAGGGCCCCCATGAGGACACAGAAGTGCCGCAACATGATGTGGCATTTACTCAACTAATGTCTAAGTAGTGCTGGAGGGAGCTGACATCATGAATCCTACAGGGCTGTCCATAAAACTGTAAGAGTACGAGAGGGTGGACATCGCTCCTGGCTTTCCACACAATTCTAATGTTGGTGGTAAACCCAGTATATCACAAACTTCTGTGAAGATCTTCCTGAGGGCACAGATTATTCTCGCTACTAACTGGAATATAATATTTGAAAAATTCTAACAGAGATAGGGAGGAAACAAAAATAAAGTGTAGTGTGTCCTCAGAGAGTCTGTAAGTTACTTGGAAAAAGTATGGCACAAGGAGTATAGTGAATGGAAAGCTGCTTTGGGTAAATTACTATGCTTCAGAATATGTATATTTTATAAATTACAAGTCACTGCCAAATGTTTCTGTCTGTATGTGAATGTTAATCTCAAAGACTATTGTAGAGATTTTTTTAATATATTATTACTTTTTTTTTGCTAATAGATAAACTGATTCACAAGAATGTAAGTATAATTTATAATTGTAATAATGATGTATTTACAATATATGCTCTATTATCTGTTCCACATTTAATTGACATTTGGAGTGGCATCTCATGGCAATGATAGGAGCTATAATCTGTTCAGCTACAGAGGAGGTGATATCTGGCAGTAAAACCATTAAAGTAAACAGTCGCCGCAACTCCAAAGAGTAGCGAAGCTTAATCAGAATCTGTATGTCGTATTGTATCTTCCCTACATATTCTTCTGTTGGTATGTGAAGGGGGCAGCAGCCCTTTCAGGAGTCTTCAAAGTAGTTGCAGGGGCAACGGTCTGGATGATTGACTGGTCTGGCCTTGTAACACTAACCAAAACGGCCTTGCTGTACTGGTACTGTGAATGGCTGAAAGCAAGGGGAAACTACAGCCGTAATTTTTCCCGAGGGCATGCAGCTTTACTGTATGGTTAAATGATGATGGCGTCCTCTTGGGTAAAATATTCTGGAGGTAAAATAGTCCCCCATTTGGATCTCCGGGCTGGGACTACTCAAGAGGACGTCGTTATCAGGAGAAAGAAAACTGGCATTCTACAGATTGGAGCGTGGAATGTCAGATCCCTTAATCGGGCAGGTAGGTTAGAAAATTTAAAAGGGAAATGGATAGATTAAAGTTAGATATAGTGGGAATTAGTGAAGTTCGTTGGCAGGAGGAACAAGATTTTTGGTCAGGTGAATACAGGGTTATAAATACAAAAACAAATAGGGGTAATGCAGGAGTAGGTTTAATAATTAATAAAAAAAATAGGAGTGTGGGTAAGCTACTACAAACAGCATAGTGAACGCATTATTGTGGCCAAGATAGACACGAAGCCCATGCCTACTACAGTAGTAAAAATTTATATGCCAACTGGCTCTGCAGATGATGAAGAAATTGTTGAAATATATGATGAGATAAAAGAAATTATTAAGGTAGTTAAGGGAGATGAAAATTTAATAGTCATGGGTGACTTGAATTTGAGAGTAGGAAAAGGGAGAGAAGGAAACATAGTGGGTGAATATGGAAGGGGGGAGAGAAATGAAAGAGGAAGCCGACTGGTAGAATTTTGCACAGAGCATAACGTATTGATAGCTAACACTTGGTTCAAGAATCATAAAAGAAGGTTGTATACATGGAAGAATCCTGGAGATACTAGAAGGTTTCAGATAGATTATATAATGGTGAGACAGAGATTTAAGAAACAGGTTTTAAATTGTAAGACATTTCCAGGGGCAGATGTGGACTCTGACCACAATCTATTGGTTATGAACTGTAGATTAAAACTGAACAAACTGCAAAAAGGTGGAAATTTAAGGAGATGGGACCTAGATAAACTGAAAGAACCAGAGGTTGTAGTGAGTTTCAGGGAGAGCATAAGGGAACAATTGACAGGAATGGGGGAAAGATACACTAGAAGAAGAATGGGTAGCTCTGAGGGATGAAGTAGTGAAGGCAGCAGAGGATCAAGTAAGTTAAAAGACATGAGCTAGTAGAAATCCTTGGGTGACAGAAGAAATATTGAATTTAATTGATGAAAGGAGAAAATATAAAAACACAGTAAATGAAGCAGGCAAAAAGGAATACGAACGTCTCATAAATGAGATCGACAGGAAGTGGAAAATGGCTAAGCAGGGATGTCTAGAGGACAAATGTAAGGATGTAGAGGCTTATCTCACTGGGGGTAAGGTAGATACTGCCTGAAGGAAAATTAAAGAGACCTTTGGAGAAACGAGAAGCACTTGTATTAATATGAAGAGCTCAGATGGAAACCCAGTTCTAAGCAAAGAAGGGAAAGCAGAAAGGTGGAAGGAGTATATAGAGGGTTTATGCATGGGCGATGTACTTGAGGACAATATTATGGAAATGGAAGAGGGTGTAGATGAAGATGAAATGGGAGATACGATATTGCGTGAAGAGTTTGACAGAGCACTGAAAGACCTGATTCGAAACAAGGCCCCGGGAGTAGACAACATTCCATTGGAACTACTGACGGCCTTGGGAGAGCCAGTCCTGACCAAACTCTACCATCTGGTGAGCAAGATGTATGAGACAGGCGAAATACTCTCCGACTTCAGGAATAATATAATAATTCCAATCCCAAAGAAAGCAGGTGCTGACAGGTGTGAAAATTACCGAACTATCAGTTTAATAAGTCACTGCTGCAAAATACTAACACGAATTATTTACAGACGAATGGAAAAACTGGTAGAAGCCGACCTCAGGGAAGATCAGTTTGGATTCCGCAGGCACGTGAGGCAATACTGACCCTATGACTTATCTTAGAAAATAGATTAAGGAAAGGCAAACCTACGTTCCTAGCATTTGTAGATTTAAAGAAAGCTTTTGACAATGTTGACTGGAATACTCTCTTTCAAATTCTAAAGATGGCAGGGGTAAAATGTGTGTGTGTGTGTGTGGTGGTCTTCAGTCCTGAGACTGGTTTGATGCAGCTCTCCATGCCACTCTATCCTGTGCAAGCATCTTCATCTCCCAGTACCTACTGCAACCTACATCCTTCTGAATCTGCTTAGTGTATTCATCTCTTTGTCTCCCTCTATGATTTTTACCCTCCACACTACCCTCCAATACTAAATTGTGATCCCTTGATGCCTCAGAACATGTCCTACCAACCGATCCCTTCTTCTGGTCAAGTTGTGCCACAAACTTCTCTTCTCCCCAATCCTATTCAGTACTTCCTCATCAGTTATGTGATCTACCCATCTAATCTTCAGCATTCTTCTGTAACACCACATTTCGAAAACTTCTATTCTCTTCTTGTCCAAACTATTTATCGTCCATGTTTCACTTCCATACATGGCTACACTCCATACAAATACTTTCTGAAATGACTTTCTGACACTTAAATTTATACTCGATGTTAACAAATTTCTCTTCTTCAGATACACACATTCCTTGCCATTGCCAGTCTACATTTTATATCTTCTCTACTTCGACCATCATCAGTTATTTTGCTCCCCAAATAGGAAAACTCTTTTACTACTTTAAGTGTCTTGTTTCCTAATCAAATTCCCTCAGCATCACCCGACTTAATTCGACTACATTCCATTATCCTCGTTTTGCTTTTGTTGATGGTCATCTTATACCCTCCTTTCAAGACACTATCCACACTGCTCTTCCATGTCCTTTGCTGTCTCTGACAGAATTATGATGTCATCGGCGAACCTCAAAGTTTTTATTTCTTCTCCATGGACTTTCATACCTACTCCGAATTTTTCTTTTGTTTCCTTCACTGCTTGCTCAATATACAGATTGAATAACACCGGGGAGAGGCTACAACCCTGTCTCACTCCTTTCCCAACCACTGCTTCTCTTTCATGTCCCTCGACTCTTATAAATGCCATCTAGTTTCTGTACAAATTGTAAATAGCCTTTCGCTCCTTGTATTTTACCCCTGCCACCTTAAGAATTTGAAAGAGAGTATTCCAGTCAACATTGTCAAAAGCTTTCTCTAAGTCTACATATGCTAGAAACGTAGGTTTGCCTTTCCTTAATCTTTCTTCTAAGATAAGTTGTAAGGTCAGTATTCCCTCAAGTGTTCCAGTATTTCTATGGAATCCAAACTGATCTTCCCCGAGGTCAGTTTCTACTAGTTTTTCCATTCGTCTGTAAAGATTTCGTGTTAATATTTTGCAGCTGTGGCTTATTAAACTGATTGTTTGGTAATTTTTACATCTGTCAACACCTGCTTTCTTTGGGATTGGAATTATTATATTCTTCTTGAAGTCTGAGGGTATTTCGCCCGTTTCATACATCTTGCTCACCAGATGGTAGAGTTTTGTCAGGACTGGATCTCCCAAGGCCGTCAGTAGTTCCAATGGGATGTTGTCTACTGCGGGGGTCTTGTTTCAACTCAGGTCCTTCAGTGCTCTGTCAAACTCTTCACGCAGTATTGCATCTCCCATTTCATCCTCATCTACATCCTCTTCCATTTTCATAATATTGTCCTCAAGTACATCGTCCTTGTATAGATCCTCTATATACTCCTTCCACCATTCTGCTTTCCCTTCTTTGCTTAGGACTGGGTTTCCATTTGAGCTCTTAATGTTCATACAAGTGGTTTTCTTATGTCCAAAGGTCTCTTTAATTTTCCTTCAGGCAGTATCTATCTTACCCCCAGTGAGATAAGCCTCTACATCCTTACATTTGTCCTCAAGCCATGCCTGCTTAGCCATTTTGCACTTCCTGTCGATCTCATTTTTGAGACGTTTGTATTCCTTTTTGTCTGCTTTATTTACTGCATTCTTATATTTTCTCCTTTCATCAATTAAATTCAATATTTCTTCTGTTACCCAAGGATTTCTACTAGCTCTCGTCTTTTTACCTACTTGATCTTCTGCTGCCTTCACTACTTCATCCCTCAAAGCTACCCATTCTTCTTCTACTGTATTTCTTTCCCCCATTCCCATCAATTGTTCCCTTATGCTCTCCCTGAAACTCTGTGCAACCTCTGGTTCTTTCAGGGATCAAAAGGCTACTTACAATTTGTACACAAACCAGATGGCAGGTATAAGAGTCGAGTTACATGAAAGGGAAGCAGTGGTTGGGAAGGGAGTGAGACAGGGTTGTAGCCTGTCCCTGATGTTATTCAATCTGTATATTGAGCAAGCAGTAAAGGAAACAAAAGAAAAATTTGGAGTAGGTATTAAAATCCATAGAGAAGAAATGAAAACGTTGAGGTTTCCCAATGACATTGTAATTCTATCAGAGACAGCAAAGGACTTGGAAGAGCAGTTGAACGGAATGGACAGTGTCTTAAAAGAGGATATGAGATGAACATCAACAAAATCAAAATGAAGATAATGGAATGTAGTTGAATTAAGTCTGGTGATGTTGAGGGAATTAGATTAGGAAATGAGACACATAAAGTAGTAAAGGAGTTTTGCTATTTGGGGAGCAAAATAACTGATGGTGGTCAAAGTAGAGAAGATATAAAATGTAGACTGGCAATGGCAAGGAAAGTGTTTCTGGAGAAGAGAAATTTGTTTACATAGAGTATAGATTTAAGTGTCAGGAATTCGTTTCTGAAAGTATTTGTATGGAGTGTAGCCATGTATGGAAGTGAAACATGGACGATAAATAGTTTGGACAAGAAGAGAATAGAAGCTTTCGAAATGTGGTGCTACAGAAGAGTGCTGAAGATTCGATGGGTAGGTATTGAATAGAATTGGGGAGAAGAGGAGTTTGTGGCACAACTTGACAAGAAGAAGGGACCGGTTGGTAGGATATGTTCTGAGGCATCAAGGGATCACAAATTTAGCATTGGAGGGCTGCTTGGAGGGTAAAAATTGTAGAGAGAGACCAAGAGATGAATACACTATGCAGACTCAGAAGGATGTAGGTTGCAGTAAGTACTGGGGGATGAAGAAGCTTGCACAGGATAGAGTAGCATGGAGACCTACATCAAACCAGTCTCAGGACTGAAGACAACGGCAACAACAACAACAACAACAACAACAACAACAACAACAACAATGTGAAGGCTAATTTCAGGTGTTACTGTCATTGTTTTGATAGTTTTCGCTACTGGATAGACTGATTTGTGAGGGAGGTTTGTGTATATAATATATTACTGCTACGCCCCCAACAATTAGTTCTGCCATAGATACTTAGTGCTATTGTGCAAAGTCACATTGGGTCTCTAATTTAAAAGCAGAAAACTGTTAAACTGTACATAAGATAAACTCTATGCTTCATTATGTATTTTTGTGCAAAAAACTCATGTTTGTTTATGAAAAATTACTTGCATGTATACTTCACCATTTGTTTCCAAAAAATATGAAAGCATTTTCTTATATGAAAGGATATGTAACTCATGCCAAAGTATTAGACACTGTTTTACATTGGTAAGTTAAGACGTTTCAATAATGTACATGTTACCACCACAATACAAAATAAGAGTTCTGTAATTTAAGGTTGGTAAATACAGCCTTGTGTCTTCAAATGTAGGTTTGCATGCTATGGATGAAGATTCAAACTCCTTAGAAAAGAATTCTACATAAGATGATTACAAACTACAAGGAGAATATCATACAAGATGGTTTTTGTTTTCCATTGTGCAAACACAAAAATTCAAACAACTGGCATGTAAACGCACCACAAGCCATGCACCTACTGCTATGGGCTTTTGTTGTGTAGACCATGTTTGAGCAAAAGTGCCTGGCAGAGGGTTCATCGTACCACCTTCACAAATCTCTGTTATTCCAATCTTGCACAGTGTGCGGAAAGAATGAACACCTATCTATATCCTTCCGTATGAGCTCTGATTTCCCTTATTTTATCATTGTGATCATTTCTCCCTATGTAGGTTGGCGTTTTCGCATTCACAGGACAAAGTTGGTGATTGAAATTTTGTGAGAAGTGTCAGTCGCAGTGAAAAACGCCTTTCTTTTAGTGATGTCCAGCCCAAACGCTGTATCATTTCAGTGACACACTCTCCCATATTTCGTGAAAATACAAAACATGTTGCCCTTCTTTGAACTTTTTCAGTGTACTCTGTCAGCCCTGTCTGGTAAGGATCCCACGCTGTGTAGCAGTATTCTGAAAGAGAATGGACAAGTGTAGTATAGGCAGTCTCCTTAGTAGATCTGTTACATTTTTCTAAGTGTCCTGCTAATAAAATGCAGGGTTTGGGTAGCCTTCTCCACAACATTTTCTATGTGTTCCTTTCAATTTAAGTTGCTTGTAATTGTAATTTGTTGGTATTTAGTTGAATTGACGTCATTTAGATTTGACTGATTTATCATGTAATGAAAGTTTAACGGATTCCTTGTAGCACTCATGTGGATGACCTCTTACTATTAGTTACTTAGGGTCAACTGCCAATTTTCCCTCCATAGTGTGTTTTGTGCTTCTGGTGACTATTAGTCGATAAATGACTGCCTCATCTGTGAACAACCTAAGACGTCTGCTCAGATTGTCTCCCAAATTGTTTATATAGGTAAGAAACAGCAGAGGGCTTGTAAGACTACCTCAGGGAAATGGAGAAATCCGTTCTGTTTTACTCGATGACTTTCCATCAGTTCCTACAAACTGTGACCTCTCTGACAGGAAGGCACAAATTTAGTCACATAACTGAAATGATATTCTATAAGCACGCAGTTTCACTATCAGCCACTTATGTGGTACAGTGTCAAAAACCTTCTGGAAATCCAGAAATATGGAATCGATCTGCATACGAATAAAGAGCTAGTTGTGTTTCACAAGAACGATGTTTTCTAAACCCATGTTGACTCTGTGTCAATAGACCGTTTTCTTTGCGATAATTCATAATGTTCAAACACAATATATAAGGGTTGAAACTTTTAATAGTGGCAACTATTTATTTACAGCTCGCACAAAATAGATACGTGTTTAAAAGTTTTACTGATCTTCAAATTAGTCATCAGCGTTGTGTATAACCCATTTCCAGTGATGTGGAAGTCGTAGGATACTCTTAGCAGCCCAGTTGTGTTGACAGTTTGAGCGGCACGGTCTATTGCCCAACGAATTTGTAGCAGTTCTGAAGCAAATGCCGTGAAGTGGGTATAATTTATGTTTTTTTGCCTCCCCCCCCCCCCCCTCCCACCCTTTTAGTTTAGAAATTGCTGGCAATGGATTATACACAATGCTGCTGACTACTTTGAAGGTCAGTAAAATTTTGAAACATGTATATATTTTGTACAATCTGTAAATAAATAGTTAACACTATTAAAGTTCCAAGCCTCGTATGTTCCAGAATCCTGCTGCATTTTGATGTTAATGATATGGGCCTGCTGATTTGTTGTTTTTTTTATTTAACACAGTTTAATTGAAATGCCATTTCAACATATCTCTAGTGTAGCCACGAGTGGAATAAACCTCTCATTTCCTCATTGTGATACAACATTCCCTGACTACTGGCTGACTAGTACCAAAAGAGTGACTTGCAGAGTTATGGAATGATAAATTTGGAACAACATATAGCCAGACAGTTGATTTTTGTGAGTTCGTGAGCTAGGGGTAGTGCACTAGATGCTATGCCCTGAATAAGTTTCATGATTATTAATAAGTGTTTTATTTATTGCAGGAGTACTGATGTCCAGAATTTGTGGAAGAATGCTCCAGAAAGTGTTCAATATATTTTTCTTATATTTGAAGAAAGTGACTCATACATTGGATCTGAAGTAATTCTGGATCTTCACTTTGTCAAAGGAATACAAATACGAAATGTTTTGAACCAGAATGAAGCACTTGCAAAGTTGTTAGGCATTTCATCATATCCTAGTATGATAGTTTTGGAAAGAAACAGTACTCCAGAACATCTTAGAGTTGTTGATAAGACAAGAGAAGAATTTCGAAAGGCTATTGAAATATTCTTGAGAAATAAAGGTATTGAATTTTCTGTAAATGAACAAACCAGTTCAAAAGAAAATAAGGACAGTGTTTTGAACTATGTTCAGAATGTGAAAGAGAATGGAAAGAAACAGCCATCACATGATGTAGTTTTTCAAGCTGATTTAGAATTAGCAGTTCAGTATTCACTTAAACATGAGATACCATTGAAAAACGTAATTTCTGGTAAAATGCTTGATGCCCTTAGAAACTATCTTAGTGTTTTGGCTAAGTACTTCCCAACTGAATCAGAGGGTAAAGCTTATTTAAGAGCATTGCAAGGTAAAGCGTTGGCCAATGTTTCTCAGTTGAAAGGTAGTGATTTCCTTGCTTATGTTAAAAAGCTTGAGCAGGGTATGAAATACTCATCCTTTATCAGTAACAGAGATTGGGTTGGTTGTAAGGGAAGTTCTCCTATTTATCGTGGCTATCCTTGTGGTCTTTGGACTTTATTCCATACTCTTACTGTCAACTCTGTCTTACAAAATGGAACAGATAAAAATTTTAAAAGTCTGGAGGTACTTGATGCTATGTTAGGGTACGTTACACATTTCTTTGGTTGCCATGACTGTTCATTGCATTTTCAAGAAATGGCAGCAGAATCTATGCACTCTGATGTGCTAAAACCAGAGGATAGTATAATGTGGTTATGGAAGGCTCACAACAAAGTAAACAAACGTTTGGCAGGAGATACGACTGAAGATCCAAAACATCCGAAAATTCAGTTTCCTTCTAGAGAGAACTGTCCAGTTTGCAGATATCGTGATGGTAGTTGGGATTATAATGAAGTTCTAAAATATGTAAAATTGGTGTACCATAGAGAGAATATAAAAACCATTCTTGTAGAAGACAGAATTAATCAACATTCAGGTAGTAACAATTTTGAAGTTTCAGAGCTTCACAGTAATAGTTTTTCAAGTCTAAAAAATGCAAGTAATCAACGTCTTGGGTGGAATTTTAATATATTTGATGTGAGTCTTTGTGTTATTCTGTATCTTGTTTCAGCATGGATTCTGCTTCTAGTTTTCTTGAAGTTTATTGTAAGAAAAAAATATAAGAAGAAGTACTACGTGCATGACTTGCTTGGAAAAGTATAAGAACAATGATACAGCTGTAAACAATCCATTGTTCCTGAAACAGTATTTCTTCTATTTCAGTTGTCTAATTTTTGATCGAGAGATAATGTGTAAAAGGTTTTTGGAGTGGTGGGTAATGCAGTCATAACTGTTTCCTTTTAATTTGTAATTTAGTAACCATATGTTTTATGGAATATTTGTACATGAAATGTTGATATTTTGGTTTTGTTATTATTATTGTTTACGGTTTTTTTTAAAGGCATACAGTGGTTATCTATGTGGAAAAGTACTTGTTTCAAACCAGAATATTTCTTTGAATAACCCAAGTAGATAATTTTAAAATGAAATGTTTCAATCACTCTCATCTAGAGGAATTCAACAATAGTGAAAATTCTTTTCTGTAATGTTCCACCTTTTCATATAAAGGTATACATTTTCTCATAATCCGAAAATATATAATTAAGTAGAATGTAGTACACGGTTTTTGGAACTTTTATTGCCATTTTGTTGCACTTTTCATCCTTATGTTGATGATTCAATTGCCAGAAGGTATTCCAACAGGTACAGATTTTTTGTTTAAGAATGTGCATGCTGTACCACACAATCCTCTCATTGCTAGTTTTTAATTTAGTCTCATTGCCATATTTATTTTTTCTGTCTAAGCATACCCTGGTTTCTTTTACCACACAAAAGACTGAAATTAGTCCAATTTAGAATTGGTACATGTTGGGATCGGTAAGAATATCACAATATTGAATTTTCTGTGAGTGTACAAGGTATTGAAGAGCACCAGAAAGATACAATAATGATGACAGTGGATCAGGTGCAAATTCAGTTGAGAAAGATTGTTAAAATACACAGAGGCAGAAAGGCATTATTTGTACAGTATTATTGCCCTGTCTTCATTATAATTCGGAGAGTACTTGAAATTTTATATTTCCCTATATTTAAAATTAAGGTAAATGATATTCAAACAGATCACAAGTGACCGCACTTGTAGACATATATTGTTCCAGTACTAAGACGGTTTTTCACTAGCCACACATAGTACACAGACGTAATTTGCTATCGTGTTATCAACACAACAAATACTGAAGTGAAACTACCCTCTCTTGCACATGTTTAGGTAGAATAAATGGTTGTTAACTTTAATACACCAAAATAAGTTTTATAAAAAGTTTTTGTGTTCAGTTATTTAACAGAACTTGTAAATTTAACTTTATTTTACTCATACCACCCCTTTATCACCATACAACATTCCCAAATGGACAATTTATTTTAATTACATTTACTTTTATCCACTCAGGACATATTCAGGTGTTCTCCCTGTGATCCACAAACTTCAACCTTACTTGCAGTCATCAGATAAAGAGGCATTCTACATTTTCTGAGAACATTACAGGCTTGCCAATCCCCTCTTACTATGTCTATTGTCCTCTGTGAGCTACTGCCTACTTCACTGTCAGCCCATTGTGAGCCAATGTAAAAGACATAAAAAGGAAAAAATGTTCCCTCATTGAAAATAAATCTAAATTGCTTAACAGCATGCATTGTGATTGAATTTTTGCTGTAAAAAAGTTGTTGCAATACCTACTTCACTCTCAAACAGGAGTCTTGCATATATTTCCTGTATCTCCCAGTTGATGTGAACATGACCTATTTTTTGTTGACAGTTTGAAGTAGCAATAAAATTTGACTTTTGAAAAGCCTGACTATCTTGCTGTGTCTTTATTATTCATAAAATTTTTATGCAATATATCGTGAAGCAACAAAGATTTGGAAAATATGGAAACTTGAGAAATTAAATTATGCATGTGACTACTCACTAAATTCTCACACAAATAGTAACAAAATGTAGTGAATGAAATAATAAGTGTGGTGTATAGTAGCCCGCAATTTGTTAACAGTACTTTTGGCATATTTCAGAAATCCATTTATGTTGCACTGTAAGTAAAATTTCTTGAACATTTAACACTTTTCTTGTTTATTTATGAGAAATTAATTACAAACACTAACTAGTGTCACAGTATACGTATTGCTTAAGGTAATTGCCCATATTCATTCATGTAGATTGTGCCTATTCTGTCTGTCTTACTCATTTGGTTTGTCTGCAGCCATTTTAGGCATAAGCAGATCTTTTGATATGTGTGAAATTACTATTTACTGATCTGCACTGGAGACTCTTAAAGAGCCCTAGCATATGTGTACATCACTTATCTCTTCACTCCCTACATTAATTCTTTTCAGTCTCAGTCTAAATAAACTGTGATTAGAATCTTAAATTTACTTAATTGTCTAAACAAATCTTTTAAAAGTGTATTTTCGTTCTCTAAAAAATTCATAATTTAAGCTGCTGTTTTGATTTGGTTCTTTTCTTTGGCTATTTGAGTTAATTTTATGTCAAATTGAAAATGTCCTCCCATGCTTTTAGTAATGATTGGCTTTTTATCTCTGTTAATAATTATGATAGGAATTTCTGAAAAATGCTACTGCCTCAACTATGTTCCAGACTATTGGAATCCAAATTTTCATAATAATATTTAAGTGATTTTTTCTTTATTGCAGAACTTAAATTGAGATTATCAACATTTCATGTACAGTGACACTATTAATGAGTTGTCCTTGGATTATGTATTAATATTACATTATTTACACACAAATTTTTTTGTCAAATTAGTAAAGTAAATATCTTGTTTTTGCTTCTGAAAAATATGGCCCATGGTGTTATTTAATATACTCCAATATGTTGTTGGATCTTTTAATGGAATTTAAAATTAATTAAGCCCTTTGTACTTTATGATTATTCATATCTTATTAACTGTGATACATAACAGTGCCTTTTACAGGAACCTTTCTTTCCCAACTATCAAACATCACAGTTTGAATTAATATTAATTATTTTAAGTACCAAAGATGAACAACAAACATTTTATTATGAGACTGAAGAATTTCACGATTGCATAAGGTCACATTTCTGTAATATGTACATGTTCAAGAAATGTTTGATACATTTGTTAAATGACAAAGCTGGTAGACTGGATATTACAAAAAATGTAACTTTTGTATCAAATAATAAGAATTTTACAATATTTATAGAAAAAGAGAACATTTAGTGTTTGTAAGAAAGTGTGCAATTTTAGTCACTACTTAAACATTCATTAATTTTGTCTGAAAATAAGATTTACATGGATTAAGAAAGGAAATTAAATTAATACGTGTAAAAGCTGTGCAGTAAATGATGAGTTGCTTAATGTTTACCAGCAAAATATATTATGTAACTTTCAATTTATATGTTTGTGTAATATAAAATAAGAGAGAAGAAAATGTTGGGGAAACTACAAGAATTGTGACTACATTCAGACAAAAGCATGAAAACAAGAAATGGTTAATGACAATGTAGAATGTCTCATGATTGTAGCATATATTGCGTGCTCCAGTTGTATCAACATAAAGAAGGAAGTTAATACATCTCTTGTAACTGAAATTATTTTAAAATTTGGAAATGAAATTCTATTTTCTAATAGTTGGCCTGAGATGAATGAGACAATGCTACTTTGCCCAAGGAGAAATCTGTTTACAATAAATAGAAAAGAAACAAAACCTATGCCTGAGAAATCACAAAATGGCAGAGGCTTATATGCCACTGTAAGTCCGTATTCTTTGACATGTTTTGCCAGAGCATTCTTATCCTTCTCTCCTTTTGCATCTTTTATTTGTCTCTTTCTGTTTGCACACCTCATATGCAGTTTTTGAATTTTCCCATGCCCTTGTTCTGAATGTTTCCTGCCGATAGTATAAATGGCAATTTTCTTGATTAGTTTGTAGTGTTAAACATTCTATCACACAGTGCACACTTACATGCTGTAGTCATTGTTCCTGTTCTTTTTATTTCTTTCTTGATTTGTAACTGTAAAAATGCAAATCTAAACTGTCTTGTTATTGTTATGCTTTTTGTATTTCTTGATATCTGTTGTTATTTTTGAGAGTGTTATCATTTTGCTATCAACAAGTCTACATTGCATTTGGTGTGATACTTGAAGTTTCTTCTGATGCATCTGTGAGTACACTGACAAAAGAAAGTATTTTTAAAACAGAAAATCATGTTAAAACATACAGTATTAATTCAAAAAATAGTGGTGTGTGTTAGATATGAACTGAATTATAAATAATGAATTGTGTCAAATGATGATCTTGTGTGAATGGTGTGCTTGGAAAAGAAAATAGAATGAACTTGTAAAAACATAAAAAGCTATTATGTTTATTAGTATTTGTACATATATTTAATCCTCTAGTATTTAAAATTTCTAGCCTAGCTCAGCAAAGGGTTTCATCATAAAGCTAGCAAGTTTTCATTCTCTTTTATGTGTGCCTGTTGACGACTCACTGCTTCTGCTGTTCAGCGATTGGTGTCAGTTACTCCTATATTATTTACATTCTACGAGAACTTTACTTTCTACATTAAAAAAGTGCTTTGAGTAGAAACAGAATGTGTGGTTGGCACAAATTCTGTTCTTAGCCATAGCTTATAGAAATCTTCGAGGAAATCACATGTTTAACAGATTACTACCTGATTATGTGGGTTTGCTCAGGTACCTATTTATTCTAATCTTGTGTCTGTCAGGAAATGGTATGGAATCCATCTATAGTGCAAAGACAAATGTCTTTTATTTACATTCTCTTATCTCCACAGTATTTTTTTGTTTAGGAATAGAAGTTAAATTCAGATTAACAGTGAACAAACTCCATTTTACGATACAACCTATTGTAAAACATGTTCTTTTTCAGTGCAATATTGGACATCTTCCCCTCAGAAACATTGTCAATTTTTTTCAGAGTTACAATGGACCGTGTCTCCAATAGTGTTGTGTAATGACACATGTTCATTGTGTATCTTTATGATTTAAATGTTTTGTAAATAAACAGTGAAACTTTTGAGTTTCAGTAGTTTGAAGAAGTGGGGAAAGACAAAAGACCAACAGTATCTTGTATTGGCAAGCATTTAAGAGAGAATGTGAGAAACTTGGAGCATGTAATTACTGTTTCCAGACTCGTGCACTGTTCGAAACCTACATATACATGTACATGGATACTCTGCAAATCATATTTAAGTGCCTGGCAGAGGGTTCATCGAACCTCCTTCACAATTTTGTTATTCCAATCTGGAGTAGCACACGGAAAGAACAAACAGCTATACCTTTATGTACGAGCTCTGATTTCCCTTATTTAAACGTGATGATCATTTCGCCCTGTGTAGGTCGGTGTCAACAAAATATTTTTTCATTCGAAGGAGAAAGTTGGTGATTGGAATTTCGTGAGAAGATTCTGTTGCAACAAAAAATGCCTTTCTTTTAATGATGTCCAGCCCAAATCCTGTACCATTTCTGTGACACTCTCTCCCCTATTTCGTGATAATACAAAACGTGCTGCCTTTCTTTGAACTTTTTCGATGTACTCTGGCAATCCTGTCTGGTAAGGATCCCACACCGCGCAGCAGTATTCTAAAAGAGGACGGACAAGTGTAGTGTAGGCAGTCTCCTTAGTAGATCTATTACATTTTCCAAATGTCCTGCCAATAGATTAGTCTTTGCTTAGCCTTCCCCACAATTAGTGGTAGAAAAGATTAATATACACTCCTGGAAATTGAAATAAGAACATCATGAATTCATTGTCCCAGGAAGGGGAAACTTTATTGACACATTCCTGGGGTCAGATACATCACATGATCACACTGACAGAACCACAGGCACATAGACACAGGCAACAGAGCATGCACAATGTCGGCACTAGTACAGTGTATATCCACCTTTCGCAGCAATGCAGGCTGCTATTATCCCATGGAGACGATCGTAGAGATGCTGGATGTAGTCCTGTGGAACAGCTTGCCATGCCATTTCCACCTGGCGCCTCAGTTGGGCCAGCGTTCGTGCTGGATGTGCAGACCGCGTGAGACGACGCTTCATCCAGTCCCAAACATGCTCAATGGGGGACAGATCCGGAGATCTTGCTGGCCAGGGTAGTTGACTTACACCTTCTAGAGCACGTTGGGTGGCACGGGATACATGCGGACGTGCATTGTCCTGTTGGAACAGCAAGTTCCCTTGCCGGTCTAGGAATGGTAGAACGATGGGTTCGATGATGGTTTGGATGTACCGTGCACTATTCAGTGTCCCCTCGACGATCACCAGAGGTGTACGGCCAGTGTAGGAGATCGCTCCCCACACCATGATGCCGGGTGTTGGCCCTGTGTGCCTCTGTCGTATGCAGTCCTGATTGTGGCGCTCACCTGCACGGCGCCAAACATGCATATGACCATCATTGGCACCAAGGCAGAAGCGACTCTCATCGCTGAAGACGACATGTCTCCATTCGTCCCTCCATTCACGCCTGTCGCGACACCACTGGAGGCGGGCTGCACGATGTTGGGGCGTGAGCGGAAGACGGCCTAACGGTGTGCGGGACCATAGCCCAGCTTCATGGAGACGGTTGCGAATGGTCCTCGCCGATACCCCAGGAGCAACAGTGTCCCTAATTTGCTGGGAAGTGGCGGTGCGGTCCCCTACGGCACTGCGTAGGATCCTACTGTCTTGGCGTGCATCCGTGCGTCGCTGCGGTCCGGTCCCAGGTCGACGGGCACGTGCACCTTCCGCCGACCACTGGCGACAACATCGATGTACTGTGGAGACCTCACGCCCCACGTGTTGAGCAATTCGGCGGTACGTCCACCCGGCCTCCCGCATGCCCACTATACGCCCTCGCTCAAAGTCCGTCAACTGCACATACGGTTCACGTCCACGCTGTGGCGGCATGCTACCAGTGTTAAAGACTGCGATGGAGCTCCGTATGCCACGGCAAACTGGCTGACACTGACGGCGGCGGTGCACAAATGCTGCGCAGCTAGCGCCATTCGACGGCCAACACCACGGTTCCTGGTGTGTCCGCTGTGCCGTGCGTGTGATCATTGCTTGTACAGCCCTCTCGCAGTGTCCGGAGCAAGTATGGTGTGTCTGACACACCGGTGTCAATGTGTTCTTTTTTCCATTTCCAGGAGTGTAGAAGACTATCATAAAAATGGTCAGTAAGTTGTCATATTTTTCATTGTTGATGGGCATTATGAGTGTAAACTAACACATTCGATATTACAGTGAGAGACTGCATTTATAATCCATTGAACAAGCATACAATTAACCATCATCTGTGAATAACTCCAGGGAAGCTGACCGATAACATTGAAAACCACCGATATCTCAACACGTAACAGTTACTGTCATTTTAGGGCCTTATCCAGTTCGTGCCTTGACAATGACAAATGACAGAGTTTACAACATGGTGGGAGAAGGTTAACTTCTCCCTGGACAATTGTTGAACATTATAGTCCGCATAATTGAAAGGATACAAAGTCCTAATCGAAAAGCTTGAGAAGTTCTAATTATTATGTATGCAACTGGTATGTTGACAAATGCATTTTTTAAACCATGAGTCCTTAAAACTAAAAAATATAATTACTTTGTTCCAAAGTCTACATCGTAATACCATCGTCACTTCTATTTGAGTCTGTTTCTGAACAATCTGATTCTAAATTTTTAATGATAGGTTCAAGGCTTATATCCATAATGACTTCCCTGTCAAATTCTTTGTTCTGAAGCTTTTCAGCATGCCGCACAGACTGTGCCTACTATGCAGGTGGGATGTTGTCTGTTATCACATTGTGTAATGCTCATGCACAAGTGATTCACTGTGTGTTATCTTGAATGTATTGTTTTTTCTGCCACATAACCTTAAAACACTTTGCCCAAATTAATTCCATGGGGCTACAATGACAGTGACACATAGGTAAATGCAAAACTGTGTGATCCCATTCACATGCCAGGAAGTCAAGATTGTACATTCTGTCACGTGACTTGTATAAATTAACGAGTTGCAGGAGATGGGTACGAGTCTGGTTTATATGGGGCTTAATATTTTTATTTTTAAGCTGAGGGGAAAAAAATCCGCATTTGTGGTGTTTGTACTCGATGTTTTCTCTGTAACAGTTGAATTATAACTGGGAATGACCAACTTCAAAGCAAGGTACGACAAGAATTGTGAATCTTGTTGCAAAGCTGATAGTATTCATTGCCGAATGGTAATCACTGGTGTTTTTCTTACATGTAAATAAAAGTTTATTCTCAGAAATGAAACCAGAAGAGGAGTCAGTATGCAGAATAATTATCTGAGAACCTATCCCCATGAGAATTTTAAAACCGCCAGTACCATCACTCATTTTCCAGCAGATGTTCTTGGAATGATTCTGATTGACCCAAGTTTCATGAAGGTACGAGGGTCGGTCAAAAAGTAATGCCTCCCATTTTTTTCTACTTAAAAAAATTAAGTTAAGTGAAAAATTTGAATTTGGCACCATTCCTCAAACCTTCTTCTGCAATCCACTGCAGTAGTAACTTTTTGTGTCAACAGGTGGCAGCACAGCAGAAGTTTGTAAGATGGCCGACATCGATGTTCGTTTGAGACAGCGTTGTGTGATTGAATTCTTGAATGCAGAAGGTGAAACGCCCATACGCATTCATGAAAGACTGAAGAAGGTGTATGGTGTTGTGACAGTGGATGTCAGCACTGTTAGACGATGGGTTCGTCGTTGTAAGGAAGCTGAAGGGCAAACACCGTTGACTGACGAAAAGTGGAGCGGCAGGCCGGTGAGTGCAGTGACTCCACACAACATTCAGCAAGTTGATGACATCATTCGTGGTGACCGTCGAGTGACTGCAGATGAAGTGTGTCGCATTATTTCTCTTAGTAAAGGCAGTGTGATCACGATTATTAAACAATTGGGGTACTCAAAAGTTTGTGCACGGTGGGTTCCAAGAATGTTAACCGATCAGAATAAAGAGGCAAGGAAAACAATAGCCTCCCAACACTTGCAGCGCTTCCGTTTGGAGGGAGATGAGTTTCTGAAAAAAATTGTGACCGGGGACGAAACATGGGTGCATTTTTTTGAACCCGAATCAAAGAGGCAGTCAATGGAGTGGCGTCACACAAGCTCGCCGAGGAAGAAAAAATTCAAAACTGTGCGATCGGCAGGGAAAGTTATGGCAACAGTTTTATGGTATACAGAGGGTGTGATTCTGGTTGATTTTTTGGAGCAGAGATGCACAATAAATTCTGTTCAATACGTCACAACCCTCATAAAACTTAATTCACGTCTTCAGCGAGTTCGCCCAACAAAATCAATGGCAGATGTTCTTCTTTTGCATGACAATGCAAGACCACACACCAGTCGTCACACCTCTGACGAGATTGTCAAAATTGGATGGGAAGTTTTGCCTCATCCCCCATACAGCCCTGACCTGGCACAATCAGACTTCCATCTGTTCGGGCCACTAAAAGAAGCTCATCGTGGGATTCATTTTGAAGATGAGGAGGCCGTCAAAAGATCCGTGCGTCAATGGCTTAGGAAGCAGAGCTGTGATTTTTACCGTGCTGGGATACATGCCCTTGTTCAAAGATGGACCAAAACTGTAGAGATGGGCGGAGATTACATTGAAAAATGACAAAATGATCCTCAATGTTGTGGTTTTCAACCTATGTAATTGCATTTAAATTTCCTGACAATTAAACGTAGAAAAAAAAAAGGAGGCATTACTTTTTGACTGACCCTCGTAATACACTGTTGAACTACCTCCTTCTCTCGTATTGTGAATCTTTATATGGGATGTGGTTCTTGTTGCACCTTGTGTCACTTCTGGGAACTAAAAACTCTCTTCTTAACATATCTGGAACCAACATCTTTTAAAATTCTTTACCTTGACAAAGCGCTTACCATTGAAGCCTGCATAACTGTAACGTGTTTTAGTTATGTGGGGCATTTATCATTCAATGGAGCACTTTAGAACATCATTGTTAAAACCACCCATTTGTGTTACAGGTTCCTTGTGATTTCGATGCTTTCCAGGTGACACGAAACCAACTGTTTCTACAGTCCCTACAGCTCTGACACTTTTGTTTACAATTCTCTTTACAGTTCTCTTGCTGACACCACATTGTTCTGGAGTCCGTTCTTGTGTTTTCCAATGTTGACAGTAGGAGACTTGCTTTTAAATTCATGTTTGAAAAAGTTATAAATGCAGTAAATAATCCACCTCACCAGCTTGTGGAGCACTTCACATTTATTGCCATCACCTGACTTTTCTTAAAATTGCATTTTAAACATTTATAAGATATGCATTCACAGCTGTACTGCTGCAAGAAAGAAAAGGAAACAAAAAAATTGATACTAGAATGAATAATTCAGTGTTGCGAAGTACGCCAACAGTGCAGCATGTAGTAACTCTCTGCTAGCTGCTCGGACAGAGAATGAATATTATTGGCTGCTGGTGGCTAGTGGAGGTGGACACGCAGAATGACTGAAAATCGGGCCATCTTCTTACATGATATGTCAGTCATAAAATGATTTACAATAACCTTAGACACAGGTGTAATAGTTACTTTTCTGGTTAAAATCACATCTGCTTCAACACTTTCTGATTGTTTTAACACAGACAAATACATTGTTTTCCAATGTACTCCTCTGCTTTCAGCCTAGTCCTTGCAGTTTGTCATTTGATCAAATTTTATGATATTCTCAGTAAATGCCACCTTTACATTTTGATTGTATTTTTGTGATTTACATGATCAAAGACCTTAAAAATATCTCAAAATATACCAATTAGCAATATTTTTTAGTGGAAGGATTCCAGTGAGTTATTTGCAAATGGGAATATAGCTCTAATTGTGGACAGATCCTTCTGAAATCAACACTGTCTTTTCATGACAATGTAAAAGCTGCTAAGATGCTTCACTGTATGGAACTGTGATACAGTGCCTGAACTGAATCCATTACTCTCATGCACCAGGCTATTCAAAGCTTTCCGACACTTTGTACAATATATTCATCTGTTGTTTGTTGCTAAATTATGTTTGAAACAGTTTTCATAGTTACCTCTTGTATCCTCATGCGGGATTACTTGATGGATGTAGCAATCTACATCACTTCCTCTCCTTGAGTATTCCTGCCCTCTTTCAAATGTGAGAGAGAAATTGTGGGCTATTACATGATAAAATAGTTTAAGATTTTCCGTAAAACAAAATAATTTTTTTTAAAAAAATACAAATAGTCTTATCAATAAGCCTTTTTCAATGGATATAACTTTAGAAAATAAATCTCCCCACCAAAATAAATAACTTCCCTTAGTTGTTGGCAGTGACTTGAAAAATTTGCTGCAATCAGTCCATTCATGTCTGATGATAAAATTCATTGGTCTTCTGCTATTCAGACTGAGTTAGATAACTTTTTCAGTCTCTTCACCCATTTTTATTCTTTCATGTACTATCCAAACCATATTACTAGAAATATTAGACTATCTCATTTTCCTACACAGTTGTTAGGTTCAGCTGTCTATAACATAATTGAAAATAATCTAGTATTTCTCAACATATGTCACAAGCCAATGAATGTTCCATTCCTTATTGTTTTCTTATCTCTTTGTGTACTAAATTACATCCTATATCTAACAACATTTTGGCAATATGTGATTTGTTCCCTTCTCAGCTCTACTTTAACTAATTTGAGGTACTCATACTCATTTTGTGGGGTTTCATACACAAGATCTTAAAACAGTTTTCAAACATTCTTCATTATCTCTTTCTTCCATACCAGCTGGCAACAGGAACATGATTTTATTACATTTTATATATTCTAGATAATTTTTGTCAGTGAAAATTAAAGTTTTATGAGCACAAAAAATTTGAATTTATCATATCCTGGGTTTACTACTACTACTACTACTACTACTACTACTACTACTACTAATAATAATAATAATAATAATGAAGATAACAATTTACAATACAGTCTGATAAAGTATTGACAACTGAAATATTTTAGCTTATATTACAATAAATGTACAGTGGGTCATCTGTTTGATTACTGAATTTTAAGTTGAAGAATTCATTGATGCCAAGAACGGGTGGGCAATTAACCATTCATGCAATCTTTCTTTGAATGTACATTCAGGAAGATCCTGTATAGCATGTGGCAGCTTATTAAATAGTTTGTGCCCTGTGACTTCATAGCTATTTATTGACTTTGGTAATCTGTGGTAAGGTGTGTATATGTGTTTGATGCTTCTTGTATTGTAACAATGTACATTTTCTCTACGTTTCACATCTTGTAGGCTCTTCTTCGTATAGATTAAGACATTGTATATATATTGAGCAAGCAGTATAGGAAACAAAAGAAAAATTCATATTAGGTATTAAAATCCTTGGAGAAGAAATAAAAACTTTGAGGTTCGCCAATGACATTGTAATTCCTTCAGAGACAGCAAAGGACTTGGGAGAGCAGTTGAACGTAATGGACAGTGCCTTGAAAGGAGGATATAAGATGAACATCAACAGAAGCAAAAGGAGGATAATGGAATGTAGTCGAATTAAGTCGGGTGATGCTGACGGAATTAGATTAGGAAATGAGACACTTAAAGTAGCAAAGGAGTTTTGCTATTTGGGGAGCAAAATAACTGATGATGGTCGAAGTAGAGAATATATAAAATGTAGACTGGCAATGGCAAGGAAAGCGTTTCTGAAGAAGAGAAATTTGTTAACATCGAGTATAGATTTAAGTGTCAGGAAGTCGTTTCTGAAAGTATTTGTATGGAGTGTAGCCATGTATGGAAGTGAAACATGGACGATAAACAGTTTGGACAAGAAGAGAATGGAAGCTTTTGAAATGTGGTGCTGCAGAAGAATGCTGAAGATTAGATGGGTAGATCACACAACTAATGAGGAGGTCTTGAATAGAATTGGGGAGAAGAGGAGTTTGTGGCACAACTTGACTAGAAGAAGGGAACGGTTGGTAGGATATGTTCTGAGCCATCAAGGGATCACCAATTTAATATTGGAGGGCAGCATGGAGGGTAAAAATCGTAGAGAGAGACCAAGAGATGAATACACTTAGCAGATTTAGATGGATGTAGGTTGCAGTAGGTACTGGGAGACGATGAAGCTTGCACAGGATAGAGTAGCATGGAGAGCTGCATCAAACCAGCCTACCTACTCCGAATTTTTCTTTTGTTTCCTTTACTGCTTGCTCAATATACAGATTGAATAACATTGGGGAGAGGCTACAACCCTGTCTTACTCCCTTCCCAATCACTGCTTCCCTTTCATGCTCGACTCTTACAACTGCCATCTGCTTTCTGTACAAATTGTAAATAGCCTTTTCCTCCCTGTATTTTACCCCTGCCACCTTTAGAATTTGGAAGAGAGTATTCCAGTCAACATTGTCGTTCAGGAGAATAATGAATTTAATTTGTTGTTTGTTGTTTGTTGGAGGTGGTGGTGGTGGTCTTCAGTCTGGAGATTGTTTTGATGCAGCTCTCCATTCTACTCTATTTTGTGCAAATCCCTCCGACCTCCCAATAACTATTGTAACCTACATCCTTCTGAATCTGTTTACTGTGTTCATCTTTTGGTCAAGCCCCATTTCATCCCTCCTCACCTCCCTCTAATACTACATTGGTGGTCCCTTAATGTCTCGGAATGTGTCCCATCAACCAATGCCTTCTTCTAGTCTGGTAGTGTCCAAATTACTTTTCTCCCAAATTATATTCAGTATCTCCTCATTAGTTACATGGCCTAACCATCTAATCTTAAGCATTCTTGCGTAGCACCACATTTCAAAAGCTTCTGTTCTCTTTCTGTGTAAACTGTTTATCAGCCATGTTTCACTTCCATACATACCTCCACTCCATGCAAATACTATCAGAAAAGCTTCCTGAAACTTAAATCTATATCTGATGTTCAGATTTCTCTTCTTTAGAAACACTTTTCTTGCCAGTCTACATTTTATATCCTTTCTACTTCAGCCATCAGCCCAAATAGCAAAACTCATTTACTACTTTAAGCGTCTCATATCCTATTCTGTTTCCTTCGCCAGCACCTTATTTAATTAAATTACATTCCATTATCCTTGTTTTGCTTTTGTTGGTGTTCATCTTATATCCTCCTTTCAAGACACTGTCCATTCCATTTAACTGCTCTTCCTCATCCCTGCCATCTCTGACAGAATTCTCGTGGTCGCGTTCTCGCTTCTCGAGCACAGGTTGGGTGTTTGTGTTATCCTCATCATTTCATCATCATTCATAGAGGTGAGACTGGACTGAGCGAAAGTTGGAAATTTGTACAGGTGCCGATAACTGCGCAGTTGCGCACCCCACAAGCCAATCATCATCATCGTCATCATCTGACAGAATTACAATGTCATCTCCAAACATCAAAGTATTTATTTATTCTCCCTGAACTTTAATTCCTACTCCAAATTTTTCTTTTGTTTCCTTTAATACTTGTTAATGTACAGATTGAATAACAGTGGCAATAGGCTGCAACCCTGTCTCATTTTATTCTCAGCCACTGCTTTGCTTTCATGCCCCTCAAGATCTTGTAATGCCATCTGATTACTGTAAAAGTTGAAAATAGCAGGGGTGAGAACAGGAAGTAAAAGGCTATTTTCAGAATTTCAAAGACTGTATTCCAGTCAACATAGTCAAAAGCTTTCTCTATGTCCACATATGCTATAAAGTTAGGTTTGCCTTTCCTTAACCTATCTTCTATGATAACTCATAGGGTCAGTATTGTCTAGCGTGTTCCTTCATTTACTGGAATCCAAACTGTCTTCCCCGAGGTCTGCTTCTACCAGTTTTTCCATTCTTCTGCAAAGGATTTGTGTTAGTATCTTGACTTATTAAACTGACAGCTCGGTAATTTTCACAACTGCCAGCAACTGCTTTCTTTGGCATTGGAACTACCACATTCTTCTTGAAATCTGAAGGTATTTCGCCTGTTTTGTATATCATTCACACCAGGTGGAAGAGCTGTGTCATTCAAATAACTTCTGGGAATTCAGCCAGGTAACACTTTCAGCGACCGCCGATATTTCGGCGGGAGAACACCCCACCATTTTCAAGGCAAACTGCAATGGACAGGCGGCGTACTTGCAAATTTAAAACCTCGACCAAAGTCAGAGCTATCGATAGTGAGACTATGAATTCACAGGTGAGATAGCATTGACTCTGTCCCTCTGTTTCTTGACAAGGGAGAGAGCTGGATTCCAAACAGAGTTTAAACAGAAACCTCCATTCCCATTAATGAGGTTGCTCGCTAATTTAATCTCTACTGCCTTCCTAATAACACTGTCCCAATAGCTGGACGTGCATGCCAATATCTCGGTGTTATTTTATAACATGGGGTGACCAGTATCCAAGCAATGTTTGGCAATAGCACATCTATTTGGCAGCTGTAATCATGTGTGCCGTTTATGCTCAGTACATCAGTCCTCCACGGTCCTGATAGTTTGACCAATATATGCCATGCCGTAGCTACAAGGAATACGATATACACCCGCCTTACGCAGTCCAAGATCATCCTTAACGGAACTCAAAAGTGCTCCAATTTTACATGGAGATCTGAAAACACATTTCACGTAGTATTTCCATAAAATACGACCGATCTTGTTGGACGTGTTTCCTATGTAAGGCAAAAAGGCAGCAGACTTGGTGTTGACTCAGAATTATCAGCAATCACCCGATGTACAGTTGGTTGATAGCGCAACGCACGTTCAATCTGTCTGTCACTATAACCATTTTGACGAAATGTAACTTCAAGATGGGACAGCTCAGCTGGCAAAGTCTCAGCATCAGAAATGACATATGCCCTGTTTACCAAGGTACGAAGTATCCCTTCCCGCTGAGCCAGATGGTGACAACTATTAGCCTGTAAGTACAAGTCAGTGTGAGTACGTTTCCTGTAGACTACATGTCCCAAATATCCATCATCCTTCCTCCTAACCAACACGTCAAGAAAGGGAAGGCAACCATCCTCTTCCACCTCCATCGTAAAACCATTGTTCGGGTGGATCGAATTGAGATTTTCTAGAAAGACATTCAAATTCTCCCTACCATGAGGCCGAACAACGAAGGTATCGTCAACGTATCTAAAGAAACAGGCGAGTTTCAAAGGCGCTGACTCCAATGCACATTCCTCAAAGTCTTCCATAAACAAATTTGCGGTCACAGGAGACAACGGACTACCCATCGCAACTCCATCTGTCTGCGTGTAATACTGGTCATATAAGTAAGTGGATGTCAACACATGCCGAAAGAGATTAGTTAATTCAGCATCAAACCCGGCCTCAATTAACCACTATGAATCAGACAGAGGAACACGAGTGAAGAGAGAGACCACATTGAAACTCACTTAAATATCAGAGTCATTCAACCTCAGTCCCTCCAAACGACATAAAAAAATCAGCTGAGTTCCTGATATTAATTTCCACCCTTTTTCATCCAAGAAAGATAAGTGACAATATTGGGGTCATCTTGCAATATTATTCTATATCAGTTCTCGAGAACTACTGCAGAACACAAAAGAAGTTTTAGTTTAACCTAGAATGGAATATAATTACATTAGCTTTATCCATCAATAGATGGAAATGGGGTTGCACTTATAATTTAACATGTTAAGAGAATATTGCAGTGAGCTGCAGTTAAGTTATTAACACTAAACTTTTAATATGTGGTTGAGTTGATATATTAGATACACTGATAATCTAAAATATTGTGCCCACTGCCCACTGTTATGTTGGATGCCATCTAGTGGCACTGTGGGCAAGTGATGCTGTATTTGGGCTGCAAATGGTGAACTCCATTGAGATAAACATCATTGACAAAGGGCAGATTGTTACAGAGCCTGTGAATGAGTGCATCGAAAATAGTGAGGCTGGTTGAAAGTTGATTTGCTACTGTCATGAGCATCTAGGAAAGATGTAGGAGGACAATACTAAATGGTTGGATGTCCATGACTTTCCCAGAACGTGGGGTTCAGAGGCTTGTCTGCTCTGTAAAGTAGTTAACACGGTTATCTGTGGCATCTCTGCTGAAAGAGCACAATGCTGGAGCACACTATTCATCGTACGTCGTTGAACAATCAAGCCGCGCAGCAGACCATTCCTACATGTTCACATGTTGACACAAGTGTCGATGGTCATCTTCACAAATGGGGTCACTGAGGTGAAGAACAGCCCAAAACATACAGCTTGCCACGGACACAGGCTGGTGGGAGCAGTATTATGTTGTGGGAGACGTTCTCCTTTGCTTGCATGGGGCTTGTGGTAGTAATCAAAGATACACTGACAACTGCAGACCACCTGCATCCCTTCACGCTTGATGTCTTCTCCAAAGGTGATGCCATCTTTCAGCAGTATTACTGTCCATATCTCAGAACCAGACCCTTGTGAGAGTGGTTTGAGGAGCATTATAATGAACTCGTGTCTCAGCAACCAAATTCATCTGGTGTAAATTCTATGAAACCCATCTGAGTTGCCACTGCATGCCATCACGATGTATGCAAATTGGTGGACCATTAATTATGTAAATTACATGACCTGTGTGAAGACATCTGATGCCACATACCTACAAACAAATGTTAGATCCTGGTATGCAGAATCAGTAGTGTATTTCATTCCAAAGATGGACAAACATGCTATTAACCAGGTGGTCATAATGTTTTAGCACATAAATGTATATGAGAATGAATTATACACACCTAATAGCAAAGGCATGCAAGAACAGACAAATATGTTAAAAATTTTATTGCCCTGTGTACAGCTTAGCACTTTCTTTATTTGGTAATATACGAGGTGTGATCAAATAGTAATGGCAAT
Source organism: Schistocerca gregaria (assembly GCF_023897955.1). NCBI lineage: Eukaryota > Metazoa > Arthropoda > Insecta > Orthoptera > Acrididae > Schistocerca > Schistocerca gregaria. Next base: position 938,478,881 of record NC_064920.1, on the reverse strand, counting down.
TTTTGTTTTTCTTAAGGAATCTTGATTCATCAACATCAACTTTGTCCCTTTCTAAGTAATCCCCCTTCAGACATAATGCACTTGTTACAGCACTTTTTCCAAACTTTAAAGCACTCCGTGAACTTACTTTTCGTTATGGTGTTCAATTCCTTCAGCAATTCTGTTTTTATCTTGTCAATGGTGGCAAAACAATGTCCTTCATGGTTCTCTTCAACACCGGGAACAGAAAGAAGTTACAGGGTGCCATGCCTGGTGTACAGGATGGCTGTGGCAACATAATGGTTTTGTTTTTTGCTAAAAAAAATCACAAACAAGCATTGAGGTGTGAGCAGAAGCATTATCATGATACAGTTTCCTCGAGGGGTTGTGTCACAATTCTGGTCGTTTTCTTTGGGCTGCTTCACACAGACCATGCTGGACTGTGTGTGTGTGTGTGTGTGTGTGTGTGTGTGTGTGTGTGTCCTTAGCATAATTTAGATTAAGTAGTGTGTAAGCCTAGGGACTGATAACCTTAGCAGTTTGGGCCCATGGGAACTTACCACAAATTTCCAATTTCTCCTCCTTTCTCTTCAACCCTTCTGCCAGAAGGAGCCACTGGCTCTGATGGCTCACAATTCCCCATATATTCTCTGTGTATGTTTTTATCTGTCCATGTTTTGAAACACTGATTATTTTCTCTATATTTGGTAATCAATTTTTAGGCACATAATTAAATGAAGTCTCCATTCATCATGACTTCTTAAAGTCACAAGAGATATGAAGACCAGTGAAAAGACTGCAAAACTTACATTCCACACCGACTTTATTAACTAACTCTCTTCATGACTAACCCCCTTACATACATAAAAGCCTGAACAAGTTTTGACAGGGTTTGCAAATGATGTAGCCATAATAATGTATTTCTGTGAAAGTTCTCATTATGAGAATAATATGGTTCTGAATTGTGTTTAATTTCTGTCCACTGCAATGTTATTATTTAGAAGTTTTATAAGTACAACAGTTAAAAATAAGTCATTCTTGTAGCCCTTATTCATACCAAGAGGCTAGTTGGAAATAAAGAAAAGCTTCACATAATAACTCATTTATTTTTTTAATAAATGCATGACATTTGACAAAATCCACACTACAGTAATCAAATATTCAATAATGAATGAGAAGTTTGATAATTGTATGAGATTCTATTGTCTACAATACCCATAGCATATGAATACAATTCGAAAGCAAATAGCAATCAAAGGGGAATACACTGAAACACACACTTACTTTAAATACATAGTTTTGCTTCTAAAATAAAATGTCCTGTGTAAGAAGCAAATAAATGCATAGATATGAAAATGAAAAATGACGATTTTGATATAATTTCACATGCAATACACGAAAACCACCTTTTTTATCAAAGATTTTTCAGAGTTTGTCTGGCCACAGTATTATCTTAGTTTCAATATACTACTTGTGCCCATATATCATTTTCATTATTCTTTGTCAAAAATATTTATAGCAATTTTATGCAGGTACACATGAAGTGATTATATATAAACAACAGAATTGTCACAGCTTTTAACAGATTGTTACACGAGATTATTCACAGCTGTCATAAAATAGAGGCATAAATTGTTACACTACGCATTTTAATTATCAGATCTTACAACAATAGCTGAGTGAACATCCTTGGAGTCTCCAGCTTAGGCACCATGAACAGTCTGAAAAAATAAACATTTTTCATTGAAAGAAATGTCAACTTTCCTTACACAGGTAATATTTCTGACTACACTTAAATACTCTTCGTCTCAACTTCCATACAGCCGTGCCATGTTTTATATTGGTGGGTTAAGTGAATGAAAACAATATATTCTTAAAGTAATGTGGCTAATGTGATGCTGGTAACATGGTGTCCGTCACTGCTCTAAAAGGCAGAAGCTATGCAGAGAAGTGAATATGTAATGGGTAAAAGACAACTTCGACAGACAGAGGAAATTTACATAGAATGTAGATGCAGCCACATTTTGTTCACATGTTATAGCTTCCTCTTACCACATGACAAGTTTGGTTGTCCCAAGAGCATTTCCTAGTTTGATTTGATTTTTTTTATTAATCCGTGAAACAATTTACATTGTAGGATTTTGTCATTGAATAATAGACAATTTAACAGTTTAAATTTGTTGCTTACACAATAGTTGACAGTGAAATTTTCTTATTATCTAATTTAAATTTTTTAATCTAGTTCAACACAGAACTTCCAGATTTTAAATAACCTTCTTTAATTCAAGTACTCCATTACTGTATAGTAACTTTTATTTTGTAAAAATGTTTTTAGTTTTTCTTTGAAGGAGAAGATTGTCTCTATGTCTTTTATGGTAAGCAGTAATTTATTATATAATTTTATGCCATTGTACAGTAGACTCTGTTGCATTTTAACTTTATTTTTTCTATCCAGATGCAAATTATTGCAGTTCCTAGTTTCGTAACCATGTACAGAACCATTGTTAACATAATGCCCAATATTTTTATAATGTAAATAACATTCTGAAAAATAAGTTCATATGGGATAGTTAAGATTTCCAGCATTTTAAAAAGTTCGAGGTAGTGAGCCATGCTGCCACTCTTGGTCATTATACCTACTACTCTTTTCTGCAATTTGAATATAGCTTCGATATTTTTCCTGTTCACTCCCCAGAATATTTTCCCATAACTAATAACAGAATGGATATATGCAAAGTATACTGATCTAATACACCAAGTAAGAACTCTGAGGGCATAGCATGCTGTAGAGATTCTGTTACGAAGTATTTTTACATAGTCTTACCACTTCAACAGACTATCAACTTGCACGCCAAGAAATTTTTTGCTTTCCACCCATTGTGTGGTTTCATTACCGAACTTCACGTTATTATAATATGGTTTTTTGTTTATGTAAAAGTTCATAGCACTTGTGTTCTTAATATTAAGTGTGACTTTGTTGTTAGCTACCCACTCATACACACATTTTAGTGTTTCTTCAGCTTTCTCTGTTAGATCTACATGTGATGTGTCACTGATTAGCACATTAGTCATCTGCAAACAATATTGTATGCCCATGCTTTATACTTTCTGGGAAATCATTAATATAAATTAGAAATAGTACTGGACGTAGGACACTACCCTGTGGTACACCAATATTTATATGTTTGGCGTCAGAAATATGTTGTTCAATACAGTTGGAGTTACATGATGAATGTGTTATTTCAGTCATCTGTATTCTATTTTCTAGATATGACTGGAACAATATTTTTTTACAATCTCCCTTATTCCCAGTTCATCTAGCTAAACCAACAGTGGTTTGTGATCCACTGTGTCAAAAGTTTTGGTTAGATCGAGAAATATACCCGTTGTATAGTTTCCTTTATCGAGTGCTTCTAGGATATATTTAGTGAGATATGCAGTTGCTGCTTCTGTGCCTTTCCTGTTCGGAATCCAAACTGGTCCTTGGCTAGGAGGTTGTGCTTATTTAAGTAGCTCATAAGTTGATCTTTCACAATAGTTTCTATTATTTTTGCAAAGCGCGGGAGCGGTGAGAGTGGCCTATAAGTTTCTGTATTTCCTGTGTCTGCTTTTTAGAAGAGAGTGTAATGGATCTGGGAGATATGTTATTTTATACCGGATTTGTCGATACCAAATTGTAAATGTTTTCTTATATTTTTGTCAGAATTTTTAAAAATTGTAATTTGCCTTATTTTGTGCTAATTTACTTATATTTTTGGGAGTGACAGCATATTGATTACTATTAGTAGATGTGACGAAGAATATCGAAGAGACTGATTACAAGTGGAAGCTTGTGTGTTGTGTAAAATGTCGTTGACGCTGGAGTCGTCTTTGACTGCAGTCAGTCGGCAGTGAACTCTTGGTGTGTGTGTGTGTGTGTGTGTGTGTGTGTGTGTGTGTGTGTGTTGACGGTAGAACAATGTCCAGGTCGCCGTTATAAATATTTGCTTGTGAACAGGAAAAAATGAATTATGTTACTATTTTTTTAAATATAAACTTTAAGAAGAAACAACATTTGAAGAAATGGTATTTGAAGCACCAAAAATGAGGCAAACGCATTGAACCAGGTCATTTCTGCAACCGACGAAACTGCATTGTGGAATCATACTTCCAATAGACGACTGAAGCGAAGACAAATATCATCTTGCAAACATTTCATGGAAAAGGTACTATCACGAAATGTGCTAAGTACAGTATTTTAAAAATAGTGAGCATATTTCAAGAGGCAGTACTTTAGCATATTTTAAGTAGTCAGGAAAGTAACCCTGCTTGAATGATTGGTTTATAATATTAACTAATGGTGATATAGGCTCTCTAGACAGTGTTTAATTAGGAAAACTGGAACTTCATCTAAACCAGCTGCATTTTTATTTTTCAGTTTGCAAACTACTTTGTAGACTTCTTCCTTTGTGTGGGCAGTAATACCATTGAATGTGGTACACTTTTGTTTAGCTTTGTGATCTGAGGGACTTTTAGCAATTTTTGCTGTAATTTTGTACCTATACTGCTGAAATAATTATTTATATAGTTTGCTAAATATTTTGGATCTTTTATTAGAATCCCTTCCTTTTTTATTTTTATGTTTGACACATTCATCTTTCTGTTACCGGTCTCCTGTTTTACAATCTTCCACACTGCTTTGTTTTTGTTTTCAGCACTCAGCACCAGTTTGGAGTTGTGAGCCCTCTTAGCAGCACACAACACTTTCCTGTGTGTTTTCCTATACCTTTTATAAGAGTGTGAAAGATGGATTTGTTTGACTGTGTTTGATAGAGCCGAGGTACTTCAGTGTTTGAGATGATTTTTTGATACCTTTTGTCACCCATTTGTTTTGTTCAGCTGTTGAGAATGGACGTAACACTTAAAGAAAGAACTCTTCAAATTTTAATGATGATGTAAACAAAATAGAAAGAAACTTCCACATGGGAAAAATATATTAAAACAAAGACTCCAAGACTTACCAAGTGGGAAAATGCCGGCAGACAGGCACAAGAACAAAACACACAAACACACACACAGAATTACTAGCTTTCGCAACTGATGGTTGCTTCTTCAGGAAGGAGAGGGAAAGACGAAAGGATGTGGGTTTTAAGGGAGAGGGTAAGGAGTCATTCCAATCCCGGGAGTGGAAAGACTTCCCTTAGGGGGAAAAAAAGGACAGGTGTACACACACACACACACACACACACACACACACACACACACACACACACACACACACATCCATCCGCACATACACAGACTTGTCCATGTATGTGCGGATGGATGTGTGTGCATGTGTGTGTGTGTGTGTGTGTGTGTGTGTGTGTGTGTGTGTGTGTGCGCGCGAGTGTACACCTGTCCTTTTTTTCCCCCTAAGGGAAGTCTTTCCGCTCCCGGGATTGGAATGACTCCTTACCCTCTCTCTTCAAATTTTAGTTTGAATAGTGTCATGAAGTTCTTGAATTTATCATTTGCATCTACCTCTGAGTATACTGTTCCCCAGGTTTTATCTGCTATTTGTTTAGCAAACTCCTGCCTTTTGGTTAGCAAACTCCTGCCTTTTGGTTAGGAAAAATTTCGCCTATATACTTGTATTTTCTTTGTTCTTTCTGTAGTCATTTTTATACTTATAATTTGACCAGCATGGTCAGATAATCCTAGCTCAACAACATCCACACTGCAGTTTTCTCTATCTAAATCTGTTAAAACCTGATCAATAGCTGTCTTTGAATGGTTTGTTATTCTTGTTGCACTGTTATCCCTTTGCAATAAATTGAAACTTTGGGTGACACTTATTAATGATTCCCAGGTAGGATCTGGATTCAGTTTATCTATATTTAGGTCTCCACATATGAGAATGTTACTCTTTGGAGTGGATATCGTATCAAGTACTTGATTTATTTCAGACAAAAACTTACTTAGGTCTCCATTAGGAGACCTGTATAAACACAAAATATTTAATATTTGACGTCTCTACTGGTCTCTAAATTCTATTGCTGCCAACTCAAAATGTTTGTCTTCACTGATTGCACATAATCAATTCTGACATTATATGGTTAATTTTGTTTAACATAAATACAACAACCTCCACACTTCATAGAACTTCTACTGTATGCACCATGCTAAATTGTAAGATTTTAAGACTACTCGATTGATTTCCACTTCATTGCACTAATGCTCTGTGATACAAACATCTGAGAGCTGTTTATAGTTTCCAGCTCAATTTCTAGCTGTTAGACTTTATTTCTTAAACTTTCGTTATTTTGGTGAACAATTGTGAAATTATTATTACTGTATTTAGCATTCTCACTTCTCACTGTCTTTTTGTCCTTGTGAATTACTTCAAGTACCTCATTATTTCGTTTCCATTCACATTTTTTATTTTCAAATGGTATCCTTGGAACATCACCCCTTTCAGAACATACCAGTTTCCCTTATTTTTAATAATTTTACATATGTCCATGAGCATTTTACTAAAGGTCACTGTGCCTAGTCTATTCAAATGTAAGCCGTCCTTGCCCAGAAATTTGTTAGGGTCAACGAAAATCACGCCAAGTTCATCGCAGTTTATATAAGTGTTACTCACTGATCTTCTATGTACAGGGTGTTTCAAAAATGACCGGTATATTTGAAACGGCAATACAAACTAAACGAGCAGCGATAGAAATACACTGTTGCAATATGCTTGTGACAACAGTACATTTTGAGGCAGACAAACTTTCGAAATTACAGTAGTTACAATTGTCAACAACAGATGGCGCTGCGGTCTGGGAAACTCTATAGTACGATATTTTCCACATATCCACCATGCGTAGCAATAATATGGCGTAGTCTCTGAGTGAAATTACCCGAAACCTTTGACAACGTGTCTGGCGGAATGGCTTCACGTGCAGATAAGATGTACTGCTTCAGCTGTTCAATTGTTTCTGGATTCTGGCGGTACACCTGGTCTTTCAAGTGTTCCCACAGAAAGAAGTCACAGGGGTTCATGTCTGGCGAATAGGGAGGCCAATCCACGCCGCCTCCTGTATGTTTCGGATAGCCCAAAGCAATCACACAATCATCGAAATATTCATTCAGGAAATTAAAGACGTCGACCGTGCGATGTGGCCGGGCACCATCTTGCATAAACCACGAGGTGTTCGCAGTGTCGTCTAAGGCAGTTTGTACCACCACAAATTCACGAAGAATGTCCAGATAGCGTTATGCAGTAATCTTTTTGGATCTGAAAAATGGGCCAATGATTCCTTTGGAAGAAATGGCGGCCCAGACCAGTACTTTTTGAGGATACAGGGACGATGGGACTGCAACATGGGGCTTTTCGGTTCCCCATATGCGCCAGTTCTGTTTATTGACGAAGCCGTCCAGGTAAAAATAAGCTTCGTCAGTAAACCAAATGCTGCCCACATGCATATCGCCGTCATCAATCCTGTGCACTATATCGTTAGCGAATGTCTCTCGTGCAGCAATGGTAGCGGCGCTGAGGGATTGCCGCGTTCGAATTTTGTATGGATAGAGGTGTAAACTCTGGTGCATGAGATGATACGTGGACGTTGGCGTCATTTGGACCGCAGCTGCAACACGGCGAACGGAAACCCGAGGCCGCTGTTGGATCACCTGCTGCACTAGCTGCGCGTTGCCCTCTGTGGTTGCCGTACGCGGTCGCCCTACCTTTCGAGCACGTTCATCCGTCACGTTCCCAGTCCGATGAAATTTTTCAAACAGATCCTTTATCGTATCGCTTTTCAGTGCTTTGGTTACATAAAACCTCCATTGAAAACTTCGTCTTGTTGCAACAACACTGTGTTCTAGGCGGTGGAATTGCAACACCAGAAAAATCCTCTGTTCTAAGGAATAAACCATGTTGCCCACAGCACTCTTGCACGTTGAGAACAGCACACGCTTCCAGCAGAAAGACGCCGTACAGAATGGCGCACCCACAGACTGCGTTGTCTTCTATATCTTTCACATCACTTGCAGCGCCATCTGTTGTTGAAAAGTGTAACTACTGTAATTTCGAAAGTTTGTCCGCCTGAAAATGTACTGTTGTACCAAGCATATTGCAACAAACGGTGTATTTCTATCGCTGCTCATTTAGTTTTTATTGCCATTTCAAATATACCAGTCATTTTTGAAACACCCTGTATGATTCCACTGATTACAATTCTAGAGCTTCTAAACATTTTTTTTTTGCCACATGAATTACATTTCTTGTATCGTTTATGATTTCTTCTCTGCTGCTGCTTTGAATAGAGTTCGTCTCAACATGGATTACCACACCTCTGAAGTTTGTCGTCGTATCTGTTCTTAAACTTAAGTGACATGCACATGATGATCTCTCAATTAAAAAAAAAAAAAGGCTTGTAAAATCTCAATTGCTATCTGGACCTGCATGAACTCTCACAGGTAATGGTTCATAGGTCACACCATTTTTTTTTTTTAAATTATTCTTGGGTTCGTAGTCAGGTACAGTTGCTAAGAGATTTGCTATCAGTTTCAGTTAACTCTCGTGGTAGTGAGAGATTTCTCTTTCTTTCTCAGAAACCAGCAAAGAATGACTTTGGACACTGGTCCATATTTCCCAAATACTCTCATTTAGACAGATCTGTAGCATTTTAACAAATAATCAGAAAATCAAAATATTGTAGTTTTGGAGAAGTATCACATGGAACTTCAATGTTGTTTTTTTTTTTCAGTGAACTTTGAAATAGTGATGTGACCCAGTCAGTCTTAACCTGTACAATTTGAGATGAAATTGCCCAATAGCAACTTTTCATGTCATTAGAAAATATGGACATTGCCAAATGTTTGCTGTTGTACTAAAGACAGTCATCAAATATAGGCCAAAAGTGGCAGTTTTTGTACGGCACATAGTGTCTCATTTATCTTTATCTTCCAAAATAACTTCTAATCCAGAAGCAAAATAAAAAATGCATCAAGCATATGTTACTTACCTATGAGAAGAAAGATGCAAAACCTAAAACTGACCGGGCATCAAACCCGAGACATGTGGATTTGTAGTCTGGCACTTGACCACCAATTCACTGACACACATTTCGGACTGCAAATCAGAAAGGTCTCAGTTTCAATCCCTTCAGTCAGTCTTAGGATTTGTATCTGTTACTTATGACTTCTTTCAACTCTGGCAATCTTTGCTGGTGTGAAAAATGCTGAGGTACACCATGCTTCAGACCCCATGTTGTACTGTAGGTCCCCCTATAACTGGTTGGGTATTCAGTTCAAGGGTCAGGGGAAGGCAATATTATACCACCTCCACCAGGACCATGCCTAGTAAAGCACTATTGTTTCACAATAATCTGCAGATTGATGGTTGGCTTTACTTACTACATCTTATTTTAAATAGCAACCGCTATTTTTTATCCGGTAATCCAATTCCTCTCCTTAAGACCTACTCCAAAGTGACTTTGATTCTCCTGCACTGGCACATAGTGCAGGTACCCAGGGTAATGTAACTTCAACACGCACTGGACTTGACAGTGAACAGAACAATTGTGCTTTCTTATCAACAATAGAGGTACTTTTAGTACAGCACTATAGGAATTTTAAATGGTATGTTATGTACAGAAAAGGTAGCCCTTCATTAAAAGCTGTATTATTACTTTTCTTTTATTGTGGTTGAATGTAGGTGTATTTCTACTCAGACAGAGGAACTATACAGACAGAGAGTTATTTCTTGACAAGAACCCAGCTTCCCTTCTTTTTGCAATTAATATTCTGCTAACTTACATTCTCCACAGATGAATAGCATTTTTGCCTTCTCTTTGCTGGTGTGCATTGCACTCACATAACCCTTCAACACACATGACTGAATGACAGGTATGCAGTTTCCTTGTGCTTCAATTTGTTTACTGTTAATTTCTGTAAGTGTATGAGTTACGTTGCCCCATCAACCTTCACTGCATTTCAGCACAGGGGGAAAAATATCTCCTTGAGGCTCAACAACTTCTGCTTGATACATTTCTTATTTTGTTCTGGACAAAGTGTTATTTGGGGATACCAAAATAAATGTGACACCCTGAATTTAAGTGCTGACAGAATATTGTCTTAAAATAGAAATTTAAAATTATGAGAATGCTGACTTTTGAAAATTTTTTTGCGTTATTTGGATGCAGATTAATTTGTTCTTCAGTTGGTTATTTTTAATAAATTTTCAGTAAAATCATTTTAATGACACAAAATAACCACTTGGGTTTCTGTCCCCTTCACTGGGCCCACCTCCAGGTCACAGATACTGGAAGACCCTGAAGATATTCTGGGTATGGGGAAATCCAAAGGCAGTTGTGCCCAGACTGGGCAGCAATTTGTCAGTGTCTTTTCCCCAAGTTAGGAGCAGCTGAGAAAATCCTCCAGTGCTACCAACCAGTAGCTCTAACAATAATAATGACCCCTTACAAACACTGTCACTCATGGAAGAGTGTGATGTGAAAAAAATTATCCCATTATCAAAGTGCACAAGCAGACAAGCCAGATTCTGGGGAGTCTGCATCATCACACACATATGAATGAGTGTTTTGGAACCTAAAGCAAGATGGAGCATAAAAACCCAAGTTACATAGCTATTTTCAATGCAATTCCTATCCTAAGAACTCAGAGACAACCCTCTTACAGAAAGCCTAAAAAATCACAGAATTCTTGTAATCTCACTACAAGAAACGAGATACATGGCTGAAAATAATTTTCATTCTAGAGGTTTCAGAATATACAACGTATATATGGGGCGGGGGAGTGTGTGTGGGGGGGGGGGGGGGGGGGGGGAGAAGGAGAAGAAGAAGAAGAAGAAGAAGAAGATGATGATGATTATAAACACACATGGCAACTTGGAATCGACTTCACAATTGACTAACATCTTAAACTAGATGACAGTTGGCAAACATTTCCAGAAAACCACAATGTCCTACTGTTGGCTGACTTCAATGCCCACGTAAAGAAGGAGAAGAAATACAAAATTATTGTTCGAAACTATGCAGCATATATGGTGTCAGATTGATAGAACATGCCAAGCCCACAACATGATCCTGAAATACACAACCTTTAAAAGCTACTTAGAAAACAGAAAACATGGATCTCACCAAACCACACCTACGTGAGTTCCAACTCGCTGATGTGGCAATCAAACAGAAATCCCATAAACAAATACAAAATGTCAAAGTGTTCAGAGAAGCCAGCCTAGATCCTGATCAAAACCTTCCGAAAATAAAACTAAGAACCATCACCAACCAAACAAATAACCAAAAATACAGAAATTATGATCTAGAAAAGATAATGAACTCTAAACAGTTTTCTCTTGCATCAGAAGACATGCAAAACCAAAACTGAGATCAAATAAAAGAAAACTTAATAACTAAAGCCAAATAACTAGAGGAAAAAAAAAAAAAAAAAAAAAAAAAAAAAAAAAAAAAAAAAAAAAAACTTTGTTGACAGAAAATTGACATAGCATCCTTGAATTAAGCAGAAATACATGGCAACTAACAGAACAGACAACATTTCTTAAGTGTACGAAAATTACTGAACAAACATTTCAAAAGACTGAAAAAAGCCCAAAAAGACCCACTCTATTTTCACATCAATGGAAAGTTCATCAAAAATGACACAAGGAATGAGATTTTCACTCTGCAGCGGAGTGTGCGCTGGAATGAAACTTCCTGGCAGATTAAAACTGTGTGCTGGACCGAGATTCGAACACGGGACCTTTGCCTTTTGCGGGCAAGTGCTCTACCATCTAAGCTACCCAAGCACGACTCCCGCCCCGTCCTCACAGCATTTGCCCGCGAAAGGCAAAGGTCCTGAGTTTGAGTCTCGGTCTGGTACACAGTTTTAATCTGCCAGGAAGTTCCATGACACAAGGAACTTTTACAAGACTTTAAAACCAAAAAAAGATAAATAAATACAGCCCAGAAACCCTACAACTCCAAAATAAAAATGGAAACATTGCCCACAACAAAAGAGATAATAGTAAAATACTGACAGAGTATTTCAGAAAACACCTCAACTGCGAGGTACCCATAGAAACAATAGACTTTAGCACGTCAACAACAATCAACCCCAACTCGGGACCGCCCACCATTGAGGAACTGCAATCAATCAAGTCAAATCTCAAAAATATGAGGCCTCATGAAGAAACTAAATCACAGCTCAACTTTGGAAAAATAACAAAACTGCCATACAGTCTTTCCAAAATATCTTTGAAGACATTTGGTTAAATGAAAGAATCCCCGGAGGCTTTCGATACCTTACGTCACATGTGGTTTGTAATCAAACTGTGTGCTTATGAAATATCATCTCAGTTATGTGACTGGATTCATAATTTCCTGACAGAGAGGCCACAGTTTGTAGTAACTGAGAGAAAGTCATTAAGTAAAACAGATAGTGTTATAGGTCCTCTGCTGTTCCTTATCTATATAAATGATTTAGGAGAAAATCTGAACAGCAGTCTTAGGTTGTTTGCAGAGGACACTGTCATTTACTGCCTAGTAAACAGACTATAACAAATACTAAGGGATCTAACTCTTAGATGTCAAAAAATGTAAAAATCCAGCATGGAATAATGACAGTATTTTGAAATGGATGCAATGCTCCTCACCATAAGAAGAGACACTGAGTCTTAGACAAGCACAACAAATCAACTGCTATACATTTAAGGTTTTGGCCAAAGTGTCTTCTTCTAAAGTAGAAAACACACACACACACACACACACACACACACACACACACACACACACACACACACACAAAATCCACAAACTGACCATTGTGTCTCGCATTGAGGCTGGACTGCACACAGCAACTGTACCTAATGGGAGAAGCAATCTGTGGGTGGTGGGGAAAGGAAGAGGCAGGTGTGGGGAGAGGGAGGGATAGCAGCATAAGTGTAGTGCAGCTTGTGGGAGCTTGTTGGAGGTGAGGATAGAGTAGGGCTGCTAGGCAGTTGAGAGGTTTGAGAGGGGTTGGGGGAAGGAGAGTAGTGAAGGAGGGGAAAAAGACTGGTGGGTGTATCGTCGAAACAGAAGGGTGTTTAGTGCTGGAGTGGGAGCAGGGAAGGGGATAGGTGGGCAAAGAACAGGGATACATGGAGGTTGAGACCAGGGGGCTCCCACCTGCACAATTCATAAACGCTGGTGTTGGTAGGAAAGATTCAGATGGTGCAGGTTGTGACGTAGTTATGGAAATGAAGCATGCTGTGTTGGGCAGCATGTTTAGTGACTGGATGGTTTGGCTGTCTCTTGTCCACTGTCTGTCCATGGCCATTCATGCAGACAGAAAGCTCACTGATTGTCATAACCACATAGAAAGTAACCACATAGAAAGCAGCACAGTGGTTGCAGCTTAGTTTGCAGATCATATAACTGCTTTCATAGGCCTTTGTTGGGATGGGTGAGGCTTGTGAGTGGACTGGAGAAGGTAGTGGTAGCAGGGGGTTTGGGGCAAGTCTGTCATCTAGGTCTTTTGCAGGGATATGAGTCACGAGACAAGAGGTTTGGAATAGGGATAGACAAGGATACTGCATAGGGGGTGGGTGGAGGTGTGCCATTGGGGAAGGGATGGGAAGGCTAGTGAGTAAGACATTCCTCATTTCAGGACACAAAGAGAGGTAACCATAACCCTGGTGGAGAATGTGATTATGTTGCTCCCATCTGGATGGTATTGAGTCAAGAGAGGAGTGCTCCTTTGCAGTCAGAAGGTGGGAATGTGGGAGGCAGTAGGTGACTGCAGGGACAAAGCATACATTTTTTATGTAGAATGGGCGCTGATAATCTCGTCGTTGTGTGCCCTAAAACACTAATCACCACCATCATCATCATAATCTTTTTTATGTAGAAGGCTTAAAGGGTAATTTTGATCTGTGAAGGCCTCAATAAGACCTGTGTGGAGAAGGACTGCTTGTCACTACAGATGCAGTTGCCATGGGTGGCTTGACTATATATAAGGGACTTCTTCGTATGGAATGGGTAGCAGCTGCCGAAATGGAGGTATTGCTGGTAGTTGGAAGGATGAACATGGACAGATGTAATACTATAGCCTGCTTCACAGAGTAAACCATCTGGATTTGTCCTGCCCACACCAGCTTTTCTGAAGTGCAGAGGCTCGAACTCTCCCAACCATACATCCGATGTTCTTGTAAAGTCCCCGGTCTCAACTTTGCTCGTCCCAGTCCTTCACCCACCTATCCCCTCCATGGTCCCACTCCAACACTACACAGCCTTCTCACTAATGTGCCACCAGTCTCTTTCTCCTCCTTTTCTGCTTAATCTAACAAAATCACAATTTTTTTCCATTCTTCTGTACATTATTGTTGTCAGCAAGGTGGATGCATGAGATGTTAAGCTGACTGTACAGTAATTCTCGCACTTGTTGCCTCTTGCTATCTTTGGAATTGTGTGGATGACGATTGCCCAAAAGTCTGATGGTATATCACTAGTCCCATATATTCTACACACCAATGTGAATAATCATTTTGTTGTGACTTCCCCCAATGATTTTAGGAATTCCGAATGAATGTTTTCTGTCCCTTCTGCCATATGTGATTTTAAGGCTTCCACAACTCTTTTGAATTCTGATTCTAGTACTGGATACCCTATTTATTCCCTATTGACTCCTGTTTCTTCTTCCATCACATCATCTGGTAAGTCCTCCCCCTTATGGAGGCATTCAGTATACTCCTTCCACCTATTCACACTCTCCTCTGCATTAATTGCACTCTTAATGTTACTACCCTCGCTTTTGACTTCACCAAAGGTTGTTTTGACTCTTCTATACACCGAGTCAGTCCTTCTGACAATTATTTTTTCCTCAACTTCTTCACATTTTTAAAGTAGCAATTTTGTCTTAGCTTCCCTGTGCTTCCTGTTTATTTCATTCCTAAGTGAATTGCATTTCTGAATTTCACTAAAAATTATTGTTCTTCTATCTTTTGTCATTCAAAGGTTCAAACGGCTCTAACATCATCAACGACTTAACATCTGAGATCATCAGTCCTCTAGACTTAGAACTACCTAAACCTAACTAACCTAAGGAAATCATACACATCCATGCCTGTTTTGTCAATCAGCTGAAACATTTCTTTTATGACCCATGGTTTCTTCAGAGTCATCTTCGTTTTATCTACATTTTTCTCTCCGATTTCTGTGATTGCCCTTTTTAGAGATGTCCATTCCTTTTTAGAGATGTCCATTCCTCTTCAACAGAACTGCCTCCCGAGCTATTCATTACTTTCTGTAGCCTCAGAGAACTTCAAGCATATCTCTTAATTCCTTAATACTTTTGTATGCCATTTCTTTGTGCACTGATTATTCCTGACTAGTCTCTTAAACTTTAGCATACTCTTCATTATTACCAAATGCTGATATGAGTCTACCAAATTTTGATACGAGTCTATATCTGCCCCTGGGTACAGCTTACAATCCAATATCTGATTTCAGAATTTCTGCCCCACCATGATGTAATCTAACTGAAATCTTCCTATATCTCCTGGCCTTCTGCAAGTATACCTTCTCGTCTTATGATTCTTGAACAGAGTATTCGCTATTACTATCTGAAATTTACGGCAGACTCAATCTTTCTCCTCTCTCATTTCTATTACCAAGCCTATAACCTCCTGGAACTCTCTCTTCTACTCTTTCCCCTGCAACAACATCCCTATCCCCCATGACTAATGAACTTTCCTCTCCCTTTACATACTCGTTTATCCTTTCAATTTCCTCATAGAATTTCTCTATCTCTTCATCCTCTGTTTGTGACATTGGCATGATACCTAACCTATTGTTGTTGTTGCTGTTGAATCTAATGAGAACAACACTATCGCTGAACTGTTCACAGTGAATCACTCTGTCTTCTACCTTCCTATTCATAACACATCCTACTCCTGTTATACCATTTTCTGCTGTTGTTGGTATTACCCTATACTTGTCTGACAAGAAACCTTTTCTTCTTTCCATTTCACTTCACTGATGCCCACTATATCTAGACTGAGCCTTAGCATTTCCTGTTTCAGATTTTCTAGCTTCCCTTCCACCGCCAAACTTCTGACATTCCATGCCCTGATTCTTGGAACATTATCCTTTCATTGGTTATTCAATCTTGTTCTTATGGTCACCTGCTTCTTGGCACTCTCCTCCCGAAGATCCAAAGGGGGACTAGTCTAGAATTTTTTGCCAATGGAGAGATGACCATTACACTTTTCCAATTACGGGCCACATGTCCTCTCCCTATAGTATTTGACTGTGGCCAAAAAGGTAGTCAGAGAGTGGAACACAAAGACCCATGCATGAATCCTACTATGATGAAAAAATCAAAGTCAACTGCCTAGTCACTGAGCGAGGTGGCGCAGTGGTTAGCACACTGGACTCGCATTCGGGAGGACAACGGTTCAATCCCATATTCAATCTTGTTCTTATGGTCACCTGCTTCTTGGCAGTCTCCTCCCGAAGATCCAAAGGGGGACTAGTCTAGAATTTTTTGCCAATGGAGAGATGACCATTACACTTTTCCAATTACGGGCCACATGTCCTCTCCCTATAGTATTTGACTGGCCAAAAAGGTGGTCAGAGAGTGGAACACAAAGACCCATGCATGAATCCTACTATGATGAAAAAATCAAAGTCAACTGCCTAGTCACGGAGCGAGGTGGCGCAGTGGTTAGCACACTGGACTCGCATTCGGGAGGACAACGGTTCAATCCCGTCTCCAGCCATCCTGATTTCGGTTTTCCGTGATTTCCCTAAATCGTTCCAGGCAAATGCCGGGATGGTTCCTTTGAAAGGGCACGGCCCATTTCCTTCCCAATCCTTCCCTCACCAGAGCTTGCGCTCCGTCTCTAATGACCTCGTTGTCGATGGGACATTAAACACTAACCAACACCACCACCACCGCCTAGTCTTTGCAGATGATATGGCCCTACCAGCCGAGACCTGGGAAGAAGCCAAAGAGCACACCCCCAGACTACAAAAAGAAGCATAAAAAACTGGTCTCATAATCTCTAAAATCAAAATAATGACAAACATAAATAACCCACCAAAACATCAACAGGTTGGAGATCAAAGAAAGGAAGATATTAAGAATAATCCTAGGCTCAAAATTCCAGTACAGCCAACTAAGCCACATCAGAAACAAAACCCTTTACCAAACAACCAAGAATATCCTCAACTCAGTAAAGAAAAGAATTGCTGAGTAAACTCATACGCACAACAAAAAGATTCTCACTATTATAGCTTTCAGTCATTAAGGCCGTTTTTAACAACAGGCATGCTAAATGGTGAGTAGTAACTTTCATTCTCAATATTGTTACATTCCATCCTGGATTTTACATTGTTTGAAGAAAAACATTGATTTTTATGGACACATCCTCAGAATGAAATCAAACAGATTAACCAAATAATTTTTTTGACACTTCCACGACACAAAAAGCAAACAAATTTGCTTTACGGAAATGCAGAAGGTTTCAAATGAACTCCAAATCGCAAAAAATATGCTTACAGATTAAACTGCAAAAAATTATCCTAAGACAAGAAAGAAAGAGAGGTTCCAAGTCAAAAACAAAACCAAACAGATGAACTACATCTCTGACGAAGAAAGGAAAGCAAGATCAGAAGGATTAAAACAATACTGGGCTAATACAAAGGCACAGAACATTACTAAGTGACAGATCTAACGTACCCCAAAGTTGGGTGAAATGAAAGAAGAAGAAAATAAGATGTGTAACATCAATAAATATAATTGATCAATACATTTTCATTTTCAATAAAAGACTAAAAAGCAATAAAAATAAAACAAAACTGGTTAAAATAAGAATAAACAGCAACAATCTAAGTAGCATATTTTTATTATTTCTATTAGGGATGACTGCTTTTAGTTACCATGACAATCATATGACCAAAATTCATTTAGCCAGATGATGGTTATGACAATCACAATACGTCATCACCAACAGAAACTTTAAAAATGTGATTTAGACAGTTAATAATTATTCTTATAACAACACATTAACTTTCAAAAGGAAACTATTTCCGTTACACCGGAAGGAACAAAACAGAATGTACATTTACACAGCAGTTTATAGTATCTATGTGTTTTATTCTAAAACGAGACCAAAATGAAAAACTGATATGGCAAAATCGAACAAAAAAGCTGAACATAGCAAATTACGTTAGCACAGAAAATATTGACAGAATGCTCAAGGCAGAAAGAACAATAGTTAGAAGATGCATAAATAATCATTCAAGGATAGCTTCAAATGAAACACATAACTGCAATGTTAAAACAAAATTTCAAAATTGTAATGGATTGTGCTATATTCAAAATGACCATGAAGTAGTCTTGCCGGGTTGTGCATTTCTTTGTTTTGGTTTTTAGGTCACCTACTGTACTTTGGATTTCTCTCATATCTTCCTTAATTTCTATAAATCATTTAATGTTACTCTTTCTAGTCCACAACTTTTGTATTATTCACGTACTAATTCTGTTTTCTGGTGTTCTAATCAAATTGCCAAAGAATAAGTTGTGATTATTTCTGATCATTCTCATCAGTGGTTCTACTTCCTTATATAGAGTTTCATTTGAAGCTATCCTTGAATGATTATTTATGCATCTTCTAACTATTGTTCTTTCTGCCTTGAGCATTCTGTCAATATTTTCTGTGCTAACGTAATTTGCTATGTTCAGCTTTTTTGTTCGATTTTGCCATATCAGTTTTTCATTTTGGTCTCGTTTTAGAATAAAACACATAGATACTATAAACTGCTGTGTAAATGTACATTCTGTTTTGTTCCTTCCGGTGTAACGGAAATAGAGAAGTTCAAGTGAAGGACAATGATTTGGCAGCAATCCTCCAAGAATCATCTTATGACAACTTTTTAGTGATGGACAGACTTCTTTTCAAATTCAATGAAGGAAGAGAGACTTAGGCGATTCTATCTAATGTGAAATAATCAAGCTTGTGTATGATAAGTCAACTTTAACACTGTTAAGCAAACCATGTTATTAAAATTAAAACAAATGGCCTTTGCTGAGAATGTGATGATGATGAAGGTCCGAGAACTATGACATACGCCAAACTGAGGCACTCTGGCCACGTGAGTCATAATTCTCTTGAGAACTGAATGTGGAATTCAAAGCTGGGAGATTTTCCTGCTGATGTGATGAATGACATACCAGGGAAGCTGATTAATGTGCAGTAATTTATGCAAATTCAAGAAGAAATTATGTTCATGGAGAAACCTTGAGTTACATGTCCTGTTCCTTAGTGTCATTCATCATTAGAGTTTGTAACTACAGGAGCAATAAATAGTTCATGTGAAAGTTGAAACAAATTTTCCTACAATATTAGCAGAATTTTATAAGAGTATTTGTTCACTGTCCATTTGCAACATGAATGAAAGACTTATAGAATATGCAAGGATAATCTGAAAAATTAATGTAAAAGAAATAAATTATTTTTTTTAACATATGACTGCAGAAGATGCCAAAGATATTCCAGC
Source organism: Schistocerca gregaria (assembly GCF_023897955.1). Lineage (NCBI taxonomy): Eukaryota > Metazoa > Arthropoda > Insecta > Orthoptera > Acrididae > Schistocerca > Schistocerca gregaria. The sequence continues at coordinate 938,459,391 of NC_064920.1, read as the reverse complement.
AAGATACAGAATGAACTGAAAACCCACGCAAATGGGCTCAGAAAGATGTCCATCTCTGTATAGTCTCCTCAGGGTGGAATGTATTTCCTATTTTTTCTCTATAAATAATAAAATGACATTGTAGCAAAATTTTATATCACAAAGAAATGTCACAAATCAAATGATATTTTAAATATTTTTGTAACTCCTAGCCAGACTCTGAATCTGGATCTAAGAGAAAAAATTGATGCTGATGAAAAGGGAGATAACTGTGCTTCTTAGTTTAAATGACACTAAAAAGAATCTCATTGCATGTGACATGAATCAGTGAGATTTACTGTGAAGACACAGAAAAGACAGCCAGGAGCACCAATTTTCAAATTAATATACTGATGTAGCAGGTGCCAATAGTTAACTACAGTGGCGATGATGACTATGACTAGATGGTTAGTTAAGGAAGTGATGGTGGGCAATAGAAGCTTCAACAGCAACATAATTTTGTCAGAAACTGAAAACAGTATTCTGTTTTATTAGATTTTCTACCATGAAATCTTTCAAATCTAATTACTACTCGATGCCAAACCACACAAAAGAATGTTGCAATTATCTTTTAATATGCATGAATTTTGCAATAGGAATGCTCATAAAATAACACTGCAGGCATATATGAATGCAATCCATAACTTATTAGATATCCCACTGAAAGCTTTTTCCATTCTCTTCTCTTACATGGAAACAAGTCAATGAGGATATGACTATTAAAACTGGCTTTTTCGCATTTTATGTACTTATGTTCTCGAGTCAGTTCTGTATTCAAATATTCCCACATTATCTTCACAATCACACATGCTTCTAGAAGATCAATTTTTCCCCATTTCCTTTCCAAACAACATAAAACATTTCTATCCCCCATCCCCATAGTAACCGTGCTCTGCTGTGCAGTTTATCCATTTTAGAACTCACTCATCTATAATTTTATTTAAGCAGTTGTAAGAGTATCCTGAAAAATCTGATGGTCACATATCACCACACATGAATAGGCCCTAACATAAGCAAATAAAACTGCAATTTCTTTGGCACATTTACTCCCCTTTTTTATGTGCTAAACAATAGCTCTCTTTGCGGAAATAGTTCCCGCAATTGTTACTTACCTTCACAATATCAACACCTGTTAGAGTTTTTACCACTTCAGGGACTTTACTGACAATACTAAGGACTTCACCAGTGAGCTTGGCAGCACCAACCTCACCATTTCCTGCTGATACCATAGTTATCTTCTTAGCCTGTGAGAGAGGAGCAGCAACTTCTGCTGCAACCTAAATTCAAAATATAATAAAATATTATGACACAGTAATTAAAGATATTCTTACCATATCTATATCCTAATTAATAACTTTTTATGTATGTGTAGTTCTAAAAGAAACACTGCAATGACCATGAGTGATACACTAATGTCAACATTTGTTACAATTAATTCACTTTAGACAGTAAACTATGGATTCAACCTTTTTGAATTCATCATGCCCCTTAGGAGAATCAAGGAGATGTGGAATGAATCAAGGTATACATTTATAAAAGAGGAACAAGCTATAGGTATTTAACCTGTACAATGGTTTTTAATTGTCTCATATGTGAAGAACATTTATTTGGATCTTACACTTATACCTTCGGTCTCCTGCAGCTATCATTTCCTGGTATGGATAGTGTGCCTAGAGAGCCACCTGACATATTTAAACACACTTGTGTGCACTCCACACACTCAGTCAGATACCTGGGTAGCAGCTTCTGATTTGCACTGCTTTGCTGAGCCATTTTAGGGACCCTCCAATTCTGAACCCTATGGCACAAGCCATGTAAGTCACCCCCTAGTTTGTCGAAGAGCCTCTGGTGCAAGTGATACACCTGATTCACAGTTATGGCCAATAATCAGTTCTGAGGACAATCATGCAGATTGTGGGTTGAAATTCCAAGAGCAGGGCTGGAATTCTCTGCTGGTTGCTGTAATTATTCATTATGATCTTGGAGCACAGATGATAGGGATCATTTGTTCGAATGTGCACTGCAATCTGTAACTAGCTGTATGCTGGTCTTTTAAAGCCTTTAGGAACAGATTCTTCAATATGATGAACAATACTCTCAGGGATGATTCACACATGCTTAACCTTTAGTGCTCCCTTTATCTTGCAATAAGACACAGCAAGTGAAGATTTTAACACTGGCTCCGTCGAAGTTTCAACTTGAGAAACATACCTCAGACTTGTTGGTTGGGGAATGACTATAACATCGTGAAATTTCTCTGGTCCCTAACTCCCATTGTGATGTAACGTGGTTGATTTCCCAATCTGATATGTTTTTCTACTCCAGAACTGACTGGGCACGGCCCGTGCTGCCTGAGTTGTTGTTGTTCTGCTGGCAGAGGTCACGGCCGAATTCTCGCGTGTCCTCCGGTGGACGGGACTCTATTTGCGGCAACTACCGTCCATGATGCGCCGTGCTGATGTGCGCCTCCCACGATCTTTCTGGTGGCTACTGCACTCCTCCTCCTTCGGGGGGTGAAGCCACTGTGATCCACTGCATCGGAAGGTGGAGTGTCGTGCAGGAGTGATGACCTCCACATCCATCGGAAGGCTGGAGTCGAGGGGATCTGCCAACTTGCGAGCCAGAACCTTCGAATACGGCTGGAAGTGACCCACATGAAGAGGTCCCCATCATCCCACCACTGGAACCTGGGCCAGAACGGGAGACAGGCCGTCGAACGCTAGTTCCTGGTCCATCCCAGGAGGGGCAAGACCCAATGTTGGGGACAATGGGGAAGGGACGACCACAGGTGAACCAGCCTGCTGAGAAACCGGGCCTGCGAGGGGGGCCGGCTCTCAATGGGGGATCGATAACGATAACGATGGCGATGCCAGTGCTGGAGCTACTGGAGGCTGCCAAGGCTGAGAGCCATCGCAGTGTGGCGGAATCACAGGGGGGAGGGTTGGTAGCGTTCCCTGAGAAACCAACATAGGTGCCGGCAATGGGGAAGCTGGTGCCCAAGGGGTCGGAGGGTGGGTGTCCAAACGTGGACGTAGCTGATTTTGGTGACGACGTACCTCCCGGTCCCCTGTCTGCAAGGTATAGAGCCGGCGGCCATTTCGGCGCAGGACCACTGTCGGTATCCAACGTGGATTGTGACCAAACCCACGTGCCCAGACTGACATACCCGGTGGAAAGCCGGGTACTCTGTTTTGCGAAGACTGGTGAGGACCGGGCCGAAGGAGGTGCAGCGGAGTCCTAGGTTGGCGCCCGTGAAGGAGCTTTGCGGGGCTGCGTTCTCCCATAGTTGTGGTCCGGTATGCTGTCAGGAAAAATGTCAACACCTCCTCCGCAGGAAATTTGTGCACATACTTTTTCATCTGTGTCTTAAATGTGTGCACCATGCGCTCGGCTTCCCCATTCGATTGTGGATGAAAGGGGGGGAGAGCAAACGTGCCAAATACCGAAGTGCACACAAAAATCCGGGACGGTCTGCGACATAAACTGAGGTCCATTGTCCGAGACCAGGGTGACTGGCAGACCTTACACAGAAAAGATTTTTGCTAGTGCCTGGATTACAACCTCTGAAGTGGTTGAGGAGCAGCGAACCACATATGGAAATCGGGTATAAGCATCAATAACAATGAGCCAAAAGCCATTGAGAAACAGGTGGCAAAATCGATGTGAACACGCTCCCATGCCTGGGTTGCAGGCGGCCATGAAGAGAACGCTGACCTAAGAGATGCCTGTTGGCTTGCACACTGGGAACAGGTGGCCACCAAGTGCTCAATTTCTCTGTCAATACCGGGCCAGCACACATGTCTGCGAGCCAAGGTTTTAGTACGGAAACACCCAAGTGCCCCTCATGTATTAGCGTGAGGACTTCCCTTCGCAAACTTGCAGGAACAACCATGCGAGGAGCTGTATTATCGGTAGCCAGAGGGAGAACTCCTTCCAAGACAGAGAGGCAGTCTCGTAGAACAAAATAATTACGAAGAGGATCCGAGGCCCGGCCTGGAGGTCGGAATGACCACCCCTGCTGAATGAGGCAAACTACTTGCCGGAGAACCGGGTCAGCTGCCTTTTCCCTGGTGACTCTAGAACTAGTGATCGGGAAGCCATCAACCACTTGGCGGGACGCCACATCCAAATGAAAAAACATAACCTCCTCTCGATCGAACTTAGGATCTGGGCCCACCGGTAGACGGGAAAGAGCGTCTGCGTTGGCATGCTGTCCGGTAGGGTGAAAATGAATGTCATAATGGTACTTAGAGAGGAACAAGGCCCAGCGCTGTAGTCTGTGGGCCGCCCTATCCAGAATCTGAGAGGCGGGGTCAAATAACGATATTAACGGCTTATGGTCAGTGATTAACTGAAACTTCGTGCCATACAAGAAAGGGTGAAACTTGGTAACAGCGTAGACAATGGCCAAAGCCTCTTTTCCCACCTGGGAGTAATGGGCCTGTGCGGGACTACGAGTTTTAGACGCAAACACCAGTGGCTGCTCAGAACCATCTGCGTTGCAATGGGCCAGGACCGCCTCCGCTCCATACTGCAAAGCATCTGTAGCCAGGACCAACGGCTTATGGGGGTCAGAAGGAGCTGACGTGAGGAGGCCTTTCAAAGAGGTGAACGTTCGCTCGCATGCAGGCAACCAATCAAAAGGAACACCCTTGCACAGAAGGCAGTACAGGGGGCAGGCGATGGTGGAAGCCCTGGGAATGAACCGGTGGTAATAGGCAATCTTGCCTAAGAAAAGCTTGTAACTCCTTCAGCGAAGCGGGCCGCGGAAGGTCTACTATTCCTTGAAGTTAACTCCTAGCGGCTGGACGCCGTGCCGAGAGATTGTGTAGCCCACATACTCAATGAACGGTTGGAAGAAGTATGACTTACACAGGTTGTACCCAAGCCCACGACCTGAATTTGAGAAAGAGGGTGCGAAGGTTGTGCAAGTGTTCCGCTGCAGCCCGTGATAATTATGTCATCCAGGTAATTAATACAATGAGGGTTGTCGACGTGACATGCTCAAGATAACGCTGAAATAAAGCCAGGGCACTGGATATTCCGAAGGCCAACCGCTGGTACTGGTAAAGGCCAAACGGGGTGTTGACAACCGCCAGCCGTTTGGAGTCCTCATCAAGAGGTATCTGATGATAAGCCTCCGAAAGTTCGATTTTCGAAAAATATTGGCCTTCTGATACGGCGGAGAACAATTCATCAGCACGAGGCAAAGGATAGGTGTCCACAACCAATTGGGAATTAATGGTGGCCTTGAAATCGCACAAAGCTGTAATTTTCCCCGAGGGTTTCCTAACTATAACGAGGAGCGAAGCCCACTCACTAGAAGAAACGGGAAGAACGACCCCTAGGGCTGTCAGCTGGTCTAGCTCTTCTTTTACCTGAGAGAGGAGAGCCAAGGGGATCTGCCTCGCATGTAGAAAACGCGGGCGAGCCGATGCCTTCACAAAAAGTGAGCTTCAAAGTCTGAAACACGCCCCAGGCCCTCCTCAAAGATATTCGGAAAGTCAGAGATTAAAGATTCTAATGATTGATAGGGAATGTCTTTGGAGACCAACTGTATGGTGTCAGTGATAGAAAACCCGAAAGCTTGAAAGGCATAGCCAAAAAGGTTAGCGGAGCTCGCATCACTGACAACAATAAAAGAAATAGGCCAAGTGACCGATTTGTAAGTCACGTCGGAAGTGAACTGACCCACTAGCGGAATGAACTGTTTACCATAACCGCGTGGACGCTGGTAAACTGGTGCCAACGGGGGCGACCCAAGGTCGGAGTAAGTTTGTGCATTCCACAAAGAAACTGCCACGCCCGTATCTACTTGCAGTTGTAATCGGCGCGACAAAACCGACACCTTGATAAAGAGTTTGAGGGCCGATGTGTCTGGAGCCTGGCGCGATGAAACTTCCTGAATGTCAACGTCCATGTCCTCTGTAACTGCTTCCTTCAATTCTTTCGAGGCTGAGCGGCAAACTTTAGCAATGTGTCCTTTTTTATTACATTTGCGACAAATGGCCCAACGCTGGGGGCACTCCGACCGATCGCGATGTATATAGCACGATGCACAGGACAGTAACAGGGGCCGGAGGACGGAACTCTGTTTACGTGCCATGCGGGAGTGGCCGTAACAGCTGGATTGTACCGCTCACACGTCGTCCACTCCGGACGCAGTGGACGCGGCCGCGCCACCCTAAACCGCCGCGACGTCGCACCACGCAGCGTGAGAGAATTCATACGATTGAGCAATGGACAGGACTTCCTTGAGGGAAAGGTCTTAACTGTAGGGCCTGTTGCCAGACCTCCCTATCAGGGACAAACGAACAATGACGTCGCGCACCATAACGTGGGCATACAACTCTCGTGACTGCTCTGTGACAAAATGACACTTGCGACTAAGACCGTGCAGGGTAGTAATGGCCCACGCCCGGTAAGACTGATGGTGCTGCTTCTTGCATTGATAGAACTCAACCCGAGCACCCACAACATGTGTGCGGCAGTGATAATATGAAGACAGTAATGAACAAAATGCGTCAAAAGACAAGGACGAGGGTTCCTGCAATGGCACTAGCTGCCCCAAAACTTGATACAGTGAGGTAAATATCAAAGACAAGAAAAGAGCACGACATACCTCCTCATCGGCAACATGAAACGCCTGGAAATGCTGGTGAAGGCGATGTTCATACGTGTCCCAATCCTCCGCCGTCTCGTCATACGGGGGGAAGGGAGGAGGGAACGGTGCTGGAGCAGACGGCATGGAGAGCAACGCCGGAAGCACTTTTTTCATGGTGGCCATGAGCTCTGTCTGCTGCTCAACCAAAACCCGCACTAAATCCTCCATGCCGCGGATAACCTGCGAAACCGGAACAGCGACGCAACAGGCGAAAGACCGACCCTACTCGTTGCCAATTGTGTAGTAACACAGTTCACGTTTTACGTCGCACTTCAGACTAGACCGGCAACTGTCTCATATGCATGCCTGATGTGAACTGACTGGGCACGGCCCGTGCTGCCTGAGTTGTTGTTGTTGTTGTTGTTGTTGTTGTTGTTGTTCCACTGGTAGAGGTTGCGGCCGAATTCTCGCGTGCCCTCTGGTGGCCGGGACTCTATTTGCGGCGACTACCGTGCGCGACACGCCATGCCGATGTGCGCCTCCCATGATCTTTCTGGTGGCTACTGCAACTCCCATATATAATCAAGTGTTTTCATTAATTTTTATCATATTTTCAATACATTTCTCTGTTGGCAGGTAACACCTACATCAAAATCTCACATTCTTAATTAAACTTAACTTCACTGGTATTTATTATTCAGATTATTATTTTGATTGTCCTTATTCTACTGATGTAATTAATTTTCTTTATGGCACTCATAATTAGGAAATACAATCGACTGATGCTAGCACTACAGTTTGATACACAGAAAACCAATGGGCTAATCAATGTATCTAAGAAAAGTGACCTACACCATTCAAAAGTTAAGCATTCTGATTTTTAGAAAGTATTTTAAATTAACTACAACTAAGTAGCTTGCAAAATATTTAAACTGGAAGTTCAAAGCCACTTAAATATTCTATTGCAGATTTCATTATAGCCACTGTTAGATTCCAAACTTTGAGTACATACTTTTGTTACCTTAATTTTTCTGTAGAAAATGATATACAGCAATAATCAATTAACTCACTAATAAATAATTTCATGGAATTCGCTCTAAGTTGCATTATGGCACTCCATATAAACAAAGGGATTCACAATGTGTAAGAAAAATGGTGTCCATATATTTTTCTAAATTTGTGATTGGCAACATTTTTTATAATCAAAACCAAATTAGTTATTTCAGTTCATTCAAAAGAATAAAATCCAACCTAGCCCTTTTTCAAGCATCATGCAGTTTCCAAAATGACAATTTGTGCTTATGCTCATCTATAATAATTAGTTGAACATCAGGCAAAACTGACTGTTTGCAGTTTGTAAGTTTACAAGTAATCTCTATCTTTGTGTGTGCTCTCAAGTGTTGACTCATGCCACAAATCTGTTCATTCTGTTTACTGAAGTACATGCACTGGTGACCACAAAACTCAAGAATTCTAATGTTTAATAACTTTTGAGTGAATTCTGTAAACTAAATTAATTGACATTTTAAATTGATTGTCGTGTGGAATGTCACTGAAATCAAATGATATAGTGATAGGCATAGTGCTGGTCATTAGCGATTGACTTAATCGAAATGTACAGTGTACAGAACTCAAATTGTTGCAGGACAGCGCTTAGTACAAACTGTGTCGATTTTATATAAATGAACTGGTGCCACAAAGGAAAACTTAACTTTGCCACTGAACTGTGACTTGGTACGTACAGTAGGTCCCAACCTGGACATGTGCACTAATAAATTTCCATATTCTCTATAAACTAGACATTGTAATTAATAACTGAATCTTCAAAAGAATAAAATTTGTGTGTTAATCTCATCTAAAATATGGTGTAGTGTACATATCTCAGCAAACACCACACCAATCTCATTTAAACTTTAAGCTGTGAAGATATCAGGTTCTGCTACACTATGTACAGGGATGCTAGAACTACCAGTGGCACACTACTGCCAATCAAGTCAATGAGTGGTGAGAGGTCCTATATTTCCTGGAGAAGATTGAACTTTATGCACCTTTGATATATCCGGTATGTATTACAAATGCTTGATAATACACATTCTGACCTCACATTCCTTGTATTCTGTACAGTTTCTGTCCTGGAAAGCACAAGACTTGACTCATAAATGACCATGAATCTTAACCCGTCCTACCTTAGAATTTTTTTTCCTCTTTCTTAGCTCTTGTAACATTACAGGACATATTGGGACATATTGAAGTATTCGATACTGTAGACTTTTAGGGGATGCCGATACAGATATGCAAAATGTAAAGGGAAACTTTGGTGATGTTTAAATATTGTACTGTGTCAATATTAGGACATTTTGCACAGAAAGAACAAAAATAGAATTAATGTAAATATATATTAGTGTTAGTAACCTATTTTCATTCAATTTTGTAATTATATTTCATTTTGTAAAAGAAAGACTCACTGTTTGCTGTAGTTCTGATTAATTGTATAAATTATCAGTTTTGAGCTAAATTATTTCGTATAATATGGACAAGATACTTTTAAAAACTCACCAGCTAAAGAGAAAGTCTGTGAATGATCGTTTAATGCACACTTCTGGAACTTTCTATGGAGAAATTCTATATTATGATCGCAAAAATACGAAAACTTGTGAAAACTGTTTCATAATCTAATTTCGAAAGACGATTTGTATCAAGAAATATTGCTAAAAAGATTTATTTACGTTCTGAAACACAATTTAAATCATTTTACATATAAATAGTTGTTCTAAATCACTCAAGAAATATCCAGAATCAAATGTCAAGATATTTCTGGAAACATCGGTACAAATCTGGTGAAGGTTATCCAGAAGCTGGTAGAAAAATGTTATAAAATCTATTTAGAAATTATGCTTGTAAGAATTTGTATGTACTGATCCTTTTACTTTAATCTGTACTAAAATTCTGTAATGTCTAATTTAGTTTTAAGTCGTGAATTGCTATCGTATTGTAAACAAAACATTGTCAAAGACTCTCATTGTTTGGAAAGATATTAATACACCTAGGAGTTGTCAGTTGCCAGTTCAGTTCGGATATGCAGTGCGGTTAGCTCGGAGAGTCAGTTGTTGAGTCTGTGAAGTCTGTCAGTTCTGTTTGTAAATAAATGTCTGTAATGAGGAATTACTTGTTGTCAATATGAACTCAAGACCTTTTGCACGAAGCAGACACCTCCTAATGCAACGTTTTAATTTGGTGTTGAGGAGCTGAAATGTTATAATTTGGTGCAGAAAGTCCTGGGACGTTATAATTTGGTTGAGGAAGCTGGGATGTTATACTCTATTTGCAGAAAGTATTTCATGTTTACTCTGTTTTCACAGGGAACCAGTGCTTGCTGTGAATGTTTGAGCCTTATTTAATTACATTTCATCTTAACTTACACAATATTCACGTATTTGAATGTTTATTCTTTGGTATGTGTGACTACATTATAACAATTTGTGTGATATGTTTTCATATATAAATTACATTTAGTCAGAGTGTTAACCTATTTACCTTGGGTAATGTTTCAAGGAGCATATCAACCATTGCTGCTTCCTTGTAGTCCTTCCAGGCATCTGCTTTTTTTGCCATTTGTTCTGCTTCAGCTCGAGCCTTTGCCTCAATAGCAAATGCTTCTGCTTCTCCTCTGACACGAAGAGCTTCAGCTTCAGCCTCTGCTTCAAGTATCACTCTGTTTCTGTTTGCTTCAGCAAGTTTCTCCAACCTAAACAAACATTGTAGTATTTCATACTTAATCTATTAATACAGCTGGGAACTGTAACTATGGAAGATTACAATATATCACTATTTACTACAACTTAACTATCACGAGATATGACACACAAAGTCACAAACAGACTCTAAGTTCCCTCCCTCCACTGAAGAATCATTTTAAGGATTTTGGTAGATACAACTAATGGTTTCTTATGCTGTTTCACAAACCAGCCATTTTTTGTGATTTTAGACACATGAAATATGATAGCTACATCTATCATTAACACAAATTATCAACTTTGCCAACATTGGGTATAATTTATAACTTGCACACACACACACACACACACACACACACACACACACACACACACACACACACACATTTAAAATGATGTCCAACAGGTGCGCTACCATTGTGGAACAAGATCCCATACAATTCTGCCTTTGGTCACCACTTCCAGAAACTTCCCAAATGCTTAGGAAGCTATACCAAATGTTTAATCTATAATTAATCTGACACCTTCTTACACCTGTGATCTTCATTGTGTGTTAACTACAGAGTGTTTCAAAAATGACCGGTATATTTGAAACGGCAATACAAACTAAACGGGCAGCGATAGAAATACACCGTTTGTTGCAAAATGCTTGGGACAACAGTACATTTTCAGGCAGACAAACTTTTGAAATTACAGTAGTTACAACTGTCAACAACAGATGGCGCTGCAGTCTGGGAAACTCTATAGTATGATATTTTCTACATATCCACCATGCGTAGCAATAATATGGCGTAGTCTCTGAATGAAATTACCCGAAACCTTTGACAACGTATCTGGCAGAATGGCTTCACATGCAGATGAGATGTACTGCTTCAGCTGTTCAATTGTTTCTGGATTCTGGCGGTACACCTGGTCTTTCAAGTGTCCTCACAGAAAGAAGTCACAGGGGTTCATGTCTGGCGAATAGGGAGGCCAATCCACGCCGCCTCCTGTATGTTTCGGATAGCCCAAAGCAATCACACGAACATCGAAATATTCATTCAGGAAATTAAAGACGACGGCCGTGCGATGTGGCTGGGCACCATCTTGCATAAACCACAAGGTGTTCGCAGTGTCGTCTAAGGCGGTTTGTACCGCCACAAATTCACGAAGAATGTCCAGATAGCGTTATGCAGTAATTGTTTCGGATCTGAAAAATGGGCCAATGATTCCTTTGGAAGAAATGGCGTCCCAGACCAGTACTTTTTGAGGATGCAGGGACGATGGGACTGCAACATGGGGCTTTTCGGTTCCCCATATGCGCCAGTTCTGTTTATTGACGAAGCCGTCCAGGTAAAAATAAGCTTCATCAGTAAACCAAATGCTGCCCACATGCATATCGCCGTCATCAATCCTGTGCATTATATCGTTAGCGAATGTCTCTCGTGCAGCAATGGTAGCGGCGCTGAGGGGTTGCCGCGTTTGAATTTTGTATGGATAGTGGTGTAAACTCTGGTGCATGAGACGATACGTGGACGTTGGCATCATTTGGACCGCAGCTGCAACATGGCGAACGGAAACCCGAGGCCGCTGTTGGATCACCTGCTGCACTAGCTGCGCGTTGCCCTCTGTGGTTGCCGTACGCGGTCGCCCTACCTTTCCAGCACGTTCATCCGTCACGTTCCCAGTCCGTTGAAATTTTTCAAACAGATCCTTTATTGTATCGCTTTTCAGTCCTTTGGTTACATTAAACCTCTGTTGAAAACTTCGTCTTGTTGCAACAACACTGTGTTCTAGGCGGTGGAATTGCAACACCAGAAAAATCCTCTGTTCTAAGGAATAAACCATGTTGTCCACAACACACTTGCACGTTGTGAACAGCACACGCTTACAGCAGAAAGACGACGTACAGAATGGCGCACCCACAGACTGCGTTGTCTTTTATATCTTTCACATCACTTTCAGCGCCATCTGTTGTTGAAAATTGTAACTACTGTAATTTCGAAAGTTTGTCCGCCTGAAAATGTACTGTTGTCCCAAGCATATTGCAACAAACGGTGTATTTCTATCGCTGCTCGTTTAGTTTTTATTGCCGTTTCAAATATACCGGTCATTTTTGAAACACCCTGTATAGTAATAATAATAATAATAATAATAATAATAATAATAAGAATAATAACTTTTAGAAAAAAAAGCATACCAATTCTTTTACAAACTTATGTCAGATAAGCACTGACTGGTACAATCCATTTGTGTAATTGGCACTGCATCTCAAGACCAAATTGTACAGTTCAGTTTTATTACAAGTTATCACACTGAACAATGATTTTGAGCTTCCAAAACTGAATATATTGTGGGAAGTATTGGAGATAACTGCCATCAAACCCCATGAGGGCACAAACGTTTTCTTAGGACCAATGAGTCCTTAAGACAGAAAAATCTGTTAAACAAATGTGAGCCAATGATCCCAAGACAAAAGCCACACACAATATGTCAAAATGTAATTTCCTTTTTATCAATGGTCGCTGGCACCTGGATAAACTCCCATTTTCCAGGAAATTTCTTTTGGCCTAATTCATTGAATCAACAAAAGATCATGGCCAAGGAAGAGAAGATTCTCTAAATTCAATTGCTGAAGATATGATTAGTCATACACAAACAGAATTCATAACAAATTATCACACAGAAATAACCCCTTTCAATTGCATGACAAAAAGTGAACAAACTGTGAAGCTAAGGAAATTTGGGTCTTCCAGCTTTCCTAATTGAGGTACAAAATTGTTACTATAGATTACACTGACTTTTGCTGTCACATGTCTATAGATTACACTGGTTTCTGCTGTCACATGTCTTTCTTTGGTGTGCAACAGCAGTCTAAACCAAAGTAATTCTCAGTGAATATGATATACTTAGTTTTTATATACTAAAATTTGCATTGATGCATGTTTGTTATTACTTTACTACTGGATCTGCATTGTTTAACAGTCATGACTGGACAGACTATATCAGAAGTACGTAAACAATATGAGATTTTACAATTTTTCATATAACATATGAAAAATGTTGTTCAGAATGATCATACACATAACATATGAAAACAATATTATTCTGTCCAATCAGTTTGGTCACTGTTGAAAAATTCTTCAACAGAGTATAAAGGGTGCTCTTTCTAGGCTTGTGCAATTCTCCTTTAGAATGTTCCTGGCAACAGACATTGGATTTCTTGAGGCAATGTTTTGAATATTTTTAGAGCAACCACTGGAAAACTATCATGTGTTCCAGACAGCCTACAGCTTTGTATTTCAAAGTGCCTCTTGTTGCACGTGTCATAATTATGTAATGTATTTCTTGTCTCATGCTGAAAGACCCCTAGTTTTCTCTTACACTGTTGAGTGCAAAAGCACATACTGGTGAAAAAGCTGAAAATGGTCATTGTTCCTAACTGGCCAAATACAGTGGATCTTGGACCTTTTGGGTTAAGTTGAAACAGGTGATAGTGGGTTCACAACCACTTATAAGGAGAAAGGGAACCAAGAATTGGAAATGCATATTTATTGTATTATGGACATACTCAGCATACACTCACAACATAGCTCATAATAATTGTTCAAAACGGTGTCCGCCAGTCTCAGTGCATGCATGGCAATGATACTTGAATTCTGCTGCATTCTCAAAGATCCTGGTGTCTGTTGCACCAGGAGATAGGCAGCTTGGGCCCTAGCAAGCAGGTCTTCATCCATTTCTACAGGAGTTTCATACACAAATGTCTTGACATAACTGCAGAGGAAAAACCCCAGAGATGCGACATCTGGTGATAACAAAGGCCATGTGACAGGACCACCTCTTCCAATCCAATGATGGGGGTGTGTGTTGTCCAGGTGCTCGTAGATTACCATTGCAGTGTGCTGGTGCGTCATCTTGTTGAAGTCATATCCTATCGCATACAAAAGGAATGCAGTGTCCAAGACACAGCACATCTCACAGGAACATCAGGTCGCACGGGACCAGTTAAATGGGGAGGCAGCAATTAATGTCCCATCAAATAATCTCAGATGAAGCCTGCCCATAAGTTAAAAAAAACTGCTTCTTGAGGCCACTGATGTGGGTGGCACCAGAACTGCATGTACCTTCGCAATACAAGCAGTGAGACTGGAGGGTGTCGTCTTGAACAATTACTATAAGCTACACTCTTGTTACGTGATGTACGCTGTGTATGTCCATAAAACAATAAATATGAATTTCTGACCACGGTTCCCTGTCTAAGTATGACCAGTTGTGGCTCACTATCACCCATTTCAATCTGACAAAAAGATTAGAGACACCCCTGTATAGACTTCCAGTGCTCTAGTCTTTTGCTTGAAGTGATGGTACTAACAAATTTTTTAGCATTTACATGTGCTCACAACCTGAAGAGAGCCCCCACAACAGTAGGCCATAATTAATGTGGATATGACATAGTATGTAACTTAAGGAGGAGCCAAAGGACAAATACATCTGTGTCATTTAGTGATAATTTTTTATGGTTCCAAGCCAAGAAGAAAATAAAAATGTGAAAAACCAGCCTGCTAACTCACAGATAAGTCACAACAACATCCTATTTTTAAACATTCAGGGTCTTGAAAGTAAAGTTGAAATTCTGGAGCAGTCATTTCCACAGAATAAGTATTCTTTCTTATGTCTATCAGAACATTGGTTTAAACCAGAACAAATACAACACTATTTACCAGAAGGTTATAAACATGGAAACAGTTTTTGCAGATCTCGGTACCGTAATGGTGGTACTGTTATCTATGTGTCAAATGAAATAGAGTGTAGAGCACTAGATCTTAGTTGGGCATGAGTAGAGAAACACTTTGAAATTACCGGGATCATATGTGATATAATGAAACTTATCATAGTATGTATCAACCATTCCCCTGACTCAGATGATAAAACGTTTTTGGATAATTTAGACAGTGTACTCTGCTACATAATGAAATGGAAACAGTATGTAACTGTAATTGGGGGAGACTTTAATTCAAGCTTTGATGTAATATGTAACAAACCCAGTGTAAATAAGTTACTGAATATGCTAAGGCAGCACAACTTCCATCATGTAAATTCAGAACCAACAAGACTACAAGTGTGCTTGGATAATGCTTTTGTCAACAGTGCTTGTGATATGTACTCCACCGAGGTAAAGGAATTTCTTTCTCAGATCATTCCATGTTAACAGTGGAGTTAAGACATTTTATAAAAGGGGATGAGAGCAAGGCTGCACAAAAGTTAAAAAAATTGAATACCTTAATATTAACGAAACACAATCTCAGAAAACTAACACACCAGCTGAGCATAACTAACCGGGACAAATTATTTCAAAACTGTGATTCCAGTGCCCAAACAGTTTACAAAACATTCCACAATTACTTAACAGGTACTTTACAAGCCCATCTTGTTCAAAAGAAATACCACAAAACAAGAAAGGCTAAATTTTGGTACACCAAAGAACTGGAAAATCTAAAAAATAAGCTACTGCTGTTGAAGCACCTTGCCAAAGTAAACAATTCTAATGAAATTAAGGATCTTGAAAAGTCACTAAGAAACTGTATAAGAAAGAGTTGCAATTGGCGAAACAAAGATACAACACAAATCTCATAAAAAATAGTAAAAACCAATGCAAAACAGCCTGGTCAGTAAGTAATACTGTTAAAGGTGAAGTCAGAAACTTTGACAAAACAGTCCCAATACAATGATCATATCAAAAGGTTAATCAGTAAACCCAATGTAATGTGTATACATTATCTTAAGAGAGCAAACCTAAATCATAATAGGGCCAGATCATCATTGAAACACTTTAAAGAGGTATGCCAACATGAAGTTCTTAAAATAGTCAAAGAAATGAAAAATTCATACAGTACAGATATTTTTAATATGTCAAACAATCTATTGAAAGAACTCAGACATTACATTGCAGCACCATTAACATATTCTATAAACCTGTGTCTCATACAAGGGTTATTTCCTGATCCTCTCAAACTATCCAAGGTAACTCCAGTCTTAAAGAAGGGTGTCAAATCAGATCCTGCAAACTACAGACCAATTTCACTAATTCCAGCACTAGGAAAAGTCTTTGAAGGCATAATATATCAGCAGATGTACGAGTACCTAGAACTAAGTGGTATGTTAAGTGCATCACAGTTTGGTTACAGAAAAGAATGGTCAGCTATACATGCCATAGAGCTCTTAGTCAGAGACATTCTAGCAGCATTTGAGGGCCATGCGCACACACAGGTAACCTTATGTGATCTGAGCACTATGGAACATGTGATAAAAGTTTAAAACTCATCAAATCAGACCTCGATAAAAGGAAACAGGTGGTGAGTTCAGGAAGTCATCTGTCAAACATACTCGAGGTTCAACACGGGGTGCCACAGGGATCTAAATTGGGACCATTTCTTTTTCTTGTACACACAAATGACTTACCAGGAAATATAGATGTAAAGACATATATGTATGCAGATGACAACTTTTCTATCTGTAAACCATGTCCTTGATAACCTTTTAAGTGATATGAAATTGGCAAAAGAAAATGCAACATTATGGTTTAATGCCAATGGTCTGCTATTAAATGAGGGAAAGACCCATAATATGTGGTTAAGTCTATCAAAGACTACAAATATAGAAAAACAAAAGGCAAAGTTTTTAGGTATCGTACTTGACAACAGTCTAACATGGAACTCTCATGTTGATCACATAGTGGTTAGGTTATCAAGAGTTATATATTTTCTGAAGAGACTGATGTGTTGTGTGGCATTTGAGTATGTAAGGACAGCGTACTTTGCCTTTTTTCAATCTGCTTTAGGGTATGGGTTAATACTCTGGGGAAACAGCAGAAAAATAAATGAAATTATGGTGATCCAGAAGAAAGCAATCAGAGTAATGGCTAAGGTAGATAATAGAACACATTGTAAACCATTGTTCATTAAATATAGAATTTTAACAGTTATTAATTTATATATTCTTGACAGTGTTACTACATACTTGCTGAACTACCTAATTTAAGTGTAACAAATCAAAGGCATGACTACTATACAAGAACCCGTACTTCTCTGCTGTTGCCACAAAATAGATTAGCTAAAACTAACAATAGTCATAAGTATATGGCAATTAAAATATATAACAAATTGTCTAAAAATGGGTCAATCAAGCCTGATAAATTATGTCAAGAAAATGTTCGTAACTTCTTGTTAACTAATAAATTTTATTCATTAGAAGAATTTTTAGAAATGCCCAATATCAACTTAAATATGTAAAAATTTATTTTGTAAAATTAATAGGTTAAGTGAACTGACGAAGTCTATTGCATGTAATAATGCTGAATGACCAATAAAGAATCTGAATCTGAATACACTGTTACATGGTACTGGTCAGTCAGTTAATAGACTCTTTAGTCTCCACAAAAGGTGTATTATGTGGGAGAGATTGGAGAACACTTACACTGTGTGCTCACTCACTGATAGCTTGCTGTCAATCATGGAGCCCAACATTTTGACAGTGACCATGCCATGTAATGCTGCTGAGGCTGCACATCAGATGATGCATTTTTTCTTAATTAATTTTATTTTTATTTTTGACAAAACACTCTTTGATGTTTCTGAAGGCCACATCTGTTGCTTGGAGATCTTGTGGGGCAGCTTTTCCTTTCGTAGAAAAGGTGGTGTCATAATCAGCAAACTGTAAAGTATGATTGTTACACTCTATATCACTGACATAAATAAGAAACAAGGGAGGTCCTCTGATGGATCCCTGGGGTACACTGTGCTCCAACTTTCGTTCTTGGGAGATTAATCTATGGACTGACATCTGCCTTTGGTATTCAAGGTAAGATTGAAGAGTTGCCAGAACAATACCTCCAATACCAAAAACTTTAGTTTACTGAGCAGTAGCTTGTGTAAGACAGAGTCAGATGCCTTACTAAGGTCATAGAGTGTCAGTGCCAACTCCCTTTGTCCTCTGACCTCTGCCATACCTTTTTAATTAAGTCCAGTGCTGTTCTGACCATTGATTTTCCTTTTCAAAAACCATGCTGTGTGTCCTGGAAGAGTTTATTGTATTCAAAGCAACTTAGTATCCGGTGCTTCAGCATAGGCACCATAACGTTTATCCAATAATTGGGATTATTGTAATTGATCTAAAACTGGACACTTCACATTTTGATAGACTGGTACTGTCCATGACAGTTTCAGGAGTTATGTGAAGACACGGAAGGATAAACATTTGTTGATTACTGTGGCTAGTGGTTGAACAAACTCCAGAATAATTTCTTCCAACACTGTGCAGAGCATGGTATAGATATCTGCTCTCTCTGAATGCTTTTATGAATTCACTATTTTTACAATGTCCTTAGGGTGCACTAAATTTTGGTTTTTAATAGTGCAATGGCTTACATTTTTTATATGAGCTGTAGAATCTAAACATGAGTCTGGTATTTCACTTTCAGTATTTTTCACTATACTTTGTTAGGATAGTCTGATTGAAGACATCACAACTGCAGGAATTTAAGGCAGAGATAAACTACTTCCTGTGCTCATTTACCATATTCCAAGCTGATTTACATGGATTTAATGACCCTGTCATTGTATTTCTTTCCCGCATCCTCCACTCCCTTTCTGTAATATCTCTGGGCCCTTAAGTAGTAACAATGAAGCAGCCCTTTAGTTGGAAAAACTAAAGCTATCTTCATTCAGTTCCTGAACATTCTGACAATGCATTTTAGTTTATTTAACTGAGGTTTATACCACATCTTCCCTTTAATAGGTTTTTCCCTCCCTTGTCATTAGCCCACAGGTATCTTCTTGGGGATTACTGCAGACATGTAACCAAATTTCATTCTTAAGGTGTGGAACAGACATTCATTCATATGAGTCACTGGCCCCTCATTCTTGCAATTTCCTGCTGCCAGTTTATACCAGACAGTGCTGCTTTCAGGTCATTCAGTCTCTCTTCTTCAAGTACTGAATGTGTAACTTGAATGCCGTGTGCTTCACTGCAATTTACTGTTGCTTTTCATATTGAGTTACATCACTACTGTATTGTGATGTGCAATCACTGGTACAACTACACTGTTATTATAATCCAAAGTATTGAGGTTAGTGATAATGGGGTCAAGGCCGTCATCACCCATTTTTGGGAGTTAGTTTGCTACAAACAGCCCATAGTTGTTTATAAAGCTCATAAAGACCTCTTTAGAAGTCACCACACAATGCATATTTAGACTTAAGGCATGTAAGGTAAGATAAAACAGTTCCCCATCTGTACAATAAAGTTTTCAAAGTTACTTTCTGGTGAAAGATATACAGGGATAATAATGAGATCTATATTTGTTAACACTATTGTAGCCAGTTCATGATCCTTGTCCATACAAATTTTTTTTTTTTAACGATTTCCTGTATGTTAAGCTTTTTGTTTGCATACAGCGACACAGCACCATGCACCTAGTCAACAGATCTGTAATAGTCACCATCTCCTTCAGTCAACCAGTGCTCACAGATACATAAAACATGTGATTTCACTATGTTAAAAAAAAAGGTTCACCTTGGTTATTAAAACACTGCACATTAGTACTTGATATAACTAAAGACATTTTATGTCAGCACTAACATCATTTCTGGTGTGAATAAATGGCCCGGGTTTTCAATTTCACACTCCATTTTACAGGGGCACACGTTGATCTCTGGAATAAAATCTACCTTGAGACACACAGCAATGTCAGTTACCTTGTCCTTTAGATGAAATTCGGCACCAATCTTAAAATTACTGATTACAATCTTAGTTTCTAGTTTCTATGCTTGAAAGTTGCTGTAACCTGGAAATAATTTTTCCAGAAATTTCTCTACATTTTCAGTTGTTGTGGCATTTTTTTACTTTTCCTAAATGGAACAATAACCTTTTCTCTCCAAACAGCACTCCTTGCTCATCACCAGTGTCTGTTATCAGATTTTTTCTGTGTATGGCAGTTGAATTTCTGACTCAATCCATGGCAGATGCCATACCTCTACAGGTTTCTGAAATGGATGCCAGGCATCTACAGGTTTCTGAAGTGCAGTCTTATATGACATTTTTGGTTGTACCAGTACATTCTCTGAGTCACTTCATGCACGCTGTCTGTTGTTGTTCTGTAGTGGATGGTATTTGATAATCACTACAATGAGCAGTTCTTTTCTTTGATGTACCTCATGCCGGTCTGTATTTGTACTAGGTAAAAGTTTCTCCTCTGAAAGACTCACAGAGAAAGACTATTCTCATAATTTCTGATTTATTCTGTTAACAGAAATATTATTCAGAGATCGGTTCTGTGTTGCTTCATGGATTTGTAGGCTCATTATTATTATTATTATTATTATTATTATTATTATTATTATTATTATTACTTTCTCCAATATATTACATAGGCCTGTCATAATTGCAATGTTGTTTTCTTGTCCCCACTCAGTTTTATAATGAATTTAGGGGGCTGTGATGCACTTTGATTTGAATTTTGAATATTTGTGCTAGACCTGTGTGTTATAAACTCAATAGCTGACTCTCGATTTGGATTTAAGCATTAGTGGGACCATTTTTAGCAGCCAGTATAATACTTCTTTGCACTTTTCACTTTTTGTGTAAAAAGAGAGAGAGAGAGAGAGAGAGAGAGAGAGAGAGAGAGAGAGAGAGAGATGTGATGCTTGATGCTTTAACCTAAAATTTTGTAACGATCACTGTGTCGAGTTGCATCATTTTCAAATTGTCTTTTATTACTCGAGTTACTGTTTTCATTAACTCTTTAACTGAACCTATTAACCTCAAAAAGTTTTTTGTATCATTCACACTAGAGGCATTGTTTTGCTTCCAGTAAATCAACTGTACCTGGTGTGCAAGGTGGTTTAAATGAATTGTCTTGTATGTAAGAACTTTTGCACTGATTATAAATTTCAATATTGTCACCTATCTTCATTATTTTGCTGTTATGAGGCCTCTTTCTAGTTACAGAGTCTCTGATATTTCACTGCAGACACAACTTCTGTAAGTTCGGTTTGTAACCTAGCTTCACATGTATGACAATTTTAATATGCAAAGAACATGGGGCCACACTATGTTTGAGAGACAACCATTAAAACTGCTGATGCACAACTTGGAAATTTCAATTCTGTGTCAGGATACTCTTCTTGTTGGCAAAGGTAATATTTACCTAAGGGATGAAAGATTTCTACACTGTATTTTGAACCATGTAAACTTATTCCGTGATTATTTGTATTTTAATTGTCTGTGTACTTTGTTTTTGTGTAGGCAAGGGTGGAAAAATAAGGCCATAATTATGTACATTAAGCATTTCAAGAAGGTCCCAATAGTGGAGAAGTCTGCGACTTTTTCCTGGCCTGTATCCCATATCTTCATGGGTTTGGCATTTTAATCATTGGATTTGTCAATATTAGTGGTAGAGGGTGGCCAGATGCCCTTCCGATAACCACCCCTTTCCAACGGGATGGAAATTGTGTACCCCAATTGTCTGCATATATTGTTATCCAGTGTGAAACTATGTGAATGTTTGTGAATCATGTGACTGAGACAGGACTTTGGAACCTCGCCAGAACACTGGCCCTTGTCATTTTGTTAATTCATCTGGCAGATCTGATCTGGGGCTGGTGCACCCCCTTGAGTACCGGAAAATGTGTGCTAATGAATGTAACTATCTGGGCAGGTCATTGGAGAACCATGGATCAGCAATACAAAGCAAGTATTTACTGTGCAATAAATATCTAACTACAGAATGTGAAAAAGTTTTAAGGTCACATTAATAAATATTTTTGTTAACAAATTGTTGATGGCTATTTTTTAAATTAAAAAATGGGTATTAATTTCTGAATAAACCTGATATGAACTTCAAGAGAGATGGAACAGTCCAAGTATGAAACTTGAAGGCGATTTTATGCGCAGGGTGTTCAGAAGTTCCCATTACAAACATCAAGGACTTTTAGAAGGGAGTGAGCACATAATATTTTGAATAGGAACCCACATCTGGAAACATATTGTTTCCATTCTAAAACTGTTTCAATTCAGATGTTTAATTCATCCACTGCTTCTTGAGGAATGTAATTAGGCATGACACAATACAATTATTGGGTAACAATTCAGAAGGAAACATAATGAAATAGCCACTTAACACTTTAGCATGTTTGTCTGTATTAATACTGAAGCATTAAGTGTTATAGTTATTCCAAAACAAAAAAAGGAATCCCACATACTGCGCACACAGAACAATACTGATGCATTACAACAGCGGCTTGATGTAGCGAACAATGGCTTGATGTAGCGCGACCAACAACATTGTTGCAGACATCGTTCTAGCCGCTGCACTAGAAATTGAAGAGACAACATGTGGGATGGAGAGAGTGTACCAGAGCATGGTTTGTAGGTACAGACATTGTACCAGAACATGGTTTGTAGGTACAGACATTGTACCTACAAAGCATGTTCTGGTACACACTCTTCAAACAACCTGATGTCTCTTCTATTTCTAGTGCAGCACCCAGAACTCTTACCAGCAGATCTTCCTCTATCTCTATACGAGAACTGCAAATTAAACTTTGCATATGACTCCAGCCCTGACATGGCTGTTTCCATAAATTCAGAACACAGTCCCTAGCAAACTTACACTCATCTGTGAACAGAATAGGAGTTAAATCTGTGATCACTCTGGTCACATTGCTGGACCACTTTAGCCTATCCATCTACCACCATATCGTCTGTTGAAATATCTCTGAACTGCACATGATAATTGAGGTTGTGCACCATCATGCTGAAACCACTTTTCCTGATGAATATCAAGTAGCACAGATTCCAAGGATGGATCCAATATGTTTTGTATGTAGATTATGCAGGGTGAGTTAGCTAGAGTGGAAGGCCCAATCACATCACCATCCAAAATATCTGCCCGCACATTAATACCAAACCGTTGCTGAAATCACTGAATAGGTGTGGCACAAGGGTTTTCATCTGCCCCGACATGGCTGTTTCATGAATTCAGAGCACAGTCCCTAGTAAACTTACATTCATCTGTGAACAGAATTTGATGTGGAAACATGGGTGTGTTGATGCAGCAGTTCAGGAATCATGTGCAGTAGGCAGCATGTTTTGGAAAATTGGCTGAACCCATAGTGTGTAACCTTTGTAAGTTATAACATTGTAATTTTTGGTCATGAAAAATGTTCCTGGCGATACTGTGACTAGCACCCGTTTCACAGTCAGTTGTTTCGAGTACTCATTGATGTGCTCTCTTCAATGCCACGAAGTACATAATCTTCAAATACATGTGTGTGGTGTTGCTGTGGGGCATCACAGATCTGCCTCCTCACAGTGAAGGTCTTGTTTCTCGGAGCCGCTGCATAACTTGGGCAAAAAATTTGTGCAGTGGCATGCTACATTGTGGTAAACATTCATGATACACCCACACTAACATCTCTTCTGTTATCTTGAGCTTCACTATACACAAGGAGCCTATCTGTGCATTCAGGCATTGAACAGGTCTCACAGCAAGGTAGATGTAAAGTGACATCAGGTGACCCTCTGACATAGTACACATCATCCTGTCTACCCTATTGCATATCAGGATAAGAAACTCTGTGACTTATTTTTCCTTCAGCAGATGTGGACACTTGACACATCTGAATTGAAACTGTTACAGAATGGAAACTGCACATTTCTGGACGTAGGTTCCAGTTCAAAATATCACATACTCACTCCCCTGTACAAGTCTTGGAAGTTTATAATGGGAATTTTCGAACACCCTAAGCAGTCTTGCATGAAAGTAATAAGTTTTTAACCATAGTTCACTGCTATTCTGAAACAGTCAATAGAACCAGCATAGCTCCATCTCTTACTTATACTTCTCTGCTTCTGCAGGACGTCTTATAGTAGCTTCAAGTTCTCTCTCCCTTCGCTGAATTTCTTGGTCCTGGACTGCAATCTCTTGGCTTCGTTCTACAACAAGAATCTGCATCTGCTCTTCTTTGATTCGTTGCTTTGTCTTTGCTGCTTGTAGTTCATAAGCCAGTTCAGCCTCAGCTTTCTGCAATAAATGAAATTACCTCCCATAAATCATAATTATCAACAATGAGTAAAGATAACCCATCACCCTCTAGGTGATGAGTGATATGCAAGTCTGATGTAGTAGAGTGCCTGAAAGCCTGATGTAGTAGAGTGCCTGAAAGCCTACTCTGGTCTTGCTAAATAAAAAATAAAATGGTAGATCCACTTCATTACTTGTAGCCTGACACACACACACACACACACACACACACACACACACACACACACACACATTATCAAATCGTTGTAGCCTGAACGGTGTGAGAGACTGCTTTGTGTGGAGCAGTAAGAAGAAGGTGAGGACAAAAAAGGGAAATGAAATGTGATAGGGTAAAGGGTGGGAGTTGAGGGCAGGGTCAGGGGTAGAGGTGGGGTGGGGGCATGGACGACAGGAGTAATAGTATGGAGACAAAACATGAGTGGGGCAATGTTATCCTACTGATATTGTATGTTTGCTGTGGCCCATGGCACAATGAAGTGGCACATTACTTCATTTGGATGCAAACAGTTATAAAACGTAACTTTGACAATATTTTTTTTGCTTGTATATAATTTTCTGCAGCAGAAGTTGTGGCATATGTAAGAAGTACTGCTACCTTTAATACTCCTTACTCATTGGTTTTTGGCACATCCAAAGCTGAGTGCACCTTTTCACTGGTGGGGCCATTATTTTGCTGTTTAATGACAACAATGCCCAAGCACAAACAGTCATGTGCAGGTTTTTGAGCAGGGGGGGATCATTGTTTTGGTTCCTTAACATGTGCTCACAGTGTTGTGCATAAACTTCCTGAAGAAGTTGCTAAACAGTTGATTATTAGGGAAAAGTAATTTATGAATCTGTTTATTTGCAGAAAAACTGATGGAGTTATGTATGAAATTTTTCAAAGAAATAGTTTTGCAGTTGTTGGTCAGTGACTTCTGTTGGTGGAAGGAACGGCTTCCATGAACAGAGATGACCTGTTAAATCAATGTGGAAATACTACATAGCAATGGATACACCAGCAAGAATGTGAAATGAGCTCAACTGTTAAAAATAAGAGTGTATAAGCCTAGACATTATTAGCGAGTGCTTTATGTCCAGAAAAGGATAGTAAAATGAAGTACCAATGTTAGGAAAAGCACATATTGCTACTCATCATAAAGATGACAGGTTGAGTTGCAGATGTGCACAAGTGTGCACAAGCTAAAGACTATAGTTTCCACAAGCTAAAGCCTATAGTTTCCAGCCAAAGCCTTCTTCAGCAAAACACGCACACATTCACCCAAGCAAGCACACGACTGCTACCGCCAGCAGTTCCATCCGGTCAGAGCTGCGCGTGAGTAGCAACTTATCTTTTTCCTAATATTGTTGACATTCCAACCTGAAGTTTGCAGTGTTTGATAAAATGAAGTCATACTGATTTGTACTGTCATTATTTCCATTTACTCTCATGTTGGTCAGTCTGGTGTGACATTTGAAGATAGCAAAATGAAAACCTAAATTTTAAATTTCACATTCCAGAAATTGTTCACATAGGAGAATTGTATAAATGTAGCATCATTTGACCATCAGATAGACTAAAGTATGAATGACATAGTAATAAGCATCCCTGGCACACAGAAAAAGCTGAGAGATTAGAAACAAATAACCCACTAGGTCCAGATGGAATCCCAGTTCCATTTTACAAAGAATACTCTACATTTTTGGCCCCTTAGCTAGCTTGCATTTATCATGAATATCTCATCCAGCAAAAAGTCCCAAGTGACAGGAAGAAAGTGCAGGTGACTCCAGTATATATGTAGGGTAAAAGAACGGACCCACAAAATTTCAGACCAATATTCCTAACTTCAGTTTTCTGCAGTATCCTTGAACATATTCTCTGTTTGAATATAATAAACATTCTTGAGACTGAGAAGCTGGTGGCCATGAACCGGCATGGTTTTAGAAAGCATGGCTATAATATAGTGAAATGGATGAAGAGCAATACGCTGATTCCATATTTCTAGAGTTACAGAAAGCATTTGACATGGTACGCTATTTAAAGGCTGTTAACAAAGGTACAGGCATATGCCAGATATCCAAGCAGCTCAAAGACTTCTTAAGTGCTAGAATCCAGTAAGTTATCCTCAGTGGCAAGCCTTCATCAGAGACAAGGGTATTGTCAGGAGTGCACAGGGAAGTGTGATAGGACTGCTGTTGTTCTCGATATACATCAATGATTTGGTGGACAGGGTGGCCAACAATCTGCGACTGTTTTCTGATGATGCTGTGGTGTACGGTAAGGTATCAAAGTTGAGTGAGTGTAGGAAGATACATAACAACTTAGATAAAATTTCTAATTGGTGTGATGAATAGCAACAAGCTCTAAAGATGGAAAAATGCAAGTTAATGAGGAAAGTTGGTTGGTTGGTTGGTTTAAAAGTGGGGCTGCTGTGTGTGTGTGTGTGTGTGGTGGGGGGAGGGGGGGGGGGGGGAAGGGGTGCAAACTGCGAGGTCATCAGTCCCTTGTCCCAGTAGAACAATTACCCACTGCAACACATTAAAACCTCCACCCTAAAAGTTCTAGGATGGAGGACACAGAAGGACAAAGGATATGTGCTAAAACTCAGATCAAATGAAAAAACTAACCCTCATGAATAAAACATAGAACTAAAGCTGCTGGTGAGACATTGTCTCCCAACACTGAAGGTAGGGTGCTGGGATAAGTTAAAAGTCTGCAGCAGAGCAGCTAAAAGTGGGCAGTCCAGTAAGAGGTGGACAACTGTTATTTGGGAGCCACAGTGACACTGAGGTGGGTCCTCGCGACAGAGGAGGTAACCATGTGTGAGCCACATATGGCCAATGCAGAGCCAACAAAGGACAACTGATTCCTTGCAAAAAGCCCATAGGGAAGACTTCCACACATTCGCAGTCTCCGTAATGACATGCAGTTTGTTGTGCATTCTGTTATGCCACTCCATCTCCCAAAGCCGAAAAACCTTGCAGCGTAAGACAAAACGCAGGTCAGGTTCATATATGCCCATCTCCAGGAGTGGTTTCAGTATAGCCTGTTTGGTCAGCCTGTCGGAAAGTTCATTGCCTGGGATTCCAACGTGTCCTGGGGTCCACACAAATGCCACTGAGTGACTGGACCTTTCCAGGGCAGAGATGGACTCCTGAATGTTCGCTACCAAAGGATGGCGGGGGTAGCACTGGTCAATAGCTTGTAAGCTGCTCAGGGAGTCAGAACAGGTAAGAAACAACTCACCAGAAACAGGAACAGATGTACTGAAGTGCATAAGATATGGCCACAAGCTGTGCAGTGAATACACTCCAGCCAGCGGGCAAGGAATGCTGTTCAATATGGTCTCCGTGGACATAGGCAAAGCCAACATTACCATCAGCCATCGAGCCATTGGTGTAAACAATTTCAGAACCCCAGAACAAGTCAAGAATTGAGAGGAAGTGAAAGCGGAGAGCGGCAGAGGTAATGGAGTCCTTATGGGCATGCGAAAGGCCCAGACAAAGCTTTGGCCGAGGTGTACACCATGGAGGTGTATGTAAACAGACCTGAAGTAGAGGTAGTAAAGGGGACTCCAGTTGAGTGAGAAGGAATCGCACGTGAACCGCAATTGTGAGCCCTGACCTGGGCCGCCGATGCGGGAGATGAAATGGGAAAGAGAGACAGTAATTCCAATGCTCAGGAGAACTACGAATGTGCGCAACATAACTGGAGAGCAGTTGTACATGTTGGATCCGCAATGGAGGGACTCTGGCCTCCACCAGGACACTGGTCACTGGACTTGTTCTAAAACCTCCCGTCACTAGGCGAATGCCACAGTGGTGCACTGGGTCGAGTAAACGCAATGCTGAGGGCACAGCCGAACTGTAAACCAGACTCCCATAGTCAAGGCGGGATTGAACAAGGGCTCTGTAGAGCTGCAGCAGCATAGAGTGATCTGCACCACAGTTGGTGTTGCTCAGGCAGTGGAGGGCACTGAGGTGCTGCCAGCACATCCACTTAAGCTGAGGAAGGTGAGGTAGCCAAGTCAATCAGGTGTCGAAAACCAGTCCTAAGAATTGATACGTCTCCACTACAGTGAGTGGATTGTCATTAAGATAATATTTTGGTTCTGGATGAATGGTACAATGCCGATGAACTGTACACATGACTTTGTGGCTCAAAACTGGTAGCGGTGGGCTAGAGTCCAAGACTACCCCTTGTGAATGGCTCCCTGCAGGCGCTGCTCAGCAAAACCAGTACTGGAGGAGCAATACAAAATGCAGAAGTCATCCGCATACAGAGAAGGGGAGACCGACAGCCCTACAGCTGCTGCTAGGCCATTAATGGTCACTAAAAATAGAGATACAATACAGAGTCCTATGGAATACCATTGTCCTGAATGCGGGGGGAACTATGGCAGGCACCAACTTGGACACGGAAAGTACGGAGTGACAGGAAGTTTCGGATAAAAAGCGGGAGCTGGCTCCAGAGACCCCATTCATACAATGTGGCAAGGATACAATGACACCAGGTCGTGTCGTATGCTTTATGTACGTGAAAAAAGATGGCAACCAGGTGTTGGCGTCTGGAAAAGGCTGTTCGGATGGCAGACTCAAGGGACACAAGATACAAGATTATCAGTGGCAGAGTGATCCTAGCCAAAGCTGCCCTGACATGGAACCAGTAGGCCAAGTGACTCCAGGACCCAACCTAACCGCCAACATACCATATGTTACAGCAACTTACAGAGAATGTTGGTGAGGCTGATGGGCTGATAGCTATCCACATCAAGTGGATTTTTACCAGGTTTTAGCACTGGAATGATGGTGCTCTCGCACCATTGCCATGGGAAGATGCTATCACCCCAGATCCGGTTGAAGATGACGAGGAGCTATCCCTTGTAGTCAGACGAGAGATGTTTAATCATCTGACTGTGGATCTGATCCAGCGCGACAGCTGTGTCAGGGCAATAAGCAAAGGTGCTTGCACTCTGTAAGGGGGGCGTTACAGGGTTCAATGTGGCATGTAGTGAACGAGATGACTTTCCTTTCTATTTGCCATTTGAGGGTACAAAATACTGGGGGGGGGTAGTTCTCTGGTGCAGAGGCTTGAGCATAGTGCTCAGCAATGTGCTTGGTGATCACGACTGCGTCAGTAGAGAGCATGCCATTGATGTTAATGCCAGGGACACCTTTTGGGGTTTGGTACCCAAGAAGACATGTGATCTTAGTCCAGACTTGTGAAGGTAACATATGGCACCCAATGGTCGACAAGTACCTCTCCCAACACTCCTGTTTCCTTAATTTTATAAACAGGCGAACACGGGCATGGAGCCACTTAAAGGCTTCTAGGTGCTCTAAGGAAGGGTGCTGCTTATGTCGCTGTAGAGCTCGCCGCCACTCTTCAATTGCCTCAGTGACTTCCAGCAACCACCAAGGGACTGTCTTTCACCGGTTGCACCCTAGAGAATGAGGGATCACCTCTCCGCTGCAGAGGAGATTGTTGTAGTAACCTGCTCAATCACAACATGAATGGCACCATGTGGGGAAGATTCAATGGTGACAACAGGGGTGAAGGCTACACAGTCTGCCTTGTTTAAAGCCCATCTGGGTAGGCATCAGTGGGCATGCACCGAGGGAGTGACAGGAAGATGAGGAAGTGGTCACTACCATACAGGTCATTATGTCCTCTCCAGTGGGTAGATGAGAGAAGATCTGGGCTGCAAATTGATAAATGAATGGTTGAGTAACTACCATGAGTGACACTGAAATGTGTGGCAGCCCCAGTATTTACAAGGCAGAGGTCGAGCTGGGACAGTAAGGGTTATGGGCATCAAAATATCCCAAAAGTAGGAAAGGTTTAGGGAGTTGATCAATCAGCACAGCCAGTACATTCAGGGGTACCACACCATCTGGAGGGAGATATAAGTTGCAGACAGTTACGTCCTGCATTGTCTGTATCCTTACAGGCACAGCTTCAAGAGGAGTTTGAAGGGGCACTGGTTCACTACATACCGAGTTCAGGACATAAACACAAACTCCACCTGACACTATTATATTCACTACGGTTCTTGTTAATATCCCCTGTAGCCGTGAAGGGCAGGGACTGTACTGCCGGGAACCAGGTTTCCTGGAGGGCAATGCAGAAAGCAGGTGTAAAGTTTAACAGTTGCCATAGCTCAGCCAGGTGGTGGAAAAAACTACTGCAATTCCACTGGAGGATGACTTGCTTGTGAGACTGGGAAGGCATGAAACACTTAATGAGGTGGCAGTCTGTGCCTCAGGGTCACCTGCTGCCACCGATTTATTTCCTGAACTGACTGTATCCATTGTGTCTGAGGGTCTGGTGAGATCTAGATCTTCAGCGGACGCCAGAATCTTCACCTCATCCTCAGACACAGAGCTTGTAGGCAGCGGTGTGTGGGTGCCACCGCAAGTCCCTTGGTCTTGGGGGACTTCTTTCTGCATTTCTCTCACTGATCCTTGGGTTTCTCTTGCTGGGAGGGCTTCACTGATTCAGTGTCTGCGAATGTGGACGATCCTGAAGCCCTATGACCAGCTGCTTTTGGCACTTCAGACTTAACGCTTTTCTGGTTGAGAAGTGGGGACTGGTGTGTCCAATGGTTGGGGGGACAGGGCTCCTAAGGTAGGCAGTATGAGAACAACAGGGGACAGGAGTGCCCCACACCATCAAGGGGCAGGTGTAGTCTTCCAGCTCTGACAGCCAACTGTAACTTGCGGAACTGATGGGGCTACAACTGTTCTCGCAGCAGCAGCAGCAGCACAAGAGGAGGTCATAGACACAGGATGTAGCCACTCAAATTTCCTGTTCGCCTCAGTCCAGGGTCTTGTATTCCATGATTTTCCTTTCTTGCTGTAAAAAGCTGCAGTCTGGTGAGCAAGGGGAATGATGCTCTCTGTAGCTGACACAGATGGGAGGCGGGGTACATGGAGTATTGGGATCGGATGGACGTGCACAATCTTGACATGTGATTCTGGGAGTACAGCAGGAAGACATATAGCTGAACTTAAGCACTTAATGCACCACATTGGGGGAGGGATATATGGCTTGACATCACAGTGATAGACCATCACCTTGACCTTCTCTGGTAATGTGTCACCCTCAATAGCCAAAATGAAGGCGCTGGTGGCAACCTGATTATCCCTCAGACCCCAACGGACACACTGGATGAAATGAACTCCTCATCGCTCTAAGTTGGCACGCAACTCGTGATTAGACTGCGAAAGAAGGTCCCGGCAGAATATAATACCCTGGACCATATTTAAGCTGTTATGAGGTGTGATGGTAACGGAAACATCCCCCAGCTTGTCACAAGCGAGTAGTGCCCGTGACTGGGCAGACGATGCCGCTTTTATCAAGACTGAACCTAACCGCATTTTGGACAAGACCTCCACCTCCCTAAACTTGTCCTCTAAATGCTCTACAACAAAAAACTGAGGCTTCATTGAGACAAACGAGTCCCCATCAGCTCTCGTACATATGAGATACCGGGGCGAATAAAATTTACTGCCATCCTTAGCCTGGCATTCCTTCCATGGTGTGACCGGGGAGGGGAATGATTTAGGATCATACTTCCTTGCATTGTACTGAGACTTGGAATGTTTAAGAGACTGTTGGCATTTGATCACCAGCAAGTGACGACGTGGTACACTTCATCGCGCCTCATCCACCCTGATGCCACTCACTCCGACCAGAGGCCCTGCCGACGGGTGCCACCCAGCTGCAGCAAAGGCCACCTGGCAGGATGGCCATTGGCAGGAGTCCCAATGCCCCAGGGTGACAGGCATCTACTCCTTGGCATACGTGGGGAGTTAATAGCACAATGATCCATGTGTAGTCAGGGGGATACAACCGACAGGGTACATTGCGGTCCCACCACAATGGACTGGCTATAACGCTGGACATGAGGTGCACAGATTTCTGTGGTCATCATCGATGCAGAAAGTGACACTGCATAGTGGGCAGAGGAAAATGCACCCAGGAAGGTGTCCTCCTGAAAGAGATGGAGGATGAGCGGGACTGCAATGCCATGACAAGAAAGTGGACGTAAGATGTCAATGCACGATGGACACGATGCACCATGTAAGGCGCCCTTCCCAAATTGGCTCGCTCTTTGGGAAAATTTTGGAAAATGGAGGTCAAACCCTGCAGGGACCGTCATATAAAGGCCAAAAGGTGTTTACTTATGACAGTGAACCGTGTGTTCTGTACGGACAAGTTACTCTGTAACTACAACATATGATCTAAAGATGGACAGCTAGCCCAAGACCGGTAATTGATTGAAAATAAAGAATAGCGATCGAAGACTGAAATGCCGTATTTTACTTACAGAATATGACAACACAATTTCTCCAACTTAACAGGCCCGTACAGACTCAGAGAATACAATGGAAAATATAATAAAAAGAAAGCAAGCCTTTAAATTTTATGTCATAAAATCTAATGTTATATGCAGCATTCAAGTTAAAAACACACTGAATCTTTCAATTTAACATCAGTTGGGAAGTACATGTAGTATGTTTACTGGCTTCACAGTATTAAAGATGGGTGATCCGCTTTGGAACCAATTCAAAGAGCCAGATCCTTTTAAGAAGTGGGCTGTAAGCGACGTGGAAAAAAAGGAGCGGTAGCTCATCTGACCCAAAATGTTTGTCTGTGGATAATAGTGAGCAGGAAAAAGAGTCTGTGGCAGACAATGATTCCATGTCACATGGTGAAGGAGACATTTCCCAAGCTGCAAAAACATATGCTATAGACAATGTGCATGCACGGTTTATCATTCTTACTAATGTGCACAATTTTTCTCAGCCATGAAAAGAATAAAAAATGAAGAAAGGAAAGTTTTCCAGAAGACTGCATTAATGGAGGAAACACTTTGCCGCATTATACAAGAGTAAATGACAATTCTTTACAACATACCACAGTAGCATACAGGAAGCTGATATGAACCATTTGATGTAGGACACCTGTTTTCTGTCAAGCCATGAAACAACCTCAAATTGGCTACAACTACAAAAGCTACAATGCAGGCACATCGTGCAAGACTTCAGTATTCTCTCACTATCTTTGCATGAACTATTAGTCCTACCAAGTAAATAAATAACCTTTTCTGTATGAAATGTAATGGAGTTTAATTTTATACCAAAATACATTTTTGCTACAGGCCACATTTTTCGAGCTATTCAAGGCAATTGTACAAAAGTGACCTCCAAACATACTCCGGTACCTATACTCAACCCCATCAGCTGGAATTTCTAGTACGTTTTTCATAGCACTCCTTCCTAACACTGTACAAAAATGCGCGGCTACGCACTGTTTCCTGTATTAGACTTTACTGGTCTTCACCGACTTTTCCTACTTTAGTTCTGAGGGTTCTATAGATGCTTCTCTTAATGTAATTAAAATTTTTTTACAGTCTTTTTTATGTAAGTTACAGTCATGAATGAGATAGTATTTCCTAAGATACTGAATGAGTTTACTCTTTCTATTTTCTGATTCCTTATTACTACAATGCTGGTAACTGGCTCCTGATCCCTGAAAGTCATAACTTCTGTTTTCTTTGAAGATACAGAGTACATATCTTAGATGTTGTGTATAAAGTATGAATAGCTGTTTGGAACGTATTCTTAGCTGTAAAGAAGTCCTGACCTGAAATGTGCAGCAATTGCTGAACTAGACAAATATTTTTTGAGGCATATTTCCTGGAAAAAGTAATCCCTTAAACTGGTGGGAAACCAGAAAATTGTTATAGCCAACACTACACCAATCGGTTCTGAAAATATTATGCATTCCAGCTACATCAGTGCCTTGAATATGTATCTTTTCAAAAGCATAACACCTATACACCAAGAAAAGAAACTAATTCACTTTGAGTAAAATAGGTCAAATTTCATTTATAAATCATCATACTGACTAATTTTGTCTTCTTTGGCAATAATATTGTCATATTTATCCAAACGATTCAATGTAGATACTTAATTACAATTGGGTTATGATTCTTATATTTGTATTTTGTCTTCAAATTTTGAATGGAAACATAACAAGAATCATTCATGCTTTTAAAACTGTCCCACTTGATAAAATTTTCTCGGGCTTCCAGTTGCATCCATTGGTTCAAAATCCATGAGCTTTTGGCTGAATTCTCTTTGGCTGTTGTCAAGTGGTGATGTCAAATGATTGCTGCTGCTGTTCTTCAACAGCCACACTGTCTTCAGTGACATCACTGGTGCTCGCTACAGCGACATATATGGTAATGTTTTCATGGCGTGCTTGCTTCACCTGCTTCAACTTTCTGATGGCCTAGTTCCAAGCTCTACTTAGCTGCAGGCCACAGTCTTTATTGAAGGTACTGTCAGAAATTTTTAACTTGATCCCTTCTTTTATACCACTGTCCCAAAAACAAGTAGACTGCATAACAACAGATGTCTCAGCAAGTGCAATACGGTGTCTATTCTCTAAAGCATGTTCTGCCATGTTGATTTCTCAGGATACCGCAGGTGAAAACATCTCTTGTGTTCCACACAGTGCTGTTCAGTAGTATGTATAGTCTGTCTGATATAGAACTGTCCACACCCACACAGTATTGTGTATACTCCTGGTGTTCTGAGACCAACATAGTCTTTCATAGGCCACATTAGCTGTCAAATTTTAGTCGGTGTTCTAAAAACTGTATTGATTTTATGCTTCTTTAGAAGCTGGCTATTCTTTCCTGTTATTGAGCCACAGAACAGCAAGAATGCAAGCTTCTTCATCCCTCATCTGAGGTCTTCTGCTTATGTTTTGTTCAGCAAGATGGCCTGCAAAATCTGGCTGTTGTTGTAGCCATTTTCTTTGAAGACTTTCCACAAGAGGCTCAGTTCCTTCAGAAGGCTTTCAGCATCTGAAACAGTTTTTGCTCGATGCAACAATGTCCTCAGAACAGAACTTTTCTGTGAGTGATGGTGATAGCTGCTAGCATGCAAATACCTGTCTGTGTGGGTGGGTTTATGATAGACACTATGGCTGAGACACCCATTTTCTTTCCAACAGACAAGAACATCTAGAAAAGGCTAGGCACCATCCGTCTACTTCCATCATGAATCTGATGTTATCATTGATGCTGTTGATGTGGTTGAAAAATTCTCCCAGCTTTTCATGCCCATGAGGCAACACAACGAAGGTGTCATCGACGTAATGATAAAAGCAACCAGGTTTTGCAGGAGCTGTGTCCAGGGTGGTGTTCTCAAAGTACTACATGAAGAGGTTGGCTATAATTGGAGCTAATGGGCTTCCCATCGCAATGCCGTCTATCTGGTTAAAATAATCTCCATCACACAAAAAATACAAAGATGTCAGAGTGTGCTTAAATAAATCCACTACAGTGTCTTCAAACAACTGAGAGAGCAAATCTAAAGAGTCTTTGCTGGGAACCTGCATGAACAATGACACAACACCACCCTATCTCCTTCTCTGAGGTGGGGTTGCATCTCAGACAGATTGTATGTACTATTGAACATTGTTGTGTGGAATACAATACCTAAGGATCCTGAAAAATCAGCTGTGGCGGAACATTCTTTACAAAACAAACACCGTGCTGCATTTGCCGAGACATCTGTTATTACATGAACTACCAGTTTTTGGGACAGTGTTATAAAAGAGGTGATCGAGTTAAAAATTTCTGACATCCTCTTTAATCAATATGGCAGCCTGCAGCTAAGTACAGCTTGGAACCCAGCCTTCGGAAGTTGAAGCAAGTGCAGCAACCGCGTGATGAAAACATTACCATATATGGCACTGGAGTGAGCACCAGTGATGTCACTGATGACAGCGCAGCTATATAAGGATGGCAGCAGCAATCATTTGATAGTCACCAATTGACAATGGCTGAGGAGAACTCGGCTGAAAGCTCGTGGAATTTAAACCACTGGTTTTGGTTGGAAGCTTGATAAAATTTTATCATTATATATCACCATGAAACTATGCATTCGTATATTACTGTCCCGCTTGATAAGAAGCAATTAGGATTTTTTTGTAAAATTTAAATTATTTAAAGCAGATGAAATATAGAACTTTTAAATCTCTGAACTACTAGGGACCTAACATAAAATGATTACTTCTCTATCTATGTTCTTTCAAAACAGGACCAAATCCGATAAAAATGCTGCTATAGTGACCTGAATTAAAACAGATGAAGCGCCTTTCTTTCATTTACTTTTGTGAGTGAATTGTGACTGGTGAGTCACAAAAAGCAGCTAATTCATTCCAGAGAGTGAGCAGTTCTTATCCAATTTCTGAAAAGAGTGTACAAAATTTACTATGATTACTGTAGTCAGTCACATTCTGTCAATGTGAGATTTAAAGAGGATTTGCAGCCACTAAGTGCTGGCACTTTTGCCAGCCTATTTAGCCAAGAGTGGGCACATTGTAGGCCGCACTGGGGATAGCATGTGCCTTCTTCATAAATACACAAGGGGTATGCTCTTAGTTTATGAGACAAACTAGAAATTTACAAGTGTAAGAAGAAATGAAGGAAGACTAGGGTTTAATCTCTCATCAACAATTAAGTCATTAGAGACTAAGCACAAGCTCTGGCCAAGGAGGGATTGGGGGGGGGGGGGGGGGAGGGCAATCAGCTGTGTCCTTTCAAAGTAACCAACATGACATTCCTCTTAACCTCTTAACTGATTTAGGAGAATCACAAAAAATGGAAATCTGGGTAGTTATGCAGGAATTTGAACTGCTGTTCTCCCCAATATGACTCTAGTCTCTCACCACCACTGCATGACCTTACTTGGAACAAGAGGAAGAAGAAGTAACAAAGAGTACTTATGAACAGGATGACAGTGTGGCTAATGCCATCTTTGTTATGTATGACAATTTATTATAGAAACTGATTATTATTCATTCCTCTGGTGCTAAATAAAGTGTTCAATGTTTGGTATTTCTTTGTGACAGCGAGTTGGGCAGCGCTCTCCAATGCCAGAATTAGTGTGTACATTTATTCAGTGTTCTATCACATATGAAAATGGCTTTTTGTGTGCTTTCTTTGTATTTTACACTTCTCTACAGATATCACCACATGAACACTGCATGTAGTGTAGTAAATGTCACTTTTAGGCTGTTTTCCTAAACTGGTTTTTATACTGATTGAGTTTTTTTACTAAACTAAACCTTTTTCAAGTTCTACTCTATCACACTGCACACCAAACCTGCACCCGGACAGAAATATCTGGAAGTCTTTGGTGCTAACTACTTTGAAGGACTGAAGGATGCTATAGCTTTATTGAAGCATAATGGGCATAGCGAGCATCAATCATCTGATCTTGGAATTACAGCTAATCTCTCTTGAGGAGTAAGGGAGAAAAATTCATGAGATATAGAAAGATAGCAGAAGTAACTTGGAGAAGACAAGAATCCTGGATCAAACAAGGGGACCAGGTATAAGTCATAAATACATAAGAAACAGTACAATTTAAAAGTTAAGTTAAAACACACACTACACATATTGCTGTAGGGGAATACAGCGACTGTCTTGTAAACAACATTGATTCATTTCATTTTTCAGCCACACATCACAAAGTTTGTTAAAAATACAATAAAACAGTATCAGTTGAGATTTACATTCCACTATGACATGCCATGAACTACAGTAAGCTAATTTGTGAAGAGTAAATCAACATATCTGTAATCTTAAATGTAAAGTAATATGTAATAGGCCTTTACCTTTGTTTGGACTTCAACATCGTATGCTGCTTTTTTGAGCTCAAAATCTCTCTGTGCTTTGGCAATTTCTGTATCATTCAGAAATCTGTAATACATATTAGATTAAATATATTGGACTTCTTTTGTCATACAATAATACATTATTTCCAGAAACATTTACAACATTTGCTTAAAAAACTAACCTGGCAGCCATACGTTCTTCTTCAGCAATAGCTTCTTTAATTTGGGCATCTCTCCTTGCTTCAGCTTCACCAATGCGAGCATCCCTCTTAACTTCAGCTGTCCTGGCCATACCCAAGCTTTTCAGATACCCCTATCAAAAATAAAATGAACTACAGAATATTAAAAATAACTACAAGCCACATAAACAACTACAATGTCCATGGTGCATCACACTACAATGAGACACTTCGTGGACCAAAAGAAGAGTGTCTACTAACCAAATGCTGAAATTGGGACAATCAAGTAAGGCCGACAGACAAATTAAGAACAAAATTTTGGCTTTGAGCACCAGGAGAATGAGAATTAATGAAAATATGAGTCTGTAAGAGAGAGAGAGAGAGAGAGAGAGAGAGAGAGAGAGAGAGAGAGAGAGAGAGAGAGATGTTGATGAGAAAGAGAAATCATATAGTTCTGTAGATCAAAAGAGATTTATAAATAGCACCTGACTGTGTGAAGAGATCAAAAAGGAGATTTATGAACTGAAAACTTCAGTAAATAATTTAGGAATAACCACTTAAAAAATAATAAAGGCATTGAGTCATCCATAGGCACTTGAACAAGACTGTAAACCTGCTACCTTTCAGACAAATCCCTTTTTGAGCAAGAGTACACACACACACACACACACACACACACACACACACACACACACACACTCTCCCCCCTCCCCCCCCCCCCCCTTTCCCCCTGTGTGGTTAGAATGTGTCACCTGAATACACAGTGTAGTTGTACAGCTCCCGTGCTGTTAGAATGTGTCACCCGAATACACAGTGTAGTTGCACAGCTGGTGTGTGTGTGTGTGTGTGTGTGTGTGTGCGCTGCCTTGAAAATGGATTCATCCAAAAACTATGAAGTTCTCAGTGTTTTTTATGTGCCTGTCAAAAACTCAACACCTCTATTATTTACTCCTAAATTATTTACATTATGCCAGAACTTTTCATCACCATAATTTTACACTGAATGGCTAGAGGAGCAATTGGATGAAGTTCATGAAGAGCTGATGGAAGGAGGGTGCAGAGCATTCAAAGTATTCATTAGTGCTGTAGCAATTTAGATGTGCTGTGTGTATGAAACCTCTGAACAGAACTGATAATAACAGAATTGGAGAATAATGGTGGCAATTACAGTGACAATGATTACCAAAGTACAAAAAGCAGCTAAAATAATACAAGAATTTATATGTTCAGTACACTATATAAAAAGGCAGTAGTGTCATATCTGTAAAAGGAACTCAAGACATTTATATCTGAAGCATTTAAAGAGCTACGGCTCAGGTTTAGGAGCTTTATGGACAATGCACTTAATACTTAGTAGTACAGTATGATGGGAGGAACCCACCAAGGTGTATAGTCAACTGTATATAAACTAAAGAACCAAAAGCTACTACATAACTTGTGCAAGAAAGCCTACGGCAATAGATAGGGAGTCTCTCTGGGCACTATGGGACTTAACTTCTGAGGTCATCAGTCCCCTAGAACTTAGAACTACTTAAACCTAACTAACCTAATAACATCACACTCGTCCATGCCCGAGGCAGGATTGGAACCTGCAGTTGTGCAGTAGATAGGGGGAGTCTCAATGAAATATGTTTTGACGTCATGCAGGCAATGCATGAAATCTCGAATGACTAACTTAGCACAACACCATTGAAGGATCTCTCACAAAACCTAAAGAAATCTGGTCATATGTAAAGGCTTTTAGTGGTACCAAAGTTAAGTGTTCAGACACTCGTAGGTGAGACAGGGAATGAAACAGAGTAACAAAGCAAAAGTAAACATTGCACACAATTTTTATATTTCTCACACCATTGCAAAGGTGGTGGTGGTGGTGGTGGTGGTGGTGGTGATGGTGATGATGGCTTCAACTGAACTAAGTTCCAGGGCACAACGGAATCCATATCAGATTCTACACTGCATTTGAGCCTTCTTTTAACCTTAATCGACCATAAATCCCTGCTTAGGGGACACTGCCTTAAAGTAGCACTGTCTGTGCAGATGAGGTGGTTTATGCACTATAGATCCAGAGGGCAGTACTGTCATTAGGCTTGCTTTCAGCAGGGCCACCCAAAAGGGAGAAGCCAGATGAAGTGTATCCTAAAATGGCCCTTTAGTATTCTTCTTCTATCCTCAACCTGTCCTTTTCCTGTCGTCTCAAATCATAAACAAGGTGTGTGAAGCTCTTAAAAGAAAACTGAGAAAGTGGAGGTTCTGAGGTGGCTGCCTCACCACTTGACTAAGGAACTGTAGGCCAGCCACTGTAAAGACATGATTAAAGAAACAACAGTAAAACACAGCTGGACAGGCTCAAAATTGAAGACTTTTGGTATGAAAAAGACAACAAAAATAGGTTTCTGGAATGTCAAATCAGAAAGAAGGTACCAATTACATTGGAAATGAAGTATAGATTGGGCTGGTCTTAGTGAAGTGAGATGGCTAGATTTTGGAGGAATCCAAACACAAGATGGATATACCTTTTTATACCCTCCACCTGCTGGAGAGTATACAGAGCACAGAAACGGGGTTAGACTTCTGTTAACCAAAGGAGAAAATAAACCTTATGAGATGGAAACCAGTTCCAGAGCGATTACTAATGGCAGGCTTTAATAAGACCATTCTTTGTAATATCACAATTATCTAATGCTACACTGCTGTAGAAACCTCAGATGCTGAACAATTTTTTTTCTGTACATATATAGTTTTATCACTTCTTAAGAAACACCATTAAAAGGACCAGCAAGAGATATCTTGACTATTCTGGGAGATCTAAATGCAAAAGTTAGAAACAACAATGAAGGCTTAAACCATATGATGGGAGTCCATGGTATTGGAGAAATAAATGAAATGTTGATATGCTTTCAAACTTCTGTGTCAGTCACAATTTGATGATCGGAGGTACAGTACTTCCACACAAAAGTTGCCATAAGGTTACATGGGTATCCCCTGACCACAGAATGGAAAATCAAATTGATCTTGTAGCACTGAGCAAAAAATTTAGATCACTGATGGATGTCAAAAGTAAAGGTAGAGCCAATGTTGGCAGTGATCATCACCTTATTATCACGAATATAAATTGAAAATCATGGCTACAAATACAGACTTTAAATAATGGAACAAAATATATATGTGCAAAACTTCAGAACACGGTAACAGCAAATTAAGAATAATTCCATATTAAGCTAAGAAACAGCTGTGTGTTGTTCCATGCAGCACAGGAAAATGATGAAAATAATGTTGATGACACATGGACTCAGGTTAAGGACATCTACTGCAATGTAAGTGGACAGATTCTTGACTTTAAAAACTATCTCGAGAAAGATTCAATGTCTGAGAGTACACAGAATTTGATAAACTGTATAAAAGACATTAAGGCAAATTAAATACGAGTAAAAGAACGAAAAAGAAAACTCTGATACAAGCTGAGTACAGAGCTAGTGACTCTATTAAGAGAATTGTGCGGAATGATATAAAATGGATGATGAACAAGCTATGAGGGCAGAGACAGCCACAGCAATGGGAGACACTAAAGAACTATACAAAATCACTATAATGTTAAAAAACTTTGGACAAGAACAGATCTGCGAAACGCAAGGAGTGTCAATTGTTGACAGCAGGAGACCAATTTAAAAGATGGAGACTTCTTTCTCCAGTGCCTAACATGAAGCAATCCAAAGAATGGGTGAAACAATGAAAGGTATCAGATGTCAATAAGAGACAACGTAAACATACCATGTTGAAATGCTGAAATCAAAATAACCCTCAAACACATAAAGAATGGGAAGGATCCAGGAAAGGAGATGTGTAAAGCAGACACTGTCACCCCTGTGAACGTACTGCATCCTTTGTTTGAGAAGACATGGACAGAAGAGAAACTATCAAAGGATTGGAAAGACGGACTGCTAATTAATTTGCCAAGGAAAGAGGGCGCTACCAGCTGTAATAACTGGCGAGCCATCACCCTCCTCTCTGTACCAAGTAAATTACTATGCAGATTAATGCTAAATCATTTTAAGGACTCTGTGGATCCATGGCTAAGAAAGATCAAGCTGGAGTCAGAGACATCAAAGTTGTGTCCATCTCATCAATAATATGTATAATACTTGAGCAGAGTGCAGAATGGCAGAACAGATTCTGCCTTATGTTTATTTATTTTGAAAAGGCATTGACTGCCTTAATTGAAGAAGAAAATGGAATGCCATCAAAGATTATCAATATTGTTAAAGCAATGCATGAGGGATACAAATGAAGGGTACTGTACAATGGGAAATTTATTAAACCTATGCAAACAAATGCTGGGCTGAAGCAAAGATGTATTTTGTCACCAACCTTGTTCCTGTTGGTGATAGACAGTATAATGAAAGAGTGTTGTTGGTGGCAGAAGAAGTGTTCAATGGGGAATGCAAGACAGGCTTGAAAACCTTGGTTTTGCTGCTGATCTGTATCTGCTCTTGCAAAGAATCAAAGAAAATCTGGCAAGACTGCAAGAGGAAGCAAAAATTGTAGGACTAAAAGTAAATGCTCAGAAAACTCGAAAAATGAAATGCAATCTGAAAAACAGACAAAGCTAACAGTGTATGGAAATGAATTTGAACAATTAGATTCCTTTTTATTCTAGGAAGTACCATTTGTAATGATGGAGAGGCAGAGGAAGATATAAAGATTGAGATACTGAAGGCAAATGGAGCCTTTGTACAACCATGTCCTGTCTGACACAATAAGAACATCTCAAGACAAACCAAGCTGTGACTGTTCAACTGAAGTCTTCCTCAAGAGTTTTGAAACATAGACGGTAACAAACATGACTGTAAACCAGCTGCAAGTCTTTATTAACCAGTGTCTTTGGCAAATTATAAATGTGATGTGGCCACATGTAACATCAAATGAACTGTGGGAAGTGACAAAGCAGTGACCAATTCTTGAGCAAATAAAGGAAAGAAAATGGAGGTGGACAATATGCAAAGAACATGGAGCTACTGAAAAGACAGCACTGGATTGGCATCCACAAGAAGCATGGAGAAGTGGCCTCCAAAGAAAGACATTGAAAATGGTGGGAGAAGAACCTATCAAAGACGTGAGACACGGAGTGAAGTGAAATGTTTTGCTGCCAGCAGAACCAATGGGAGGTCATTACTGCTGCCGTTTTATGTTCCAAAAGAAGCCTCGATGACTCAGTTGGATAGAGCACCTGCCATGTAAGCAGGAGATCCCGGGTTCGAGTACCAGTAGGGGCACACACTTTCATCTGTCCCCGTTGATATATATCAATGCCCGTCAGCAGCTGAAGGTGTTAAATCAATTCTAATTTCATTCTAGGCATCTGAAGGTGATCAATGGTGTATGTTCTTTCGGACTTGGGGTGGGACACTATGAATGTAATATATGGACATACAAGGTGAGAATGTGGGTCTCAGGGAAGGCATGCGCAAGATAGTCCCTGCAGTCACGTTATCCTCTGTGCCCTCAGTGGCTCAGATGGATAGAGTGTCTGCCATGTAAGCAGGAGATCCCAGGTTTGAGTCACAGCCAGGGCACACATTTTCACCTATCCCCATTGATATATATCAACGCCCGTCAGCAGATGAAGGTATTAAATCAAATCCAATTTTGTTCTTGGTGGCTGCAGGTCATCAATGGCGTCTGTTCTTTCGGACATGTCTGAAAGAACAGTCACCATTTGCATATAAGTGGATATAGAGAAGGGCAGCATGAAAAGTCACAGGTTTGTCTGTTCCATGGGTCAGTGTCATGAAAACCCTG
Organism: Schistocerca gregaria; assembly: GCF_023897955.1. Lineage (NCBI taxonomy): Eukaryota > Metazoa > Arthropoda > Insecta > Orthoptera > Acrididae > Schistocerca > Schistocerca gregaria. Next base: position 938,415,293 of record NC_064920.1, on the reverse strand, counting down.
CTTAGAAAGTTTCTGGAGCAACTTTAAGTGATTAATCTAGGAATGTATTAAAACCTACTACTATCACTCCCATAGCTATCGCAAAGACAAGGCCAAACTAATTACAGCACATACAGAGGCGTATATACAATCATTCTTCTCATGCTCCATATGTGAAAGGAACTAGAAAAAAGCCTAATAACTGGCACAATGGCATGTGCCCTCTGCCAAGCACTTCACAGTGATCTGCAGAGTACGGATGTTTATGCAGATTTGACCTTCGGTTTCTTCCATTTAGCACATACCATTTTGTCACAATGTGACTTTTATATGCCAGTACTAAAAAATGAGCAACACACATGTAACTTGAATGACAAGTAACATAATTTTGCAATATGAATTATTAAATAGGAATTATGATTATACTAACTGGCATTCCGGCTCTCTCTTCTCCTTAACTCATTATTATAGCTTTATCTCTGATGAATTGCTTGGCCTTAGTGACATGACCATCATTCCATACTATTGATATTCCAGCACAGGATCGATAGTGATTTCTGTAATGAGGTTTCACAAAAACTGAAAAACCATTTATAGTTCCTGTCCCTTTCTGGCTTTTTAATCCATGTGTGTGTCAACAGAAACCAGATTTTTTCAAGCTTTAACAACTTCACACACTACATATTTAACACTCTGTGTTAGTACCCAATCTTGACTACTGTGTTTCAAATTTATACATTTTAACATTACTAAAGAGTAGTTTTATCATTTTAACAAGAAAAGCACCTTCTAAAATTTAAACATGAAACAAAACACATGGTATATTCAGGAAATCTTGGGGACTGATTGGGTAGGATCCACAACACTAGAAAGGGTGAATCAGTAAATGAAAAAGATTTAAGTGCTGGAGAGAAATGATAATTTTATGGTGACAGGAACATGGCTACAGGTAACCAAACTTATTCATTTCCAACAAGTCTTTGAGCCATGGGCATTGAGTTGCACATAAAAAATAAAAGTAACTGTGTTGTCTGGTGATGATATTTTGTGTGTCAAAATATTGGGATAGCATATACGGAAAACAACTGCATGTATGAGAGAAAAGCAATTTGAGAAATATAAATGAGAACTTAAGGCGAAGAAAGAACAGCTTTAAGAAGAACCAGGAACTAGGCAGTAAACCTTAGACAGGCAGATCATGTAGAAAGACTTTAAAAAACAAGGCTAATAAAGAAATTAGTTAAGGCAAAACTTGGACAAGAAAGATAAACTTGACAAAGTCCTGGGTAATAACTGTTATGGTATTGTAAGAAACTTTAACAAAAGAGAACAGTGATCTGATAACAGCAACAGAGAGCTGAATACAGAGATAACTGGAGAAAAGTTACATTATAGACTCATGTCGAACATGGACTGCAGAACAAAGAAAATACGTAAGCACGGAATGTGCTGTAGCAGGTATAAATTAGAAATCAGTTAAAACTGCACACACAATATTGAATGGTCATGAAAAATAATAGGATACATTTGACGTACAACTTCTAAGTTTAGGAAGCTGACAAGTACATCGCAGACCTTGCAATTCCACTAAAGTATAAGTTTCAGATGAGAATTGTTGAACACAAATGAAAATGTGATATTCTCTCAGCAACAGTTTTGATTCCAGAAGGGTCCTTTTACTGAACATAAAAGGTTTATATTAAATTATGCAGCATGATATTTTGGATCCTGCGGAACAGTCTTCAATGCTTTGGCCCTTGTGGCACCTAGATGAATGCTTCTATGTGGTAGGTACTGTAAGAGTCAAAGCACCTGAAGATGGATGCATAACATCCAGAAAACCAAAATGCATAATTTAAAATACCCTCTGTCTACAGTTGCCAAGAATAAAGTTATTATATACATTCATTTAAACTTTTGCATTTTAGAGACTATATCTTTTCCCATGGTTCAGATGGAGGTGAAGAAGAAATGTTATTGAACAAAAATATCTAATACTTTTTACATGAATTGTTTTGCTTTCTGCGGAACTGTCTGTCTAATTTTATCACTGACACTGAAAAAGTACCTGTTAAAATATTTTACAATTACACAAAATGGACTCCATATGTTCATTTTCTAAGACTGCTTTGGCTTGCTAACAATTTTTGTCGGCTATAAAGGTCAAAAATGGAAAAAAATTCTACAAACATAATGGTGTTATCTGTCAGATAAGATGAGATAAATGATTTATATTGATTCCTAAATTAATACCAATAACATGGCACAAATGTATTATTTAACTTTTGTAAGTTAATGTAAGTCAAACTTCCCCCATCAATATTACTTTTAAGGACAACCGATATTTATATACTTATTACATCACCAAAAATGTTAAACTTTATCTTGTTTGAAATGATTTTTTATGCTATAATAATCTATTATGTATAACAGATAACATGGCAATTCAATTATTAATGAGGAAAACAGTTACCGTAATTACTAATAGTCCAGCAGATTACTGTAGAATGCATCAATGTAAGGGATGTTTAAAATGCAGTAAATGTCAGTTATAAATACAAATACATTTCTAGATAAAGTCCTCTATATCTTTGTCAGCTGTTTCTACTGAGATACACTAAAATTTGTTACCACCACTGCAACAGAGAAGAGATGGGTAACAAAGTGAATTAACAACCCTTTCTGTGAAAAACAAATTGTGTGGAGTGGTCACAACACACATACATGAGCTACTGCATTCATATTGTAAGTACTTTTTCCATGTTGAGGGGTGATATTTAAAGATAATAACAGTTGAATGATAAGCCCAAAATTAATTATTCCAAGAACTAAAGCAGAACAGTGCAGAATATTGTCTAGAAGGAAATAGATAACTATGTCATAGAAAAGAATAGCCATTACAGGAAAAGATTTAGTCATTAAAGAAAAGAACCATATGGTACACAAAAGCAAACATTTTTACCAATTTCTTCCAATATGAAATACAGAAAATGAGCTAGAGACAGCTCAAAGGGTAAGACTTCTCAGAATTGAAAGACAGTATTATAAGCATTTAATAAGTCCGCTGTTAAGCCAACTTCTATGAAATGAACATAAGCATATTACTGTTACACCGTCTTAGAATTATATCAATACAGATACAGTGTTAATAATTACTGACCAGTCTAAGAACAGTCTCCTCTAAGAGTACTTTTGAACATAATTTAGTTATTATGTATACACAAAAATTAGATTTTGTGTACTTTAATTCTATAGAGGACTTTCCACCACATGTACAATCTATTACTTCTTTAACAACACATTTAAATGATAAAACATCACAAACCAGAATTTTCTGCAATTTGTTTTATGCATTTCACTGTGCAAATCACAACATATTTTAGGTAATGACAAATTTTATGGCATATGAAGCAAAACAGTCAATTAATAGAAAGCAGTGAGTCACACTATAAATAGGTATATCTATCACTATCCTTAAAGAACTGTCTTCTGACTTGGAACAAAGCATTACCGGCCATCACATGTTTCAATACAATGATAACTTCAGTTCTGTACAAATATATGAATGATCCTTTATTCTGAGTATGCACTACAGACCTCACTGTCACGTGCCCAAATGAAAATATCCTCTTTATTATATTATAATACCTTATTAGATAGCTGGAGCTGAGATTATCTTTACTGTAAATGCACAAATATGACATAGTAAATTATCACTGAGATTACTGATGGTTTTTCTGTAACTAGATAACATCAAAATATGTAGGGAAAAGAAATATATGCAGCACAAGGGAGGATGCAACCTCAAAAATAAGAGAACATGGTGTAAGCCAATATCTAAAACAGACTGTTCCAGATTTCTTGCTGAGCACGTTAGTCAGAACATTAAACAGAAATTGTTTTATGTAGCTCTTAACCACTTAAGTTCAACAACGTTTGTTTTTATATGTGGCTGCTGAAAGCAGTCAGGCAGTATACTTTGTTTATGCCCATTTATTAATGTTACCAGGAACAGTATTCCGAGGTAATTCTATATTTAGAGACTGACTATTCACTGATAATAATAACACAACATGGATTTCATGTATACCTACAAATCTACTTTAGATAACCATTCAGGCAACTAAGAATACCAAACACCAGACACTCAATATACAGAGTGTTTCTCAGTTGTCCTACAAACTCTTACTACACACAGTGAACTTTGTAGATAACTATTTGAATAGAAAGCCATGTCCAGAGATCAACAGCTTATTTTCATTCAGTCATTGTGTAGTATGGACCTGTATGTCTATCATATATGTATTGTTGAAATGATTGCCTAGTAGTATAACAACTACACCTACCAAGCTGTTCTGAATATGTCATTATTGATGACAGAATATAATAATTTATCAAATGTTAATATAATTATTTTATTTGGATCATGTAATTTTCATTCAGAAACTGCAGTATATTTATTTTTACTGTTTATTGTGTTTCTGAACTGGTTGCTAACAGTAGAGAAAGAGCAAAATAGAACTAGACTGGAAAATACTTCTATTAATGTTGTGGAAATGACATTTGTTAATGAACAGGAGAATTTCCGACCACAGAAAATGCTGGAAACCATGATTTCAATGCACTACTTCGTTGCTGTCATGTGTCTATGCATGCACATGTCCCACATGCTCTGTCCTGAGTGAATGAGAAGAGCACACATTGTTAATGACTGACTGAATGCAACACAAAATGGTGCTAATCATAAAACAGATCTTGTTCATGGTCAACTGTTATGCAAAGCACAATTCATGGAAAATATGTGAAGAACTTTTTGTGCGAGAATGTAAGACGGGAAGTATTTTGGCAAAACTTCCAGCAATATCTGCAAAGCAAAACAGTGGCAAAATGGCAAAAATGGGTACCATAGTAAATAAAAACTACAACTATCTGAAGAGTTCAAAACACCAGAAAGCATTGCTCGAGCGAAGGAAAGCATGAAACAAAATTATGAACTTGGAACACTATCTCTCTTTGCAAGTGGGAATGAAGAGATCATCATCTTGAAACATCAGTTATATGTATTCTTACAAATTTACTGTTGTGTACGAGTTAAACAATGCAGACAAACTTTGGTATGTTGAATTCTGCCAGTGGTTTCTGAGTGAACTGGAACCAGTGCTTTTGGATCATCAGTTTTTCATTTTTTCAGGTAAGTACTCTTTCAGCTCGACAGGATACATGAGCTTAAGCTTGCAGAACATGGGTTACTGTGCATCAAAAAATCTCCAGTAGTACTCTGATAAACCATTACATAACCTCATGATTGGTACACGGTGCACGATGTCTCTTCTCAACACTGTCAAATGATATTTCAACACAGTATTTCAATAAACTGTTAATGCTAACTGATATGTCCAGAACTGTTTAGTCTATAAGTGGATCAACTCACAGAAGACCAATGACTGTCTGGGAATTATCATCAATACAGAGAAAAAGGAAAAAAAGCAGTTGAGGGTATTAAAACAATACAGCAGATGGCTCGGGCTGGCTGACAACAAGAAGAAAAAAGGATGAGCCAGCTACTCTGCAACACACTAAAACCTCCAGAATAAAATACAATGTTAGAGGAATACAGATAGGGAAAAAACAAACACCACGGTGAACAAACAGCAAGGAAAGAGTGAGGAAGAGTTAAAATGAAAGGATAATGGAGGCCTGGGAGAGAAGGTAGATGTCTACCTCAGATTGTGTGATAAAAGCCCCCCCCCCCCCCCCTCATGAATAAAATGTGGAACTATATCGGACCCTGAGGCATTGTCTCACAACACCATTGGCAGTAAGGCGGGAAAGTTAAAAGCCCGCTGCAGAGCGTCTAAAATTGGGCAATCCGACAAGATGTGGATAACAGGTGGGTCCTCACAATAGAGGAGATGACCATGAGTCAACCAAGTATGCCCAATGCAGAGCTGGCAAAGGACAATAGAGCCCCTGCAAGTGGTTTGCATAGATGACCGCCATACATTTGATGTCTGCTTGAGAACACATCATTTATTTTATGTACTGACAGTGTGCCATTCAGTATCCCTGATCCCGAAAACTTTACAGCTTAACACTGATTGGAGATCAGTCTCCGGCAGGCTGATCTCCAGTTTTGGTTCAATGGTAGCCTGTTTTGTCAGCGTGTCAGGAAGTTCATTGCCTGTGATCCTGACACGTCCTGGGTTCTAAATAAAGGACTCTGAATGTTCACTGTTTCCAAGAGCAAAAAGAGACTCCTGGATAGTCATCACCAAAGAATGATGAGGGAAGCACTAGTCATGTGCTTATAGGCTGCTTAAGAGTCACTACAGATAATGAAGGACACACCTGCACAGGAGCGGATATGCTCAAGAGCTCGAGAGATGACTACCAACTGTGTAATGAAAACACTGCACTCTCGAACTAGGAGCACTGTTCATTACGTTCAGCATGAGTGTAAGAGAAGCCAACATGACCATCATCCATTGAGCTGGAATTCGCTCAGAACAGAGAAAAATCGCCAGTGCAGGGGTCTCAGGTGGAACTGAGCATTTTGGGCCTCGAGATAGGTTCAGACAGAGCTGTGGCTGAGGCATGGACCATGGAGGTGTACGTTAGTAGGCCCACAGGAAAGGTGGTACAGGGAAAGTGTTGAGTGCAACAAGTAGCGACCAGACACTAACTGCAATTGGAATCCCTGGTCTGGGCTGCCATTTCAAGAGATGGATTGGCAAGCGAGGAAAAAGGAGATAGTAATTGGGACAGTGAGGGAAACTGTGAATGTTGGCGGTATAATGCAGAAGCAGTTGTTGTCACCTGATCTGCAATAGATGAAATCCAGCTTCCATGAGAAGGCTGTTCACCGGGCTCATTCGGAAAGCTTCCATCGCAAGCCAAACTCTACAGTGGCGTATATGGTCCAACAGCTGCAATGCTCAGGGTGTTGCTGAACCATACACCAGGCTCCCATAGTCAAGAAGGGACTGTGCAAGGGCTTTTACAGCTGCAGCAGTGTAAGGTGATCAGCACCCCAGTCAGTGTGGCTAAGGCAACACTGATGACGCTGCCAGCACTTTTTCTTAAGCTGACAAAGATGGGGTAGCCAAGTTAAGTGGTGTTGAAGACCAGTCCCAAAAACCGGTAAATCTCCACTACATTAAGGAGTTGGTCATCGAGGAAAAGACCCATACGTGGATGGACAGTATGATGATGGCAGAAGCGCATGATGGTTGCTGAAAACTGCAAGCTGTGCGCAAGGGCCCATGACTCCACCTTTCTTATGGCTACCTGCAGTCGACATTCAGCCATACCAATAGAAGAGGAGCAGAAGGAAATCCGAAACTTGCCAGCGTACAAGAAGGGGATACTAAGGACCCCATTGCTGCTGTGAGACTATTAATGGCAATTAAAAAGAGTGGGACAGTCAGTACAGAGCCCTGTGGGACCCCATTCTTTTGGACGCAGGGTAAACTGTGTGAATCACCGCCTCGAACTCTGAAAGTGTGCAGCGACAAAAAGTTCTGTATAAAAATTGGAAGTAGGCCCCTGAGATGTCACACGGGCAGTGTACCAAGGATGCGGTGTCACCAAGTGGTATCAAAGGCTTTTGTAAGGTAAAAAAAAAGACAGCAATAATATGTTGACACTGCGAAAAACCCGTTCAGATGGCAGACTCCAGGTAAACCAAGTTATCAGCAGTGGAACAACTTTGGCGAAAACCGCCCTGGGACAGAGCCAGAAGGCCCCCAAGCTGAAGGCGCCAATACAACTGCCAGCTCACCATACATTCGAGCAGCTTGCACAGAACACTGGTGAGACTCATAGGATGATAGCTATCCATAACTAGTGGGTTCTTACAGGGCTTTAGCACTGGAACTATGATACTTTCCCATCACTGCAACGGAAATTTGCCATCGCTCTAGATGTGGTTGAAGACGGCAAGGAGGTGGCGCTGGAGCTGTTTAATCATTTGGGAATGGATGTGGTCTGAAGCAGAGGATGTGGGAGGACATTTGGCAAGGGCACTGAAATATTCCCAGTCACTGAAGGGAGCATTATATGGCTCAGGGCGACACGGGGCAAAAGACAGGTGCTGTCATTCCATCAGCTGTTTGAGGAGACAAAAGGCAGGACAGTAATTCTCAGATGCAGAGGTGCAAGCATAATGTTCGGCAAGATGCTCTGTGATCACGTCTGGGTGCGCACTTAGTGCTCCATGTGTAGAAATTCCAGGTATACCTGCAAGGGTCTGGTATCTGTAATGGCATGTGAGCTTGATCTAAACCTGGAAAGGAGAGGTACGTGTTTCAATGTTGGAGATGTAGCATTCCCAACACGCCTGCTTCTGTCATTTGATGAGCTGATGGAGCCATTTGATGTCAATGAGGTGCAGGGAAGGGAGGCACTAATGACATTGGAGGGCTACCCTATAGTCTCTAATGGCGGCAGTGATTTCCGGCAACTCCCTACACTGTCTTCCACCAGGCCACTGGAGTGTCCTGTTTCTTAGCAGACTATTACTTCGTCTGCTTGCTCTCTCGCTTCTCTTTAGGAAATTGCTTGGAGGACTTCTCTGAAGTAACTTCAGGTATGGAAGAGGACTGAAGCCCTTCATCTAGCAGGTTGTGGCTCCCTCAGCCACTCAGCCACTGGTGAGTGTCCACTTTAGCGTTGGCGGAGACCTTGGAAGGGAGACTCCAGGGGACACATTCCATGCAAGAGGAGCTGGAGGAGGCTGCTGCTTCTCCAGCTGGGGTGTGGGGACAGATGTCCCTGGTGTTTGAGGAGGCATTGCTCCCAAAGTAGAAGTTTTGGGAGCAATGAAAGAAGAAGTGCCTCCAACCACGAAGGGGGGAGGGGGGTAATGTAATAGACAGGCCCTGAGGGCCCACTGTTCGAGGTAGAGGCAAGGAGGCTACCATCATCAGTGAGGGTGATGTCGACATAGCTGCAGCATACATACCGTATTTACTCGAATCTAAGCCACTCTATAACCTAAGCCGCACCTGAAAAATGAGAACGAAATAAAGGGAAAAAAAAATTCCCGAATCTAAGCCACACGTGGAATTTGAGACTCGAAATTCGAGGGGAGAGAAAAGTTTTAGGCCGCACCTCCAAATGGAAACAAAGTGGGTCCACTGTAATACGAGACACAATTTAGGTCAAATGAATGACAATACAGCTACAGTAGTTGCGTTCGAGTTGTAAGCTTAGCAGTTAAGCTTTACCAGGTAGCCACTGCTATACGTCAGGTGCTCCGTCTGTATTTATAAGGGTACCCTTCCTTTTTCACGTGCTTCGTCTGGTTTGAACCGATTGCTTATTTTGCTTTGATCTGATAAGTGCCGTTCTCTTTGTTATAGGTGTTTGCGTCATACTAAGCTGAAAGTGCATTACTGTTTTGTGTCGTGCATTGTTTGTTGCATTCTGATAGTGCATATTTATGGCTTGTCGCCGCTCGCGGCATGGCTTGCTTTTGTGCACGCTACCACCGCATACAATAAAATAAAAGAGGGGGAATTGTCTCTAACCGAAACAACGGCAAGAGACTGCTATTTGTTGTTACTTACACTGCTGCTTTCTTTGATAATGATCAACAAGAACCAAATAATAGACGGCGTATGATAGAATTTGTTCCGAACGAGACTTTAGCGAAAATTTTTCTCCATTTGAAAATCTTTGCAGACGCCTCTTTAGTACATTACATTCTGCACAGATGTTAGTCATCTTAGATTTGTGCTTCATTTATGACTGCATCACTATTCAGCATAAGAATAATACGAATATAAACATGACATAATATGTATATTCTTTCGCGTTTGCTGTTGCCTTACTCTAGTTTCGTAGTTTCTTATGCAGACAGGATTTAAAAGAGATGGCAGCAAACACAAAAGAATACGCGGCATAATGTTTACATTCTTCTTCCTTTCCTTTTAATTTATTTACTGACAGATAGGTTTTGGCGCCAGTATTTATCTTTGTGCCTGAAAAGCACGTCTGTGTAGTGCTACAAGTTACATATACTAGACGACAGAAGTTAGTTGTGGCGGCACCTACCAATATTTTTCAGAACTTCTGCATACTTTGCAATTGGTTCTAAGCCACACGCGGTTTTTTGGATTACAAAAACCGGAAAAAAGTGCGGCTTAGATTCGAGTAAATAAGGTAGATGTCAAACGAATGGGGTGCAACCTCTCATATTTCTGTTTAGCCTCTTGATGCATCTGCAATCTAGATGCTTGTACTCCTCAATTTTCTGCTCATTTTGGAGTACTTTGTAGTCTCGCAAGCAGGGGGAGGAGGTGCACATAGAGTAGACAACTGCAGCCTCTACATGTGGTGCTGGAATTGCAGCAGGAAGACATGTGGCCAAATTTCCAGCACTCAAAGCACCACGTAGGGGGTGTATGGTTTTATGTCACAACAATATACCATCTCCTTGTTGTTTTCAGGCAATGAATCACCCTCAAAGGCCAAGATGAAGGCACTGGCAGCAACCCTATTGTCTTTTGGTGCCCTATAGAAGCGCCGGATGAAGTGAACATCTTGCCATTCTAAGTTGTGTGGAGCTTGTCATCAGAGTGCAAGAGAAAGTCACAATGGAAAATAATCTCCTGGACCAAGTTGAGGCTTTTATGGGGAGTGATGAGAACAGAAATATCACCCAGCTGGTCGCAGGGTAGCAACACCCAGGACTGGGCTGGGGATGCTGTCTGGATGAGGACTGCTCATTTCTCATTTTCTACAGTGCAACCACTTCCCCAAACTTGTCCTCCAGTATTTCAACAAAAAGTAGAGGCTTTGTAGTCAGAATGGAGTCCCCATCTGTTCTGCTGCAGACTAAATACCTTGGTGAATAAGGCTCTCTCTTTCCATAGTGCTACATTCCTTCTATGTTTAGCTAGGGAGGGGAATGATTTAGGGTCTTACCTGTCAGCTTTGTAACCTCCATTCCCCTTCTTAAAGACTGCTGGCGCCATTTGGTCACCATCAAGAAATGACTTAGTCCACTTCATTGCAGGTCATCTTCCCTGATGCCATGCATTCCAATCAGGTGCTCTTCCCACAGGTGCCACCTAGCCACAACAAATGCCACCTGGCACGATGGCCATTGCTGGGAGTCCTGATGGCCCAATAAGATGGGCATCTACTCCTTGGCATATTTGGGAGTTTGCAGCTCAGGCATCAGCAGTGCGAACCCTGTGTCATCATGGCCTACAACCAAGAGGGTACCTGACAACCCCACCACGATGGACTGGCTACTGTGCTAGACACTAGGTGCAAAGAAATCCAATATTGTCATTGGAGCATATGAGGACAGCAGAGAATGGAAGAAAATGATATACCCCGGAATGTGTCCTCAGCCAAATAGCTGAATTGTGGGTGGAGTTGAACAGCCACGACAATAAGAGGTGCAGAAAATCTAAGCACACTATCAATATCTGGTGCACTACATATGGCATCCTTCCCAAAATGGTCCGCACTTCTGTACAATTTTGAAAGTTTGAGGTAAAACCCTAAAAGGGGACCAGAACTTAGGCTGAAAAGTGGGAGACTCCTCTTAGTCACCTCCATGACAGGCAGGAATACCTCAGGCCTGTTCTAACCCCAAACACGCAGGGGGAGACAGCAAAACAGAATGAGATCCCCTGATGGAATGATTCTGCTCAATGTTTCATAAAAGAATTGACTGTAGCAATAAAAGAAAGGGATAAAGAGAATTGGAATGTTGCGGGAATAAACATGGGCATGGGCATGTTTAGAGAATTAGTAAAAAAGTACAAACATAAACATCTACACTATGTGACCACTCTGCAGTTTACACTAAAGTGTTCAGCAGATGCAGTCACTTGTCCTGTTTCAGTGGAACCCTCTCAGCCAGCAAGATCCGGGCAGTCACAGAGGGAGGGAGTATTGGTAGCTGGAAGCTCCAACATTAGGTGCTTTATGGGGCCCCTTAGGGAAACATGACAGAAAATCCAAAGAGATTCTGGTGATCTGTAAAGTACACTAGCAGCAATCGAGGCCTTCTCTGCTTGGTAGCAATGGAAATACTATCGATTACAGTGCTGTTAAAGAAGAGTTACTAAACACAGCTTTCCAAAACTCCTTCCCCAACGAAAACTAAGTAAATATTCCAAAATTTGAATCAAGAACAGCTGTCAACATGAGTAACTTTAAGCAGTGAAGCAACTGAAATCACTTAATAAAAGCAAATCCTCCAGTCCAGATTGTATACCAATTAGGTTCCTTTCAGAGTATGCTGATGTAATAGCTCTGTAGTCAATAATCAAGTACAATTGTGCACTGGACTAAAGATCCATCCCTAAAGATTGGAAAGTTGCCCAAGTCACACCAATATTCAAGAAAGGCAATAGGAATAATCCAGTAAATTACAGACTAACATCTTAAATGCCAATATACAGCAGGATTTTGGAATACATTTATTGTGTTTGAACATTATGAATTACTCTCAAGGGGATGGTCTCTTGACACATTGTCAACATGGATTTAGCAAACATCAGTCTCATGAAAAACAGCTAGCTCTTTACCCTCGCGAGGTGCTGAGTGCCATGGATAAGGAATTTCAAATTGATTCAGTATTTCTACAGTTGATTCAGTTTGTCTACATTTCCAGAAGGCTTTTGACACTGTATCTCACAAACAGCTTGTAATCCAATTGTGTGCTTTTGGAGTACCATCTCAGTTATGTGACTACATTTGGGATTACCTGTCAGAGAGGTCACAGTTTGTAGTGAATGACAAAGTCAACAAGTAAAGCAGAAGTGATTTCTGGCATTCCCCAACCTATTGTTATAGTCCCTCTGCTGTTCCTTATCTAAGGGGGACAATCTGAATAGCAGTCTTACATTGTTTGCAAATGATGCTGTCATTTCCTGCTCACAAAAGTCATCAGAATAATCAAAACAATTTTAAAATGACTTAGAAAAGATACACTTAGAAAATTTAATAGGTCCGCTAAAGAGAGTGCCTACACTATGCTTGTCCATCCTCTTTTGGAATATGTCTATGTGGTGCGAGATCCTTACCAGACAGGATTAATGAAGTACATCAAGAAAGCTCAAAGAAGGACAGCACATTTTATATTATCGAGAAACAGGGGAGAGGGTGTCTCGAACATGGTACCATATCTGGGTTGGATATCATTAAAACAAAAGCATTTTTCATTGTGATGGGATCCTTTCATGAAATTTCAATCACCAAGTTTCTCCTCAAAATGCAAAAATAATTTGCTGAGCTAACCGATATAGGGAGAAATCATTAGCATAATAAAATAAGGGAAACCAGAGCTCACACAGAAACATATAGGTGTTGGTTCTATCCACACACTATTTGAGAGTGGAATAACAGAATTGTTGTCCTGGCAGTGCAGAGTAGCCATGTAGATGCAGAAAAGTAACAAGCAACTGCTGTGCAGCATCACGAAAAATAAAAGAAATACATTTGCTCTATTCAAATGCCTGGAGAAGAAAGATGGAACCATAGCATGGAGGTACAAGGCACATATGAAAATAGATGAAGTTGTGTTTTATACAGCTATATGTTGTAACAGATCAAACAGAGAACAAACTTCAAAAATCAGTAATTCTGTGAAAAACAGATGTGAGTGACATGCTACTGTCTTGAAGAGCCTGAATGAAGGCATGGCACCAGGCACAGGTGAAATAAGGGCAGACATGATCAAAGCTGTGGAATTCACAGGCTCCAGTGGCTGCACAGAGTAATACTTATCATCTGGAAAGAAGGAAAAGCATATAAGAAATAATGGAACAGGAATTTTAAAAAAGGCATCAACTGTTCCCATCACCATCCTCAAAAAGAAAGCAGCAGCAATGTGGCAACTACAGAGTGTCCACTTCTGTCCCACAGACTTAAGTTAACGGAATAAATGATTGAACACTGTTTAAAAACCACCACTAAACTGCAGCTTGGGGAAAAACGGTATGGTTTTAGAAATTGGTTTGCTGTTAGAATGATAATGAAAAGGTACTGGAAGTAAAGGACAAGATATCATCTTCGTCTTCCTAAATTTACAGAAGGCATTTGACAGTTTGCCGGGACAAATTATGGGAATGTAGGCAAAATAGTAATTTTGTTCAATGATAGAATTGTGTTCCTACAAGAGATGGCTATTGTGACTAGTTTGCCATTAGCAAATGAGTGCAGAAGGGCAGTACATTATCCCCACTCCTGCTCACCACAGTGATGGATGAAATAATGAAGAGAGTGAAACAAAAATCTGATACAAAATTCAATGACCTACACACCATGTGGTGAGACACAGAAGAAGTAACGCAACAGAAATTAAATATGTTGAACCAGCAACTAAAGCAATTTGTCCTAAAAAGCAGCCACACGAAAAGCATCAAGGTGCTACACAGTAAATAAGGATTACATGTAAACAGTGATGTGGATGAAGAAAAGCTATGAAATGTTGACTACTTTCAGTTTCTTGGTAGATCCCCCTCCTTCCCTGCCTTCCCCAGAATATTCTGACTTGTTTCATGCAGCTTCCATGAATTCCTCTCCTGAGCACCTCTTCATCTCACAGTAACACTTGCATCCTCAATTATTTGTTGGATGCATTCTAATTTCCATCTTCCCTTACAGTTTTTACCCTCTACCGCTCCCTCTAGCATGATGTAGGGTTATTACCTGAGGCCTTAACATGTTTCCTTTCATCCTGTCCTTTCTTCCTGCAGTGTCTTCCATATATTCCTTTCTTTGATGATTCTGCAAAGAACCTCCTGAGTTCCTTATTAGTCTGCCTAATTTTAAACATCCTTCTGTAGAAACATGTCTTGAACAGTACAATTCTCTTCCGTTCTGGCTTTCTCACTGTCCATGTTACATTAGAAAATAACACTGTGCTCCAAAAGTACATACTCAGAAATTTCTTCCTCAAATCAAGGCTTATGTTTGATGCTAGGATATGTCTCTTTTTTCAGGAGAGTCCACTTTGCCTCTGCTAGTTTGTTTTTATGTCTTATTTGTTTCATGTGTCATGAGTTATTTTGCATCCAAGGTAGCAGAATTCCTTAACTTCCACTACCTAATGATCATCAATTTTGTTGCTAAGTTTCTTGCCATTCTCATTTCTGCTACTTTTGGTTACTTTAGTCTTTCTTCGATTCACTCTCAATGCACATTCTGTATGCATTAGACTGTTCGTTCCATCAACAGATCCTGTAGTTCTTTCTCACCTTTACAGAGGTTAGCAATGTCACCAGCAAATCTTATCATTGATATTTTTCGCCTCATGTAACTTTCTTTTAATTCCATCATTGCTTCTTTGATATATAAATTGAACACTAGGGTGAAAGATTGGATCTCTGTCTTACACCCCTTTTAATCTGAGCACTTTGTTCTTTGTCTTCCAATTTCATTGTTCCCTATTGGTTCTTATGCATATACAATATTGCACATTACCCCATCTTTTCCAACACCTTACTCCTATTTTTCTCAGGAGTGTGAGCTTCTTGCACCATTTTACATTGTTGAATGCTTTTCTTAGGTCGACAGTTCCCATGAGTGTGTCTTTATTTTTCTTCAGTCTTGTTTCCATTATCTACCAAAATGTCAGAACTGCCTCTCTGTTGCCTTTATCCTTCCTAAAGCCAAACTGATCATCATCAAACAGGTCCTTCATTTTCTTTCCCATTCTTCTATATATTATTCTTGTCAGCAACCTGGATGTATGAGCTCTTAAGCTGACCGTATGGTAATTGTCACCCTTATCTGCCCTTGCTATTTTCAGAATTCTGTGAATGATAATTTTCCAAAAGTATGATGCTAGTTCACCAGTTTCATAGATTCTACAGCCTCACTTGAATAGTCATTTGGTTGACACTCTGTAGTAGTCTCGTAACTCACAACACCAAGTCTTCCGCAGAAACCACTAACAGAAGTCAAGGAGCAGCTCACTTTTACCACAAAGGATTTTCCTACAGGACCACCAAATCCCCTAAGTGCCAAGAAAATCCTTAAACTCTAAATGCTCTAGAAACCTCTATCGTCAACAATAGAGATAGTGTCAAACTACAAGCTGCTGAAATTAAATTCCCAAAGTAAACATTCCGAAAGCAAGAAAAAAATAATGTGAGGGGTGAAAAATGTATCAAGAAACACAAATGAAGCAACCATTATACAAAGGCATAAGAAAATCAATAGTTTGAATACATAAAGAGGGTGGTTCAAACACAAAAATGGCTTGGAAAAGAATCTGAAGGCAAGAGATTAAGAGACTGGCCTCTTAAATGGTGACTCATTCAAGTGAAATGGGATCTCGAAGGAAGGGGAGCAGAATGGCACCAAGGTGAGAGGAAAGAAGTGTACTTGGACAGACAAAGATGTAAACTGCTCCTGCACCAGACTTGGGCAACTAAGATGATTTGTGGATGACGATTATGATTATTGGACAGCTCAGGCCAGGAATATTGGACACTTTTACCTCCATTATCAACTGTCAGGTAATATGTTCATTTCATGAACATCCTCCAGATATCTACTCAACAAATTACTCATTTAACACTAATATTATGACATCTTCAATAATAAGTACCAGGTCATATGTGGAACGATCCAAAGAACATTGTCTAGGAAAACAAGAAAAAAAGCATGAATAAACTTCTGTATAATGATGGCTAAGCCGATTTTGACATGCGGCTTAGAGACATGGATGATGAACTACAAATATCTTAGTTAATAATTTATGAGTAAAGGCAACAACTCACCAAGCATTACAGGAGACGAGCCATCAACAGGCACACAAACAAGATTGAAAAAATTTCACCAGCTTTGGAATGAATCCTTTTTGAGCTGAAGTGTGCATAAAGCATGGAAAGTGCTCCTGTACTACACCTCGAAAACGCCTGCTCAAAAAAGGATTTGTCCAAAAGTTAGTGAAGTTTTCAGTCATATTTTTGTCTGTGATAGCCCTCCTCATGAACCATGGACCTTGCCGTTGGTGGGGAGGTTTGTATGCCTCATTGATACAAATAGCCGTACCATAGGTGCAACCACAATGTAGGGGTATCTGTCGAGAGGCCAGTCAAATGTATGGTTCCTGAAGAGTGGCAGCAGCCTTTTCTGTAGTTGCAGGGGCAACAGTCTGGATGATTGACTGATCCGGCCTTGTAACATTAACCAAAACGGATTTGCTGTGCTGGTACTGCAAACGGCTGAAAGCAAGGAGCAATTACACCTGTAATTTTTCCCGAGGTTATGTAGCTTTACTGTATGGTTAGACGACGATGTCGTCATTTTGGGTAAAACATTCCAGAGGTAAAATAGTTCCCCATTCGGATATCCAGGTGGGGACTACTCAGGAGGACACCATTATCAGGAGAAACAAAACTGGTGTTCTACAGATCTGAGCATGGAATGTCAGATCTCTTAATCGGGTAAGTAAGTTAGAAAATTTGAAAAGGGAAATGGATAGGTTAAAGCTAGGTTTAGTGGGAATTAGTAAAGTTCGGTGGCATGTGGAAAAAGACCTCTGGTCAGGTGAATACAGGGTTATAAACACAAAATCAAATAGGGGTAATGAAGGAGTAGGTTTAATGATGAACAAAAAAATAGGAGCACGGGTAAGCTACTATGAACAGCATAGTTAATGCATTATTGTAGCCAAGATAGACACAAAGCCCACGCCTACCATAGTAGTGCAAGTTTACCTCGTATATGCCAACTAGCTCCGCAGATGACGAAGAGGTTGACGAAATGTATGATGAGATAAAAGAAATTATTCAGATAGTGAAGGGAGACAAACATTTGAAGTCATGGGGGATGGGAATCTGATAGTCAGAAAAGGAACAGAAAGAAAAGTAGCAGGTGAATATGGAATGGGGGTTAGGAATGAAAGAGGAAGCCATATAGTAGAATTTTGCACAGAGAATAACTTCATCACAGCTAATACTTGGTTTAAGAACCATGAAAAAAGGTTTTATATGTGGAAGAGGTCTGCAGACACTGGAAGGTTTCAGACAGATTATATAATGGTAAGACAGATTTAGGAAGCAGGTTTTTAACTGTAAGACATTTCCAGGGGTAGATGTGGACTCTGACCACAATCTATAGGTTATGAACTGTAGATTAAAACTGAAGAAACTGCAAAAGGTGGGAATTTAAGGAGATAGGACCTGGATAAACTGAAAGAACCAGAGGTTGTAGAGAGTTTCAGAGAGAGCATTAGAGAATGATTTACAAGAACGGGGGAAAGAAATACAATAGGAGAAAAATGGGTAGCTTTGAGAGATGAAATAGTGAAGGCAGCAGAGGATTAAGTAGGTAAAAAGGAGAGGGCTAGTAGAAATCCTTGGGTAACGGAAGAGATATTGAATTTAGTTGCTGAAAGGAGGGAATATAAAAATGCAGTAAATGAAGCAGGCAAAAAGGCATACAAACGTCTCAAAAATGAGATCGACAGAAAGTGCACAATGACTAAGCAGG
The DNA here is from genome assembly GCF_023897955.1 of Schistocerca gregaria. Taxonomy (NCBI): domain Eukaryota; kingdom Metazoa; phylum Arthropoda; class Insecta; order Orthoptera; family Acrididae; genus Schistocerca; species Schistocerca gregaria. The sequence goes on along the minus strand of NC_064920.1, from coordinate 938,396,843 downwards.
GAAGGCTAGAGGACGAATGTAAAGGGTAAGATAGATACTGCTTACAGGAAAATTAAGGAGACTTTTGGAGAAAAGAGAACCACTTGTATGAATATCAAGAGCTCAGATGGAAAACCAGTTCTAAGCAAAGAAGGGAAAGCAAAAGGTGGAAGGAGTGTATAGAGAGTCTATACAAGGATGATGTACTTCAGGGCAATATTATGGGAATGCAAGAGGACATAGATGAAGATGAAATGGGAGATATGATACTGTGTGAACAATTTGAGAGAGCACTGAAAGACCAAGGTCAAAACAAGGCCCTGAGATTAGACAACATTCCATTAGAACTACTGACAGCCTTGGGAGAGCAAGCCCTGACAAAACTCTACTATCTATTGAACAAGATGTAAGAGACACGTGAACCACCCTCAGACTTCAAGAAGAATATAATAATTCCAATCCTAAAGAAAGCAGGAGTTGACAGGTGTGAAAATTACTGAATTATCTGTTTAATAAGTCATGGCTGCAAAGTGCTAACATGAATTCTTTACAGATGAATGGGAAAACTGGTGGAAGCTGACCTTGAGGAAGATCAGTTTGGATTCCGTAGAAAAGTTTGAACACAAGAGGCAATACTGGCCCTATGAATTATCTTCAAAGATAGGCCAAGGAGCAGCAAACCTACATTTCTAGCATTTGTAGACTTAGAGGAAGTTTTTGACAATGTTGACTGGAATGCTCTCTTTCAAATTCTGAAGGTGGCAGGTGTAAAATACAAGGAGCAAGAGGCTGTTTACAATTTGTACAGAAACCAGATGGCAGTTATATGAGTTGAGGGGCATGAAAGGGAAGCAGTGGTTGGGAAGGGAGTGAGACAGGGTTGTAGCTTATCCCTGATGTTATTCAATTTGTATATGGAGCAAGCACTAAAGGAAACAAAAGAAAAATTTGGAGTAGGAATTAAAATCCATGGAGAAGAAATTAAAACTTTAAGGCTCACCGATGACATTGTAATTCTGTCAGAGACAGCAAAAGACCTGGAAGAGCAGCTGGACGGAATGGACAGTGTCTTGGAAGGAGGACATAAGATGAACATCAACAAAAGCACAACGACAATAATGGAATGTGGTCAAATTAAACCACGTGACGCTGAGGGAATTAGAATAGGAAATGAGACACTTAAAGTAGTAAATGAGTTTTGCTATTTGGGGAGCAAAATAACTGATGATGGTCAAAGTAGAGAGGATGTAAAATGAAGACTGGCTATGGCAAGGAAATCAGAGGGAGACCAACAGATAAATACACAAAGAAGATTCCGAAAGATGTAGGTTGAAGTAGTTACTTGGAGATGAGGAAGCTTGCACAGGATAGAGTAGCATGGTGAGCTGCATCAAACCAGTCACTGTAATGAAGACCACAACAACAATACTACAGATTATTTACATTCAGCCAGAGCTTTCCATACAGGGATCAAAATTAATACTGGAAAAAAAATTAGTAGAAAATGCTAAACCTCTGCTCACAAAATTAAAGATTTTCTCTCTCTCTCTCTCTCTCTCTCTCTCTATATATATATATATATATATAGATATATATATATATATATATCATGTCAAATTAATAATGAGAGAGTTCAGGGTGTTCAGCTATGCGTCAAATACTTGTCAAAAATTGAATGTGTTGTGGATCTGTGATTATAATAATAATAATAATAATAATAATAATAATAATAATAATAATATCAGCATCATAATCATCAACACCATGAATTTCATTGTCTAGAACACTGCTCTCAGAAATCTAGATAGTTCTATAAATATAATGATGGTTTACCTTATATTTTGTAGTTACTTAAATTCTTTCTAGCTAGTGTTTTTTATTGAAGTCTTCATCTTGATACAAGGAGCCAAGTGCAATTATATTCAAAACTTACGTTACTGCATGATTAACTCATAAATCCTAGACAAAGAACTGTTTCAAACTTTGACTAACATGTGGACAGAAGCTCCTGGCACTGTTTGTCTGTTCTGTTTTGATTACTGAACTCTTCTAGATGGAAGGTAGTGTTCATTAACTGTAGAATTTGTTATGCCTCATCGAAGAGTGTCAATGAGACAGAAAACAACTAGATTTATTAAAATCAATGAGCCAACTGAATTATTACATATAGTAAATATGTTTTTGGATGGGGGTAAGCCTTTAGCAAAACACAATTTTGTTTTGTCCCATATGTTTCAGTGCAGTTACAGCATCATCAGTGGGCTTGTGGCATTTCTGACGCAAAGTAACAGTTCTTTGACTATACTCTTTCGTTTTGTCTTCTGGTCTTTGTGTTCTAGCACTATGTTTGACAGCTATATTTCTGTATTTGCTCTATTAAGTGACAAAATAAATGTTTTTTTGATCCTAAAAGTGTGTTATTATGGTTCAATGCCACGTAAAACCCACAACGGTGACCCCAACTTAAACATTGTGTGTCCGGGAATTATTTTGTGCTTATTTTCATCAGCAGAGGACTTCATGTGCTGGCCCACACTGTCTTGAGAACAGTGGATCTACCAAAGTTGTTTTGTGCAAGTGCGTCGCACCCTAGCAATTATGCTTGCGTTTTTAATAGTGTTCCTAATGTACAGTTGGTTAAAAGTGAACAATGTACTGGCCCCTGCCATGCCAACGGCCACTTAACCGTTGCCAGCCCAACATGGTACCATCAAATACTACAATGCAGCAAGGCCTGCCACCTGGACAGTGCAAGCTGCTCACCAACATTGTGAACAATAATCGTGTGAAGGACTCTGTGTTTCACCCTCTGGGTAAGCAGTTGCCTTCCGGTTGGTTTCATGTGCCGGAGCAGTTTGAGAACTGTACTTTGAAAGCTCATATGCATGGGGTTGCAAATACTTACTTGCCTGATGTCACTGAACCCCCCTCCCCCCTCTCCGCATGCCATCTTGGTGACACCAGTCGCCTCAGCCACGCTGGCTGTTGCGACAATCGCTCTGTGCTCACATCAAGATTGCTTTCCGCCTGCTCTCGTAATGGCACCAGCCATTTCTACCATGATGGTTTGGGGAACAGCCCCCCCCCCCCCCCCCCCCCGGCTGTACCGTGACTGCCTTCTGTCCACTGTCACAATGGCAGTGGCCGTTACACCCGTGCCATGCCTGCCTCTGTGCTTGCAGTTGGGACACATTTTGCTATCTGTTGTGTGACCCACTCCTCTTCACATGCTGCTTGAGGCATTCCCCCCCCCCCCCATGCAGACCTCGGATGACGCATCACCCACCACTGCTGTACTCCCCGAATCGGAGGCTCCCTCAACTGCCGACACAGATCTTCGCTTGCTTGTGCAACATCAACATGTGTTACTTGGCAGATTTCCTAAGCTGCCTGCTTTGCAAAAGGACAACCATAAGACTTGGCTCACCCTGGTTGACCATCTACTAGATATCCACGGGATCTTAGATGATGACGCACATTTTGTCTGCCTAGTGAGCCACCTCCATGACCATCCTGACCAAATCAGTGATCTGCTACCCTCACTTTCCGCTTCGCCCAAGTATGTGACAAAAAAACTTTGCTTATCAAACGCTTTTCTCGCCCTCCGACCGAGGCCATCAACAACATCATCTGTGACGAGCACCTTGATGACTGCACACCTTTGCAGCTCTAGCGACGCCTTTGTACATTATTGATGACTAAGCACTACCTGATGCCATGCTGTGGACTGTGTGGGTGGTCAAACTACCGTCAGACCTTCAGCTTCACCTGCTATTGTATGCCGCTGACCCTCTCAAGGTCTGCCCTATGCAATCATACGTAACGAACACCGCCTGTCACAGATGACATCACCTATGCCTTCAGTTGGTACCCCTCCTTTGCCGGTTCCACGCGCTTCCGGTAGAGGTGGACTTTCTACACCATTTCGAGCTTTTGCCAGACCTACGAGCTGTTACACTCTCTGTGTCCTTGGCCACGTTTTCCACATGTGCTTCTCTGCTCGAAGATATTATGGCTCGCCTCTCTAATTTATCGGACATCTGCAAGCAGATTGATGGACTACACACACACACATAACATGGAGTTACACTCCCGCATTGCTACTGCCTCCACTGAATTGGTCCACGCATGGATGACGTTATGCTGCCTCTCTGCAGAGCCGCTCTTGTTAATGCAACCTCCCTCTCCTACTGTGTCTTCCTTCTCCTTCACTCCTGTGTCTAGCTGCACCTTTCCTGCTGCCGGTTCCACCCAGACACAGTTGGACCTGTAGAACGCTTCCGCCTCTGCTTTGCGGAATCCTTCGTATCGCATGGCCGTCACGTCATGCCCACCATCACTTCTCCTGCCGAGGCCCTGCCCACATCACTCTGCCCCGGCTCGGACACTCATGTTCCCACTTCACAGGATCACTCGTTTTCTGTGGTTACTGTGCCGTGTGCTCAGCCATTGCTTACTGCCAACACTTCGTACACCTCATCCTGGCACACCAACGTTGATCAACTGCTGTCACTCGTGGGCCCCCCCCCCCCCCCCCCTCTCGCCCCATCACGCGGGCCTCCCTTCGCGGGTCTCGGCAATCAGCAACAGCACCTGCCACCAAATCCGCAGCATGGATATACATCACAAAGCTCTATGTATTAATGCTTCGAAATTATTGTGAGCAAAACAGATAGTTGAGGATATACTGGCTTCGGGTGTGCTCCGACCATCAGACACCAACTGGTCCTCTCCCAACCATCTGGTGGCTAAGAAAGATAGTTCGCTCCGTATGTGCGGTGACTACAGGTCACTTAATGCTAGGACTATTACAGACAACTATCCAATTCCTCATATCAAGGATTTCATGCAGTTACTGCAGGGCTCGAAGTTATTTTCTGTCTTGGACTGTTCGAATGCAAATCACCAAATTCCAATGCACCCATTGGACATTCCGAAAACAGAGATCATTACGCCTTTCAGCCTTTTCAAATACTGCTTCATGCCCTATGGTTTAAGAAACTCTGCGCAGACATGGCAACATTTCATCGATTCAATTTTGCAAGCACTTCCTTTTGCTTTTGCCTATTTGTATGAAATATTTCGCCTTGACGCAGTTTGTGCGGTTCTTGCGGCCAATAGTGTAGTTATCAACCATGACAAATTGCAGCTCTGTTCCACATCTGTTACTTTCCTTGGCTATATGGTTTCGCCGATGGCCTCTGTTCTACTCACTCATGAATCGCAAACATTCTTGTTCTGCCTCTCCCTGAGGATTATGCATAACTGCACCGTTTCCTAGGGATGGTGAACTTTTGTTGGCAAACTATGCCTCGGGCTGTCTCCATCCAGTCAGCTGTAACCAACACCCTCTTCAGTGAAAATACAACGGGAAAGCGTAAACTGGACTGGACTATGTCAATGTTGGACAGTTTCGACAATCTGTTATTGGCCATCAGCAGGCTATCACTCTCGCACACACTGACCCTGAGGTGCGGATTTCTATCACTACCGACACTAGCGAGTTGGTGGTAGGTGCTGTCCTCCAATAGCACACTGCAGATTCAACGCAGCCACTCTATTTCTTCTCAAAAAAGCTAAGAAGCAGTCAGTGTAAATGGTCACCCTTCAACCACGAGCTCTTCGCTGTTTATGAAACAGTCAAACATTTCAGAAGCGATGTCGAAGGATGTGCTTTCGGCATCTTTCCGGACCATAAACCTCTTGTTAACACGACCCATAATCCGGAGAAAGATCTTGCACCGTGCCGCTTCCAGCACATGGACTTTATTTGCCAACATTCTTCAGACGCTTCTTATATCCGTGGTTCGGAAAACGTTGTTGCCAACTACCTCTTCCACATTTCAATGATTTCTGCCCCATTGAACTTAGAGTAACTGGTGCAGCTTCAGGCTGAAGACGCAGACACAGATCTGCTCTTGGTCCATGGTTCTTTGCTCATCATCAAACCTATTGCCCTGCACGGGTCATCAACCCCTATCATCTGTGACATTTCTACTGTTTCACCTGACCTCTTGATGCTTTCCCCCCTTCAGCATGGGATTTTCAACATGTTACGTAATACTGCCTGCCACGGAACGCGAGCAACAACATGTCTCTTAACTGGACATTTCATCTGGCTGGGCGTGCAGCATGATAGCCGCTCATGGTCACGCACATGCGTTCCTTGTCAATGGAGCAAGGTGAGCAGACACGTGAAACTGCCTTTAGAACAGTTTGATGTACCCAGGAGCCACCTGTGCCATGTCCTCTTCCCCCATCTGAGGGGGATACAAATACATTCCTTCCATGATCGACCGCATCACCCGTTGGATTCCCTGGTGGACATTATGGCTGAGATAATCACTCGTGCATTCATTTCGGCGTGGGTGGCTAGATTTGGTTGACCCCTGTCACTTACCACGGACCAGGGCCGCCAATTCGAGTCATCGCATTTCACTCGCCTGTGTGAATTGTGTGTAGTGGCGAAATTTCACATGACTGCATATCATCCGCAGGCCAGTGGACTAGTGGAGCAATGGCACAGAATGCTAAAAGCTGCGGGCTTTGGTCTAAGGCTCTGCCATGGGTTTTGCTGGGAATCCGCTCCGCGCACAAGGAGGACCTCAATGCTTCATTGGCGGAGGTCCTGTATCATGAACTACTCGTACTGCCTGCCGAATTTGTCGAGGACACTTCTCTGACCAATGCTACCGACCTGCTGGCCCTCGTTGAACGAGTGCGTGGTCACGTGGCCCGGCTTCACCTGCCTCTACCTCGTGCTCACACCATGCCACAGGTGTTTGTTCATAAGGACTTGAAATCATAGATTTCGTCATGTTACAAGATGACTCTGTTTGTGCAGCTCAGAAATCTCTGTACTCCAGCCCACACCATGTATTACGCTATCGGGTCAATACATTTGTGATTCTGCTCAATGGCCACCCGAGTACAGTTTCGGTACAATGAGAGAGAGAGAGAGAGAGAGAGAGAGAGAGAGAGAGAGAGAGGGGGGGGGGGGGGGGGGGAGAAGCTGGTGAACAGTGAAGAAGATGAGGAGAAAAGAAAATGTGACAAACTGTGAAACAAAACAGGTACTATAAAAACATAATACATCAGGAAAACAACACCATGTGGTAAAAAACCATAAAATAAAAACCCACTGATGATGCTGCAACTGCAGTGAAATATGTTTGGGATAAGAAACAAAATTGTGTTTTGCTAAAGGCAGACCCCATCTAAAAACATATGTACTGTTAAAGCCAAAACAGACAAAAGAGCTTCAACCTCAAGATGATCAATTATTATAATAAACTGTATCTTTATTTACAGACACAGGAAACAATAGAAAGAGAGAAAAGTTATATGGGAGATGTAACAGAGGCCACAACACAACATTCTGAACACAATAGAGCTGAGGTGCAATTCATAAAGTTGTTATTTTTATGGAGTGACTGCTGAATACATTTTAACATGCCTACAATTTTATTATAAATTATAGGTAAACAGGATACAAAGTATAAAACTTTCGAAAATTATGGTCCAACTGATACTGCACATTATCCCATTAGACATAAAAGCTGTAATACGTACTTCTACTTTTTAAGTTAATGATCGCCTTACAGTGCATCGTTTATAACCTGTAATTAACAAGGTAGAGTATTTTATGGACTTTATAGCTTAAGAGCAAGGAATCTATGATGTATCAAGAAATTGTCTGTTTTCTTGCTAAATGCAGGAATATTGTTGAGTGGGTGTAGTAGAAACAGTGAACTTTTACCTTGTTACACCATTCTGCAAAAACGAAGTTATAGAGAAAGATATTAGGGAACATGGCTACTGTTGTTTCCTACTTGTTCTTTGCATTGTTTTGATCAGTGTGGCACAGATCTTGAATGTTTTGTTTGGGTGTGTGTAGCAGGGAACTGAGATGATAATTTGTGGCAGGGTGTGTCACAATCTCATACTACTTTCATCAAGTCTTAAGACTGCATTTTGAAGATGAAGAATTACATCAACAGTAGGCATATATATTATACTTTTAGTCCTAAAATAATACCATACAAAACTATTACTATTTATAACTTAGTTTTACAGAAGTAAAGAGATCTACATACTATTGGTGCTGAAACATACTCTCATGACAGAAAAGTTTGCAGTTTTTCAGAAAGCAGTATTATAATAACTACATTTATTTTGCAAATATGGCTAAAGCAATAAAAAGAGCTCAAAAATCTGAAACAAAATGATTCTTCCACATTTTCTATTTCTTTGCTGTTGACTTTACTTTATTCTTGCTAAACATAATATCCAATAATAGTACTCCATCTACATTATAACAGTGTACAAAAATTAGTATCAGTGCTAGTGTGTAGTTGCCCATCCTCTTTTATATTTGTTGTTTAATTCTGGAAGGGCTATTATTGCAGTATCTATACCGTAACCAAATATATTTACACAACTATACAAATCAAATTGCCGTTTCACTCTTTAGCACTCAAGACAAAACTGAAAGGTATTATTTTGACATTTACCCTGTAAATGAATATTTTTAACAGTAAAGAAGATATCTAGTCAAAGAATTTCTATTACAATGAGCTACCAATATTGTATATGAATGCTAATGTTTCTTTAAATATGAATTTTGTGACACGCAAAAGGTTTTATACCAGCAACTGGAAGTACATTTTACATTATTTAGAGCATACTGCTTCATGCTGAATGCATGCAATACTTCTTTATCTACACACTAGAGAACTATCTGTTGTACATGCTTGGAGCTGGCAATCACAAAAGTAGTGCACAGCATTTTAGGCTCAATAAGAAAGTGAAGAATGTTGACAGAGAAATATTGACAGAGAGAAGGATTTCTGGAGATAAAACTGCAGGATGAGCTGAGGATCAGATTGCATGTTAGGGACACAGAATAGTACCTCCATGCCATGAACTTCAAAACATTACTGTGTGACTAAAAATTTAGGAAGACAGTGTAAAAAAAAAAAAAAAAAAAAAAAAAGATTTTGGCTAGTTAGACAAAGTAAACTGTTCCACACAACTTTTAGATTTGAAATTTTTCACACATTTTTAGTTTTGGAAGCACCAATATTCAGCTCCTATTGAAGCTCACGAAACATCGGAGCACTTTCAGCAACAACATTTTTCTTATTTGTTTGTTATTAATGAGAACATTACTGTTAGTACCAACATGTAAACACAGTTGGTCATCTTATTAGTTCCACATTAAAAATACAGAAAATAAATGGAAACATTATTTTGAAGGCAAATGTTTCCTGAAAACAATGTAACTTCCCATCAACTAATTTGTTCAACTCATAGCAGATGTCAAGGAAAAGTGTAAAAACCATTTTTTTAGTCTGCTCCTGACTACAAATTATTACCCATTATTTATGCAGTTCCTGTTTGATTACAAAAATAAATTTGGCATTATGAAAAATATGTTCATTTGTTGTAAAATCAAAAAACTGCAATATGTAAACAGTGTTTTATAGATGTTTCATTCTGGGGCCTTCCGTATTTAAACTGCAATTATTTAACATACCTACTGTAACTATTTTTGATCTTTGATTTCCCCACACACGAAAAAACATCATTTGATCTAAATTTACACTAAAAGAAAAACCACATGTCACTAAAGTAATTAAAATTATGATGGAGATATACAGAACTTTCTGGTGGGTGTACATAGGTTATAAATCTAGAAAAATTCTTACTAGAATGCACGATTTAGTTTCTTACTTCTCTGCAAGCAGTTCGTAGACAGTAGTTTGTTCTTGGATGTTAAATAGACTGCATATATGTCTTGTCTTTAAAACGCATGTTGGAATACAATTCTTTGTCTCATCCATTTGACTTTGTTCGCACAGTACAATGCAGAGACTTTTTAGTATCATATGGTGCATGACTGTGAAAGCTTTTATAATGTGATCTTCTGTTATATTAAACAACATGACACTGTTTGAAATAAACTTTATTCTAAGATAATATGCAACTGATAACCAACCAAGACATAAAGGAAGACAAATTGAAATTAACAATCAATGCATTGTCTCTATTCTTGTAAATTTCAGGCCTGGCTATCTCTTGACAAAGAACACCTTTTCCACAGAAATCGACAGAAAAAGATGAATAAATAGCTGAAATCAAACTGGACCACTTTCCTTACCCACGAGTAAAATAAGCCAGATTATTGCTGTGTTCTCTAGAAAGATATTATAAACTGCTGAGGTTATTTTAAACATTAATGTTCAAGTTATTTTTTGTACTGATGCTTCTTCATAGTTGCAGAAATTAATGCTTAGTTTGGATGGGAGTAGTTTCAACAGTAATGCAGAAAAAACAAAATTTTCCTCACTGGGAATCTGCACTGGACACATCACATTGTGCCATACAAAATCAAAAACAGGGGTTCAGCACTGGACAGTGCATCTGGTGCAGATGGAAAACTGCACAATTCTATACATTGGTGTGCAACAATGAACAAATTCTGAGCAGTGTTGGTACACCTAAGAGAAAGGTTCATTCACCTGCACTCTATATGGTGTTTCTCGCAGCTGAGCCAGTAGCTGATGTAAATGCTTTATTAAAGGCGTGACCAGTTTCATAATTTAAATTACATCATCAGGTGCAAATCTGAATAAAAAGAAGAAAGAGATCATAAACAAATGCCACATCACAGTGATAAAAAGTGTTCCCAAGACTGAATACTTACATTATAGTGGTGAAGCCACCACATTTACAGTCTGATCCTAACCCTGTCTATAAAATCTGAGAAATTTCACAAAAAGCAATAGTCATGGCCTAAAATGTGGCAATCAAACTGGGACCTATGCACAAATAGGATGAGAAAAATGATTATAAAAATCACTGGAAAGAGGGGAGAGAGGGGGGGGGGGGGGGTGTAAGACGAAGTACAGAGTTAGCAAACTTTCTGGTCTACATGTCCCCCACAGGTACACCATTGTCTAATAAAATGTAAATAAAACGTGTATTCCACTATCCCCACGGATCTGGTTAAAAATATTGTTAGGAACACTCCAGCTCCTGGATTTACATTTTAAATTTCAACATTTCAAGTTTAATGATGACATCTATGTTCAGAACTATAGATTCACTCCTGTCAATTTCTTTGGCTAACATTTTTATGACTGATTTAGAACATTGTAATTTCAGTGAGTTGCCTGTGTACTACAGTGTCTTTTTTTCCATATAAGAATTCTCACTGTAGTATGACAAATTTCCTACATCACATAATCTTAATGTTTTCAAATAGCATCTGGTGCAAATGGGCTTTATCATTTTTCAACATATCAATCATTATGTCAGGGAACTGTTTGGCACATAAAACTTTTAGGAAATCAGAAACCATGGATTTTGTTATTCACAGCTCTTCCTTACACTCTCTAAGAATAAAGGGACAGATTTCAGGTCAATGATTTATAGATTACATGGCACCCCTTTATTGGCATATGAACCCAAATATAGGGCCATCCAGTGCATAGCTTATTCTAATGGGTACCATGCTGATTTCATCCTGAGTACTGACAAGAGCCTTTTAAAAAAGAAAAAGGGAAAGAGCCACAGGGCTGCTCTGGCCCAAGGTCAACAGGTACGAAATGGTTTCAAATAGAGTGGATATACAGTTGGCTACAAAAGATATTGTTCCAGCATATTCTACTCCTAGGAATAATGGGATGACATTTAAACACAGGGAGAGGATGAAACTGGAGTCCCACAAGCTGTCTGTTGTTTAGAACATCACCTGTGATGATTGCCAGTCTATGTACGAGGTGCTATCCAAAATTTTTGAGACTGGTCCTATCAAAAATTTTTGGGACTGGTGCTGCCATCTGTTGAAAACCTTACCTTTGGACTAATGATCACGATCACCCTCGAAGTAGTTCCCATCCGCACATACACATCAGTTCCAGTACTTCTACCACTAGTCAAACATTGTCTGGAAGTCCTGTCCTTTGAGGGTGTTTGTCACTGCCAGCGATCTTTCTTGAATCCTCTCTAGAGTGTCTTTCAACTTGAGTTTCAGTTTTGGGAATAGCACGAAGTCACAAGGTGCCAAATCTGATGAGTAGGGTAAAGGGGGGCGGGGGTAAGGGTTACAGCCACCATGTTGTTTTCTGCCACAAAGGTCCTGGTGAGCAAGGACGCAAGGACGTGTGACAGGGCATGTTGTCGTGATGCAGCAGCCAGTTCCCTTGATGCCAAAGTTTGGGCTGTTGTTGTTGCACGTTTTCACAGAGCCATTGCAAAACATCACAGTAGTATGTGGAATTCATTGTTTGGTTGGGTGGGTCGAATTCTTTGTGCACAATTCCCTTGGTATTAGAGAAAACGATTATCATGTTCTTCACTTTGCTCTTCACCTGTCGCGCGTTTTTGGGTCTTGGAGAGCCCGGACTCCTCCACTGGGATGATTGTTGCTTTGTCTCTGGGTCATAACCATAAATCCAGCTCTTGTCACCAGTGATAACCCATGACAAGAAGGTTTGATCATTTGATGCAGTCTGACGAAGGTCTGTGCCCACCTCAACATGCTGTGCCTTCTAATTGGCAGTCAAGATCCTTGGCATAAATTCTGCGGCAATATGATGCATGCCCAATTCATCAGTCAACATTTGTTTACATGTCCCATAACCAATACCAGCTTCATCCGCAAGGTCTTGAATGGTTCAATGTTGATCAGCATGAACCAATAGTTGACGTTTGGCAACAATGTCTGGCATTGTGTGGCTAACGGGCCTTCTAGTGTGAGCATCATCTTTGATGTTTGTATGTCCGGCCCTGAACCGAGCATGTCACTCTAACACAAGCGTACGGCTCATGCTCTGTCTCCAAAACACTTGTTGAATCATTGCAAGGATCTCCATAGCACTTTTCCTGAGATTCACACAGAATTTGATCCACATGCGCTGTTCTGTTCATGGATCCATCATAAAATCACCACACACCAAACACAGAGTATTACGGAAATCAATGTGGACACACAACACATCCTTCCAGCTGAATGCCACTCTGCATACTGACTCATCAGATATTCAGCTCTTGCCACTTAGTGGTGCAAAGATCTACTATTCCTACTTTCCAGATGGCAGCACCAGTCCCGAAAATTTTGGATTCCACCTCGTATATATGCCAGACTGGAAGATCCTTTGAAGTTAGGTTTAAGGAATATATTTTTGGTTCACTTTCCAGTTCTGCTGAAACTGGTGACTCAGTTTCTAGTATTACATCTTGTCTTCAAGTTTGCACACAGAACACATGGGTAACTTTCTTAAGATCTTTTGTGCATTAAGAAAATCTTCCAATCAACACTTCATTCGCAAACTGAATGAAGGCAGAAAGCCATTTTGGCTAACTTTGATTACTTAAATAGCCTGTTCCATTCGCCCTTTCCCTCTTACATCCTCACATGTGGTGCCTTGCTAAGGCACTTCTTCTTTCTGAACAAAAATTTTAAAAACTTTTTTTTTAATTTTTTTCAAAAACATTGCAAGTTAAATAGCTGACATTACCAGGTGGAGAATGATCAACTAATTAAATGTACAGAAAGCCTTTATTGTGTGTATATACATGTGATCAAGGCAACAAAAACCTTCACATCAGAATCTTTCTTTACAAAATTCTAAGAATTAATTTTTTTAAATTCTAAATATTATGTTTATAAATGACCCACAGTAGGTCCTATGCTTTGCATTGCTATGTCTATGAGTCATTCAGCTGAGATTTTCTAACTTTAGTAATACGTTTACTTTTGTATGCCTATTTCCCAACAGTTTTCTTAATGTTTATCTGATGCTACACATTCATCTGCACATGTGCCACTTCCCATGGGGCCTATATTTTGATAACCTGTCAGTTCGCGAATGGCAGTCACACCATCCTGGTGTGGCTTCAGCTGAGGTACAGTTTACACTGTACTTTGTTCTCCCTCCCCCTTTCCGGTGCATTTTACAATCTTTTTTCTCATCGTATTTGTTCACAGGTTCCAGTTTCATTTCCGTGTTTTAATCCATGACTATTACTTTTTGCAAAATTTAAAGGAGGTTTTGGGATCAGGCTGTAAAATTGGCTCGAACACCGTACTGCAAGTATTTAGTCTTGAGCACTTAATCAGTCTAATATTGTCTCTGTGTAATATTGTTTATGGTCTGTTTCTTTTTTTATATTAAGATTTGCACCTGATGATGTAATTTAAATTACAAAACAGGTCACACCTTTAATAAAAAATTAACAACATCTGCAGTGGTTTTTATTCAACATGCAAAAGTTCGGCTACGGATTCCCATCCAATTAACTATTCTGTTCAGTACAATTCTGAACAATGATCTTGTCAATCCACCTGACTCCTTTACCTACACATTCTCCACATCAGGTAGCACAGTTGTCCTTTCAGGGAGGATATAGTGTGCTTCCAGATCAGTCACTTTGCAGAAATTTGTTAATAATTTTACCTCCTACATTACAATGGTACAAAAAGGTAATTTGAAATGAAGCATCTTTCTTTATAACATCCTGCATTTCTACAATTAGGGTCTTGTTTCTTTATTACTGGCTCAAACTGACCTAGCTTTTGACGTCTTCTGATGAAATACAATAAAAATTTTCAAACTTTGCATCACTTTTTTTGAGGACATCATCCGAGTTCCAACAGGTTTGATGCAGCCTGCCACAAATTCCTCTCCTGTGCTAACTGCTTCATTTCAAAGTAGCACTTGCAACCAATGTCATCAATTATTTGTTAGATATATTCCAAATCTCCATCCTCCCCCTACAGTTTTTACCCTCTGGTACAACAGAAGTTGTTTACTGATGTCTTAGCACATGTCCTATCATGCTATCCTTTCTTTTTGTCTGCTTTTTCAACACATTTCTCTCCTTTCCAATTCTTTGGAAAACTTCCCCATTTCTTATCTTATCAGACCACATTATTTTCACCATCCGCCTGTAGCACCACATCCTGCTGTGCTCCAAATGTACATCCATATCTTTCTCAAATTAAGGCTGATGTTTGATAATAGTAGGCTTCTTTTGGCCAGGAATGCCTTCTTTGCCTCTGTTAGACTGCTTTTTATGTCCATCTTGCTTGGTCAGTCATATTACTTTGCTTATGAGATAGCAGATGACAAACTTCAGCTGGTGATAAACATCTATGAAAGTAACATTTGCAATTTTCAGAGTTTCATCTTCTGTTTCTATTGACACATACACCCACGTGGATGCTTACACTCTGAAACCATGCTGCTAGCCTACAAACACACTGCTCCATTCTGCCTCCACCATTCTGTGCTGCACATTGCATGTGGCATGGCACAGATTGTGTGGGTATGACTTTATAATACCACACATCTCTTATCAACAAATATTTGTGTCAAGTCTCCGGATGGTCTAATGCTCTGATGCCTTGACACACTTGCAAATGAAACATATTCAATTAATGTGTGTTATCATGAAAACCACATTTTTGGAAGCAGAAAAATCTTAGAAAGCTTGTAAGACTCAAACGCAAAATGTCAGTCGTCTTGATGGTTTGGAGTCTGCTTCTTTAGAATAATGGTGTTCTTATGAGCTGGAGGGTTGAGTTATGGACTCTTTAAAGAATCAAGTTTGGAGTGTCTCAGTATTAATTAATTAACTGATTTCTGAGATACAACCATAGCACTAATGCAACTCTTGGCATTGATGAACTTTTCTTTCTTATGGCTTATCTGAGAGTTAAGAGGGATCTGGGACCATGGTAAGAGAAGGAAAATTAAACAGGAGATTTCAGTGTTTGATCCAGAGTATTGATCTGAATTATCTTTGGAAGTCAGTTTGTTAATTGTGTTAACTATCAGTAACCTGGATAAAACATTTCTTAGCCTATACCAAAGGTTTCACATTGTTCCAGGTGGGTGAGTCACCTGTGCACCATGGCACCAGTCCACTGGTGTGTTACAATTCAAATAATCTGCCAATGGCACCCACACAGGCCAGCCACCAGAAGCCACTGGCAGTGGGTCACAAGGCTAGTGCACATGGCATGACGTCCTCCACACTACCTTCCACAACCCTTCTCTATCTAAAGACAGTGCAGCTGGTGCTCTTTCTCAGGTTGTGGTCTATTGCTTATTGTGCTGCTTCTAAATTTTTAATTTAACAATATAATGTAAAGGATAGTTGCTACTCACCATATAGCGAAGATGCTGAGTCGCAGAAAGACACAATGAAAAGACTATCAGAAAGCTTTCGGCCAACAAGACCTTTCTGAAAAACAGACACCACACACACACACACACACACACATATCCATAGTCTCTAGTGGCTGGAGCTTGAGTCTGGCCCCAGCTGCCACAGACTGTGGGCGTGTGTGTGTGTGTGTGTGTGTGTGTGTGTGTGTGTGTGTGTGTGTGTGAATTGCGCGCGCGCGTGTGTGTGTGTGTGTGTGTGTGTGTGTGTGTGTGCGCGCGCGCGCAATTTGATTGTGTTTAATTCAGTTTTGAAGTTGTTATCACTCATGTGGATGGATATTAGGCAATATATCATGGAATGAAAGGCACCATGTTTGTGGGTCACTGGGAGTTGAGAATTAGCAGGTATTACAATGTCAGTGGTGATAGGCTTAGTGTAAATTTTGAAAGTGTGAATATGATCACTGTTATCTATGGCCAGGTCTAAATAATTTATGGAGTTACCCGAAACTCCACTGTGAATTTGATACTCGGCTTAGCTTTGAATTTTGCTGATTGTGGAATGTTTTTAGTTGTCTGGTATTACCCACCATAAGCATAACACATTAATACACCTAAACCAGTATCCAACCTTGGAAGGGACTAGATTATTTTCCATGAAATATTTTTCAAAATTATCCACGGAGAAAATTCTGTTAGGACTATCTGGACTGAGGAGAACTCTCACAACTATACCACCTAACAGTTTGTATATCCTGCCATTGAGCAGAAATAATTTTGTGTTGGCAAATATGTGTTACTCATCTTATGACATCTGTGATAACTAGGTAAATTCCTGATTTATCAACTATGCCTATGTGAATGTCTAGGCACTCCTGGAAATACCGGTGAAATCAAAAGAACCTATCTTGGCACTAGGAAGGGATTTGGCTATCTTTTAACTTGATCACTAAGCCAATCAAATTAAGAACACCAAGAGTATGTTAGAACATAGCTTTGATGTTGATCAGATTATTCAACTCTCTGGCTAATTTGTAATGTGGAGCTAAGAATGAAGACACTACAGGACAGATTAAGATATTGCCTTTATGGAGTTTAGAAAGGCCATACAGTCTGGGAGCTATAGGGTTCATGTCAGTGAGAAAGTATGTATCAGTGTCAGATATTACACTTTTGCAATATATAATAATATGTTTTACTTTACCACTGTAAGATTGTGTGGGGTCTTTCTGGAAGATGCTAAGGTTTAAGATATGTTCCACTTCGTTTTCATAGTCACTTTGTCCGATCTTACCATTATAACATTAACATCACTCATTTTCATCTTGAAACTGTTTAAAAAACTTCTCTCTTTATGTGACTGGGTACTAGAAGTAAGATTGGCTTTTCCAGTTCATGGGACATGAGATGTTTAGTTGAATTATTGTCATCTAATGCACTATATAGATCTATCTTTATCAATTCCATTTGCTTTTTGGAAACTTTTTGTGGTGACATGTAACTGAAGCCTCTTACCTCTACACTGAGTCCTTGTTTGGTTGTTCCTAAATGTCACAGGGGAATAAAACTATTTTGTACTATGGACATTATATTTATTGAGGGAGAAACTGTATACATCATCAGAGCGGTAACAGAGCAACACTATAACAACACTTTGACTGTCTTTTTAAATAATGCCAAAGATAACCCAGTCGCATCATAAAAATGGAATGACTGGAATAAATAAAGGAGCTCTTCTCCATCTGTTTATCTCTTAACACTCCACCCCTCGAAATGATATCTAAAAATAACCAAGTATATCATTTCAAACATAGCATTTTCTAACAATGACACTCAGAAATATTCTGCTTCAATGGTTTGTTTGCTCGGTTTTTATCTGTTGAAATGTACTGAATGTCAATTGTTCAATCCATTACTTTCTCCCTGGTGATGTGATGTTTTGTTCCTGATTTGTCTATGTGAATCTTGGGGCATGTGATTGCCGCTTGATTAACATACCACTGATGTTTATTCTCCAATCAGTTTTTTCAGGTTAAGGCTCTCCAGTAATTCTCTCATCCACACCATCTCTCTTGTGCACACTGCTACTGACATGTATTCTGCTTCCATCGTGCTCGTAGCAACAGCAGTTTATCATATTCTTCCAGTACACCACAGATCCTGCCAGTAATGTTACATATCTTATAATACTTTTGTGATCATCTATACAACTAGCCCAATCTGCATCAGCAAATGCCTCAAATATTTGACCAGTGAGATAATATGCGAGTTTGTGTCTTAGTACCCTTTTTGCTGCACTTCAGTGGTTCATACTACATTTTCAACAACATTGTGACAACTTTGCCACTGAGAAAGCTCGTCTGGTACAGTCTTCTATGAAATGTAAAGGCGTCCACCAACAAGCTCACAATACGGAAGGTGTTTAACCTCCCCAACACATTTCTCATCAAGGATATTAAGTTTCATTTCTGTTAGGGCCTTGGCACCCTTTGAATTTTGGAGTCTAAATCTATCAAGTAGTTGCTGGAAAAAGAATAATTATTTCATCTTCACTGTTCTCAAATTTCACTCCTAACATGTGTTACACCGTGCCCTTGTCATTAATTTCAAAGCAACTTTCTAAAAGAGTTTTTACCTTTTGCCTCATCTTTTCATTTTGTGCAAATGTAGGCAGTTAGAAAAATTAACATCTCTTGACAATAATATTTAAACAAGATTAGAATCAACTTCATTAAAATACAATGAGTCAGATGTAGAAGAAAAGAATTACAATCTATTTGTTATTACATATAGAATTCAGATTTCACAAAAGTTTTAACGAGAACGCATTGCACAAAGCATGTCTTGTAAAAGACTTTTGAAAAAGCATAGTATCATACAGCAATCATCACTCTAGGATTCTCCTGATACCATCATTTGTAACTGGCTACGAGTTTCATAGTCCCAAGCACATATCAGATACCACTATCTCCAAACTATACATAAATACTAAATATTAATAGCTAGTGTGTACACCTGACATCTGTTATCACTGCTGTGTTATGTATCTGGCAATAAGAAAAGAAACCCATGACATCTGGATTGGGAAGGGCTCATAAAGCCATTATATTCTCTCTGAACTGGCCCACAATAGTTGTAACTGGTTCTTGATATCCTGGATACTGGCACCATGATGAAGTGGACATCTAAGATTTTCTCACACATGTTCTATTGGGGACGGATCTGGGGATATCATTGATCAAGAGTATCTCAACATCATGCAGAAAGCTGATAAAGGTATGTGCCATCTGCAGATGAGCACAGTCCTGTTAAAAGTGGCACCACAATATTGTCTAATGAGAGATAACACATTAAGATGTTGATGTGTGTGTAATGTACCAATGTGCCAACTGCATGCCTTCAGTCACTACTAACTGTGACCTGAAGTCAATGCCTCCCACACTATGACACCAGGTGTCTGCTGTGCCTCTCCAAAACATTGGAATAATGTGATCTCTCCCAGGGTCACCACCAAACTTACCAACAATGATCATCTGGGGCAGTGCAGATATGTGACTCATCACTGAACACAATCTGATGCCATTCATCAATAGTACATGCCTACGATCAAAGTGTCACTTCAAATGCGGCCATTTGTGTTGTTGTGTTAATGGCAGCCTACAGATGACACAGTAGTCCAGATGTTGTTCCTGCTGCTACTCTTCAACCAGTGGTGCAGGATGACACAAAATGTTGCTCGGAGTCCATTAATTGTTCTTGGATGTCAGATGAAGATGTGAAGGGGTTACAATGTGCCTGGTGCACAGGCAGACTTGGTCAACCAGAACCTTCTTGATGAGCACACCTGCCCTCATGTTTCCATGCAGTCCAACATTGGGTCACAGTTACATTCAAATGACTCATGAATTTGGATATTGTACAATTCAACCAGCCATCCAAAAGAAAACCGACCATGACACCTCTTTCAAATAATGTTAGGTGCTGATAAAGCTGCCTTACACAGGTATGTGTCTTGTCTATATACAGTACTTCACAGTAGTGATTCAACATCTGATGCCCCTTATGTACCCTACCAGGTCTAGTGACAACACTAAGCATGAATAACAGTAATGCACTCTGGAGGTCATTCTACCTGTCACAGAGAATTGCAGTTCTAAATCATTTCCACATTGATGGTGTGTACATGTACAAAGTTAGATAATAATGGAAATTCCTGGATGGAGCGATACATAAAATAAGAGAAAGGCAGCCACTTGCCTGCAATGTGTGGAGCACAGCAATATACAATAGGAAACAGTATTCACACTACCTTTCAAGCACTAGCTCTTTTTCCAGCAATAGTACAGATATTCACACACACACACACACACACACACACACACACACACACACACACACACACACAACCACATAGATGCCAAAATGCACACTATTGTAGCAATGGCAGTTAGTCTTGTCATGGACACTGGAGAGTGCATTTGAGTGTCTGTATGGTTTTGTATGTGAATGTGAGTACTATTGCTCGGCAAACAGTTGGTGCTTGAAAGCTTGTCTCAGTCCTGCTTTCTGCTGTGTGTTACTGTGCTCCATGCATGGATTTGCAATAAGTGAGTACTTGCCTTTCCCTTATTTTACATGAAATATGGCTATGTCTCCTGGGCACCTCATTTTTTTTTCAGCAGCATATTAACAATGTGACATCACACAAATGTAAAGAGTTAAATGTGTTGGAGAGTTTGTTCCCATCTACAGGATACAAAAAGCATTGTTATTACACCCCTTTGTCTCTGAGCTCCACACATGGGAAATGAAACGCTAACATTATGTTTGTTCTCATCATCAGGTTAATTTTAATCATTGTTAGTTTTCTCTCAGTCATCATCCTCAGCTTTCTTTTACACTTTATATATTTGCTTCAGCTCTTTGCTTTTCCAGTTCTCACTGCTGCTTAAGATTTTCTTTCTCTAAATAAGTAAATTTCTCTCTCTCTCTCTCTCTCTCTCTCTCTCTCTCTCCTGCCCATTTCCCATCATCATCTTGCACGTTTCATTTCTACCTGCATGTTAAGCTTCCAGCCACGAGTTTTTTAACTACTACTTATACATCTGTTTGTTGTGTGCATTGATCTCTTGATCAAGAAGTCTGAGAGATTCCCATTTCCCACAATATTTCTACATTTTTTCACTAGCTTTTTCTGTATCTGTCTTCTAATTTTCTATTTCTGCAAGCAATACCAGTCTGATAGCTAAGTGTTTGGTGTACTTTTCTACTTGTCCTTTTCTAATTTGCTCTAACCATTATTACTTTGACAAATACAAAATTGTGTTCTTCCCAGGATAATGTTAAATTAAAGATTTTCCACAAATTTTCATTGTACTATAAATATTCACACACCTTGCTTAAAACTGTTACTACTCAAGTTCTTTGTAATGCAAGGGACTGACAATATTTGGTCCGAATCTGTGATAAGATCAAATGTCTAAGATTACAACACACGTGGCCAAAATGTCAAATTTACAAAGCACACAGTTTGAAATTAGGCAGTTTTTAACATCAACAAAAACAGATCAGTACTGCATCCAAGCCAACCAAATGTTCCTCTGAAGAAGATTCACATTCACTATTAACTTTCTTGTTTATCATTAGTTCAAGCATCACTATCTGGCGAATGTGAGCTTTCATGGCATGCAGGTGCATAGTTACTTAGTTAACTGAGCAAAATTACTGCCAAATTAGAGTTTATTGTTTCTACACAGCAAGTCATAAGCAATGAGGCATGATTATTTGTTTATTCATTTTACTTAGGTAATCATTTTTCTCACATGCTGTTCGAGAGTGGAATGGCAGAGAAGTAGCTTGAAGATAGTCCAATTAACCTTTCGCCAGGCACTTAATTGTAAATTTAAGGGTAATCTTGTAGCTGTAGATATTGCCTGACCGATGTCTGTGCGTCTCTTAACAGAGAGTATTTAATAACTTTTAATCTCATTACAAATCCCTGACAACATTTAGACTTTTAAGTAAATTGTAGTCTACATTAGAAAAAGAAATATAATAACTTTTACTTCTTTCCAAATACCAGAAACGTTAGGACACACAAAACAAAGAAAATTTGCTAGCCTTCAGAATAAATCCTTTATTGAGCTAGAGTACCTGGCATAGTTAGTCCAACCATCACTATGTAGGGGCACAAAGTTTATGGTCAAGGAGGGAGGGGGGAGCAGGCAAAGCTATAGAGGAGAGAGAGAGAGAGAGAGAGAGAGAGAGAGAGAGAGAGAGAGAGAGATTTGTACTCTATCTTGACAAACGATTTATTCTGAAATCTAGGAAGTGTTATTTTGCTTTTATGAGTGCCTGTCAATGAGTCAAAACTTCAGCTGTTTGGTGAGTGGTCCCATTTACTCCTAAATATTTACATTTATTATATCTACTTTAATAAGATGATATGTCCTGTGGATTGCAGCCATATCACTTTGAAGAAAAAGATTAATCCTGTATGTCCAAGCTTAGATTTTTTTCCCTTTTTAATCCTTTCACTAACTTTAATACTTATTCTAAAGCAACAATAATTTTGTTCTCACTCTAAAGATGACACATTTAGTTGCAGACAGGCACAACAAAAAGAGTGTTACACATTAGCCTTTCAGCCAAAGCCTTCACAAAAAATATTCACATAAACAAACACACCTCACACACACACACACACACACACACACACACACACACACACACAAACACACACACACACACACACACACACACACACACACACACGAATGCTGCCTCTGCCTGCTCAGACCAGACAAACAAACACGTAAAATAGGAGCCATGATGCACAGTGGAGCATGGAAGGAGGAGGGATAGCAGGATTAGCAGGATACGAGTGGAGGAAGAGGAAACAGTGTTGCCTTATGGAGCATGCAGGGACTAGGGGCGGGGGGTGGGGGGGATAGAAAGCAGTGGGAGACAAAGGGAAAAGATTGGTGGGTGCATTGGCAGAGAGCAGTACACAATGAGGTTGAGGGGCCATGAGTTGGGAGGAGGTGATAGGATAGGGTGTGGCGACATTAGGTTACTGTAGGTTGAGGCCACAATGATTTCAGGAGCAGAGAATGTATTGTACAGATAACGCCCATCTGCACAGTTCAGAGAAGCTAGTGATGGAGGGGGGGATCCCGATGGCCTGGGTTGTGAAGCAGCTATTGAAATCAATCATGTAATGTTCAGCTGCATGTTATGCAACAGGGTTGTCCGCTTTGCTCTTGGTCACAGCAACTCTTTGCAACTTAACATGTCATCTTTACGATGAGTAGCAATCAATTCTTCCCAAAAGTTTTGGTATTCTAACCTGGACTTTCCTTTGTTTAATAATTTTGTTCTGTCAAAGGTAATACTGCTTCCCTTTCTTTGCATCATAAGATGTTAATTACTTCACAGAACTATTTTTATTTCCATTAACTACAAAGATGTAAAGTACAAGATTATGGTTGAAAAAGGGTTGTTTACAAGTTTTTAAAAAAATGATATGTGTAGGTAACTTTATAATAGTCATGGCACATTTAAAGGTGCTTGATAAAGCCCTATCAACCTGATGATGTTTTAGACAAAATTATGCAACAGACATAGCAGAACTTCTAGTGGCTGTTTACTGAAGACCACTAATGTTACAAAGTATTCATTGTGACTCCATGAGAATGCCAATTGTACAAGGCCTTAGGAAGCATCACGGGAGTAATATGTAAAAGTACAGATATGTCACTGTTGTTAATTTCTTTCAGTAAAATTGTGAGATGTACAAACTTGAGTTGTACAATTTCTGAAATCCTGGATAATCAATGGTTCTCAGATTGATGCTGTGTCTCTCGATTTTCAGAAGCATTTTGGTATACTGATCACACAATTTTACATAGCCCCTGAGCAGAGGGTGCTGGGAACAGGAGCTTGTGATCAGCTCGTACCACACTGCTGAGACAAGTCCCACCACCTTTTCCCAGAGCAGCCAGCTTATAGCTTACAAAAGAAATGAACATGTAATGGATTAATGTGACGCAGAAGTGATAAGGTAGTTTATGGAGAGTTGCCAGAAAGACCTGGTACAGCCTCTTTGTTCACTGTTAATATTCTTCACAAATATTACAAATATCACTACACACAACAACACACATGGATTAATACTATATTCACAATGGCTACTTATTGTTTTGGTGGAAAATACTGTTACATAGCCAAGATTGGCAATGAGCATAAACTTTTCGGAGTGGCACAAAGTTAGTCAACTTCCACCAATCACAGAGGACCCAAGTAAATATGTGTGACTAGTAATTTCTTATTGTCACACAATCAACAAAATGTGTGATCATGGAAGACAAGCTGATCTTCTGTGAGTGCCAGAGTAAGACAACATAGGTAAACAGCTGTTTGAAAAAACCATCAGCAATAAATCTTTAGGCTCACTTTCCGCAGTCAAATATGTAGTGCCTTAAATGAAAGGATCACATAAATTTAGTTGTTACAGAGGAAGATTCCCTCCTCACAGTAAATGAAATTAATCTTACAAAGTGTAATGCATTCCTCTTCCTTTGATTTTTGCTCAACAAAATCCACAGAAAATAAAGAAAATTTTTCGAAATGAATGGCATGATCCTTCACGAGTTTTCCTAGTCAGATGGAGTGTGTCATAGGTACACTCCACAAACATAATAATCAGAATGATAAAATTTAGAAAAATATGCTCATACAGAACCTTACAGGCAGCTATGTGTATATACACATTGCTCATGAACCAAGTACAGGGTGTGACTACTACCATTAGTAGACTACATCCCACAGCCACTATATAGTCCTAGATAGTGTAAATTCTCAGATACTCAATATAACTCCAGAAGCAAGTAAGTTTAAATGTGAAGACATTCAAAGCCTGTCCTTAAAGTCACCCAGGAAAAGATGCTTTGCCAATTCATGGCGAACCTAACTGAAATGCTTACACTTCTAAGTGACTATATAGGAAACTAAGATGAATATTGGATACCTGCACAGTCCAAGATACATTTGCTGGCCTTAAAGTTCTGGTGTCAATCTTTTCCTATTCTATTCCTTTAAATTTCAGAAATGTGTTGTGTTTTCATTGAAGCTTCCATTTCTAACTCTTATTTGCATGCTAAAATTACTGTATTTTCCCTGTTCACACACTGTCTTTATTACAACTTACAATTTTGATCTATTTGTTTGAGCAGTTTCTAAATTGTCCCTTGTGCTTCTAGTGTGAGAAATATTACCATTAAGCTCACCAGAAATCCAAGTTTCTCCCACTTGATCAAATGTCACGTAGCGTACTGGAGGAATCTTATGAACTAGCACTAAAATCAAAATACATGTTCCCATGGTCCAAATATTAGTAAGATTGATACTGAGACTCAATGTATAAGGAATTCGGGATGAAAAGGCTGTCACTTTTTTTCCTTACTCTGAATGCTCATAATCATGTTGTGGACAAGAGTAATGCCTTTCCAGTTCTTGGTTCCCACTCTCCATGCAAATACTATTGGCTACATCAGCAAAAGCCAATGAGCACAGCAATCAAGGATAGTAGTACAAAGCAGCCTGACGCAGCCATCTCAGCATACAGAATTTACATTTCTGGCATGACGAAGGAGACTGTACTTCAAATTTGAGTAACAACTGTAATTCACCATCAGTAATGCATTGAGAGAATGTTACATCTTTTGTTGGCCACATTTCATGGAGCTTTATCAGTCTACACAAACCACTTTAAAAACATGTAAATGTAAGATATGCTACTGAAACACACACAATGCAGATTGGCAAGAGTACAATGTCCATCAATGCTTATTCACAAATGCTGAATTTTAAGAAATAAATAATCTAAAAAAAACTGCCCAAACGCTACAAATGTGCTTATAGAGACATTAATCAGCTCCTTGTAAATGCTGCTACTCATGCCATGGTACACCATTTATGAGAACAATTCACCAAGGAGATATGTAACATACCTTTGCCCCCTTGAAGCATAAGACAAAGCCAACAAATTATAATCAAAACAAAACGGTAGGTATCTAAACTACTTCATAGTGCTTAAAATTGAATTGTATCAGGTCAGTATTTAATGCTCTCCAAACACATATGCTATTCACTTACAGCTATCAAGAAACCATGCATTAAGTTCACTGTAACAAAATTTGGCTATGTATCTAGTATATTGACCATTTATGGGGACAACTTAATTGAATGACTAAACAAGACAGACTTACAGGTTATGGAGAATAAATTAAGAGCACTCACCTCTTCATCTCTTATGTCTTTCAGAGTATATGATACAACAGTAATTCCCATGTTCACAAGATCTGATGAGGCAACTTCAAAAACTTGTTTGCTAAACTTCTTCCTATCTTTGTATATTTCCTGAGGAAAAAAGGTGGCATTTACATACCAAATCTGTATATATCTTTCATATTGGCCAGAAGCCATGTTCATGCTACAGTGTGAAAATTTGGTTGTAAAAATCAATATATAACAGTAAAATACTGATTTAGCAGTCAAAAATAAAACTGAAATAAATCTAATAAAAGTTAAAATGAAGAACTATTCTCAGTGCTGAAGCCACAACAAATTATTTAAAACACAAGTAGTTTTAAGATATTTCTAACCAGCTATTGTCAATAGCTTTCAAACTCTTTCTTTCAAACTCCACAATATTTCAACTGAGTTTCAAGAGTATTGCTTGTTATGTGCACATTCAATTTGCATATTGCTCGGCCTTCTTATAAAAGTAAAATTTATTATTTGACAAAAGTGAGCAGATATTCTGTCAAGGAGCACTGGAGTTTCAGAGAGATGATCTGACAAAATGCCCAAGTGCGATCTTAGCAACAATGACAGTGCCACTGTGCAATCACCATTTGTGATGCTCTGTCCGTCCAATGCTTGAACTTGAATAGTACACAAAAATATATCAAAAAACCTTGAAATTGTTACTTACCTCAACAGTCATACTTCCCATAATAGCTCTCTGGTGCCCTTCCAGTGTGACCAATGCAATGTGCTGAATTTCATGTTCTGGCTTACCAAGAAATTGTTCACAGGCAGCAAGCAACATTTCTTCATTCTGGCCTTGTATTTTAACCTTTTAGGGAAACACAACGAATATCAGAGTTTAACATGTAACATCACCCAAATGTTATAATTAAAGAAATATATCCATCAAATAAGAAATGCCTGAAAAATTATAACTAGAAAATATGACAAATTTTACATGGCAATAGTAATGAAAGATCTTCCTGTGAAACGAGTCAACAACTTCAACCAACACAATGTGAATACATTTGTCTCAAGACTAAATGAAGCATCCTGGTCTTTCAGCAACTGGTACTCAGTAAACACAAACTACAATGCTTTTGTATTAGAATTCATGAGTGTTTTCAATGAATGCTTCCCCTTCACAACAGAATGTGACAAAAACTGTAAAAAGAACTCACGAATAACTGAAGGCATCAGGATCTCTAGTATTAGAAAGAGGAAACTGCACATGCAAGCAAAGAACAATCATGATGCAGAGTTTGTCAGCTACGTAAACAAATACAGAAGAAAATTTGGTAGAGTAGTTAAACATGAAAAACAAATGGCAAACAGTAAATATGACGACACAAATAAATCAAAAGCTTTATGGGAAATTGTCAGGAATGAAAAAGGTGCAGAAGAAAGAAGAAGTCTTAACCATAAATTAGAAACAGATGGGTAAATATTGCGAAGTATTCAACAGGTATTTCATAAATTCTAACAAAGACGTATCTCAAAAATAGGAAACAGAGGGTAGTAATACAACGCAAGGGCGAGAAAGCTTGCTCTAGTTGAAAGGAAATACAAGCAGTTGTACCCCAGACGTCCATATTAGGCCCACTACTATTTCTATATTATATCAATGACCTACCACACAAGGTAACTTCAGAAACTATTCTGTAGGCAGATGACTCAACAGCAGTAGTCTGCTGAAAGAACACTGAAGAATTAGCACAGAAAACAAAACATACTCATCAAGAACTAGAAAACTGGATAAATAATAATGCTATGAAACTAAACTTAACAAAAAGACAAATTGTACACTTCAGGACCAAGCAAACTGTTGAGTACATAACACAGTTAAGTTATGAAGGCAGAGGACTGATAACTGCAGAATCTGTCAAATTTCTGCAAGTGACCATAAACAAAAACTTGTCATGGACTAATCATGTGGGTTGCTTACTGGAGCAGTTAAATAGTTTTGTTTACGCAATGAGGGTTCTGAATAAAGTAACTGACTTAGCTGTTAGGAAAATTGTGTATCAAGCATATTTTCTATTAGTTGTAAGATATGGCATAATTTTTCAGGTAGTTGAAAAAGGAAGCCTCCTCAGAGTGTTCAAGCTAAGAAAAAAATTATCAGACCTATGAATGGGCCAAACAATAGACAATCATGCGAGCCTTTATTTGCAAGGCTTGACTTACTGACAATTCCTTCCATGTTTATACAGGGTGTTACAAAAAGGTACGGCCAAACTTTCAGGAAACATTCCTCACACACAAATAAAAAAAAGATGTTATGTGGACATGTGTCTGGAAACGCTTAATTTCCATGTTAGAGCTCATTTTAGTTTCTTCAGTATGTACTGTACTTCCTTGATTCACCGCCAGTTGGCCCAATTGAAGGAAGGTAATGTTGACTTCAGTGCTTGTGTTGACATTCGACTCATTGCTCTACAGTACTAGCATCAAGCACATCAGTACGTAGCATCAACAGGTTAGTGTTAACAGGAACGTGGTTTTGCAGTCAGACAGTAGAGGCAGACCAATTCCACGGCCTCCACGCTCTCCTGACCTCAACCCTCTTGACTTTCATTTATGGGGGCATTTGAAAGCTCTTGTCTACACAACCCTGGTACCAAATGTAGAGACTCTTCGTACTCTTATTGTGGACGGCTGTGATACAATACCCCATTCTCCAGGGATGCAACAACGCATCCGGGATTCCATGCGACAGAGGGTGGATGCATGTATCCTAGCTAACGGAGGACATTTTGAACATTTCCTCTAACAAAGTGTTTGAAGTCACGCAGGTACGTTCTGTTGCTGTGTGTTTCCATTCGATGATTAATGTGATTTGAAGAGAAGTACTAAAACGAGCTCTAACATGGAAAGTAAGCGTTTCTGGACACATGTCCACATAACATATTTTCTTTCTTTGTGTTTGAGGGAAGTTTCCTGAAAGTTTGGCCATACCTTTTTATAACACCCTGTATATGAAACACTTCTCTTTGAGTTAAAAAACCCATGTCTTTTTGAGGGAAATTCATTTACACATGCTTATGAAACAAGGCACAAACAAGATTACATTTTACCTTACCAAGGGCTAACATTATTTGAAAATACTCCACATTACATGGCTTTGAATCTTAGCAATAAAATCCATTCAAAGTTGAAAGACTGCAAGCTAGAATCCACTGGTGCAAACACTGAAAAATATGTAAAAAGCAAATACTACTACAGTGTGGATAATTTCATAAATGAGGAAGACAAGTAGGAAATATTGCATTTGTTTTCTTTTCCTGCTTTCTCTACATTATGTTCTATGTGTATGCTTATGTTCCCTTTTAATGGAGTTATATGTTCTTTCTATATGTGTCCATACTTATAAACTATGTATCGTGTGAACTATGTATCTAACTATCTAGATGTAAACATATATACTACTTTTATGAAAGTTTGTGGTCTTTGAAGTATGTCCATATTTATAAACAACAGAAACAAACAAAAAATTACAAGAATGATTTCAAACCACTGTGGAAATTTTAAGAAAAAGGAAGAAATCTAACATTTAATTACCTTTTTATGTTGTAATGTGCTTATTGGAGCATTCATATGCTTTATTTTAATGTATCTTGTTTTAGGTATACTTAGGTAGGCATAGAATTATTCAGTGACAAGTCACCAGTGTTTCAACCAAATGATTGTAGTTAACATGTCATGTGACAATAAAGATTCTATTCTATTCCTTCAGGTGCCTTCCATCACCTTTTTAAAGCAAGAGAACAGAAAAAGTCATCTGCATAATGTGTCTACTGTTGCTTCAAAGCAAGGAACAAAACTGCTATGAGATGAAACTTGGATTCTTCAACACATGAATCCAAGCCATGCTGATTTCAATATGATCAGACAATGTTGCAGAATAGCAAAATAGAGTTTGAGACTTTTATAGAAGAGACTGACCATTATCTGTCAACACTATAAAGAATATAAAAAACACTTAGGAGGCCAATTAATATGTGATCAATAGCAATGATTCTTCACACATTTATCAACAAACTTTGCAAGTCCAATTTGCATAAGCCAGTGTCAGATAAGTATTTTCATAGAGCTTTGCTTATGACAACAATGAAGGATCAGAAATGATAGAAAAAGAAACCTGACACTCCCTTTCCATCCAATTTCTACCTTATTTGCCTTCTAAGGAGACAGAATGACACATATCTTTTGAGTTGCTTCTTGCACATTTAGATATCATCCTTATCACAGTTTCACATATTGTGGTACATGGACTTTCATCTATACCTTAAGAGTTAATGCTCTTATTACACTCTTTTTTATATTTTGCTTCACACATCACAGATACTGGTACTTAATTCACAATTATTATTAATAATTATAACAGTTTGGCAGTAGCATACACAATAATTTTAAAATCTCTGTTTGTTACACCAAGTAGAAAAAAAAGCAATTAAGTTTACATGAGCAGTCAGCTGGGGATATGCAAACAGTCACAAATATTTTGTTTAATATTCACTAATTAAAAGATTACTTTTATTATAAATGAATGTATTCCAAATTTAGTCTCATCTTTTCATAGAATGGAAAAATAATATCAATATAATCAAAATACAGGTCAATCAAAAATGAAAGTTGAAAATTAACTTTAACAATATTACATAGTGATAAAGAGCAATTATTTAACAACTGTTGAAACATTATAAATGAAGCAAAGTTAGACCCATACATTAAAAACTATAGTTGAATGTCTTTTACTAAAGAGAGTAATAGGAAATACAAAGAATAGAGAGATATATGGATGAGAATAACCTTTCTAGGCTTAGTATATGGAGAGAGATTAAAAACAAATAAAAAATTAAGAATTGTTCACTGCAGTATTTTGGAGCAACTTTTTTCCTTCCCTCTAGCACTTCTATATCACACACTGTCTTTTCCTATTTTATATATTTACTTTCCTGGCAGAGAAAAGCTACACATTCAGACACATTTTAATTTAAAGGCTTGTCCTTGCTCCTGCTTGTTCTCATTTTGGTAGCTGGCAAAGTAAATGCTCTCTTTTGCTTCAAATCTTTGAGCATATTAAAATTTGGGTTTTACAACATACTTTATTATTTTAATGTTTAACTATACTTAACAGATTTAATGAGAAATCAAACGGTGGAACGTCCAGAACAGAAGAAATAACAACAATATTATGAAAACAATAGATTGTAGGACTTATTCTGAAGTAGAAAACATGCAACTAAATAACTCACATAATCTCTCTCTCTCTCTCTCTCTCTCACTCACTCACCACACACTCACACTCACACTCACACACAATTACTACTCTTGATCATGTGTTTGTGAGTTGCACTTGTGTGAATGTGTGTGTGTGTGTGTGTGTGTGTGTGTGTGTGTGTGTGTTTTCTACTTTGGAAGAAGGCCTTTTGCCTGACAGCTTAAATATGGCAGTTTTTTCATTGTGGCTGTCTGCCACTCAATGTCTCTTCTCTATGGTGAGTAACAATCTATCCATTTCATAATATTGTTACATAATGTACTGTTTTACTTTTCAAAAAAGTCAGTATTCTCTAACTCCTTGGGAAAAAGTACAAAATTTACAAATATACAAGAAATGGAAGTTTTGAAATGAAATCTGAGTTATAAAGAAGGTCTTCAGTAATGGACTGCTGGGGTTGAAATATACCACATTAAATGAAAAATGAAGAATAAGATTGCTAAAAGGGAAAAAATCAGTGCTGCTATAAGGTAATCATTTCCTACATATGATTATCCAAAATAGTGCTTCCTACTGGTCTAATTATGCAATGGTACAAAAAAATGCACATCTTACAAAATGAAATTGCAGTTTAAAAGTTTTGTTTTGGAATTCTCTATTCACAGCTTTATTGCTAACTAATTCACAAGACAAATGAGACACATTCAAAAATTTATGAAGTAATGACCATATTAACAGACTACACTATAACTACATTGCTGTACTTGTTTGTCTTCTCTTTAAGCATATGCAAACTCACAGCTCTTTTCATACAACACTGAAATAAAGATGATCACAAATTCAAGCTCCACCAAATAAAATCCAAGGCAACATTACATTCTATATAACTTAAGTACAATCAAATAACTATGCACTTCCACAACAGACCAATGAAAGTGCTTTCAAATGCAAGCAAGCAAAGCTGCACAAACAGTAATTGTATGGCCTTTACTTCAATCCAACACACTGAGAAGCGAGTCTCTAACTTTTAACATATTATAGAAATATATAACATGTTCTCACCTGTGCTATACCGGTAACAGAAATGGGCACGCCCTGGCTGGTGTAGACAGTGGGGCTTTCAACTTGAAGTGTCATTGTATTCAATGAAATCCTAAGCATAAAAAAATATTCTGAAAACCTATTTTTTCTAGAGATGATTATTAGTTTTATTGGTAATAAATTACAGAATTAACTGGTGCACATCATAGGCACAAATTTAACAGCAGAGTAATTGAACTTTCCTGGCAGATTAAAATAGTGTATCAGACAAACTCAAACTTGGGACATTTCCTTTTCATGGGAACATGCTCTACTGGCTAAGCTGCCCAAGCACGGCTCTCAACATGTCCTCACAGTTTTACTCATCTACCTTCAAAACTACACAGAAGCTCTCTCGTGAAATTTGCAAAACTACCACTCCAAGAAGAAAGGATATTGTGGATACATGGCTTAGCCACAGCCTGAGGGATGTTTCCAGAATGAAATTTTCACTGTGCAGTATAGTGTGTATTGATATAAAACTTCCTGGCAGATTATAACTGTGTGCCTGACCAAGACAAACACTCAGGATTTTTGCATTTTGTGGTCAAGTACTCTACTGACCGAGCTACCCTTCCTTCCAGGAGTGCGAGTTTGCAAGTTTCACAGGAGAACATCTGTGAAGTTTGGAACATAGGAGATGAGGTACTGGTGGAAGTAAAGCTGTGAGGATGGGTCGTGCTTGGATAGCTCAGTCAGTAGAGCACTCACCCATAAAAAGTAAAGCTCCCGAGTTCAACTCCCGGTCTGGCACACGGTTTTAATCTGCCAGGAAGTGTCATATCAGTGCGCATTCTGCTGCAGAGTGAAAATTTCCTTCTGGGAACAGAGTAGCTGCTTTATAAACAAACGCAATTCCTTACATATAGCTCAGAGTACTTTATTCTGTAAGAATATTGCACATTAATTTCTAGAGTACATTGAATTGTGGCACTGGTCAGGAGGACATCCCATCTAACAAGGCCAGTTATAGCATCGGTAGTGTGTTTTGTGCTAAAACAAATTTTTTAATGCAGATGTGATTCACCACACACACGAATGTATAGGCATTATTATTACATACATGCAGAAGAAAAAGAGCATGAATTTAAATTTATATGTGTTGCAGCCAGACAGTAAAGTGCCATCTACTGAATAAACTGTCTACCCCCTCTTGTCAACCATATTAAACAAAAAGCAATTTGAGCAACATGAATAGAACTAAGGTGAACCTGACCATATGGAAAAACTTAACAGTGCAATGCATTAAACAATAGAACTTCAGTGCTTCATAACAACATCAAAGTATGCAGGTACGTAAAAACAATGAGGGATGAAGTTGGTAAACACTGCATGTAAGGATAAGGAATGGCAGCAACAGCTTACCTACTGCAAAAGTTAGAAAGAAGGGTATCAGGATCTGGGAAAATAGAATGTAACACAATATATGGAAAGTGTTAATCAACCACACCCAAACACTCTTTTGGTTATAGTTTGATAAAACTATAGAGTTTATATGGTGTCAAGAAGAGGAGTAAAGAAGCGTCATACAACACCAGAGCACAGACGCATGTCTAAATGATAAGATGATGATGATGATGATGATGATGACAATTATGAAAATGATTATGATATAGCTGTATTTGTTTCAGCAGACAACACCCAGGTTTTTACCACCAGTAATCTTTCATGTGGCGTGCGGCTTGAAGGAAAAATATGTATTAAAAGCATTAAGGCAATTATTGAGCATTTAAATATAAAATGTAATCACCATACATTCAGGAATTCTTGCTGAATGCTCAGTGGTTCAAACCTCATATTATGCTGTGATTTAAGTGGTGGTGTTTCTTTATCTAGTTTAAATTTCTTATTAAAAAGTAACTTTAAATTATATATTTTGATTTTTTAAAACTACAATTCATAAAACAAACACATCATATGCTGAGGGAAGCATTTTTATTCTATCTTTACTCTTTAAACAATGCAAATATTAGATAAGAATGACATTTACCTTTTTCAAAAGCTGCAAGACATCCTAACAGAAACCACATTAAATACACATACTTTGTTCTTTCGTTGCTTGTAACAGAATTTTTAATCATTTGTGGTACATTCTTTAAGAAGTTAGACTGATAGAAAGAGAGGTTAGTGTGTAAGCACAACAATCCATGGTTGATCAGCTTTTATTACATTTTTACTCAAACATTTTAGTAGTCACACAATATCAACTGTCTCAGTAAGTAAATATACTGCAAGTTATCAGAAAATGCAAACAGGAATTACTTAATATAATGTACACACAGTGATGAGCCAGAAACCACAATTACTGCCTGCTGAAACTGAATGTTGCTTGTTGGGGTTGCCGGCACATGATGGGGTTGCCGGCACATGATGTGGTAAGGAAAGTATATAAATAAAGCAGATACAAATAAGGAATCATAGTCTAGGTAGGTAGGTAGGTAGGTTTAAAAGGGGGGAGGGGGGGGGGAGGGACCAAACTGCGAGGTCATCGGTCGCTTGTTCCCAGTAGAACAATTACCCAAGGGAAAGAAGAAAACAAAGACAATGTATGGCACAATAACAGGAGTAAGGGAGAACCGGAAGAATGACAGAAGTACAACTAACACTACAATGGACAAAACAGTACAAGAAAACCACAGAGTGACACAACAAACTGGGAGAAGAAACTAAAAACAAGGAAGCAGATTACCATGGCTGGCTGACCATGAGAATAAAAAATGAGAAGCCAGCAACTCTACAACACATTAAAATCTCCACCCTAAAAGTTCTAGGATGAAGGACACAGAAAGACAAAAGACACATGCTAAAGCTCAGATCAAATGATAAAATTCACCCTCATCAATAAAACATAAAACTAAAGCTGATGTTGAGGAATTGTCACCCAACACTGAAGGTAGGGTGCTGGGAAAGTTAAAAGTCTGCAGCAGAGTGGCTAAAACTGGGCAGTCCAGCAAAAGGTGGACGACTGGCATTTCGGAGCCACAGCAACACTGAGGTGGGTCCTCATGACAGAGGAGGTAAACATGTGTGAGCCACGTATGGCCAATGCGCAGGCGACAAAGTACAGTTGATTCCCTGTGAGGAGCCTACAGGGAAGACTTTCACGCATTCGCAGTCTCCTTAATGACACGAAGTTTGTTGTGCATACTGTTATGCCACTCCGTCTCCCGAAGCTAAAAAACCTTGTGGTGTAAGACAGAGATGGCTATCTCCAGGAGCGGTTTCCGCATAGCTTGTTTGGCCAGCCTGTTGGCAAGTTCATTGCCTGGGATTCCGGGGTCCACACAAACACCATTGAATGACTGGACCATTCCAGGGCAGAGATGGGCTCCTGGATGTTCGCTACCAAAGGATGGCGAGGGTAGCACTGGTTGATAGCTTGTAAGCTGCTCAGGGAGTCAGAACAGGTAAGAAAGAACTCACCAAAACAGGAACGGATGTACTGAAGTGCACAAGATATGGCCACAAGCTCTGCAGTGAATACACTGCAGCCAGCAGACAAGAAATGCTGTTCAGTACATTACCATCAGCCATCGAGCCATTGGTGTAAACAATTTCAGAGCCCCAGAACATGTCAAGAATTGAGAGGAAGTGGCAACGGAGAGTGGCGGAGTTAATGGAGTCCTTAGAGCCATGCAAAAGGTCTAGATGAAGTTTTGGCCAAGGGGTA
The DNA here is from genome assembly GCF_023897955.1 of Schistocerca gregaria. Lineage (NCBI taxonomy): Eukaryota > Metazoa > Arthropoda > Insecta > Orthoptera > Acrididae > Schistocerca > Schistocerca gregaria. The sequence goes on along the minus strand of NC_064920.1, from coordinate 938,360,398 downwards.
CACCATGTAGGTGTATGTGAATGGACCTCAAGTAGAGGTGATAAAGGGAAGGACTCCAGTTCGGAGAGAAGGGATCGCACACGAAATGCAATCGTGAGCCCTGACCTGGGCCGCCGATGCAGGAGATGAACTACCGTAGGTGGGAAAAGGAGCCAGTCATTCGGATGCGCAGGAGAACTACAAATGTGTGCAACATAACTGGTGAGTAGTTAAGCACGTAGGATCTGCAGTGGAGGGACCCCAGCCTCTACCAGAGCATTGGTCACCAGACTCATTCTTAAAGCTCCCATCGCAAGGTGAACACCACAGTGGTGCACTAGGTTGAGGAAACGCAACACTGAGGGTGCTGCCGAATAGTAAACCAGGCTCCCATAGCCAAGGCGGGATTGAACAAGGCCTCTGTACAGCTGCAGCAGCATGGAGCAATCTGCACCCCAGTTGGTGTTGCTCAGGCAGTGGAGAACATTGAGATGCTGCCAGCACTCCTGCTAAGCTGACGAAGGTGAGGTAGCCAAGTCAATCAGGTGTCGAAAACCAGTCTTAAGAATCAATATGTATCCACTAAAGTGACTGGATCACCATTAAGATAAAGTTCAGGTTATGGATGAACAGTACGTGCATGGCACATGGCTTCGCAGCTGAAAACTGGAAGTCATGGGCTAGAGCCTATGACTGCAGCTTGTGAATGGCTCGCTACAGGTGCTGTTCAGCAACACCAGTACTGGAGGAGCAATACAAAATGCAGAAGTCATCCACATACAGAGAAGGGGAGACCTATGGCCCTACAGCTGCTGCTAGGCCGTTAATGGCCACTAAAAACAGAGATATATTACAGAGTCCCACGGAATGCCATTGTCCTGAATACGGGGGGGGGGGGGGGGGGGGGGGGGGGGGAGAACTATGGCAGGCACCAACTTGGACACGGAAAGTACGGAGTGACAGGAAGTTTTGGATAAAACTCGGGAGCTGGCTCCAGAGACCCCATTCATACAATGTGGCAAGGATACGATGATGCCAGGTTGTGTCGTATGCTTTATGTAAGTCAAAAAAGACGGCAACCAGGTGTTGGCGTCTGGAAAAGGCTGTTTGGATGGCAGACTCAAGGGACACAAGATTATCAGTGGTAGAGCGATCCTAGCTGAAGCTGCCCTGACATTGAGATGTTTATATTTTCACACCTCCGCGTTGCAAATGTTTTGAGTGAAATGCCCAGTCAATGCGCTGTTGTTTTCACGTCAATTCTACCAACACTGAGAGTTGTTTAGTTCTCGGGGTTTTGTAAAATTCTGGATTCATGTCTCGTCGCTGTGCAGCCTATGAAAAGGATAGCAGAAGACTCCCAAACAAATTCCAAAGTACAGTGGAGTTTTAATACCAATATATTTCCAGGACTCTGGTGTCCGAGCCCGGTGAACTGTACCGGTTACATCACATGTACCCAAAGTTGACATCAAATGACACAGAGTTCACAACAATCAACACACGAGTGAGCCTACAATACATTTGCTTGCAACCCTAGCCAAAAAACAAGTGCCCCAAGGCGCCTGCATGACCTCTATTTATACTTTTGTTAACAATTACCTACAATGAAAATTACAATTTTATGTAAAATCACAATTAAAAGTTACACCAAAAATGTGCTGCACATTGCTAAAAATTTACAGTCTCAGTGCTGAAGAAGGTGAACCTATTTTCAACTTAGTTACAAGTTAATATAACATTTTCTGACTAATTATGTTACAGGTAACAAATACATTTCTAAATTTGTTTATAACAAATCAACTAGTGCCTGAATTTTAGTGCTAACATATATCGGAGATTCAATTAACATGCTTTATTTCTATTTTCTATTTAATTTGCTGTAGTAATTTTATAATGATAGGTTTACTGGTACATCCTGACCATGTGCTCTATTTCTTTCGATTAGTTACAGTATTAATTTCACATTTATATTGTTTTTCTCACAAATGCTTTTGGCTCATTCAAAATACACACGGTGGCTTTTACACATATGGTTTCAGCAAAGCAGCATTTTCGAATTTTAAGTATACTGAAATAGTGGTTATTTTTGTATGTAATTTGGAAACAGGTCACTTTACAATTGGACAATTAGGACTGGTGTTTATCTTTAATGCTCTCTGAGGGGTTCTGATAGGTAGCAATGAGATACAGTAATATTTCAACATGGAGCCAGTAGGCCAAGTGACTCCAGGACCCAACACAACCGCCAACATACCATATGTTACAGCAGCTTACAGAGAACATTGGTGAGGCTGATGGGCTGATAGCTATCCACATCAAGTGGATTTTTACCGGGGTTTTAGCACCACAATGATGGTGCTCTCCCACCATTGCGATGGAAAGACGCCATCACACCAGATCCGGTTGAAGGTGATGAGATATCGCTTGTAGTCAGATGAGAAATGTTTAATCATCTGACTGTGGATCCGATCCGGCCCAAGAGCTGCATCAGGGCAATGTGCACGGGTGCTGAGGAGCTTGCACTCTGTAAAGGGGGCCATTATAGGGTTCACTGTGGTGTGCAGTGAATGAGAGGACTTTCCTTTCCATCCGCCATTTGAGGATACGAAAGGCTGGGGGGGTAGTTCTCTGATGCAGAGGCTTGAGCATAGTGCTCAGCAAAGTGCTTGGCAATCGCGACTGCGTCAGTAGAGAGCATGCCATTGATGTTAATGCCATGGACACCTGTTGTGGTTTGGTACCCAAAAAGACATCTGATCTTAGTCCAGACTTGGGAAGGTGACGTATGGCACCCAATGGTCAACACGTACCTCTCCCAACACTCCTGTTTCCTTAATTTTATAAACAGGCGAACACGGGCACGGAGCCACTTAAAGGCTTCTAGGTGCTCTAAGGAAGGGTGCTGCTTATGTCGCTGTAGAACTCGCCGCCACTCTTCAATTGTCTCAGTGACTTCCAGCAACCACCAAGGGACTGTCTTTCACTGGTTGCACCCTAGAGAATGAGGGATCACCTCTCCGCTGCAGAGGAGATTGTTGTAGTAACCTGCTCAATCACATCATGAATGGCACCATGTGGGGAAGATTCAATGGTGACAACAGGGGTGAAGGATACACAGTCTGCCTTGTTTAAAGCCCATCTGGGTAGGCATCAGTGGGCATGCACCGAGGGAGTGACAGGAAGATGAGGAAGTGGTCACTACCATACAGGTCATTATGTCCTCTCCAGTGGGTAGATGAGAGAAGATCTGGGCTGCAAATTGATAAATGAATGGCTGAGTAACTACCATGAGTGACACTGAAATGTGTGGCAGCCCCAGTATTTACAAGGCAGAGTTCGAGCTGGGACAGTAAGGGTTATGGGCATCAAAATATCCCAAAAGTAGGAAAGGTTTAGGGAGTTGATCAATCAGCACAGCCAGTACATTCAGGGGTACCACACCATCTGGAGGGAGATATAAGTTGCAGACAGTTACGTCCTGCATTGTCTGTATCCTTACAGGCACAGCTTCAAGAGGAGTTTGAAGGGGCACAGGTTCACTACATACAGAGTTCAGGACATAAACACAAACTCCACCTGACACTATTATATTCGCTATGGTTCTTGTAATATCCCCTGTAGCCGTGAAGAGCAGGGAGCTGTACTGCCAGGAACCAGGTTTCCTGGAGGGCAATGCAGAAAGCAGGTGTAAAGTTTAACAATTGCTGTAGATCAGCAAGGTGGTGGAAAAAACTGCTGCAATTCCACTGAAGGATGACGTGATTGTGAGACTGGGAAGGAATGAAACACTCAATGAGGCAGTCTGTGCCTCAGGGTCACCTGCTGCCATCAACTTATTTTCTGAACAGACTATATCCATTGTGTCCGAGGGTCTGGCGACATATGGATGAACATCTGCACTTAATGCACCACATTGGGGGAGGGATATATGGTTTGACATCACAGTGATAGATCACCACCTTGACCTTCTCTGGTAATGTGTCACCCTCAAAGGCCAAAATGAAGGCACAGGTGGCATCCTGATTATCCCTCAGACCCCGACAGACATACTAGACAAAATGAACTCCTCATTGCTCTAAGTTGGAATGCAGCTCATCGTCAGACTGCAAAAGAAGGTCCCTGCAGAATATAATACCCTGCACCATATTTAAGCTGTTACGAGGCATGATGGTAACGGAAACATCCCCCAGCTTGTCACAGGCAAGCAGTGCCCATGACTGGGCACAGGATGCTGTTTTTAATCAAGAATGACCCTAACTGCAATTTGGACAACCTCTCCACCTCCTCCAACTTGTCCTCTAAATGCTCTACAACAAAAAAACTGAGGCTTCATCGAGACAAACGAGTCCCCATCAGCCCTTGTACATACGAGGTACTAGGGCGAATAAGGTTCACTGCGAATAAGGTTCACAGCCATCCATGGCCTAGCGTTCCTCCCATGGTGTGACCAGGGAGGGGAACAATTTAGGATCATACTTCCTTGCATTGTACTTTGACTTGGAATGTTTAGAGACTGCTGGTGGTTGATCACCAGCAAGTGATGAAGTGGTACACTTCATCGTGCATCATCCGCCCTGATGCCACCTACTCCGACCAGAGGCCCTCCCCACGGGCGCCACCCAACTGCAGCAAAGGCCACCTGGCAGGATGGCCATTGCCAGGAGTCCCGATGCCCCAGGGTGACTGGCATCTACTCCTTGGCATACGTGGGGAGTTAATAGCACAATGATCCATGTGTAGTCAGGGGGCTACAACCAACAGGCTACATGGTGGCCCCACCACAATGGACTGGCTATCACGCTGGACATGAGGTGCAAAGAATTCTGTGGTCATCGTCGGTGCAGAAAGTGACACTGCATAGTGGTGAAGGAAAGCACACCCAGGAAGGTGTCCTCACGTAAAAGATGGGGGATGAGCGGGACTGTAATGCCACGACAAGAAAATGGGCTTAAGATCTCAATGCACGATGGACATGATGCACCATGTAAGGTGCTCTTCCCAAATTGGCTCGCTCTTTGGGAAAGTTTGGAAAATGGAGGTCAAACCCTGCAGGGGACCATCATATAAATACCAAAAGGTGTGAGTATCCTTTTAGTCCCCTCTTATGACAGGCTGGAATACCTTGGATCTATTGTAGCCCCTGGGCCCACAGGGGGGTTAATGTGGATGGATAGGAAGAAAAAACCTGCCATGTTTGGATACAGTATTAATAGTGTCCTGCTTAACACAGTCAACTCTTTACATCTGGGCTTAATATTGCAAAGCAATATTAAATGGAATGAGCATATGAGGATTGTGATATGGAAGGAAAAGGGTCAACTTCACTTTATAGGGAGAATTTTAGGAAAGTGTGTTTCAGATGTATGGTAGTCCATATATAGGACACGTGTGGCCTATTCTTGAGTACTGCTAGAGTGTTTGGGATCTGAGAATAAATATATTCTTGTTATTATGCACATTTTAGACACATTGGCTTTTGAAAAGGGGTTTATGTCCAAAATTCTGATTACGTCATGCACCAATGCCGGTGGGTAGTTTCGGCAGCTTCAGTATTTCTCATGAGACAGCTAGAGAGAAATAATGAGTAAGGAGCTATTGGAGAAAGGAGATGTGGTAATACTGAGGTTAAGAGGATTAAGGGTTATCATTTATTTGAGAAATAATAATAATAATAATAATAATAATAATAATAATAATAATAATAATAATAATAATAATAAAAGGCAATTTATGGATGTGCTTGACAGTCCATAACGAGACATCACTCAAAGTCAACTGTTGGGTTGCAAACCTCACCACAGAGTCTGGAAGCAAGGTTGGCCCTAAATGCTTCAGTTCCCAACTCTATACCAGCTTAGTGAATAGTGTTGATAATTTTGAAATAATTTTCAATCTGAAGCATACACTAGGCATCAATAATCCATTAGGGATTACATGTAAATCTTGTAGAATTATATCAAATATAGTCCCTCTTCCCCATGTGAAAGTTGCTGTGTTACTGTAACATTCTGAGTGCTTTGAGGACTTTTGATTTGATATGTCTTAGGGTTGGTAAACACTTAAATCATCCATCAAAAATTATCCCCAAATATTATGTTAATTTTTGAAACTCAGAGAGGCACACTTCATCTGTAGTACAGGTGGGCTGAAAACAATATGAGTATGGTAAAGTAAAAACAACAGCAGAGGTCCACCTTGTTCAGAGTCCATCTGGGCAGATGTCCATGTGACTGACACTGGGACAGTAACAGGAAGATGGGGAAGTGGTCACTACCACACACGTCGTCATGTGCTCTCCAGTGGATAGATGGGAGAAGTCTTGGGCTGCAAATTGATTAATCAATGGCCGAATAACTACCATGAGTCACACTGAAATGTGTGGCGGCCCCAGTATTTAAGAGGAAGAGGTCAAATTGCGTCAGTAAAGTTTCGACATCTCAGCCTTGGCCAGTAAGCTTAGTACCACCCCACAAGGGGTTATGGGCATCAAAATCTTCCAAAAGTAGGAAAGGTTTAGGGAGTTGATCAATCAGTGCAGCCAATACATTCAGGTGTACTGCACCATCTGGAGGGAGATATACGTTGCATACAGTTATTTCCTGCATCGTCCGAATCCAACAGGCACAACTTCAAGAGGAGTTTGAAGGGGCACAGGCTCACTACATAACGAGTTCAGGACATAAACGCAAACTCCACCTGACACAATTGCAGTCAGGATGAGCCAAACCACTAATGGGAAATCCAATGGCGTACGCTACTTTGACAAGGGACAGGCTGTTATGACCGAACACCAGGGAATGGGCATTTTGGAAATGGTGAAGCTCATCTGTTTGCATGCTACTATTGTGAGAATCGACTGAAAGTCCCTTTAAAATGATGAAACCATGAGTAGGTGAGAAGGTGATGGACATCCACACTTCATTACAGAACCTGACAGTCAGAGGCTTGCCCATTGCAGGCCCAAGTGTTTCGGAGCACACCATTCAGCACAAACAGTTGAAGAGGAACCTCCTGCCGATTACCCCTATGTGCTCACTTGCTGACCCAATTACATTGTCAGTTATGATTGCATGGAGCACAGGGCCATCAAGACTGAATTGTGGATCAATGGAAACATGATGCTTGTTTATATGAGGTGCATCTCTAGTTACATCAAGTTGATGGTTGTGTCCAGATGCACTTCATTCAAGAAACAGCTCAAATGGTTGCTCAAGACATGCATCTCAAAATGGACACAGACTGGTGGCGACCATATTTTGCTATTGGGACAGGAGGGGGTGTATTATGCTCACTTGTGCTTCCATTGATCTTGTGGCAGCAATCAAAGGCACCCTGACAGTTCTGGACTATCTGAACATTATTGTGGATCATCTGGATCCTTCATGCTTGATGTCTTTCCCTATTGTGTTGGGATCTTACAACAGTATGCCTGTGTATTACAATGCCAAAATTGTGCTACAATGATTTGAGGAGCAGGATAGTGAACTAATGTTGATACACTGGACACCAAATTTACCTGATCTGATGGAAGACATCTGGGACATGATCGGGTGCTGTCTTTGTGTACAAAAACCACTGCCACATAATTCATGGAAATTGTGTAAAATGAGTAACATCTGGAGCTACATACCTCCAGAAACCTACCAAGGACTTGTTGAATCTACGCTACACAGAATCACGGCTGTACTGCACTTCATAAATGGAACAACACTGTATTAAGCAACTGTGAACCAACAAGATATTAAGCAGGTAATCATAATGTTTTGGCTTACCAGTGATAATAACATAATCACTCTGTCCTGCATTTTGCAACACCAGTTCTGCATTATGTTCCTTCTTGTCATGGTGCTATTCTGAATAAAAAGCATGTAATCCTGGTAACTTGCCACAGGTTCAACATCCCCTAGCCCATCCCCTTCTCTGTTGGTTGGTTTGTGGGATTGAAGGGAATCAGACTGCTATGGCCATCGGTCCCTTGTTCCAAAACCTTCGAACACCCACAAAGAATAAAAACAAACAATGGAAATGACAAGAGACAATGCAGGACAAGACCGACTCATACAGAGACCAGACGAAAGGAATTAAAATCACACAGAGTGTGACAATGGTTGGCTGACCATAGAGACAAGAAAGGAAAAGCCAACCACCAAGAAACATACTACAAAACTCAGTCTAAAATCGTAGGCCAAAGGCCAGACTCAACACAAAATAAAGAAACACTTAGATCACGTGATAAAAGCCCCCTGCATGAATAAAACACAAAACTAAGCCTGGCATGGCAGCGTCATCTGTTAAAAGTGCAGGGAGCGTATCAGGCAGCGCAAACGTCTGCCTGAGCGCAATTAAAAGGGAACAGGCCAGCAAAAGGTGGACCACCATCAAAGCTGACCCACAGTGACATAGAGGCGGGTCCTTATGGCACAGTAAATGGCTGTGTCAAGCCGGTGTGCCCATGTGGAGCTGACAAAGGACAACTGAGTCCCTTCGAGGGGCTTGTATGGAGGACCGCCATATATCCGTTATTTCCTTGATAGGATGGACTTTGTATGGTGTGGTCAGGTTGCACCATTCAGTGTCCCAAAGTTCGAAAACTTTGCGGTGTAAGACAGCTCGCAAATCAGTCTCCAGGAGGCCAATGTTCAGAGGTGGCTTACTGGTGGCCTGTTTGGCCAGGCGGTCAACATGTTCATTTCCCGGTATCCCAACATGGCCTGGGGTCCACACAAAGACCACAGAGCAGCTGCAACAGGCAAGAGTATGGAGGGACTCCTGGAAAGCCATCATCAGACGAGAGCGAGGGAAACACTGGTCGATAGTTCGTAAACCGCTCAGGAAGTCGCTACAGATAACGAAGGACTCATCTGAGCAGGAGCAGATATAATCTAGGGCATGAAAGATGGCGACCAGCTCAGCAGTGAAAACGCTGCAGCCAGCCGGCAATGAGTTGTTCGTAATGGTCCCCTAGAGTAGAACACAACCGACATGACCAGCAAGTATTGAACGGTCAGTGTAAGCAACGCCAGAGCCCTGATACGTGGCAAGGATGGAAAGAAAGCGGTGCCGGAAGGCCTCAGGAGGAACTGAGTCCTTCGGGCCCTGTGCCAATTCAAGCCGAAGGCATGGGCGGGCCACACACCACAGAGGTGTACGCAGAGGGGCCCGGAAAGGAGGTGGAAGAGGGAAAACCCCAAGCCTGGAGACGCGGACCACGATCATACAACCCGACCGGGGCCGACGTTCTGGGAGATGGACAACCGACTGAGGGAACAGGAGATGATAATTAGTATGCCCAGGCATGCTACAAACGAGTGTAGCATAAGCGGCCAGTAAACGTTGGTGCCGTAACCGCAATGGAGGGACACCTACCTCCACAAGTATGCCTTTGACAGGGCTGGTCCGGAAAGCTCCAGTGGCAAGTCAGATCCCGCTGTGAAGGATGGGGGCCAGCGCCTGCAATGCATAAGGGGATGCTGAACCGTAAGCCAGGCTCTCATAATCTAGATGGGACTGAATTAACACCTGGTAGAGCCATAAGAGGGTAGATCGGTTGGCTCCCCACCTGGTGTGGCTCAAGCATCGTACAGCATTAAGATGCCGCCAGCACATCTGTTTCAGCTGCCGGATATGAGAGAGCCTTGTCAACCGGGCATCAAAAACCACACTCAAAAACCGATGTGTCTCCACCACAGCAAGAGGTTCGCTGTCAAGATAAAACCGTGGCTCAGGGTGAACAGTGCGTCATCAGCAGAAATGCATAACGCAGGTCTTGGCAGCTGAAAACTGGAAGCCATACGCTACAGTCCAAGACTGTGCCTTGCAGATAGTGTCCTGCATCTGATATTCAGCAGCTGCAGTGCCAATGGAGCTATAGTAGAGGCAGAAGTTGTCACCATACATGGACCGCAGCGAGCCCATTAATTGCAATTAAAAACAAGCAGACACTTAAGACCCATCCCTGCAGTACCCTGTTCTCCTGAACTCAGGGGGGGTGGGGGGAGACTATGGGAGGCTGCAACTTGCACATGGAAGGTATGATGCGACAGAAAATTTTGTATGAAAATCGGCAGCGGACCCCGAAGACCCCAACCATGAAGCGCAGAGAGGATGTGATGTCACCATGTCATATCGTATGCCTTCCGCACGTCAAAAAAGACAGCGACGAGGTGCTGATGGTGGGCAATGTCCATACAGAGGGCTGACTCCAAGCTCACCAGATTGTAGGCGGCAGAGCAGCACTTACGTAACCCACCCTGAGACGGAACCAGAAGGCCCCGGGACTCTAGTACCCAACTCAACCGCTGGCTCACCATGCATTCGAACAACTTGCAAAAGAACGTTGGTGAGGCTAATGGGGTGGTAGCTGTCCACCTCCAATGGGTTCTTGCCAGGTTTCAAAAGGGGGATAACGATGTTTCCCACCATTGCGACAGAAACTCACCCTCGACCCAGATACAGTTGTAAAGGTCGAAGTGGCATCGCTGGCAATCCACTGAGAGGTGTTTGAGCATATGACAGTGGATGCGAGCTGGTCCAGGAGCTGTATCAGGGCAAGCGGCTACGGCACTTTGGAATTCACACTCACTGAATGGAACATTGTAGGATTCAGGATGGCGCGTGTGAAATGAAAGGCTCCGACGTTCCAACCGCTCTTTAATGGAGTGGAAGGGCAGTGGGTAATTCGCAGAAGTGGAACTCTGAGCAAAAGGCTCTGCTAAGCTGTTGGAAATTGTGTCGGGGTCAGTACAAACTGCTCCATTCAGTGAAAGTGCAGGGACACTGATGGGGATCTGATAGCCATAGAGTCGCCGAATCTTGGCCCATACCTGCGATGGAGGGGTACGGAGGCCAATGGTGGAGACATACCGTTCCCAGCACTCCTGCTTGTGTTGGCGAATGAGGCGGCAGGCCCGTGCACGGAACGTTTAAAGGCGACGAGGTGTGGTAATGAGGGATGTCGCTTGTGACGTTGGAGTACCCGCCAGCGATCTCAGGCGAACATCAAGGCACAGTCCTCCACCGAGGGGACCCAGAAGAACAGGAAATAGCAGATTCTGCAACAACGATGATGCCGGTGGTGACGGAGTGAACCACCGCAACAATGGCGTCACTGGGAAGAGGCTCAATAGCGACAACGGAGGAGAAGAAGTCCCAGTCAGCTTTTTTCATAGCCCAGCTGCAGGTGCACCCAGAAGAGTGATGCTGTGGCAGTGACAGAAAGATCGGAAAGTGGTCACTAACGTACAAGTCGTCATGCACCATCCATTGGACAGATGGTAAGAGGCTAGGGCTGCAAATTGAAAGATCGATTTCTAAGTACATGCCATGCGCCACACTGGAATGTGTGACGGTACCATCATTTAAAAGGGAAAGGTCGAGCTGCACCAATACATGCTCAACAGTAGTGCCTCAGCCTGTTGCCACTGATCTGCCCCACAGAGGGTTATGGGCGACGAAGTCACCCAGTAACAGAAAAGGGGGCGGCAATTGGGCTATCACTGCAGTCAGAACATGCCGCGGAACATCACCATCCGGTGGGAGATAAAGACTGCAGACAGTAACAGCCTGTGGCATCCACACCCGAACAGCGACAGCCTCTAAAGGTGTTTGTAGAGGGACAGACTTGCTCTGAAGGGAGTGAAGGATGTAGATGCAGACGCCACCAGACACCCTTTCATAAGCTGCCTGGTTCCTATAATAACCACGATAGCCACAGAGGGTGGGGATTCGCACTGCCAGAAACCAAGTTTCTTTAAGAGCAATGCAGAGGAAAGGGTGAAGGCTGAGAAGTTGTTGGAGCTCAGTACGATGGTGGAAGAAACCACCGCAGTTCCAATGGAGGATGATACTGTCCATGGCTGAGAAAAGCGTGAAGGGACTGGGGAGGCAGATTACGCTGCTGGGTCACCTGCTGCCACCGATTGAGCACCTGTGCAAGTGCTATCCATGGTGCCTGAGGGAACGGCGAGACTGAGGACCTCAGCGGTCGCCAGTCTCTCCACCTCATCCTCAGGCGCAGAGTGTGAAGGTTGCGGTGGGGTGGGTGCCACCGCAAGTTCCTTGGGGGTCTTCCTCTTGGACTTCTCTCGCTGCACCTTGGGTTTCACCGGCTGGGAGGGCTTCACCGATTCAGTCTCCATGGCGGAGGAGGATCGCGAAGCCCTACGACCAGCTCCTTGTGGGCACTTATGCCACTGTTGGGCGACATCCTTCCTGCTTGTGAAAACCTGGGAAGGGAGGGCCCCAAGGGACCCCATGCGAGCGAGAGTAGCCGAGGAAGTTGGACGCAGCTCTGGCCTAGAAACGGGGACGCTAGTCCCCGATGGGTGGGTGGGGGGGGGTAGGTGACGCAGGAGCAACAGGGTGAGTAGTGCCCCCCACGGGCAAGGGGGTATGTGCAGTTGTACGGCTCAGTGATCTGGCTGGAATTCGCTGAACTGATGGGGCTAGCACGGTTGTTGTAGCTGTGGCGTAAGAAGATGTCATTCTCACAGGATGTAGTCGGTCATATTTCCTCTTAGCCTCAGTATAGGTCAGTCGGCCCAGGGTCTTATATTCCATGATTTTTCGCTCTTTCTGTAAGATCCTGCAGTCTGGTGAACAAGGTGAATTATGCTCTCCAGAGTTGACACAGATGGGAGGGAGGCGGGGCACATGGAGAATTGGGATGTGATGGGCGTCCGCAATCTTGACATGTGAGGCTGGAGTACAACGGGAAGACATATGGCCAAATTTCCAGCACTTGAAGCACCACATTGGGGGAGGGATATAGGGCTTGACATCATACCGGTAGACCATCACCTTGGCCTTCTCTGGTAATGTAGCACCCTCGAAGGACAAGATGAAAGCACCAGTAGCAACCTGATTATCCTTCTGACCCTGATGAACGCGCCGGACGAAATGAACACCTCGGCGCTCTAAGTTGGCATGCAGCTCATCATCAGACTGCAAAAGTAGGCCCCTATGGAAAATAATACCCTGTACCATATTTAAACTCTTATGTGGTGTGATGCTAACGTTAACATCCCCCAATTTGTCACAAGCAAGTAACCTTTGTGACTGGGCAGAGGATGCCGTTTTTATCAAAACTGACCCAGAGCACATTTTGGACAAGCCCTCCACCTCCCCAAAATTGTCCTCTAAATGCTCTATGAAGAACTGAGGCTTCGTGGACATGAAAGACTCCCAAACAGCTCTCGTACAAACTAGGAACCGGGGCGAATAGCAGTCACTGCCATCCTGAGACTTACGCTCCTCCCATGGTGTGGCAAGGGAGGGGAACGTTTTTGGATCGTATTTCTGAGCATTAAATTGAGCCCGAGAATGCTAAGAGACTGATGGCAGCTGGCCACCAGCGAGAGATGATGTACCACACTTCATTGCGGGTCAACCGCCCTGATGCCACCACCTCGACCAAGGGCCCTCCCCACGGGCGCCACCCAGCCTCAGCAAGGGCCACCTGGCAGGTTGGCCATTGCCGGGAGTCCCAATGCCCCCGGGGGATAGGCATCTTCTCCTTGGCATACGTGGGGAGTTAACAGTGCAGGCATCAGCAGAGTGATCCCTGTGTTGTCAGGGGGCTACAACCAACAGGGTACATGGCAACCCCACCACAACGGACTGACTATCGTGCTGGATATTAGGTGACAAGTAGTCCATGTTCGTCGTCAGTGCAGCAAACGGCACTGCACATTGCATGGTGGAAAATGTATGCAGGAACGTATCCGTGCCCAAGAGACGGAGAGCGGGTAGGACTGCAATGCAACTACGAATAAGCTGGCAAAAGGTCTCAACATACGATGGACACAATGCACCAAGTAAGGCGCCATTCCTTAATTGACTCACTCTCTGGAAGCATTTTGAGATATGGAGGTCAAATCCAAAAGGTGACCATCACATAAAGGCTGAAACGTTTGAGACTCCTTATGTCACCTCTTACGACAGGCAGGAATACTGTGGGCCTATTCTTACCCCCGAACCCGCAGGGGGGGCCTTCTCTGTATTTTGCATTTCCTTCATACCTTTTCTGCCCATTACTCCAAATTAAAGAACTTAAGTTATCAGAGATAAAGATCCTGTGATATGTATTCTCCTCTTTGTGCGCACTTCAGTTACCTCTGTTTGTACTTCCTATTAACATGCAGTATATTTAATTACACTGAAAATGTTACATTCTGTTGTAAGTAAAATATTAGAGCAAGAAGTTAATTAAAGTGATCAGCCATGTATGGTTGTGCTTATAAATTATGTTCTTTTTCTATTGGACCAACTTCAAAAAGGATAAATTAAGTAATAAACCATGAAATAACATAACAAGCATTTGTGAGGATTTTTTGTGTGAATTTAAAGTGAATATCATATTCTGAAGACTAGGAGAGCAATGAATTATGAAAATACGCATCTGTGATGGTGTCTTGCAACTTTTCAGAATACTCCTTTTGTCATGTTATGTACTTATTTTATGAATTTTAGCTTAAAAAATGCAACAAGTAAAATTTTGCATTAAGCACACATGTGTGTGGTTTTTTTGTGCACTCTCATGCAAAATAATGAAAAATTTTACTTTCAACTGGCAAGTACATCTACCTTCATTATATTGGAATTTTTTTTGTAAAATATCACTAACCTTTGAACACACTGAATAGTAGGCCACACAAAGGCTCGGCCACCAGGGACAAGAAGAGGTTTATTGTAACAGCAACCTGAAATTAGAGACACTCATTGTTACGTTAAATCAAAGGGAGCTTTGACAACTTTGATAGAAAGTTTGAGAAAACTCACTAGTTAGTTCTTTACTCCTGCATCTGCAGAAACAAACAAATGAAAATACAGCAATATTCGAAAAGCGAGCATAACTTGCCTACCAATAATTGAACACAAATCAAACAATGGAAAGTACATAACGAAAAGGACGGATTGCTACTCACCCTAACGATGACACGCTGAATTGCAGACAGCCACAATGAACAGCCTTTTATAGCAAAAAACAGGTACACATTCACACGAGCAGGCACACCTCATGCACACATGACCACTATCTCTGGTTGCTGCCTAGTTGAACATATCTGTTCACACAATGGTCACAGATTTCTTTCATTTGTCTTATTAGAAACAAACAATGCCTTTTCACATGAAATTTACACTACAGTGAATTTCCTTTGTTTCACAAATGAGAACTTCTAGTTAACAAAAAGATTTAAAGATTAATTGATTGTATTATTTGTTCACTATACTTCAAAATAACTATAACATTGCAAAGTAGTTAGGTTCTTCATTGGCAAGAAACATTCTTATTGACTACATATTTGTACTGTTACGTTGTTTGAGGTTTTCCTGATACACAAGTGTTATGGGGCTCTTGGGTATTGAAGGAAGATGGGGCTTTTTAAGGATCTGTGGGGTTTTGATCAAGCTCCTGCTATTCATCTGTGGATACTGATGTAAACTGTTTTGGAAAATCTCAGCAGGTAACTGTGTAGCAGTAAAACATGACTGTGTGCATAATCAAGCAGTAGTTAGATCCAGCATCCAGTAACACTGCACTCTTTATAAATGCAATGAAAATATGCCATCAAGTGCGAGAGCAAATCCAAAAGTTCAAAGTAATGGTTTATTACTACTGTTGTTACATTGTCCCCAGCATTTTTTTTTTACATACCTCCATAGCGGAGTGATCAGCATGGCACAATGCCATGCAAGGGTCCTGGGTTCGATTCCTGGCTGGGTCGGAAATTTTTTCCACTCTGGGTGTCTAACAATTGTGCTATCTTCATCATCATACCATCCTAATTGAAAAGCAAGTTGCCAATGTGGCATCAACTAAAAAGACTTGCCATTTCATTTCAGCAATTTTTTCTATCGTCATGTCAAAATCACGATCAAGTTGAAAGCCAAAGGCAGGGTCATCAGTGAAGTACAACACTTAGCACTGAAAACATGTTTCTTACAAACACCAATGTACAGCCAGAACCAAACTGAACTCTCGGATGGAGATCGCAGTTATTTATACAAATACTGAATACTCCAGAATGCTATTATTTATATAACTATTGAATATTCCAAATATACAAACATGAGATACTTCAAGAACCGTCCACAATAATAAAATACCAATCAGCTGCAATTTGCATGAAAACCCCATGAGATTATGCAGCCCTCTGGATGCAGTTTTAATAATTTCACTTATGTCTTGACCACACTTTTGTTTTTCATTAGCCTTACGCACTTTGGCTTTCCATCATTTTCAAAGGCACTGCTATGTCATTCATATAAAAATATTAGCTACATTGTATCACATCAATGTTCTCGAGCATGAGACAAGTGCACTTGTTGGAGCTGATTATAGCACTTTGGATCTAGATCTTGTCTGTCACTAAGTGAAAATAGTGGTCCAACTAAAACATTCATATTTCTTTATGTACTACACGAGTATGTAATAAAAAATGGGGGTTCCTATTTTTAAAAAATGCTGTTGATATCCATTTGAGCTATGGCAGCGCCATGTAGTGGGCCAACCACAGCACCCTCTGGTTTCCCCCTTCAAGCTAACAAGTTTTTTCGTTTGATGCTTATTTCGGGAGATATTTGGCCCGGTCACTCTCAATGGACCACCCTGTATACCCTCTATTTCTAGTGCTGCCATCTCCCATCTGTGAGAGGTTACTGCACATTGATGCTGAACATAGGCAGTGGTCACAGTAATGTGAGTGAACCACGTAAAACAAAAAAATTAAAGAGCTGTGCTCTGTCATTAATAAGTTATTCTTGCAATACATGTCCCTGTTCGTTGTAAATATTTTCCATTTGCGACTTTCAGCACAATCACTTTCATATCACAGAACAAAGTATTCTTTAGCTAAAGGACACACACTAATTGACTAGTGGTCTGACAGGATGACCATTGATGATAATGTCAGAGTCCCCTTAACACCTTTGTGATTGTCATCCAAGCATTATTTGCTTCTGTGGTGGTCTCATAGATCATTGCCTCGCTTAGTTTTTCTGAAGTCAGTGGCTATGTTAGTAGCTGGCTTTATGGTGATGGGAAGCAACTACAGCACATTTATGGAGTGGTCTTAGGCATGGTACAGTGATGGGCTTCATCTCACAGATCAACTATAATCATCTGTCATTGACTGGCATGACTAGGACAGTTGAGATGGTGGATGTCTTGCAGTTTAATAGTTTTGAACACTCATGTTGTTCTCTGCAGTAGTGTACAATGTGTCCAGGGCACCCACAGAGAAAACATACCAGTATGTTGTCCGCTGTCTTCCATACATCTGTTTTCACTGGTGCAGTGTAATTGGCAGTGTCAATTGTACCTGCGTTGGTCGGATAGCATTACTCCAAACTGGCCAAGTCCACACTTCATGGCGCAGTCTACTAGTGGTGGAGATTGATGTTAAAGATCAAAACACCCTTGTTTGACATTCTCTATTACTTCCTGATTTATGGGGTTGAAATTCATGGCTTCTATCCTTTGTGTACACTGTGTGGTATTCCTGGCTGCCATAAATTACTATACCTCTCCTCTTATTATCCGGCATATGAGAGAGAAAAGTTCATAGTGGTCTTCCTCAACTGTCATTTGTACCACATATGGTAGTCAAAAGTCATACTTCTTTTGTTCAGTCCTTTTATGATGCATTTCCTTGATTCACTGGCACCACTTTATGAATTCATCATCCTATACCAGAAGAGCACTGTAGATGTTTTCTGTGAGTCTTTTCATCAAGTGGGAGTTCTTGTCAATTTCTGTCATAGTTTGGTTCATAACGTGGCACAGGGCCAAGACATTCTGTATGTACGACTGCAATTTCCTCACAACACTGAACCCTGTTCTTCAGTTGTTCTTACTACTGTCACCAAACATTTTCTTCAGTTCTGCCTGAAATTTCTCCCAGCTATTGATACAGCTGCACCTCATTGTTTGATAATCACTGGTGAGCTGTGTTACTTAAGTAAAATTACACATCAAACATATCATGTCATGCCACCTGGTTTATTTGATGACTTGGTCAAATCCTTTCAGCCATTTTGTCAGGTCTTGACCAGTGTCTCCAGGAAACACTGATGTGTAGATGATTTACTGCTGTTTTGTGACCCACTGAACGCACATTTTTTACTGAGATACTGAGGTCAGTGTACAGCTAGAACTGAACTGAAGTCCTGGATGGAGAAAGTAGTTATTTATGTGAACATCCAAATATTTCAGAATGCCAGTATTTATACAATCATCAAATATTCTAGATCTACAAATACTACAAACATAAGATATTTCAAGAACCTTCCAGAAGTGGTAAATATGAAATGACAAGTGACTGTTGATGGTAGGGTTTGAACCAGTGACCCGCTTCATGCCAGCCAGGAAGTCTAACCAATACACCACACTGCATGCAAAAGACCTCGCAGCAGTATTAGCCTCAAATCCTGTAAATCATGGAATTCTTTTAGATAAGCTAAATCATTATGGTTTGAGGGGGCAGTGCACAAATGGTTTAATTCATACTTAACTGGAAGAATGGAGAAAGTTGAAATAAGTGATTCATGTAATGTTAAAACAACAGCTGATTCCTCAAACTGGGGGGCTATCAAGTACGGGGTCCCACAGGGTTCGGTCTTAGGTCCTTTACTGTTCTTGATATACATTAATGACTTACCATTCCACATTGATGAAGATGCAAAGTTAGTTATTTTTGCTGATAATACAAGTATAGTAATGACATCCATAAACCAAGAACTAAGTGATGTAATTGTAAATGATGTTTTTCACAAAATTATTAAGTGGTTCTCAGCAAACAGACTCTCTTTAAATTTTGATAAAACACAGTATATACAGTTCCGTAGAGTAAATGGCACAACTCCAGTAATAAATATAGACTTTGAACAGAAGTCTGTAGCTAAGGTAGAATTTTCAAAATTTTTAGGTGTGGCCATTGATGAGAGGTTAAACTGGAAGCAACACGTTGATGGTCTGCTGAAACATCTGAGTGCAGCTACGTATTCTATTAGGGTTATTGCAAATTTTGGTGACAAGAATCTCAGTAAATTAGCTTACTATGCCTACTTTCATTCACTGCTTTCGTATGGCATCATATTCTGGGGTAATTCATCGTTGAGTAGAAAAGTATTCATTGCTCAAAAACGTGTAATCAGAATAATTGCTGGAGCCCACCCACGGTCATCCTGCAGACATCTATTTAAGGATCTAGGGATCCTCACAGTATATATATTCACTTATGAAATTTGTTGTTAATAATCCTACCCAGTTCAAAAGTAATAGCAGTGTGCATAGCAATAACACCAGGAGAAAGGATAATCTTCACTATGCAGGGTTAAATCTGACTTTGGCACAGAAAGGGGTAAATTATGCTGCCACAAAAGTCTTTGGTCACCTACCAAAACAGCATCAAAAGCCTGACAGATAGTTAACCAACATTTAAAAATAAATTAAAAGAATTTCTAGATGACAACTCCTTCTACTCACTGGCTGAATTTTTAGATAAAAAATTAAGGGAGGAGAAGGGAAAAAAAACTAGCTTAAACATTAGTGTCATGCAATATTTTGTGTAATGTAATATCTTGTACAGAGATATTTTATTAACCTGACACGTTCCACATCATTACGAAGTGTCGTATTCATGATCTATGGAACAAGTATAAATCTAATCTAATCTAATCTAGAGAGAGATCACATGCTTTAGACCACTACCCCATGGTGGAGTCATGACATGACCTTTTAAAATCACTTGTACTCTATAGACTTTCACAGTACTTTATATGCAGTTTCAAAGAAAAATATTGACCTTCCTAATTCAGTAATCTGTGGCAAATGATCGACGTCAGATTAAATATTTGTCCAGAACATCATCTGCTCTTCATAAAACCACATTGATACTCACCTAACTTATTCTCCAATGTTATTTCTACTCTGTTTAGTACAATCTTGGAAAATATGTTATATGCAACTGGTTGCAAAGAAATTCTTCTGTTGTTAACATCTCGTTTATTGCCTTCTTTATGTACTGGTTGAATCAAGGCAACTCTCCTGGGAGTTTTTCTGTTTTACAAGTTTTCTCAAAGATTAATTTTAGCTCTTTTTTCCTTTCAGTAAGCCCATTTCAAAAGTTCTGCTGTAATAGTCTTCTCCAGTAGCTTCATAATGGTTTTAATAATGCCTTCAATTTTTTTGATAGTTGGGGTAAGTCATCCAGATTTCCATGAGTGTTTGAGTATTCAAACTTTTGCATTGGTTCTGGACATTTAAGAAGCTGATCAAAATATTTTGCAAATATTCCAAAATTTTCAGTGTTGTCCAAGCCGAACTGGTGAGCATCATCCCACACTCCTCCGTTGTTAAAGAGTTACATCTGAAGTACATCTACCTAACTCTTTAGATCTCACATACTACTCTAAAGGTTTACTGGAAGAGCCCTCTTTAGCAGATTATCTACACATACTAAATCTCCTTTTACACTTGTTGTTTTACCACCCTCTAGCCTATAGCCTTGTGGCTTACAAGGGTACTTATTGTAACTAAATCTAACATATTAATTTCACATATAAAAAGTGAACTGTTGTTTTTAAATTTTATAATCTTTAGTTTAAAATTGCAAGGAATGAAAACAAGAAACATTTGTTGGTATTCATAGGAATCAAACCTGGGTCCACAAATTACCAATCAGTGCTATACGCCACTGCCCCACAGTGCCATCACAACAACGGACCTTTAAAGAAGTTTTCAAACTCTACACTTGTACAACACGCTACACAAAATATCAAAGAAAAATACTCATCTGATACTGTGAGCATCATAGAGTATTCATAATGGCAGAAGGGATGGCATCAAACAAAACATGCACTTTTTTTTTTTGCAAATCCTTACCAAGAACATAACTATTATCCATATGTATTGTACATTTCCACCACATCTCTTCCTCAACCACTGAAGCAGCTTCAACAAAACTAGGTACTCATATCTTTTACTGTTTGGCAACAATCACTGAGGGGGGGGGGGGGGGGGGCAATGAAATGCATGAAAAACTGCCACATCATGCATGACATTTAAATGTATTACTTCTTTACTACTAATGTATTTGCAATAAATTTCACACCCAGTATCCACATATGCCACTAAATGCACTTACAGAAGTATATTGTAGTACTGCACACAGATACGATGTCATAAACACTGAGATGCTTGAAAAATTGCCGCATCATGCACAAAACTCTAATACATTTACTCTTTACTACTAAGATACTCATAGTCAAGTCCAATTACAGAAATCTCTGACACCTGGCAGTGTTTTTGACTGCTTTCAACTGCTAAGTGCAAACGGCCTTAAGGGAAAAGAGGAGCATCTCTAGAACTATGAAGCAGCGGTGTCACACAGAAGTATACAAAATAATGTATTTTGCTAACCCCAGCATACAGAAACTGCCTGGGATCACATTTCTTAATTTGGATACTGTATTTGAACATTATGCACATTTCTTTGTAGCCTACAAATGTTTTGTAATTGCAAAGGTACTTTCACAAATACATGGGCATGAAATTTTTTCGATCCTTCGCTACAAACGTAGCTCATTTTTTGTTTAGTTTTTTTGTTTCTAGCAGAAGATTGGCAAAATGAAACCTGGGCAGTGTCTGGTTTGTCAGCTAATAGATAAATAAATTTACTGCAACATCTCCATGTGGCCAAAGAAAGAAAGAAAGAAATAAAGCACCATTCACTTACAGACAAACACAGAAGATTTGAAAATGTCACTCTAAGTGCCTTATCCTCAAGGAATTATGGATCTGCAAATTGAATCTTCCCACATTCTGGTTAGCACTGACATTCTTCCTGATATCAAAAACATTACTTTGCAGGTGTCTTTTACAGCCCATTGCTGCCAATTTTTAGGAGAGCTATGTTTCGCTTTCATAGAATATTCTTATGTTCATATCATCATCAGCAGCAGCAGCAGCCAAATGGTATCCACTGTTGAACAACAGTCTCTTCTCAACTTCTCCAGACATTGCAATCTTCAGCTATAAACAATTATGTTACTTTCCCATTTCTAATGCCATATGCCCACCATCAATCAGCTCATTTTCATGCTCTTTCCTTATCTCTTGGTATCAAATAATATATTTCATTGCTCCATTTACCATCCATTCACGAAGATATATGCCCTCTCCTCCTCTGTTTTATTTTCATTACTGTCATAATCACTTTTCTCGCTACAGTCTGTTTATCAGTGTGTTTATTTTCTTGTCTCTCCTAGTAATTTCCAACATCCATCTCTGCATTTCTCACTGAGTAAACCCCAGTTTCTGAATGATTTTTTATGTTGACTGTAAATGTGCCATTGCTGTAAGACAAATTTTTTAATACACACTGACTGCAAACCTTTCCATCAAACATCAAGAGCTTAGTTTTTAAATCTCTGTTTAGTTTAACAAATGTCCTCCTTACTTTTTTTACTGTCCAGTTTATTTCTTGGCTATCCATTTATTCTGTAGCTGTCCTAAACAATATATTAAGTTGTTCTATTTGTTGTTGAAGATTACCTCAATTAGCTGCAAGCAGTATACTTCTTTACCCTCTCCACAGGACCTCTTGGGCCCATCAGTATTGACTGACCGCACTGTAATCCTCTGCCAATGGTGTCACTGGTTGCTGTATGGAGAGGCATAGGGTCAGAACACTGCTCATCCTGTTATCAGTTTTTGTGACTATTTCTCAATCAAGAAGCTCCTCAGTTAGCCACATGAGGCTAGGTGCACCCTGTTCCTTCGCAGTGCTGAAAATTGAGCCCGAGTCTTCTGCATGGCAGTTGCCCATGCTGACACGTCAGCTAAGGAGGCGAGCTCTTGCTATGATGTGGTATGAGTCAGTTTTAAAATTGCAGTACACTTTCTGCGTGAAAAATATGGCAACACACTGCAAGAAAATTCACATGCATTTTTCATTTAATATTAGACTGATTCTGCAATTTGAGGTTGATAACGATTCACATTTCACTTTCTATGTTTTTATTATTAAAGTATATTGGATCACAGTGACTGTTCTTACTGATTTCTATGTAGCTGTATTTCCTTTCACACAACATAATGTTGGGCTCACTTGCTTTTCTGGATTATTTTTAATGAGCGATTTTGAAGATAACCATCAGCCAGTTTTTGACAAAAATATGGCTTGCAGAAAACAATAGCAAATCATTTTGAGCTGCCTTTTAGAAAAATAGTCAGTGATGATACAGCAAAGGAGCTGAATTGACCAGTTTTTAGAAGTGGAAGGGCAATTTGTTATTTGATTTCAGTTTTATTACAACGCTTTGTCTTGACGGGTTTTTATGCTGGTGCGAACCTTGCTACTGGGTCACTGTGTTTTGCATTTTCTGTGATTAGTGGGTAGGCATGGTTTGGTGGGAAAATATAGCAGGATATAAGAATGAGCTAAGACTATCAGAGTTGGTGGTTATGCACGGAGGTGAGTGGATCGAAAAGATCTATGTGAAACCACAACCTCAGCCACAGAGTCATTTCTGTGACAGCAGAGTTCACCACTCTTTACAGTGAGCATTAATAACACTGACATGATAAAGGATTCTTGGTCCAAACTTTTGTAATTCTGTCAATCACCCGTCTCAGGTCCAGCATTGCTGTAATGAGTGTACAAGGTTGCCAGAAAGTTTAGTTACTGTTTTTTGTTTGGCATTAGTGAGGTTTCGGATTTTTTCTGTGTTTTTGTGCAAATCCCCACTTTAGGGTCTGTAGCTAGGAGCTTAAAAAATAACATTATTGATCAAAAGTTGTGCATATGAAATTTATAGCTTAGATCTTAAAGCCATGGTGAGCCCACAATTAGTTTTCTGGGTCGGAGTGACTTTCCTAGTGCAGGAGGTTTTTTCAAAGTAGGTATGATTTCAGTTGCTGTTTGGAATTAATTTTATTATCTATTAATTCTTTACATCACTGGGTATCTGATCTGAGATTTTTCTGGCTGCATACCTCAAACCTTTCTGTGCGACATCTGCTATTCACACTATGTATGGAGGGAGAACTTGGTATGAGGAACATTTGTTTACAAATTGAAATGAAGCTGTTGGGTGGGTTATGAGCCATCTTTCGATAACTCAATCATCAGAGCACTTTCCCACAAAAGGCCTAAATCCCAGGTTCAAGTCCCAATTCTATACACAGTTTTGTAAGTTCCTTTTGTGTTGCTTTTTCTCCTGCTTTAATCACTTTTATTCACACACCTCTATCTCCGAGAGGCACTATTCATTGACACCAAATGGCTTTACAAACCTCATGTGGGATTACTTCTCTTTTGCCATTATTAATTATCTGCATTTCTGACTCATCTCTAGCCATACAAATATTTAATTATAATATTTATTATTACAACCAACTGTCACATATTAGAATTATATTTCAGATGTTGCACATTTATTGACACTTGATTTTATGTCAAGCTTTCATACATCTTCGTATGTTTGTAGAATTTTCTCTCTGTTGTTGAACAAACAAAATGTGACATCTATCCTACATATGTTTCTGTTTCACTTCCTTCACAATCTTATCATTTTCAACCATTTCTCTTGTCAAAATTTCACTGTATCACCTCACATCCTGTTGAAGATATTTCTGAACTGTTTTATTTAATTCAGTTCATTCTTTCAAGTTGCCATTATGAGATCATCTTTTATTTTGCCATTGTCACACCAATGAATCTTTTGTCATTTTCCCCAAGTTCGTTTGTTACATAACTGTTACTTTTGTCTATGTCTGTACAATGACTTTCCAAAATATCAGCCTATTTTCAGTAAATAACAAATACTTTAAACAGTCTCCTGTCACTATAGTGATGGATCCATGGGGAATGTGCCCAAAGACTGCTTTTGAAATTAGGCATATCCTGAGCAATGCTCACTTTTGTCAGCGGCAGGTCCTTCCAGCAGTGGATGAAGATAAGAACCACCTATGGTGTCAAACTGTTTATAGCATTTTTTTTTTCCACCATGATACATTAAGGATGCATTATCATAAGGCTACATCAGACTTTTCCACTCCACATAAAAAGAGTATGTTTCAGCATAATTCAGTGGATTTCATCATTTCTAGGCAGGAGCGTACTATTTCCATTAAGAGCATATCTACTGTGGGTAGGGGGTGATCAAATCTTAATGGTCACCAAGTGCAGAGCATACATTCATAGAGTCACTGGACACCTATGTGCTGGTGTCCGAGACCACTGTACATCTGCAACAATCAACTGAAAGGTAGTGTGGTCGTCATCATCAAAAAGCTCAGACTACAGCCAGTTCTTGTGGCAAGAACTTTGAACTTTGCAGTCATGGCAATGCCCATACCCCAAGTTCTGTGGCAATCAGATCAAATCCCCAACAGACAGAGCAGGAGATGGATAGTGTGCTGAAAATTCATTTTTTCACTCTTTCACATTGGGTGACTAAGGCTGGCACAATACTCTTATCCAGCAAATTCTTGTGTTCTTTGTTTTTATGTGAACTATTCTCTTTCCTCTAGAGAGTATGTTGTAAGTCTTACAGTAAAATGAAAAAGAGATAACTGTTGCACTTTTACCTGATAACTGCTCAAACACAAGGCAGAAGATTTCCCTTCCTGTTAACTATGAAAACATGCAAGAGGTAGCATAATAATCTTCCTTTCAAGGATAAGGTGTGATGCCTAGTCTGTCTTTGTAGGTCACTTTTATTTCGGTAGCATTATGAGAGAGATATAGAGCCCAAAAATGCTTGGTGTTATGTTACATTACTATTGGCCTCAACAGTGCTAGCACTGCAGCAAGTAACGATAATAAAATCTTTTTGTGTAAAAAAAAAGTTTGAAACAATAAGCCTTGTGCATTCACCCACAGAAAAGTGTCATTTTATTTAAAATTAGAAAATACTTTAATGAGGTTTCCAAGGGACTGAACAGTGTCATCACTGGTCACTTTATCTTTATACTCAATGAGCCACTAGAAGAGTTTTGTGAGTAATATAGAAGGAGTTGAATTATATGGTATTTCATTTAGTTGGACATTGTTCGATTAATGTGGACTTAGTATTGTTTCTTCATTACCTTTTTCTTGTACATGTCCATGACCGATCTTGTGTAGCTAGTGCATTAAGGAAATTCAATACTGCTACTGTAACTTCTCTTGAATAATGTATGAAGAACTATCATACTGATAATCTGTGTATTGTCTACAAATGCATACGACATCAGTTGGATAGTATCAAACTTCTGTCAAATCATAATGTTAATATGAACACTCTATACAGAAGCCAGTCTGTATAGAGAATGAATATGAACGTAACATTTCTGTTTCACTGTTCAACCCCAGAACTGTGGTCAAAAATATACACTCTCCAAAAACTTCATGCTTCTCCAAAGTAGTCAGTCAGTGCTAAAGAGTTTCTATAATTGTGTCCACACATCTACTTCCTCTCATAAAGTTACTGAGATTTACATCCCATCTTGAAGAAATGCATTGTCCCTTGGCATTATTCTCCACACACAAATAAAATAACAGATCCTCACAGTATTTGTGCTCTTCTCTATTATAACTTATTTTATGGTTTTACTTAGCGAGTATCATTCTCCGGTAAGAATACCAAGAGGTACATATTGCCCCTCTATGATGATGTGTAACAAAATATGTATTAAGGAGAACACTGAACATGAATATTTGATTTGATTTATTATTGGTAATGTAGATCATACAATTTGTACAGCAATGCACATCATGATATAGGACAAGTCAATTTGAGAAATTATGTGAAGATGGTATATAACTCACATAGCAGAATACATACAGGATATATAGACAAAATATAAAAAAAGGTGGTGTGAGATGAGAGATGGCAGTGGTGCATACAGAATACATATAAGAGATACAGACAGAATAAGAGTAACAAACAATAATTAAATTATCTTACTAAGTAGAAATAAATATTAGTAAAAGAACATGCAGGATATGCATAGATGACAGTAACGTGTGTGTAAAGGCTCCCCAAAACAAGAACTGTGGTGTAAGATGTGGGGCATTAATTCTCTCTGCTCCCTAGCTGCGGCACAAGGAGAGGACAATATGAAAATGGAAAAGTCATTAAACATATTATGGGTCATAAGGACAAATAACTCAAAGACTGATTTCATATGAAGGGCACATCTAATAGAGATTATGTCTGGGTAAATGTGAACCTGGGTGAGAAGAATTTCACTGAAACACTTCAAATAAGTATGCAAAGATGAAGTTCTTAAAATTGTCAAAGAAATGAAAAATTCATATAGTACAGATATTTTTAATATGTTAAACAACCTACTGAAAGAAATTATTCATTACGTTGCAGCACCCTTAACATATTCTAAAAACTTGTGTCTCATAGAAGGGGTTTTTCCTGATCCTCTCAAACTATACAAGGTGACTCCAGTCTTTAAGAAGATTCTGTAAAGTAAAGTCCAATTTCACTAATTCCTGTACTAGGCAAAGTCTTAGAAAGCATAATGTATCAGCAGATGTATAAGTACTTAGAACTAAATAATATGTTAAGTACATCATAGTTTGGTTACAGAAAAGAAAAGTCATCTGTACATGCCACAGAACTCTTAGTGAGGCACATTTTAACAGCATTTGAGACCATGTTCACATACAGGTAACTTTATGTGGTCTGAGCAAGGCCTTTCACCATGTTGGCCACTTTGTTTTATTCTCTAAACTGGAGTACTGTGGAATATGTGACAGAAGTTTAAAACTCATCAAATCATACCTTAATAAAAGAACACAAGTAGTGAGCTCAGGAAGTGCTCTGCCAAACACACTTGAGGTTCAACATGGAGTGCCACAGGTTTCCAAATTAGGACCACTTATATTCCTTGTACATATAAATGATTTACCGGGAAACACAGAAATAAAGACATTTATGTATGCAGATGATACAACTTTTATGTCTGTAAACCATTTATTTGATAAGGCAAAAGAAAATGCAATAACATGATTTAATGCAAATCGTCTATTATTAAATGAGAAAAGGACTCAGAATATGTGGTTCAGTCTCTCAACGACTGTAAAAATAGAAAAACAAAATGCAAAACGTTTAGGTATCATTATTGACAATAAACTAATATGGAACTCTCTTGTTGAACACATAGTGGTTAGACTGTCAAGAGTTATATATCTGCTGAAGAGACTAATGTGCTGTGTGATATTTGAATATGTAAGAACAGCGTGTTTTTTTTTTTCAGCCTGTTTTAAGGTATGGGTTAATACTCTGGGGAAGCAGCAACAAAATATGTGAAATTCTGGTGATCCAGAAGAAAGCAATCAGAATGATGGCAAAGGTACATAATAAGACACGTTGTACACCATTATTTATTAAATAAAGAATATTAACAGTTAATCTACACTCGTGTCCAAAATTAAAGCAACATATTGTAATTTCCCTGGCACAGTCCTGTGCCTAATTCACAATACATTCAAACAAATTGTCACACACATGTCCATAGATCACGTTCTACATGGAGGATAACATCCCAGCCAACAGACAACCATGCCAATGACATCAGGTTACCTACGAAATGAAGTAGTGTATGCCGGGCAACCCCACATCCACAATTGCTGTTTACACAATCACAAACGGTGCAATATTGCACAGAAGATGCATACCAGACTCTCTGCTGTGGAGGACCAGAGAAAGATAGAAAGCAGGACAGTCGCTAACTGATGTGGCTCCATGGCTTAGTGTAAATCATTCTGTTCTTTCTCGGATGTGGTGACAGTGTATAGAGATCGAAACTGTATCCCAAAGTCCTGGCCAAGGCCGGCCATGTGTGACTTCAGATGAGAGGACTGTTATTTGGCTGTAAGGGCACAACAATACCTCCTTAGCACTGCACGCAACTGGCATGTGAGTTCATAGCATCAACTGGATGTGTTGTATAAAGGCAAATGGTGTGCAGAAGGCTTCGGCAGAGTGGCCTTTATTGTCAGAGACCTGCTGTATTTCTACCTCTGACACGTCTTCACAGAAGGGAACGCCTAGAGTGCAGCCATCAATATGCCACCTGGGCAGTTGAACAGTGGACAAACGTTTTCACAGATGAGTCCCGATTTCGTCTGGAGAGTGATTCTCAATGGATTTGCATCTGGAGGGAATATGATGCGTGATTACATGATCTTGGGACCCAAATGTTGTGGAAAGACTGATATTGAAGAGGACCCTGAACAGTATGGGCAGGGATCATGTTTACCACTTGAACCCCTCTTCATGAAATTACATAGGTAAATCGGCAAGGTTTAACTGCTGTAACGTATCGTGATAAGATCTTGGGACCCCATTTGCGGTTGCTGCGAGATGTTGTGCGCCCAGACTTCATACTGATGACACTAATGCTCGACCTCATAGAGCACATGTGACTGATGTTCTCTTGGAAATGGAAGATATTGCACACATGGCGTGGCCAACTCACTCGTCCAATTTGAATCTCAGAGCATGTTGGGGATGAAACTTCCTGGCAGATTAAAACTGTGTGCCAGACTGAGACTCAAACTGGGGACCTTTGCATTTTGCTGGCAAGTGATCTACCTATTGAGCCACCCAAGCATGACCCACAACCCGTCCTCAAAGATTTACTTCTGCCAACCTCATTTTCTACCTTCCAAACTTCACAGATGCTCTCCTGCAAAACTTGCAGAACTAACATTTTTATTCTGCAGCAGCGTGTGCACTGATATGAAACTTCCTGGCAGATTAAAACTGAAGTTTGAAAAACAGGAGACGAGGTACTGGTGGAGTTTTAATCTGCCACAAAGTTTCATATCAGCACACACTATGCTGCAGAGTAAAAATCTTGTTCATGCCTGGGATGTACTAGGGACATGGCTTACATCACATCAGCATCCATCAACCACTCTACAAGACTGCAAGTAGCTCTGCGGGAAGAATGGGCGTTATTGCCTCAAAATGAGACTTATGACATCATTCACAGCATGTCGCATCATTATCAGGCCTGTATTGCTGCCAGAGGTGGTCACACCCCATACTGAGCACATTAACCAATTGTCTGAATGTTCATGCAAATCTATTAAGTTGGGAAAAAAGATGAACATTCTTGTCTACCATTATGCAATATTGTGGTTGTTTACATTCTTTATTCTTTACACTGTTACTGCTTTACTGTCATCTGTTTATACTGTTTCGTAGCAAAATAAATGCAACCTTGCAAAATTTCTGTTTGATGCTTTAATTTTGGACACCACTATTTATTCTTGATAGCTTTAACAATATACTTGCTGAACTACCAAATTTAGTTGTAACAAATCAAAGGCATGCTTACCATACAAGAATCTGTACTTCTCTACTCTTGCCACAAAATAGGTCAACAACAACTAACAATAGTAGCAAGTACATAGCAATTAAAATATATAACAAATTGTCTAAACATGCCGCAAGCATGCCACTCAAAGTATTTAAGGAAAAGTTACACAACTTCTTGTTAACTAACTTATTCTATTCATTAGAAGAATTTTTAGAAATGCCCAATATCAACTTAAATATGTAAAAATGTATTTTATAAAACTAATAGGTTAAGTGAGCTGACAAAGTCTATTGCATGTAATAATGCTGAATGATTAATAAGGATTCTGAATCTCAATCAGTCCCCTATGCATTGCTCACATACGGATCATAGGGATAAGATTAGAATAATTACAACACGACCAAAAGTGTTCAAATAATCATTTTTCCCATGCTCCATAAGTGAATGGAATGGTAAAAAAGCCTAAACTAGTACAATAGGACGTACCCTCTGCCATGCATCTCATGATGGTTTACAGAGTACAAATGTAGATGATATATCAGTCTGTCACCACCACCACCTACATTCCAAAAACTAATAAAGATGCAAAAAAAAATATTGTCAGTGTTCTGTTCGACTACTGATGGCACATGTATAACATCACATACCAAGCCATCATTATGTTACAAGACATAGTTGACATCCAGTATCTCTAATCACAATTCGGGTATTTTTAACATGACAGAGAAAATGTGATACACAGTCCCACAGCCAAAACACGAAAAACACCTGTAATATTCACATGTCTAGTCCAGAACTGCCCTATATCGGATAATACAGGAGAGTTACATTATTCAATAGTCTACATTGCTATTTTAAACAGCAACAAAATAAAAAATCCTTGTAAAATGAACTTAAATCAATTTTGAGAGAACATTTCTTATATTCAGCAAAAAAGCTTCTAGAAATACAAATGGAATCTGTAACCTTAAATGAAAATGATCAGGCAAATTAGAAGTATGTGGCTGCATATGAGCAAAGGTTTAATCTGACATATAATTATACGGGTATCGTGTTTCTATTTCAGCATAAATAGAAAATTTGAGAAAGGAATGTGTGGAGGCATTGGGTACATTTTGCTGTGAGTTTTACACAAATTTTGTGGTGTTCTTTCATTCTTAATATTAAATGATTCTGATTGAAGACTATACAAATACCAGAAGCAAAAAATTAGTACCACCAATCACGCACTGCTCTCTACACACCAGTAAGAAGATCACAAAACTCAATTGATGGCCAACTTCGCATTTTGTAATACACTGCACAAAAAATCTTTCCCTGTATATTATCAATCTGGCTGTAGATTTCAGAATGAAT
Source organism: Schistocerca gregaria (assembly GCF_023897955.1). NCBI lineage: Eukaryota > Metazoa > Arthropoda > Insecta > Orthoptera > Acrididae > Schistocerca > Schistocerca gregaria. The sequence goes on along the minus strand of NC_064920.1, from coordinate 938,328,726 downwards.
TTTTATATTCTGCAATAAAAGTCAGTCAAAGGTTGCCAACAGCCATCAGTCAGAAAATTGAAAATCTCAAGACATACAAAATTGTGTAAAAGAGTAAATTATTAGCGATTATTTCTATAATTTAACCTGTAAATCTGGCCTCATGGAAGTAAATTACATTTTAACATTCTTGCTAATCAGGTTGTGACTTTTCCAATATATAGAAAGTATAAATAAAGCGGGACTCACTGTGGCCATTGGTGTGTGTATTCGGATATCTGTGTGATTGTTTCGTGAATGTGTGTACTTCTAATACAGAAACTTCAAGACCCCAAAAGCTAGAGTAAATACTGTTTACTGTTCTGTTTTTCTATGTTCCACACATCAGTCACTTACAGGTGAATGGTTGCCTTTCATTTATTTTACCTGTTACTCCATCCAGTAACGCCAAGTGTTGCAATGTTTATAGTGCTGTATAAAAACAACAGCTAATTAGTAGAGGAAGAGCAATAGAGGTTTAATTCCAAAGTGTCTTTTCCCCAATATACATATAAAACAACATACAAGTAATTTCTACAATTCTTAGTGTGAGTAGTACAACACTACTCATAATGTATTTTTGGTGCACTTTACAGTACGAGCCACTAACTGCTGCTTCTGCCTGTTATTACATACTCACTTCATTTCCCTGAAGGCTATAGAGTTTAGGGATTATACAGTGTAAATGAGTAAATGAAAGAATAGACATGCAGATAGAACTGCTCCTTTATTTCACTCTCAATGGTATGGAATAATTTTCTGAAGTAATATAGCAGTAAATAAATATCAATTTATGGTACAAAAACAATAAGTAAGGAGAGTGACCACTCAGAACACTTTGTTTTGCTCATGTACCAATACCCTCAAAGTTGGTACCATAACAATGTACTGTACGTGTGTAGGGACAACGCTCACATCAAAAACTACATAACACACCTTAGTAAGTATTACACCCATGTTACATATTTCTAGTAGAGGTAATGATATTCCGAATTACATGCCAAAATGCCGACATTACAAACAATTTTCTTATTTGAAACTTATTAGTGTATAACACAAAAAGTGAAAGTGTAATAACGGAAGTTTTTGTGTATTGGTGTATATCTGAAGCTTTCTAATAAGGTCGCTAAGGCAAACGCTCTTTGTTACCGTAACATGCTCAATAATAAGTTAGTAAAATTTATTAGAATTTAATAGGCCTACATTAAACTCTGCTAATAGGGCCCATAAAGTAATGCGTAATAGTTGCTCATATATTACCTACATGACAAAACTGAAGTAAATAATTTTAGTACGGCTTTTGAGGTACTTTTCACTTATTACCTATTATAGCAATAACTTAATCTCCTTCGTTTGCTATTTGTTTACTTGTGAACTAAATAAGTGACACAGAACTAATAGCAACCGCCGGCGACAAATGGTCTTGTGCGTGAATAGCACTGCTCTGAACCTATCATCTTCACACTTCAATGCATTTCTTTCGGTATCACGGATAAACAGTTGAATCAACAATTCACTGAAGGAGCTGCCGACAAAACTAGCGTGCTAAGACGCATAACATGTAAGTGACAGAGAACACATATTACACACAATTTTCTGTTTGGGAGATGGAGGAATGTAAAGCTACAGTATCACGAACTGGTAATAAATAAAAGCAGCATTCCAGGTGTAATCTTTCCCATCTACAAGCACCATAGCCTCACATAAACTTCAACCGTATCAACGATTACGTATATCAGATTCCAAACAAACGCCACGCCCACTTTTCTCACCTGAAATGACGAGGGCCTCATTTGGCCCACAAGTTACAAAGCCCCACGTCATGATGCAGACTGAAACAGATGAGCTCCTCTAAAAACTGGAGACTGCTTATAGCAGATATGGCAGACTTATTAAGCTACCAGGAAAACCATTTCAACAAATGGCGTACCCGGCAACGGGGCTTGCGCAGTATGCAACCGCCAAATTCGAAAGTCAGTAGAAAAGTCAACATGAACGTTTGCTCCAACTCACTCATTCAGAAAACAGTGTTTTTCTTATTCTGTTGATTATGCAAGCTTCTCTCTAAAGAGGGCTGCAATTCTGCGATATTGCGAAACTTAATGTTTTCTTTCCTCCAACCACATTTTGCTAATCATGGTTAGGGAAACACACTTGTAATTACACTTGGCAATTTTTTCCAAAGACACAGTGAGTTATTACTTATATGCCTCCTTCCGATCCACTACAAGCTCACTTTTAATTTGACAATCATAAGGAAGACGGATCGGTGAGTTCTGAAAAATTACAAGTCCATCCTGAAAAATCGGACATTGCTGCGGTCGCTACCGCGGGCAAAAAAGGTCCGTGTGTTTCATGGTATCTTTCTTCGTACACGTAATACAGTGAAGAGGGTAAAGTCGATCCAACTTTACGCTTTTTTATTGATTTTATGGGTTAGTCCTTCAGGGACCATAGGATTGGCATTCCCACGTCTCGCTGGTCCTGCCATCTGTAGACAATAGACTTGGCCACTGTTTCTATGTTTCGATACAGTGTATCGATATGTGGAACTGTTTCAGTGTTTCGGAACGGCTGTGGTTCACTGTTTCGAAACAGTCGTGTTTCATTCCGCTCCTGTCTCGGATAACCGCACCAGATTCGATCTCGAGCTAGGCACAGAAACTGTATCGTTGTTTCAAAATAAGGCTGTTTCACTCCACCTGCGTTTGGAGCGGACTAATTGTATTGAAACAGTGATGTTTCATTCCGCTAAAGCTTCGTTTTAGCTGACTGTCCTATTACGAAATGGCGTAATATCTGCTTTATAAACACCAACCAAACAATGAAACAACGCATACTATTCACATTCAAAATAATAAATATATGAAAATCATTCGATTAAATCACACTTTTTTTAAAATAACATACGCTTCTGTTTTCATGTACAGTAATCGTATTAAGTAACGGAAGTAAGCCTACAACATTTTGAATAAAAAAAGGCGTAGACTGACAGTTATTAGACATATACATAATTTTGATCTAGATATGTTTGACATATCACTGATAGTGTAATGGTGAACGGGCAGGGCTGGGAAGCATGGTGAATTTATGGTAACGGTTCGAAACACCTTGAAAGACAAAATTTTTCTGTTATATTTTGTTATTTATTCGAATTATTTCGCGTTATTTGTGAGTCTATAGTCACTGTGCCTATTATCCACAATGATTCCCTTTGTGTGCATGGAAATTAGCAGGATGGATATATTACTCATACTAACAGAATGTGGGAATCCAAGTAGCATATTCGTTGTTTCTGCAGTTTGCTCCTACCTCCAGTTCCGTTCGTGGTGGTTCTTCTGTCTTCAGCTATAGCTGTCCTCAGCCAATTGAAAAGTAAGAAAGTCACACAACACAAAAGCAGCGCATTTGCTGCAGGAAATACGAAACTGCCAAGACGCCCAAGTGATAGCTTCATACTTTCTGCGAAATGATTAGCGCCCTCGCACCTCATTTGTGTTTATATGGACCTACTTATAAAGAAGACATTCAAGATTATAAAATGTGTAGGTTACAAAACACAAACTGTTTCACTGTTTCGAAACAGCGTATCGAAACATTACATTGTACTGTTTCATTTGTTTCGAAACAGTCAAGTGTTTCAGTTTGCCCATCTCTAGGAGACAAGAATGAGAAACACATGAAAATTCCCACCGCTGCCAGCAGTCACTCTGGCAACAATCGACAGAGCATTGTATGTCTGTTGTGCTCTATCTGGTGGCAAGTAGACGTCGTTTTGATGTAATTTCGTGATTTTGTTTGTATATCTGCAGACAATTGCATTTGTAATCAACTCCACGATACTTATTCGATATTTTATGCAATTTTCTTCATGTTAACGCATGAAATAAATTTTCTAGTCCATTCCAACACATCAAAAATATGTTTTTAACATGTGGGAATATTTGCTCCCACGGCCCCATATGTCTGGCACTTATTCAAACTTTTAGCGTAGACAATAGGCCTGTTTACTGATGTGTTATTAGGTATATTCACTTAGCTTAGGTATCTGCAGAATTACTTTACCAGAGAGGAAAATGTGCTAGAATATCTCTTCTCACTTCCTGCGAATGAGTCAGTTTCTGACACTGAATCATACGATGTTTCAACTGATGAGGAAAGTAATATACTGACCATCCGCCCACAATCTCCTGCTCCTTTCAACAACAAGTGCCTTCAATAGGAAACAATGTTTCAGTCCATGGAGTGTGTTCAGTCTTCACAAGTTCTCCCACAGAGTCGAAATAAATTTCAGCATTGAGTGATAATGATTAGACATAGATTCTGTTAGAAAAAGCTTAGCATTGCCAAAGAAAGCGTCCTCTAAAACGAATCGTTCATATGAGTATTATCTTGAGATCTTCAATGAAAATATCATTCATAATATTGTAGAACAAACAAACTTGTACGCATCCCAAGAGCGATACAATTTTCGACTGAGCTCTGAAACACCTGTAAGAACAAAGAACTTGGTGGCCACAACAGGCTCTGAAATAAAAGAATTTATTGGGTTGCTTATCATTACAGGCATCCACAAATTGCCCCATTTATCAAGTTACTGGAGGTCAGATACCCTTCTGCATGTCGAAGCAGTGTCGAAAGTGATGACTCTCAAACGGTCCGAAAATTTTTATAAAACTTTCATCTGATCGATAATTCGAAGGCAGTGGGGAAGGCTGCTTATGGATATGATAACTATATAAAGTGAGGCCCCTGACTGACGCCCTAAATGCTACTTTCTTAGAGGCATATTATGATCTAGACAGATTATTCGTTGATGAAGCTACGAAACTTTTCAAGGGAAGATCGAGCGTAAAACAATATATGCTCATGAATCTCATAAAAAAAGGGTACACGGTCTGATGCCTGACTCATGCTAAGACAAGCTATCTACCGAAGTTCCATATCTGTTATGGAAAAGGGGAAGACAATATTGCCAATATTCCACTAGGTGAAAGGGTTGTACTTGAATTGTGTTCATCTTTGAAAAACAGTTAATTGATTGTTGTATTTGGCAACTATTTCACTTTTTACACTCTAATGAAAACACTTCTGGATAATGGAATATATTCTGTAGGCACTGTCAAGGTTCAACAGGAAAGGTCTTTCAGAAATGATGAAGGAAAATAGCAAACTTTCACAAGGCTAGTTCAAGGTGCAGATAAAAGATTAAGTCGTTGTGATAAAGTGGCAAGACACAATGACAATACCAGTTTTGTCCACAGCAACATCTCCCAAGTATGTAACATTGGTTTTCAGAAAAGGAAGAGATGATTCCATATGCAGCATTGCTTGACCAAATGCCGTAAGTTTGCGCAACAGTGTAATGGGTGATGTGGATCTCTTCAACCAGAAATGGTGGCACAGAATTTTTTTTTAATTTGCTGGTTGAGGCTGCCATTGTGAATGTGTTTATAATGCAGGAAATGGAGAGCAGCTAACATTCCATTTACAGATTGCACGACAGTTACTGTCAGGTTTCTCATGAAATGATGTGGATGTCCACCGGTATTCATCTAAAAAAAAAAAAAAAAAAAAAACAGACAGCATGGGTGAACATCTACCAAAGAAAATTGTGAAGTACAGACGTTGTCATATGTGCAGTACAAGAAAAGAAGAAAAAAAGGATGAGAAAAATATGCTCAAATTGCAATGTGGCTTTATGTGTAGATCCAAGTTTCAGGCTGTTCCATAGCATCTAGAATTGAATTTTTGTTAATATTTTGTGAATAAAAGATAATCCAGCAATGCTGTTTACTTTTTTATTTTGTTTTGCATCTCACAGTCGATGGGAAGCCATCTTCCCACATAAATTAAAAATAAAAATAGATGACTAGTTTTTTATTTTTCCATGGTATGGCATAGGTGATTCATAGCAAGTCACTGAACTATAGACTGTCATCCATAATTAGCTCAGAAAAATGTTCCCTTGAAAAGGTTAAAGAAAAACAGAACTGCTATTTTCTAAGAGTGTTATTTGTTCTTTAAATGCGATCAAAGTTACCTGCCTAACTAGGCTAAAGTCGATCACTGATTAAACTTAATGGGAGATTGTCTTTAGAATATTACAAGAATATAGTGGATCACTATAAAATAAAATAAAAGAACAAATTTTTAACCTTTTCCCTGTCCTTTTTTTGTTTTACTTGGGGATTTTTTATTTTAGTTATTTAGTGGAGGGGTCCTCTTCAAATGCTCGGTAACGATTCCTAAATAGGAAAGTCTGCAGAGGTGTCCTTTTCCTCATAATCAGGAATTCTACTTAACAGTTCGTCTGGATTGAAGGGAACTATACCAGAACCACGAAATCCAGACTTCACATTTTCTTGAGTTCTGGTACAAACTTCATTGAAGGCTGAATTCAGCATGTGAGGGATCTCGGTCTTTGGATATGTCCCTCTGTTCTTCATATTCTAAGTGTTCAAAACTTTCCGCCATGCAGACTTCAAAGGGCGAAAACATGCCAAGGGGTTTGGCAAATATGTGTTGTATTTAGCATAAGTAGAACAAAACTTTTGCTGTTTTCTTCACAGCAATGGATTATATCAATGGACATGTGGTTTGATAAGTTATCACCAATAATGACCTTACACCCATCCTTCCTCTTTACATAATGTAGGGGAACCTTGTTGAACCAGTCATTGAACATTATCATGCAGAACCATCAACATGAATTTCTATTGAATGCTGAACCTTTGTCCCTTCCTTCACATTAACCAGGATATAAGTGTTCTGCTTTATAAACTGTATATGGGGAGAGAGGAATTTAGTCAGCCGCTGCATCCATCATTACATCTGTACTACTTTTTGAGGTGTCCTATGACCCTTTTCACATGCTTTACACCACACTTAACTATGACTTCCGTGGATCTACGATCACCAGCAAAATTAGTTTCATCAGAATTTATTACTTTTCCTGGGAGCACTTCATCAATAAATTCTTGAAGGTTCTCAAAGAAATTTTTCATTTCTTCACTTCACATTCTGACATTCTGTGTGGAAGCTCCTTATGACGACAGAGGAAACTGTTCCTTCTTTATGGAGATCACTGCTTGCCTGATATATAATCTTTGAAACGCTTCTCGCCCTTACCCTCACAATTCAGATGGTATTAAACAATATCCACAGCATTCCCTAACATGTTGTGGAAATCCCCATGCTGCACTAAGCATGATACTTTCTACTAATTTCTTTTTGTCCTCAGCACTAAGTGCAGTTCAGTGGCCATAATTAAGAGGATGTCTGTTACGGATTCTGTCCTTCATTGTTGTGTATGGTAATGCATACTCCAGTAATGCTCGCCTAATACTCATTCTAGCAGATTGGACAGCCTTCAATGCCTGTTCCAAGTACTTGGAAGAATAATTTCAATTTCACACAAGTTGAACCTTCTTTCTGTAATTAGATGGTATGGTCGACTTTACTATATAAAGATACAAATTTTCTTATAGTAATAAGTAACTGTCTTAAGATTTACCAAGTTCAGGATAGGATCGTAAAGCAATTTACTTAAGCATTCTTTCTTCTTTTTCATCACAATGAAAACATGATTCTCTGTGCTTCAGTTTGATTTCGTGAGATGGAAGAGTATTGAAAATAACACCTTTCATTCATATTAATTTTAGGTTACAAAATGCACTGTTGTCACAGAATTTGTACATTCATAAAGCTCCATATTATTTTAGCTGTGAGTTAGTGTTGCCATTTAGTGAAGCACCAAAATTTATCAAAGATAATAGACTCAATAAATAGAAAGTCGCAAGTGACCGATTTTACTCTCCATGACCTATTTTACCCTTTTTTTCGGTATGTGCCCTTCCAGAACTGGCTACAGATACTACACACTAAAGAAGTATTCCAGAACAAGCATTTTTCCTAGGACTCTCTTGCGCGAAAATCTGTTTTCGTTATCCACACAAAGTAATCGAACCATTCACTATATGCGCCAATGAAGTTGAAACTTGGCACTGCATCTGATGGTAACGACTGTAGTGGCATATCTGATTTATAGTCGCTCCCATCTGACCCCATCCTGAGTGTCAATTTAGTTTACATGTGTAGTAATTCGTTTTACTCACACACACACACAACCTCTTAATTAAATACCTGTTACATAGTTTGCAGACACTAGCTAAATTTAGAATTTGCTTTCTTTAACACTGTTCCTGCTTTGGAACTTTTTATCACCATCTTCAATAGTACTGCAAACATGGTAACTCTGAACTTTTTACATTATTAATACTGTGATATCACATTTACATTTTTACATTACACTAGTTGTATTCCATGCAGCCCACTGCTTCTCTGAATGTGGAAATAAACTGAAGAAGTACACTTAATTTAAATCGAGTGTAGTACAGTGAAACGTCTTAACAGTAGTAAAGCTATCTATGAACCAACATGAAACATTAAATTTAATTGTTTCTGAGATGGTTCTCTTCAGTGGAGCAGAAACAGGTGTTCAAAGAATGTTCCTTAATTCATTCTTACACTCTATCATATTATCTTTGTGACAATGTAGACCACTCTCGTAAGTTGTTGAATAAATGTGTACCCCTGTATATGGATCCTTTCTACAATAGCATTATCCTATAAGTCAATGTAAGGGTCATTTAAAGTCCTAGTTGCATACATGTCTAAGACATTTGACAGTGTGAACCACTATATCAGTCTGAATAAAATGAGGTTTTATGGAACTGATGGTATAGCCATCCAATAGATAATGGTATATCTAACCAAAAGAACATACAGAGTTGTATTTAGTAATTCAGCGAATATAACCTGGGGAGAATCCTCTGAGTGGGGAGAAATCACATAAGGAGTTACCCAAGGCTCATTAACTCTGAAATTATTCCTCATACATGTAAATGATCTTCTGTCTAATACACAACAAACAGAATTATTTCTTTTTGTGGATAGCACTAGTACTGTAATCAATCCAAACATACATCCAGCAACAGAAGAAATGCCAAACAATGTTCTTAACATTGTCATTGACTACTTTTCTGTGACAATGGTCTGTCTCTAGGTTTTAAAAAGTCACACCTTATTCAGTTCAGCATATCAGAAGGTACTACACCAATGATAAATGTAATACAAGGCGAGGAAATAAACAAACAATGTGAAAACTTCAACATTTTTAAATTTTTAGATGTCCATTATGATGAGAATTTAAACTGGGAAAAGCACATTTTAAACCTCATAGTTCAGCTACATTTGCACTTAAAATTATTACAAATCATGGGGAGAGACAAAGCAGCAAGTTCAAAATGGTTAAAATGGCTCTGAGCACTATGGGACTTAACTTCTAAGGTCATCTGTCCCCTACAACTTAGAACTACTTAAACCTAACTAACCTAAGGACATCACACACATCCATGCCCGAGGCAGGATTCGAACCTGCGACCTTAGTGGTTGCGTGGTTCCAGACTGTAGCGCCTAGAACTGCTCGGCCACCCCGGCCAGCAAAGCAGCCAGTTAATGACATATTTTGAGTATTTTCATTCAATAATGTTATAAGAAATAATGTTTCTGGGGTAACTCATCTTTAAGAAGGAAAGTCTTCTTTAATAATAAAAAAAAGTGCTGTAAGAATAACATGTGGTGTTCGCCAATGAGCTTCCTGAAGTCATCTGTTTAAGGAGTTGGGCTTTCTTACTACTGCTTCACCGTGACACTTATTCCTCATGAAATTTGTTGCAAATAACACGCTGCACTTCAGAAGGAACAATGGTGTGCATAATTACAATACCAAGAGGAAAAATGATATTTGTCACTCCAAAATAAGATGTCGTTAGCACATAAAACTGTGCATGATGCTGCAACTAAAATTCTTGATCACGTAAAATTAAAATGTCTGACAGATTGCAAGTAAAATTTGAAAACATACTGATAATGTTTCCCCCTGACATCACCTTCTGTTCCATGGAAGAAGTTCTATTATTGTAATGTGCAAAAAGTGGTGAGTAGGAGTTAGTAACTCACATCCATACATTAAATAATAATAATAAACTTATAAATGTTCAGTATGTAGCCATTTTTACCAATTAATTTGTGATGTGTTTGTAAAATGATGCACATAAGTCTGCATGCTTCCCCAGCCAGAGACTTTTTGAATACAATAATTTTGGATTTTGGGCCAAGTCATTTAAAAATCAAACTAAATTGTCGACTTTTCCACCAATTTGTTGCTGTTCTCTTCAGGCCATTAACTGCTCTGTAGAGGGACACTGCAAGTCGCTCAAATCATGAGCAATTTAATTGCTTCAGTGTTTGAAAATGGCGCAGCCTAACACCCGAAATTATGTAACATGATTTGTTCCACATCATTACGATTTATCATGCAAATGGTCCATGGAACATGAGACTAAGTAACTAACACATGACTCGGGTGTGCTTTTTATTTATCATGACAATGGTGTAGTTGTCAAAGTACTCAGTTTTTTGAAAGATCTTTGCAGCATGTTCTAGAACCAAACACAAATTTAATTCCTATAAAACACTCCTCTACTCCGAAAATACAGTGTGTGTAACTTGAATTTCCCCGGAAGATAATTCCATTTCAGTAATTAAAGAAAAGGAATGTGAATGTTTATTCATTTTTAAATCGCCTCTAACAGTAGTCATGTGTACTGGACACATAGCTGAAGAAAGGCTCTTCGTTAATTCTAGGAAGTGGGTTTTACAGTTGAGATTATGATCTATCTTTAGTAGCGAAATTTAAGACTTTCAGTACTTCATTGTTCGAGAAAACCTTTTTTAATGTATTTTCAGTTCTATCAGAAGCAGCGAATGGTGTTATTGAGTCTTGTCAAAAGTGAATAATAATCCATTTCCTTTGAACTATCTATTGATTTTTTTCATATTTCATTAGGTGCCTTTTCAGTAAGCAGTCTGGAACTATTTTTCTTCTTATACCTGTATCGTCTGCAAAAAGGACAAAGTATCAGTCTTCTGAAACTGTAAGTGAAACATCTTTTATATAATATCAGAAACAACTGAGGACCCGAAATCCGAAACTTGTGCTACACTGTGACTGATTTCAATAAATTCTGAGTGACTATCGTTAAGTGACTGACATGGAACTGATACACATTGCTTTCTGTCACTGAGATAACATAAAAATCATGAAGCTCCTTTGTCTACTATTCCATAATATTTTAACTTCTGCAGTCAAAAGTCTTAAACAAGTCCCAACGATAATAATTTTAATATATCGTGTGTCAATGCACAGAGAGTCTGTTCAGCTGACATTCATTTTTGAAATACGAACTGTTTTATACTGTTTTACTTTTCCTAGACTAAGTGTTTATACTTTCGATTGTACACGACCTTTTAGAAAATTTCTGCAAACAGATGTAGTGATGAGACATGTCATTAACTATTCACCGACGTTTCTCCCTTTTTGTGTGAAGTTACTTGACAACAGCACGTTTAAGTCTTTCTAAGAGAGAACCAATGTGAAAGATTTATTGGATACAGTGTGGTAAGTGTAAGGTGGTCAATTAGCTCCTGAGTTCTAAATCAGCAAAAGTTGTTAGAAACGGTCTTCATCAACGACCTACATAACCAACATAGACTGGCCTTAAAATTTAGTCCTCATGTTTTGCAATGTCATGTTAAGCAATATCCTCGTCTGCTAGCACGCAGTCATGTGGTTTATGGTTTTGTGTGTCATACAATGAAATTGGTTAATACGTGTCACAATTTTTTTGTTTATTTATTGGCTGCATGAAGCTTTCTGGGAAATAATTTCTGAATATGAAATGCGTTTTTCGTGTATTATGTCATCACAGGTATGATGTTTGTGATGTGCGAGCAGCTTTGTAATTCGGTGAAGAATGTGTCTTACCCTACAGATACTGGTGAATTTCTCTACAACTCTTACTTACAGTTATTATACCTCTGATTTGGATGATGTTTAATGCATTTTACGCTAGGAAGTTACGCCTTACGCATTTATCAAAAAAATATATTGATATAGGTTGCTAGTGCTTATTGAGGAAGTAGACAATAATAGTCGTAAATAAATATTTTAATATGTGATTCCACGATTTACTATCATTGCTATTGAGGACAACTCCAGATACACGGGCTACAGATTCCAGTGTCATGATTTGTGTGGGTTTCAGCAATTCTAATGTAATGTAGGACTGTTGTGCTTCATCGCATATTGCATTAGGATTTTCTTCCTCAGAAAAGAGCATTTTCCAGATGCTCTAAGATGAGCAGAGTGTATTTAACTACACTTGAGAGGTCTGACCACTTGTTCCTTAATTATGTTGGTTATCCATTTTTATGTCAGTTCAAGGTTTTTCAAAGGAATACTGTATAAGAAATGAAGACTAGCTTACAATTAATACACATGTCTCTTGGTATTTATTGTCTAATACATAATTTTATTCTGGGAAAACATGTATTGTTGGAACACTAAGGCACACAAATGCAGTAGGGAGATGCACTGTAATCATGTTAGCTGCCTGAGATTCCAAGTGACGACAAAGATCCAGAAAATTCGATGTAGGAATTTGTTAGGCAGAACAGTTATATATATGAAATGTTGCATGTGAAAACATACTGGTGCCTTGTGATACTGCAGGTTTTCCCAGCATCTTGTGTGTTTATACTCTTCACGGGTATGCTGCCGGATATGATCGTCTTCGCTACACGATGTTTCCGCGATCCATCTGACCGGTATTTTCGGGTGCGATCCCTGAGTACACAATAGCGCTGGAACTAAATGAACGTCAGAAACGGCGGCTCCTTTATACCCCGGGTCCAGGCCACTGCGCATGTGCGAGAAGCGGAAGAGCTGCAGCGCCGCCGGCGATAGAAACTGGCGAAAATGATAATTTGCAAACTAAGATGTAGCGGGTCGAAAGCTAGGCCATTGTTGTTTTATATCCGATAAAATAGGGTTCCATATATTGCTTAAAGGGAAACATTTATCATAATAATGTCATCAGATAATCGTATTTCGATGTATTCCTTGAGCACACAATCACCATAACAAGAAGCTAGAGCAGTGATTTACGTCTCTTTAAACGATATGTTGTGCCCTTCATTGAGACAATGTTCGACAACAGCAGATTTTTCATGCTGGAACAGACTTATGTGAGACTGATGTTCCACACATCAGTCATGAACAGTGCAAATAGTCTGTCCAATATAGGCCTTTCCACAACGGCAGGGAATTCTATAAACTCCAGGCTTTCTTAATCCCAAATCATCTTTAACAGACCCAAACAGGACTCTAGTCTTGGCCAAATGCAAAAGAACACTTTTAATATCATATTTCCTGAGAATTCTAGAAATTTTTGAAGAAACACTTCCGCTAAAGAGTAGAAATGCAACTGATTTACTAGTATCTGGCGCTGGTTCTCTTGATGGTCCCAACTGAAAAGCACTATTAATTTGATAATAGGCATATGCATTGAGCCTGAAGACAGCCTTAAGATGATCCAATTCCTATGTCAAATTTTCAGAATCAGAAATGGCATAAACTCTCTTGACCAATATGCATAGAACTCCCATGCACTGATGTGGTGGATGACAGCTCATAGAATGAAGATAGCGGTCCGTATGTGTGGGTTTGTAGTATATGCCATGCCCAAGGTACCATTTTCTTTTCTGTGTTCCAGAACATCCAAAAAAGGTAATAATCCATCTTTTTCAATTTCCATCGAAAATTTGATACATGAATGAAGACAGTTAAAATGATCTAAAAACTGATTAAGAGCTTCGATTCCATGTGGCCAAATAATGAAAGTATCATACACATATCGCAAATAACAAGTAGGTTGAAGAGAAGAAGTCGTGAGTGCGATATCTTCAAAATCTTCCATAAAAAGATTGGTGACAATTGGGGAAAGAGGACTCCCCATAGCCACACCGTCAGTTTATTCAAAAAATACGCTAGAAAATAAAAAGTATGTCGATGTCAACACGTGGCGACACAGCTCAGTAGTTTTATCATCTAGAAGTTGACCAATTAACAACAGGGATTCTAGCGCAGGCGCAGTGGCCTCGACCCGGGGTATAAAGGAGTCGCTGTTTCTGACGTTCATTCAGTTCCGGCGCGATTGTGTACCTAGGGATCATACCTGAAGATGGCGGCCACATAGATCGCGGAAATATCATGTAGTGAAGACGATCATATCCGGCAGCATACCCATGCAGAGCATAAACATAGTGGTGCCATGCTTTTACATCCCAAGTGTATCATTACTCCGATAAATACATCTGAACATTGCACATGTTATATTATCAACAAAATATTTTTAATTTCTATTTCGACCACCTAAGCATATAATTTTCTAGCATCAGTTACATCTGTCCAGCAGAAAAGTTCGGTGAGTCTGGCGTTAAAAATATGGCGGCGAATGTTGCTTGTTGCTGTCACTCAGAGCCCTGTAATGCCAAGATAGAATGGAGGAAAAAAATTGTATTCCTGTGTGGATGGTACTATCTCCACAACAAGTCTTGCCACCGTTATTTACTCTTGTTATTGCAGTTACTTGTAGCTAATTTAATATGACTTATTTCATTTCTACGATATTCATGTCCCAAGTGACCTCTTTCCTCATTTCATCTAAAAGTTACTGTCTAGCTTTAAACCTGGTTAAGAACTGGTAACATTTTACATGTTATTTTAATATTCCAACTGGAATCGAAATGTTCATTTGCAACTCTCTTGGTAAAATATTATAGTTTCTAATAACCAAAGAAAACATTGTGATGTTCAGAGTCTAGCAATAATTTGGAATGACAACACTTACACCTTTGATTGTTAACTTTACATAAAAAGTCATCGTTAATGTTTGTATATGGACACGATATGCATAAATATTGTATGAGAAATCCCATTGTAAATTAGTTCAAATAGATTCACATTCAACAGGAGCTGGTATGATGGTAGGATTTATTCCCATTCAGACGTCTGTTTCACAAAACTTTCAAATGTCAAGCAGAGCTATAACTTGTGGTGGCAATTTTTTGTCTTATGACCATTTGCTCTCACTCTGCATGAATCAAATGTCAAGTGGTTGGTCGAATGGCACTCAGTACTATATCGAGCTACACCACCTGTCTGCAAAATCTCGTGCTCATTAAAACTTGAGTATTGTTTGCTCAACTTTAGTTAACGCATGATTATGGTCTTTTCTGCCTAAAACCGGAAACTAAATAAATATACCCTGTAGAACAAGCATTTGTGCCTCCCGAGAACTTTTCTAGCGTGTTTCGCTTATATCATTTTAGTTATATGGAAGTGATGACTGCAGCTCTGACTCTGAATTTAAATCATAATTCTATACAGTGACTCGTAAACAAAATTACTACTACACCAGACACGCCATCCAGCTGTAGATACTTAGCTTTTCCCGCGCAAAGTCAGAGTGGGTTTTACATAAATACTAGTGAACCCAATAATGCTTCACAATTGCTAAATGCATATGGTAATTGGATTTGGATTTACATTCTAACCCGTCCCCCACCTTCTCTGTGCATTACTTCTTCTCTATTTCTGTTAGTCTCCACCTTCCCCTCTCTCTGTCCACATCCTCTTTCCCCTATCTATGTCCATTCCCCCTCCCCCCCCCCCCCCCCCACCCTCTCTCTGTCCATCTCCTCTTCTCTCCTCTCTCTGACCTTCATTATTGTTATTGCTTAAATAACCTTGACTGGAAATTGTAGTCGCTTGAAATGATTGGGTAAAGTGGTTGGGTTTATCAGTATGTAGTGTATGCAAGAGACCCCTCCAACTGCTGAATCTGTGAGGCCAACAGCTTCAATTACAGTATTTCGCATAGTTTTAACCTGCAAGTGAGTAGGATTGCAAAGATTTGGACAATTTGTATTCTGTAGTAGTATTCTAATCAGAAGCTGATAAGCCATAAACATGAGTTTAGTTTGATAAGTCTACGAAAGAGCAAGAACAAATATTTGCTTTGTAAAAATCTCACCTTACTTCTCGACATAATCTCCTTTGGGGGATACACACTTGGTTTGGCGATCATACAGCTTTTCAATCTCACCATAAAATTCAGGTTCTGTCAAACTCTGCAAAATATTCGTTGACTGCAACTATCACTTCATCATTTTATGTAACTGAAGGTGGAGGAGGGAGAAAGGAAAGTGAAGGTACTAATGATATCTGCTGCATTGGAACTTTATGCAGAATCAGCAGCAATGAGTGAAAATTTGTATCAGATTGCGACGAGAACCTAGGATCTACTGCTTACTAGGGAGTTGTGTTAACCACTGAGCCACCCCAAAACAGTGTCATCATAAATGAGTGGACTATCTTGATACGCTCCCTGGCCGACCCACATTCCTTTCACCTATCCACAGCCCCCATCTATGTCCTCCATGTTCGTTGATTTTAGATTCCTACTGGAGGTCCAAAGTAAACGTGCATCCACGCTGAAGTTCGTGTTTTAATTACCCACTGAGGTGAATCAGTTATATGAATGCATACATGTCCAAAAGAACAGACACCAGACATTCATATAACTTCCTCATTCGATGAAAATTTCTTTCCAAGCAAGCCAAAGCTTTAAGTTAGGGAATAGGAAGAAGGCATTTGGGACTAAGTCTGGTGAATAGGGTGGTTGAGAAACCACTTCAAAGCCCAGTTCATGCACTTTCGGCACTGTTATTATTAATTTGTGAGATGCTGCCTTATTCTGGTGAAAGTACACTTTTTGCTTGCCAGTCTTTTCCATTTTCTCCCGACAAATGCTTTAAACGATCCGATAATAAAGCATCCAGTTATTATTCTTCCTTTTTCCAAGTAATCTGATAGAATTATTCCTTGGGAATCCCAAAAAACAGTGGCCTCACCATAGCAGCTGAGAAAATGGTCTTTGCCTTCTGTGCATTTGCGTCCGCCTTTATCCATCGTTTTGACTGCTATTTTGACTCTGATGTGTAATAACAGATCCTGGTTTCATCAATAGTCACAAATTGGCGCAAAAAGGTCTTGCAGATTGGGGGTTAAGCATTGCCAGATATTGTGCTGAAATGTTGTGCCAGATGCTCTTTTGATCGATTGTGACCAATTGCAACACCCACCTCATACACAACTTCTTCATGGTCAATTCAAGGTGGAAGATATTATGCACTCACTCGAATGAGATGCCTACAGTCTCAGCAACCTTACTAATTTATGATCAGCGGTGTTGCATTACTTATCATGGATTTTGTCAACCATTTCTTTTATGGTGACCTCAATTAGATGACTGTCTAAACTCATAATCCAGAAGTCAATGGTCTTCAATGATGGTGCAGAGTCCATGTGAACTTCATCCAAATCTCTTTTTTATTTGTGTGGCAGTCTACCTGTTCAACGCTTAATAAGGTCACAAAACTCCGTTTTTCTCCATTCTGAATTATAGTCGTTACACTGACTGACTAAGATGGCTGTCAACAACGAAGTGCATTCTGTAAATAGATTAAATTCCTTATAGATGCTTAGAATAATCAAGCTTACCAACCAAGACAGTACAACAAAATGTTAAATTCTTTCATAGACATTTATCAGACTTATACCACCAGCCTTGTAAAACTTTCCTGTTTTATGTAAAAACAATGGCGAGGAAGAAAACAAAACAACACACTGTTATCAATACAATTTTTGTTTGACATAAGGAACACAGTGTGTTTATAAGGACAAGAAAAAAATTTCCCAGATTTTCCAGTTAAAAATACACTTTTTGTCAGGTGAAAATATACTTTTTCCCTGGTGAAAATTCACTTTTTCCCAGATGAAAGTACATTTTTTTCTTTGTTATGTATCATTATACTTTCTGTCAGAGCTCCAAAACTTTCCAGTCCTTTGAATACGGATGGTTTTGTACACCCGCATAGAGTTTCCTGGTACTTTAGGCCACGAAAGCTAGAAAAAATAACGTTTTGTAAAGATCTTTGATGTGCAGCAACATTTATATTGCATAATTTCATATTACGGAAGTATAAAAACAAATTCCACCAAATATAGCATGGTAGCTTTCGAAGTACTGAAATCTAGATTGCGACGCACTTTTGTCAGTCAACTACAGTTCATGTCATGCAATCTCCCCAGACATTGACAGCACACATTCAGAGCATAGGACGTGTGATGTATTCTGCCAATAGTAGTATCATAGGACATGTGATGTAGTCAGCCAGAAGCAATATCACCGTGAAGTAGCGCGAACACGCAGATAAGAAAAGTTAATGGCTTAAATTAATATGCAACCCTATAGCTACAAGAAAAGCTAAGAGTTTACATATAAACTCCTGGAAATTGAAATAAGAACACCGTGAATTCATTGTCCCAGGAAGGGGAAACTTTATTGACACATTCCTGGGGTCAGATACATCACATGATCACACTGACAGAACCACAGGCACATAGACACAGGCAACAGAGCATGCACAATGTCGGCACTAGTACAGTGTATATCCACCTTTCGCAGCAATGCAGGCTGCTATTCTCCCATGGAGACGATCGTAGAGATGCTGGATGTAGTCCTGTGGAATGGCTTGCCATGCCATTTCCACCTGGCGCCTCAGTTGGACCAGCGTTCGTGCTGGACGTGCAGACCGCGTGAGACGACGCTTCATCCAGTCCCAAACATGCTCAATGGGGGACAGATCCGGAGATCTTGCTGGCCAGGGTAGTTGACTTACACCTTCGAGAGCACGTTGGGTGGCACGGGATACATGCGGACGTGCATTGTCCTGTTGGAACAGCAAGTTCCCTTGCCGGTCTAGGAATGGTAGAACGATGGGTTCGATGACGGTTTGGATGTACCGTGCACTATTCAGTGTCCCCTCGACGATCACCAGAGGTGTACGGCCAGTGTAGGAGATCGCTCCCCACACCATGATGCCGTGTGTTGGCCCTGTGTGCCTCGGTCATATGCAGTCCTGATTGTGGCGCTCACCTGCACGGCGCCAAACACGCATACGACCATCATTGGCACCAAGGCACAAGCGACTCATCGCTGAAGACGACACGTCTCCATTCGTCCCTCCATTCACGCCTGTCGCGACACCACTGGAGGCGGGCTGCACGATGTTGGGGCGTGAGCGGAAGACGGCCTAACGGTGTGCGGGACCGTAGCCCAGCTTCATGGAGACGGTTGCGAATGGTTCTCGCCAATACCCTAGGAGCAACAGTGTCCCTAATTTGCTGGGAAGTGGCGGTGCGGTCCCCTACGGCACTGCGTAGGATCCTACGGTCTTGGCGTGCATCCGTGCGTCGCTGCGGTCCGGTCTCAGGTCGACGGGCACGTGCACCTTCCGCCGACCACTGGCGACAACATCGATGTACTGTGGAGACCTCACGCCCCACGTGTTGAGCAATTCGGCGGTACGTCCTCCCGGCCTCCCGCATGCCCACTATACGCCCTCGCTCAAAGTCCGTCAACTGCACATACGGTTCACGGCCACGCTGTCGCGGCATGCTACCAGTGTTAAAGACTGCGATGGAGCTCCGTATGCCACGGCAAACTGGCTGACACTGACGGCGGCGGTGCACAAATGCTGCGCAGCTAGCGCCATTCGACGGCCAACATCGCGGTTCCTGGTGTGTCCGCTGTGCCGTGCGTGTAATCGTTGCTTGTACAGCCCTCTCGCAGTGTCCGGAGCAAGTATGGTGGGTCTGACACGCCGGTGTCAATGTGTTCTTTTTTCCATTTCCAGGAGTGTATATGGATCGTCAAAATTTTTTGCGGTTTTTTTTTTCGAGGGTGTGGTTGGGCAGGATCGTAAGAGCAGAGCTTAAATTTCAGCAGCTGAATATTTCAAGTGAGCACGATTATAAATTTCACCACTGTGCACCGAACTTTTGTTAGGTTATCTGGGTGAATACATATTCAGTCAAGCAGTTGCTTTTCCATAGAAAAGCCAGTGACGTGCGAAATTGCTCTAGAATTTACTTCACACTTTTTCTGAAGGAAAAATATTACTTTCTGCCATCATTGTTGCATAATTTATAGTGTATGAAAGACCTAAAATAAATATGACCAATTATCTTTGAAACTTTAGCGTTGTTACCGTTCAAGACATACCAAACACAAGTGTGCCAGTAAAATTGTTAGTAACGGCATAAATGGCTGGTCGTTTGGGCCTGAAATTTTTCGAAGGTCCTGGACCTCAACGTTAAGATTTGGATGAGTTTCCAACGTTCCGTGATTTAAGAAATGCGTCGCACATTCTCACACGTAACGTAATTTATCTTGCATGAAAGGAAATCTACGTTGAAAGTAACGCTTATCAAACCACCATTCGCAATATTTTCCAGCCACCTGTTAGAAATGTAAACAGTTGTGACATCATGCTCATCTTAACGAGGCTCACAAGAAACATGCATCGAAAGCAGTTTGTTGTTATGAAGTATTGCATAGTCTTTGACACATTTTGCTGTTGGCAGATGCTTGTGGATGCAATGTGTTGTGTAGTTGGAAATGGCGCATTTTCTTTGCAACTTAAGTTTTATTTCAGTGTTACTATCTCATTTATGTTTTATGGCTGCAGTATTATTCCACAGTAGTGCGCTAAAGTAAACTTCTGTGTTAGAGTATCAGTTCCTACCAATCAAAATTAAAAAAAATTTAACTGAAAACTAATACAAGACTTCTAAAAAATTTCCCGCATTTTTCCCATATTTCTCCTGCATGAAAAAATTCCCGGGATTTTCATGGATATTTCCGTTGTCCCAAACCATATACACCCTGGGGAATGAATATATGTGGGAGAAACAGATAGTCTAATGGTTTACGCTCCCTACTATGTAAGTTGAAACTGACAGCAAGAAAGAAAACAAAACTGTATATTTTCACAGCATAGCATGTTGTTCCTAGAAGTCGGTTGTAACAGATACCAGGTACATTGTATTTTATATATCCTATGTCTATCTCCATTTTTATAAGTATACTGTGAAATATTTGGAGTAAATCAGTCAAGAACTTTTCAAGATATGTGCTATTAATGTTTCCTATTAAATATTACGATTATATACCTAGTACATAGCCAGTTCCTGTTAGAATATTTATAGACCATCATGAAAAGACTTGAACTAAATTGCCAACAACTTTCTGAGGTATTTGGTAGATGCTAAACAATGACATGTATGTTTTTTACATAGATTTTTATATATTAGTGAAGTGTATAGATTATGTAAGTGCAAATATTTATTGGAAAATTGTCTAAAAATTTCAAGTAAACCTTTCAAGAACTATATATTACAGTATTTATATTTATATATTACAAGAAGTAAAAAATAAGTAAGTTATATCTATCTGAATGTTAATTAGAGTATTGTGTATAATTTAAAGCAAATATATATTAGAAAAATGTGTAACATATATCCATCTAAATGTTTATCAGAGGATATTGTATAAATCTGAAGTAAGTTCATACCAATGTTTATTAGAGTATTGTGCACAATTTGAACTTTTCCAGAGGTCTGCTAACAATGTTTCCTCTTTATATATTACTAATGAGCCTGGCAATTCTGCACATGTGTTTAATATGTATGGGCAATGGATGAACATCCTAATCTATAACCCCTTCCTTCCCCTCTATTTGTAAATCTCCTCTTCCTGACCTCTCTCTCTGTCCATCAACTACTTCCCACTCAATCTGTGCATCTCCTCCTCCCCCTCTCGGTCCATCTGTCCCTTCCCCTTTTCTGTGTCCATTTCCTCTCCCACCTCTCTGTCCACCTCTCTTCCCCCCTCTCTCTGACGATTAGCCTTGTTTATTGGTATTGCAAATAAAACCTTGACTGGGAACAGAAGTCACGTAAAATGAATGGGAAGTCAGTTGGTATCATCGGTAAATGGGTATGAGAGAGACATCTCCAACTGTTCGATCTGTGAGCAAAATAGTTTCAATCAAAGTATTTCACATAGTTTTACTTTGCAAGTGGGTAGGATTACAAAGCTTCAGATAACCGACTGTAAGGAAGTAAACAAAACAGCGCACTGTTATCTATACAACTTCTGAGTAAATTATATATATAGAGAAACAACATACATGGGAGTAACAATATATTTAACTGTCCAAATGCCCTGCTGTTGTTAAAACAGGCTGCAAGAAAGGAAACGAAACTGCAAATTTTCACTGTGCAGTGTTTTGTTTCTCACAGTGACCGAACAGAAAATATATCCAATATCTCAATATCTGTCTTAATGTTTTTTAGAATACTGTGTAAATCAATCAAAAACTTTTCAAGATATTTGGTAACAACATTTCCCCTTTATGTATTTTGTGTGTTACATTATATATATATATATATATATATATATATATATATATATATATATATAATGTCCACCCAAATTTTTGTTAGAGTATCATGTAAAATTCTGAAGTAAATCAGTGTTTCTTCTCTTTACATACTCGTGTAGATACGAACAAAAATATTTTGCCAGTTTCCATCTGAAGGTTTTTAGGGTATCATTTAAAAACTTGCACTAAATCGGTCAAGAACGTTTCAAGACATTTTGTATCAACGTTAAATGATGTATCTTACCATGTACCTTACCATGTACAAAACCTCGGGATTGATGGAGTAGAGGATATGAAACAAATAAGGTCTGATGAACTTAAGTCCAGAAATGCAGGGTTTCCATGCTAGAGATCATTTATCCAATCATACATTGTTACAGAGACTGCGGTATAATACATGCTGTACCATGCAGCTATAATTACAGTTTGCATGGTTTCCTCCTGAGACATGGTACTGTTTCTCAAACGTCGTGCACTAGTGCCCTAGCCTGCCATAGTAATTGATAACGTTGTGTCCAATTCACTCTTATTGCTGACTCATCTTGTAGTGGATGTGATACAGCGTTGTGCACAACGGTTCCATATTCCAATTGAGAGCTTGCTGACATAGTGTTTACTTACAGAAAGGCAAATGGCAGCTGGTGGCAGGCAGCAAGATTGTATCAAAAGACATATCCCCACTGACAACAACCACAACATTCAATGTTTTCGCTGTTTGTCTTAGACAGGGTCGTTTCAGGAATCAGGAAATTATGAAGCACGTATTTGGACACCAGTCTTGGAGGGAAAGGTGATAGCACTGTGGAAGTCAATCGCCATGTCAGTACAAGGCAGCTGGCCCACAACCATGTGGAACACCTTCCATGACAATTGTTATTACCCATGTCACTTACAGTGTGTGCAGGGCTTACTAGCAACAGACTTTGAACATTGCCAATTTTGTAACTGGTTTCTTCACCTGGCAACCACATTATCAGGATTTGTGTCATTCATCCTATTCACAGATGAGGCCATCTTTACCATGAGTGCTATCTTCAACTGTCATAATAGTCTTCTGTGGGATAGTATGCAAAGCCCCCATTATATGGTGACAGCGAAATATCAGCATTGGTGTAGCTGGAATATTTGGGTCGGGTAACTGGTGGCCGTATTTTGGGGACCAGTCTTCCTTCCACATCGCTTTACAGGCCGGAACTATCGACGTTTCTTGTGGGAGACTTTGTTTCCCCTGCTGAAAGAAATGCCACTGATGAATGGAAGGGTTATGTGACTGCTATGTGATGGTGCTCCGGCCCCCTCCACCAGATGCTTCTGAATCATGTCTTTCCTGGTCGATGGATTGGACACTGGGCTCCAGTTGGATGGCTTGTTCATTCACAAGATATTAACCCTTGCAATTTATGGTTAATGGGGCCATCTAAAAGACATGGTGTATGCAGAGCCGATTCCAGATGAGGAGACAATGTAGAGACAGAGTAGCACATTCATGCCACCTTTGACACTGTTCAGATACAACCTGGCTGAGAGTAACATGTGAGACAGAACGTGCTATGGCGTGTACACACATACATTGAGGCTCATGGAAAACATTTTCAACACATACTGTAACTGTGGCTGCATGGTAAAGTGCATATTAGACTGCAGTCTCTGTGGCAATGAATGATTCAATAAATGGTCTCTAGTATGAAACCCATGCATTTCCCTAGACATAAGTCCATAGTTCTAGTGTTGTGTAAAAATGTAACAGAAATTGATCAAGAACTTTTTAGATTTTTGCTAGCAACTTTTCATCTTCATATATTATATATATTTTTATACAACATATATATTTAAAAATTATGTAGACTGTGTTTGTCCACATATTTGTTAGAGCATTGTGTTAAGACTTGAGGTTAATCAGGCAAGAACCTTTCGAGAGTTTTTAACATTTCCCCCTTTAAATGTTATTAATACACCAATTATATTGAAAATATGTAGCCTATATCTATACAAACATAGAGTATTACGTGTGATTTTGAAGTAAACTGGTCAGAACTTTCCAAGATTTTTGGTAACGTCATTTCCTCTTTATTTTTTAAAAAATATAGCCTATGTCCATTTCAGTGTTTATTAGTGTGCCATGTAGAAATCTACGGTAAACTGGCCAAGAAATTTTCGAGATTTTTAGTCTTGTCTTTATACAGTGGTATAAATTGGCTTTAGCGAGGTTGTTGCAACAAAGTAATGTTGAAATAATAAGGCGAATGTCCTTTTACCATTAGAACTTTAGACACATTGGTATCTTTTGTGCCTTATATCTAGCCAAACTTGAAGAATGTATCAGCACAAGAGGAGAAGGAAATATGATTAACAGTCAAATTTGGCTGTTGTGTATGAGAATCAGCTCTTGAGACTCTACTATACCTGCTACAGGAATAACACAAACACCAGAATATCTTCAACATAACAATGGAACATTATTTGATCGTCAAATGCTAAATACAGAGCTCATGAGGATGAAAACTAAATATCTGGCTCGTGAGACCAGAAACGGGAGAACATATCAGTTGAACTTAGTGAGGTACGTTGTACATAGGAATTCATACAAGACTAAAGGTAAAAACATAGAACAACCAACGTACAGGAAGTGACAAAACAAGGAATAAAACTCTACATGTCATGAGAACAAAACACAGCATCCCTAGTGGAATGTGTGGATTTACTTGGCACGAAAATCGGCACTTGTACTCTGGCTGTCACTCTCCCACTAACACTACACACACCAGATGATGGAACATGTAAACCAGCTTCACCCTGTCTATGGTGACTGTGGTACATTTTTCATGGAAGAGAATGTTCATGCGGTCCCCATGCTGACAACCTGGCGTGGACCAGTTTACAGGAGCTTGAGAGCTGGTCTGGTGTCGTCATCATGTAGCATCACGTGTGAACCCAAGCTGAAGTGCCTGTGTGCATACAGCAGACTGATACCATGTCTGAATAGTTGCTGGGAGCATATCTTCTCTATGTGCTCTCTGAGACGCCCAACGAACATAGATGGGTCGATCTCTTCTTGCAGGCCACCTTCTACGAAATGGCAGGGTAGTCTGCGTGCTTCCTCATATACAAGCTCTGCCAAGGGACCACCCACGTCTGGTCTGTAGGTGCCATGAAGCCCAGGGGAGACGATTCATAGAACCTCAGCCCACCCAGCCACATGGCACATTAGGACAGCGTTTAGGGTGTGGTGCCACAGTTCCACCATTCTGCTGTTGGCCAGTTGGTACCTGGTCTTCTGATGATGAGTCATGCCGCAAAAGTTCAAATTTTTGCGAAAAGCTCGGGCTCAATTTTTCTGCCTCTATCAGTTGTGACATGGAGAGGGCAGCCAAACCGCAGTATCAAGTGCGTTATAAAGGCTAGTGACAAGGTTTCAGCCGAGATACTGTCTGTCGGAATTGCTTCGGGTCAACAAATGAATCTGTTGACACTGGTGAGTAGGTAATGCTGGTCGTTCGAGGGTGGTAGCAGCCCCACGACACTGATGTGGACATGTGTAAAATGCACTGTGCCATTGGGTAAATTACCTACTGGCATATGAACATACTTGCTGAGCTTGCTGCATTTGCACTGTAGACAGCACTTCGTCCACTCTCTGCAATTGTTCTTCGTCCCTGGCCACACGAATCTAGCTAGAACTAGACAGAGCATAGATCTCATACCTGGGTGTCACAGGTTGTGCAGGGATTTGAAAACTTGCCAAAGGAATTTTGGAGGCAGTACGGACATGGCTTGGTTGTGGACACATCGCAGTACGGTTGTTCGCTGATGCCAGGAATGTCCACATGTTGTAGTCGTTATGATGATTGCATGTCTTATAACAGGCCTTGAAGCTCTTGATCTGACTTCTGTACTTCTGCGAGTGCCGTATAATCCATTGTAGAGATGTTTTCGACATGAAAGAGGCAATCTGCCATGATGTCGTCCAGACATGAGATGCGCTGGACATCTGTGGTGAATTAGGCTACATACAGCAGCCAATTGTGTTGTCTTGGCAAGCACCCAGGTTAGTTAGCTGGAAGGCGAATGTCAACAGCTTGTGCTCAGTAAATATTGTGAAGGTGTAAGCTTCAACATGGGGACAGAAGTACTTCACAGCATTGTGCATCACAAGTAATTCCCTGTCATACGCACTCCATTTCTTCTGTGAGGCGATTAGCATTTTAGAAAGAAAGTTAGTGGCTGCAATGTGTCATCAACACATTGTTGAAGTACACTCTCATTTGTCATCTGACTCGAATCTGCTAACATAGCCAATGGTTCATTCTGTTCAGTATGTGCCACCTTGTCATGTCCACTACCACTTGTTTAGACTTCTCAAATACAGCAATCATATCATCTGTCCAGGGTCACAACACCATCACCAGAGAGCGCTGTTGGCCCTCCCCCACTTTCCCCTCCCCTTCCCCCACATCTGAAATTGGCAGGAAATTCGCTGTGTCTGTGTCGAGCTACTGGACTGGGAGGGCCTCACAATGGTAAACTAATACAGAGTGCATAAGACATTTTTAAATAATTTGTTTCTAAGTATTGTTTATTTATATCTGAAATCGCAATACACCTCGAAATTGACACAGGTGTTTAAGCAATTTAGACGGTGTTAAACAATAGCGGTACTTTCTTGTTATTCTGATAGTGAAAAGAACCGCAGAATTACATTGTCACAGATCGCACTAATCATATATGAAAAACTTTCTCGTAAGTGCTCCGTGCACCAGAGTCACAGACACTGGAAGAAGCCATGAACTGGGCCACTCCACGACAAACATCAGCCACTGGCAGCCAGCAACTGCAGGGCTGCGTTAAGCACTTCCTGTGGTGCTAGAAATACCTCAGACTTCTTCCTCCTTCCTGGCACACTTTCTTTGTGGCACATGGATACCCCTTGTCATTTAACACGAGCTGCTTCAGGAGTTATTAAACCTGTGTTTAAGCAATGTGTAGAATATTGTCAAATACATATCTCGAAGATGTTATAGAAACTAAATGTACCACTGCACAAAGAGAGAGAGAGAGAGAGAGAGAGAGGGGGGGGGGGGGGACTTTGCAGATAATGAAAACATGTAAACAGTTTGCAATCTAATTACACGTTTCATTCCGAAGAATATCGCCCCACTTGAACACAGACTCTAAAAGGATCGTGGCGGGCTCTGATATATTTGTGGAACTTCCCAGTCTCCATGCAGCCTTCCGTGAGACACTTTGCGCACTTTTGTGGCAAATACATCCAGAAATAGGTATCAGCGGCAGTATCCGATTTTACATACCGAAACGACGACATTTGAAAGTCGAAATACATATCTCTGTAACTTTTAACAATACCATCGCTTGCAAAGTAGGTTAGAAATCAGATTAATACTGTTGCTCACGCAGCATATGTTCACTTTATCGGGCAAAAACAAAGTTATTGACTGTGGCTAGTATCGTCAGAATGGAAATAATGAAGTCACTGTAAAAAAGTCATTAATTTTGGCACTTATCTTGAATGGATCCCCATGTAGATTTCATTGAAGTTGTTATGGCTCATCTTGTTGGTTCTAGGGTGATTCCTCTTTAACTGCTAGAAGGTCCAGATCTGTATTTTAGCAATATTTGAAGACCTAACAAATGTGTTTTTCAGGAAATTCTTAATGATCAAACAATCCTAGATCAGAACAATGGTATGGTAGAAATAATTTTTGACTTGGTGTCCACGGTCCACATTTTTATTAAACTTCTTGTAAATTCACATATACTTCTTCTTAATTGTCACATCATCAAGAAAACAGTTTTTGTATCAATCTTCATATATTTAATTTCCACTTTAACGAAACACAAGACTTGACTGTCCTTTTACAAAGCGAAATAACAACTTAACTTCTGCCAAAGTGAAACAAAGACTGCTCTGTGCGCATTCGCGCCAAAAACGGTTTCAAGTAAGTCAAATATTATGACAGTCTCACATAAATGAATACACGTAAGAACCATGTCACTTTAATATATCGATACATCGGAGTACCTATACATTAATAAAACCAAATGTGAATATTGTCACAAAAATATGTCTGTTACTTCGCAGAAAAGTAGTACGATTTTACTGGTATCGAGAACTGGGGTTGGAGTGCCGTAATGGTCACGTAAATAGAGAACCATTACAAACTCTAAAAGGATTTTCCGATTTCTACAGCTGCTGTGGTTTCATCACTTTTCTGAATGGGTGAGTGGGCTTTATTTATATTTTCTTGTGGAGTCAGGGATGTTAAGGTTCTTATTTTTTTTATTTTCCTCACTTTTCGAAGCACACTATAGTGGCCAGCACGAAAGCAGAGCCCTCAAGGTCATGGCTGCTGCCTGCCGCCAGCAGGGGCTGCAGGCTGTGATTCGCCCGCCTCTCGGCTTTTTGCCCTGTAGGTACGGTTAGCAGTGCAGTAGGTTAGAGCAGCTCAAACCTCAGTGTTACTCATACTATATTGAGCATTCACGACTGATCTCAGTGTCTTACTGTCTTTAGGAAGGTGCTTTGATGTGTGTTCGGTGGTGAAAAACAATGCAGGAGCAACGGCCTACTTGTAGTACTCCTCCGGTCGGTGTGCGTAAAGAGCGGAAAGACATTTGTAAACAATCGAAAATTATCGTATAGAATGTTCTCATGTTTTTTACTAATCTGGTCGACAGTGAAGAAGCGAGGAATAACTTAAATTTTGCGCAAATTCATGAACTTACTGCAAAAGTGTGTGGTGTCTCTAAGTCAATTGTAGGCCGTATTAGCAAATATATGTCACTGGCAGAAGCTCCAGACATGAATGAGTGTTTCAATTCTCCAAGAAAGGGATACGAACGTGAACCGAAATCAGTCGACTTTGACGATTTTAACAAAGAGCTTGTATGTAGGACTGTACTTGGATATTACGACAGGGGAGAGTATCCAACTGCTAACAAAATACAGGTTGACCTACATGAAAAAATTAATTACTCGGGCTCAGAGACCTCTGTTCTACTTCTTCTCCGCTCCCTTGGTTTCCGATTCAAGAAGTGTAATGACGGACGGAAATTATTAATGGAATGAGGAGACAGTGCAGTAACAAGAGCGAAGTTTTTGCGTGCAATCCACTTTTTGCGTTCTGAAGACACCAGGCCCGTAGAGCACTTAGATGAAACTTGGGTTTCACAAAACCCAACCAATAAGTATATATGGCACGACTCCAAAGGAACCGGCGGTCTGAAAGTGCCTACTGGCAGAGGTGGCCGATTAATCATCGTACACGCTGCTTCATTAACCACAGGCTTGATACCAGAGGCCAAAGTTGATTTTTCGTGGTGGGAACAGTTCTTATCAATCCGATTAGCATTCGGTTCTAGGCGCTACAGTCTGAAACCACGCAACCACTACGGTCGCAAGTTCGAATCCTGCCTTGGACATGTATGTGTGTGATGTCCTTAGGTTAGTTAGGTTTAAGTAGTTCTAAGTTCTGGGGGACTGATGACCTAAGAAGTTAAGTCCCATAGTGCTCAGTGCCATCTGAACCGATTACCATTCAGAAATGAATCGAGAAGTTTTTAAGAATTCGTTTATTCGACTGTCGACTGCGCTGGAAGAAGGGTCAATTATCGTGATGGATAACGCCACCTACCACTCCATTCAGACAGAAAAGCTGCCACGTTCAAATTGGCGCTAGGTAGATATTATGTAGTGGTTAAAGAGAAAGAATGTTTCACTTTCAGTTGATGAAACGAAGGCTGAACTCCTGTCTAAGGAAGAGGTCGTAGCTGCCAAAAAGACTTACGAATTAGATCAACTGGCAAACGAAATGGGACACCAAGTGGTACGTCTCTCACCGCATCATTGCCAGTGTAACCCCACTGAAATGGTAAAGACCCAAGTAAAGCGAGAATAGCGAAAAGAAATACTGCTTTCAAACTAGTTGATGTCGAGAAGCTAAAACACAAAACTCTTGTCAATGTTACTCAGCAGGACTGGGAGAGGTGCGTAAAACACGCAGAAGACTGCAAGAAACTGATTTCCTGGACCATGGTTTAAGCGACACCGTAGTGGAATCTGTGATGATACACCTGGCTGAAACAAGCGACAGTAAATCTGGAGACACGGGGCCGTAAGATCCTTCAGTTTAGACGAGTGTCGTCTATGTAAAAACCTGACTTGGTTTGAATGTTTGTCTATTCATTCATTTATAGAGGAAATATTGCGAATGTTTTTCCCTTACAGTAGACGTCTGGTAATTTATCACAAGTGGTGGTGATTGGTTTACTCGACAGCAACTGCCAATTAAAAAAAGATTGTCAATTCTGCATCAATTAACAACAGCTTTTCCTAAAAACCTGTATCGAATGTCTACATTCGGATATAATCTTACTGCATTCGGTTTACTTGTACATACGGAATTTAACTCCTTTTTTCATAGAAGGATTTACTGGCTGTTTCGTAGTAAGGGTAATGCAGTTCATAAAATGATAAAACGTTGTGGTGCTTCTGTGTCGACTGTATATTCACTCATGCTCATAAATTAAGGATAATTGATACATGGTGAAACAACGCTCTGGTGGGCGGGTTTCGGGCTTAAACCAGCTTTGGGTATGACCATGCGGTGCATTTGACCTGCGATCGTCGCACGTTGGCGCTGGTAGCAGTCCACATATGCAGAGGTGTGTTGGTGCATGTCAGAGTACGGTGCAACGAGTAAGTATGCACACGTTTTGAGAAGTACTAGTGGTGACTGTGTGTCGAAATGGCTCAAAGAACACATATTGATGACGTTATGAAGGATAGAATACTAGGGCGACTGGAGGCTGGTCAAACACAGCAGGTCGTAGCAGGGGCACTCTATATGCCACAAAGTGCGATCTCAAGATTATGGCAACGATTCCAGCAGACAGGAAACGTGTCCAGACGCTACAGTACGGGACGTCCACAGTATACAACACCACAAGAAGACCGATATTTCACCATTAGTGCCCGCAGACGGCCACGGAGTACTGCAGATAGCCTTGCACGGGACCTTACTGCAGCCACTGGAACAGTTGTTTCCAGACACACAGTCTACAGACGACTGAGCACACATGGTTTATTGACCCGGAGACCTGCAAGGAGCATTCCACTGACCCCTGGTCGCAGGAGAGCCCGTAAAGCCTGGTGTCAAGAACACAGTACATTGTCATTGAAACTGTGGTTCCAGGTTATGTTCACGGACGAGTCAAGGTATAGTCTGAACAGAGATTCTCGCCGGGTTTTCATCTGACGTGAACCAAGAACCAGATACCAACTCCTTAATGTCCTTGAAAGGGACTTGTATGGAGATCGTTTGATGATGTGGGGTGGGAGCATGATTGGTGCACGTACACGCCTGCATGTTTTTCACAGAGGAACTGTAACAGGTCAGGTGTATGGGGACGTCATTTTGCACCGGTATGTCCGCCTTTTCAGGAGTGCTGTGGGTCCCACTTTCCTCCTGATGGATGATAAGGCACGACCCTACCGAGCTGCCATCGTGGAGGAGTACCTTGTAACAGAAGATATCCGGCAAATGGAGTGGCCTGCCTGTTCTCCAGACCTAAACCCCATCGGGCACATCTGAGATGCTCTCGGTCGACGTATCGCTGCACGTCTTCAAACCTCTACGACACTTCAGGAGCTCCGACAGGCACTGGTGCCAGAATGGGAGGCTGTACCTCAGCAGCTGCTCGACCACCTGATCCAGAAAATGCCAACGCGTTGTGCGGCCTGTGTACGTATGCATGGTGCTCATATCCCGTATTGACGTCGGGGTACATGCGCAGGAAACAGTGGCGTTTTGTAGCACATGTGTTTCGGGAAGGTTTTCTCAACTTGTCACAAATACCGTAGACATACAGATCTGTGTCATGTGTGTTCCCTATGCGCCTATGCTGTTAGCTCCAGTTTTGTGTAGTTCCACGTTGTGTGGCACCACATTCTGCAATTATCCTTAATTTATGAGCATGAGTGTATAAACAGTGCAGTAACATCAGAGCAGTCCCAGCACCTATTCTGATTCTCCGAGAAGAGCATAGAAATTTATGATATGTGACGACTTTTACAAAAAAGCTAGAACGTAGAAGTGTATTACTTTAGTATGACGGAGGATAGTATCCGATGTCCCGCTTGATTTTTAATTCAGAAACTGTAATGATGGACGAAATTTGTAACACAAGACAGGGACTTTGCAGTAGTAAGAACGAGGTTTTTGTGCGCCAAGCACGTATTGATAACTCAGATTAACAGGCTTACAGCAAATTTAGATAAAAACTTTGGTTTCACAAAACCTTTCGAACACATATTTTGCTCGATTTCAGTGAAAATATTGGCTTCAAAATAACTACAATTAATTTTGCATAGCGTATCTTGACGTTTAGAGTGATGGATGCAATGACGAAAGATATGTATTAGAAGCCAGTAAAATATTTTCGGGAAGTATGGAATATTCTCGGTCATATTAAAGCGAGCCGTCCGAACAAAACTCTTGGCTGCGGCCTACAACGACTCGCGCGCTGCTGCGCACGGAATATCGCGGAAGTAATTTGCCTTTGTACGTGATACGATACAATAATGATGTCTGAAAAGTTACCAAAAATAACTTTGTAATTGGGAAGTTTCTTCGCTGTTCTACAGAACGAAAACTCGTCAGCGACTACATTTTTCACTACGCAGTAGGCACAGATTCACACCTCTTATAATATTTTAATTTTTATCTTAGACTACTTTAATGTTTCCGAAATAAAAGACGCAGCATATGCATCTGTAAACTTTGAGGATGTTCATTTTTTTTCAGTCCAATTACATTAGTGTTTCTGTTACTATCGCAAGTTGAAGTGAATCATTATTTTTCTCGAAAATTTCTTGCAACACTATTTTTTATTTTTGTTTTTGGAAAGTACTCCATCATATTCTAGACTAAAAATAGAGTTGCTCGATATTTTTTTAAAAAATTTTAGGAACATTTTAAATTATCACTATAAAAAAAACTGGAAATGCTGTAAGACGGCGCTATGACCTTGAAGCCCATTTTCGAGCCAGCCACTATAGTGTCTAAGCACAGACGGGAATTCAGAACAGTTACATATCTAAACTTTCATGACATATATCGATCCCCACAAAAGACCATGAAAAACAACACAAACAGAATTCGAAGCACTGTCCTATTCACGAGAAAAATGGCTCGAATTTTCGATGCCTCTTTCTTCAAACCAGTCTGTTGAGAATTTTACGCTTCGCACAAAGGATGTTGTGTGACTCTCTGGTGTAAAGGAACTTCTTGTGACTGGAGCATTCTGATAGGTTCTTATTGATTTTACAATCAAATTGCTGTTGCCGGTGTGGGAGCACTTTCTGCGACTTTTCGCAGATGGACAAAAACGAGACTTTCAGAGGCTACCTATTTTGAACAGATCAAAAAACATACAGCAGTCATATTGCACTGACAGTTAAACCCTGCAAAATTGGTCTACAAATCATGAAATACGGAAACTACCGCCAAAGATACTTCCTCAGTTACACAGCTTAGCTACTGTTGAGGAAAGCTTGACTTTTTCTGCGTAAAACCGATCTCCTACCAGGCTATAACACCACAAACGATTGTATCATCATGCCATATCGCTGAACGAGGTGGCACAGTGGTTAGCACTTTGGAGGGAAGACGACGGTTCAAACCTTTATCCGGCCACCCTGATATAATTTTTCCGTATTTCCCTAAATCGTTTCAGGCAAATGCCAGGATGGTTCAATGAACTCGCTTATGGTCCCCTCCCCCAAATCAACCAACCAACACCATATCGATTTAATAAACACAATTTATATCCTGCACCCTACAAAATCACCACTTCTACATCCTGCATATAGCTATTGACCACCAGATGCTCATATGTATACCGCGAAGACAGACAGACCCTCACAAAACATACATGGACCGTATATCGTCGCAGTAATAGATATATCCAACAAGGTCGGTCGGTTACCCATCACTGCCAACGGTCACGACGCAATTGCCCCTGTACACAGTGGCCTGAAGTGCGATCAAAGCACCACACGCCGAAAGCGGCCACTCTCCCAACTAGTGTACAAAGAATGGGCTGCTTCCCCTAGCACAAAAGGCGTCCATTTCCATTCTGGCATTCTTATTGCCGTGTTTTCTACAACGAGCTGCGATCATCTCCAGGCTCTGGAATTAGAAGCACATATGTATTTTCACATGGTTATATATCGATATC
The DNA here is from genome assembly GCF_023897955.1 of Schistocerca gregaria. Lineage (NCBI taxonomy): Eukaryota > Metazoa > Arthropoda > Insecta > Orthoptera > Acrididae > Schistocerca > Schistocerca gregaria. Next base: position 938,294,133 of record NC_064920.1, on the reverse strand, counting down.
AGCCGCATAGCAGTATGCTGCCGATCGCTTACACAGTATCAATATGAAAAAAAGGGTGTAAATGATATCTCTAGAAACCCGCAACATTAGACAGATCATTATGGGGGACGTGCTGCAAACCACTGAGTAGCTAGAAACTTATCTCGTTTGCGAAGATCTTTACATGAAAACTCGAAAACAGAGGAAACTGGTATTATTTTTTAACGAATACAGATGTCAATGATATAACAGGTTCCAAATCATCCTTGCACTACACACACATCACAATCCATGTTCCTCAACCAAATAAAGACGCGACAAGCATAGAATGGCAGTACAAGCAGTCAAGCGGTCAATTTACATGGGAAGGAATAACTGTCCAGCGGAAACGCTCGCCCAGATTGAGTTAAACAACACAAATGATCACGAAGGCTGCCCAACACATACTGAGTATGAATTCTCTATCCATCCACATAGAGGGCGGCTGGTTTCAGGTGGCTCAGTAACCCGGAAGTGTCAATTCATTCCAGTCACTGGCTACCTCTGCCACGCAATCGTGCTCCCTGCTGAATCGTCCTAGGAAGCCAGCCACAGATCTGCCAACGTAACTGCAAGCAAATATTACTGTCATAGAGCGGATAGGACGACATTCGACAATGAGCGAAATATTGGAAATACCTACTCTTAACGACTGAACGCTGGCAATATCAGTATCTATATCACTCTTGTGAATGGACATAATTTTCCAGTTAAAATCTTTCATCGTCCTTACAACTATTGATGCACCGAATTCGCAGTTTCCCATATCAAATCCATACCTCCCTTATGACCGAGTGAGTCATATTTTTTGCACATGTCGGAACACTCATCACAGTAACTTCACACCCCATCACATACTTTAGAAGTCTGGTGATCACAGCAAATCTGTTACAAATCCCCTACTAATTATATTACTTCACCAATAACTGAATGCTGGTGACACCAAACAATACTGAGCGAAAATATGCAAAGGATGGACGTGCCCTCTGTAATAAAAAAAACTGAGTCAGTCGATCGAAAACGAACATAAATGGATGTCTTACGACGTTCGCCCCGAGCAGATGCAACGAACAAAAGCGAACAAAATGATATTTAAAAAAATAAAAAAATAAAAAAAAGATGGCAGAGCACTTGCCCGCGAAAGGCAAAGGTCCCGAGTTCGAGTCTCGGTCGGGCACACTGTTTTAATCTGCCAGGAAGTTTCCTATCAGCGCACACTCCGCTGCAGAGTGAAAATCTCATTCTGGAAACATCCCCCAGCCTGTGGCTAAGCTATGTCTCCGCAATATCCTTTCTTTCAGGAGTGCTTGTTCTGCAAGGCTCGCAGGAGAGCTTCTGTAAAGTTTGGTTGGTAGGAGACGGATACTGGCAGAAGTAAAGCTGTGATGAGCGGGCGTGAGTCGTGCTTCGGTAGCTCAGATGGCAGAGCACTTGCCCGCGAAAGGCAAAGGTCCCGAGTTCGAGTCTCGGTCGGGCACACAGTTTTAATCTGCCAGGAAGTTTCGCAATCGCTATGACTCTACGACTATGCTGTCACCTTGCATAAAAAGCTGCCTCGTTTCTACAGGGGCACTCAAGTATCGCTGATGATATCCATGTTAAAAACTACACAAGCTTTATAAATCGATGATGGTATTACTTCTCAATGAAGTGGTGTTCCACGCGAATACTGTGACATCGAATATAGATAGAGATCGCTGGGTTGTGTATTAACAGGACTGAAAGTGCGTGTGCACGTCACCGATGATGTATGCTCGTAATGAAATTACCATTCTCACCGAGTTTAAAAAGTGGTTTGGCTAACGAACGTGGTATTAAAGCGATATTTGCAACACCCTCATGCCGCAGCTATATACTTCTCACGCTAATGAAAAGTATTTCTAATGCATTCTACCAATGCAGAGGTTCTGTGATTCATCCACTGGGTTATGGGTTATAGGCGAGGGTGGATGAGGATTGATTGAAAATGACCACATACAGAAGGCTGTGTGCTATATGAAGAATCACTTAAAAATGTAACGCTAGACTGAAGTCATAATAAATGTACAGAGTCTTATGACCGAGACACTGGCTTTTCGGGAGGACGACGGTTCAATCCCGTCTCCGGCCACCCTGATTTAGGTTTTCCGTGATTTCCCTAATTCGTTTCAGGCAAATGCCGGGATGGTTCCTTTGAAAGGGCACGGCCGATTTCCTTCCCAATCCTTCCCTAACCCAAGCTTGCGCTCCGTCTCTAATGACCTCGTTGTCGACGGGACGTTAAACACTAACCACCACCACCACGACACTGGCTTTTCAGATCTATAGTGTTAAGCTTTCAGGCAGATCTGCTGTCTGCAATTTACAATCAAGTCTCTCCATCCAACCACATACTTGCTATGGATCTTAAGAAGATATCTTTTCATGATTAGAGCCACTAGTGAATCATATTCGTGGCACTCTCACATCTCTAAACGCATCATCTTTTTCGAACCTATTTGCTAAAGTACCTATACAGCAAAACACCAGCATGGTTATAGACAGTCCCTCTGCATCTTGTAACTGTCTCTCAGTCTCTGACCCATCCTCCTGTAGCTCTTTTGCGTGTGAGTGTCCCAGTTTAAGTTGGAACTGAGCAGAAGTCAGAGAGCGCTATATCTACCACCCTCTGTAACACATGGAGAAAGAAGGTGAGCTGATTAATACGACAGGACTGTGTTCTGACCACTCAATAGAAATGGGAACACGTTGTCGCTGCTCTGACAACCACATACAATGTGTAATGTCAGTGCCAAATGTAGCTTTCCCCTGCAACACAAGCTAGTAGAAAAGACAGTATGAGCAGTTACAGTGGTGTTTCTTATCGGGAAAATTAGGAAGACTCCACATTATACAGGATTGCTTCTCTATACCCTCCACCCATCACAACTCATGTAATAGTGTTTTCTGTGTGTGACTTAGAGTACTATCCACCTGCAATCGATGACAGCAAACCTCTCAATCAGGGGACCAAACTCATGTCTGATGAAACATGTCTGTTGATGTAAATCCAGTTTTGGCACCCTCCTCTGGATGAATGATGATTTATGTGACATACTCCATTCCCCTGCTGCAGCTTGGGCATAAATTGAGTCTTCAGTTACATAACTACGGTGATTATAAGTTAATGGCAGGTGTTTGTGGAATGTTCTGGAAGGACGTGCGTTGTCGTAATTATCGGTGGATTGTTGTCATTGATAAAATTATGTACATACACTAAATTAAGTAAGTAATCAAGAAATTGAATTAATAAGTCCTTAGAAAAAAAATAACTAGAGACTGCAGAGACGTTAGGCTCAAAAGTCCATGCTTCTAATTAACAAAATTGCAATCTAAAAATCCATTAACCTTAGACCACACTATTTGGAGAAACAGCTAAAAACTTATTACCAAGCGATGTATTTTCATTTGTTATTTACTTTTATATCTTCATCTGTAATTAATATTCTTTGTAATTACATTTCTAATTAACTCTCCAGTTTTACAATTTCCAGAATTTGAGGTCTTATTTGTACGTTCTATGTATTTAATCTGATAAAGCACGAGCTCTGTACTACCATTGCATATTAGTAACCAAATCCAAACAGTAATTAATTACGTAACTAAAAATAATACGAGCGACATCATTGTAATTAAAGTTCAGAATGATTTTCATATGGGAAACTAAAGATATTACTATAAAATATTGTCACTGAATATTGTATTTTATACCTTATTCTGCTGTAACATCAGTTTCTTTACGTTTTGTAAATTTTAATTGTGACATCAAAATTGTACAAAATCAATAATGCTTTATTTGAAAGTTATTGTTAATATTCTATATAAAGGAATGCAGCGAGGCTGTGAGTTAGCTGTTTTGACAGTCAGTTTTTTGAAGTTACTTTTGGAAGTCCAAGAGATCAGTGAAGTCAGTCGGTGTTTTGTTTACATGATGAGTGTGCAGCTCGGATGTCAATTAATGTAAATAAAATTTTGCGAAGCATGAAAATTTCCCATTCGTTCATCAATGGACCAGGCAGAAGAAACTCAAGTTAAGTAACATTCAACATAGCCCACCCGGTTAGCCGAGCGGTCTGACGCACGGCTATCCAGAGCGGGAAGGAGCACCTGGTCCTCGGCACGAATCCTCCCAGAGGACTTGTGTTGAGGTCCGGTGAGCTGGCCAGTCTGTGGATGGTTTTTAGACGGTTTTGCATCTACCTCGGCGAATGCGCGCTGATTGCTGATTCCCCTTATTCCGCCTCAGTTACACTATGTCGGCAATTGCTGCGTAAACACTGTCTCCACGTACGTGTACACTATAATTACTCTACCACGCAAACATAGGGATTACACTCATCTACTGTGAGCCGTTCCCTGGAGGGGGTGGGGGGTCCACCAGGGGGCCGAACTGCACAATAACCCTGGGTTTGGTGTGGGGCGGTGGAGGGGTGAAGTAGACTGCTGTAGTCATCGTGGGGTTGTGGACCACTGCAGCTGCAGCGGGGATGGAGCCTCTGTCGTTTCTAGGTCCCCAGTTAACATACATACATACAACATTCAACATGAATCGTTATAACACGTAATTTCACATGTCAAACACTGCTGCTAGCCATTTATCTGTTTCCTCATAAGAGGCATTCTGCATTTCTGATTATCATTTTATAAGGCTCAGGCTAGTATAGTATAATTTGTGGAATGTGATCAGATGTGAACAGTTCATGCTATACACCTGGCTTTAACATTATAGCATGTTTAATTGCATAACTGTGAGCCTATGAGTGCATGTGTTTATATTCTATGATCATTTACCTCTTACCAATACCTTCTTGCTACTGACCCTGGACACTAGAAAAACACTTTAGAATTAATAGCGAAGTTGATTTATTAAAATGCTTCCAACTGCTTATGTCTGGGGGTCTGTTATGCATTAACTATACGTTTCTTCTTAACCGTCTGTTATATCATCACAACACTCTCATATCTACTATTCACCGATAAGATGTGCTAACCTCCTCGACATGAGCATATCTGAAGAGATCCTGTGCACTTGGATGGGTGCTGTGAGTAAGACTGGAGCAAACAGTCTTCACTGAGCAGCACTTATGTACGCACCTCGCTCTGTTTCTTCATGAGACATGGACTTTAGCGGGTACAGTACCCTCCCACTTCTGGTCAGCTGTAAATTAAATTGGTGACATCGTTACAGGGAGGGTTGCTCAAAGACAATGCAAGGAGAACTTTCAATCTCCAACTTTATCCTAAGAATGCGAAAATGCTCTGTGACTCCCATCCACATAGGGACAGATGTGCAATCGTAATCGTAAGTTAACCAGTATGATCGAAGTGCTAGAAATACGTAGATAACATAACTACATCGATATCGGCCACTGTCTGGGATACTTTGCTATATACACTATGTGATCAAAAGTATCCGGACACCTAGCTGAAAATGACTTTCTAGTTCGTGGCGTCCTCCATCGGTAATGCTGGAATTCAATATGGTGTTGGCCTACCCTTAGCCTTGATAACAGCTTCCACTCTTCAGACACATGTTAAATCAGGTGCTGGAAGGTTTCTTGGGCAATGGCAGTCCATTCTTCACGGAGTGCTGCACTGAGGAGAGTTGTCGATGTTGGTTGGTGAGGCTTGACACGAAGTCGGTTCAAATGGTTGAAATGGCTCTGAGCACTATGGGTCTTAACATCTGAGGTCATCAGTCCCCTAGACTTAGAACTACTTAAACCTAACTAACCTAAGAACGTCACACACATCCATGCCCGAGGCAAGATTCGAACCTGCGACCGTAGCAGCCTCGTGGTTCCGGATTTGAAGCACCTAGAACCGCTCGACCACAGCGGCTGGCCATGAAGTCAGTGTTCCAAAACATTCCAAAGGTGTTCTATAGGATTCAGGTCAGGACTCTGTGCAGGACAGTCCATTACAGGGATGTTATTGTCGTGTAAGCACTCCGTCACAGGCCGTACCTTATGAACAGGTGCTCGATCATGTTGAAAGATGCAACCGCCATCCTCGAATTTCTTTTCAGCATTGGGAAGCAAGAAGGTGCTTAAAAAATCAATGTAGGCCCGTGCTCTGAAAGTGCCACGCAAAACAAGGGCTGCAAGCTCCCTCCATGAAAAAGAACGACCACACCATATCACCACAACCACCGAATTTTACTGTTGGCACAACACACGCTGAGCCCAGATGACGTTCGCTGGGCATTCGCCATACCCACACCCTGCCATCGGATCGCCACGTTGTGTACCCTGATTCGTCGCTCCACACAACGTTTTTCCACTGTTCGATGGTCCAATGTTTACGCTGATTACACCAAGCAAGGCGACGTTTGGCATTTACTGGAGTGATGTGTGGCTTATGAGCACCCGCTCGACCAAGAAATCGATGTTTCCTCATCACCTCCTGCCTAACTGTCATAATGCTTGCAGTGGATCCTGATGGAGTTTGGAATTCCTTGTGATGGTCTGGATAGATGTCTGAATATTACACATTACGACCCTCTTCAACAGTCAGCAGTCTCTGTCAGTCAACAGACGAGATCGGCCTGTACGCTTTTGAGCTGTACATGTCCCTTCACGTTTCCACTTCACTTTCTTATCGGAAACAGTGGACCTAGGGATGTTTGGGAGTGTGGAAATCTTGTGTACAGACGAATGACACAAGTGACACCCAATAACCTGACAACGTTCGAAGTCCATGAGTTAGGTGGGGCACCCCGTTCTGCTCTCTCACGGTGTCTGATGACTACTGAGGTCACTGATATGGATTACCTGACAGTCGGTTGCAGCACAATGCACCTAATATGAAACACATATGTTTTTGAAAGTGTCGAGGTACTTTTGATCACATAGTGTATGTTCGAGAATTAACAATGAGTGCACAGTCGTCTATCTACGTTCGCAATATAGTGTATGGTTATTGCAAAGTAGTGGAAGGGTGGTTTAGCGCTGATACAGAAACTGGGAAACATACTGGCATGTCAGTGGTTGGCCTTCAAATTACGGAAAAACTGCTTAAATTGCTAAAATTGATCACACTATCAGCTGTGGTGTTTATGCAGTACATTATCCCATATCGACAGAGTCTTTTCCATTCCACCCGTCCACTGGTACACTGTTGATTGCCACATAATGATTGACTAACATGACTTCTTTGAGATAGAGCTAGTCTTGGTGGGAGCATCACCATCTGGGGATGGTCAGACATGAAACAATAATTATGTAAATGACTGCACTACGAGGAATCAATGAAAATGGAACACTGAGAAACTTGTTAGCTGTCACTATGAAAGATGAGATTAAATTTAGAGATCATCACCTTTGGACAGCTGTTTGGAAAGGCTGCACATTGCCTCAAAACTCTTTCAGTTTCCTTATGTTGTGATGTCTTCCACATTTTTGTCAATGAGAAACACCGATTCTGTCTTTTATAATATTTCAATCATCCTGTATGTGTTGTGGGAGCAGCAGAAATATAATTTACACCACTCGATGTCCAGCTTTCTGTGAGATCAATGGATCGAAATGTGTTAATGTCAGTTTAGCACCTGACACAGACCTTTAAATAGTGGTAGAAAAAAAATGTATGGCTGTGTACGCAGCTGTAGTCATATACTGCTTGGATGTATCGAACAACAACAAAGAGTCTCTTTCTTGCGACTGATAGTCTGTGGGATATGGTCCTCCTACAGTATGGGCGATGAAACTTTTTACACTGATTGTCCAAGCAACTTCGATCATTAGCCATCTGCTCCACAGGGCCAAGACATGTATATTTAATGGGATCAACACATATGGTCACTTTCAACATGCAGACAGTATTTATTTCGTCATATATCGGAAGAGAGATGTGCAGTAAAATCCTGTCATGTTTTCTTCCAGGTGATGTTAGCAAAGTTTTTATAGTTTTTCTCTGTTGGATGGTACAAAATAACGTTGATTGAGAAAATGTTTGGGTTACAGACACGAATGCATGCTGCAGGATATCTCCTTTGCACTCCAATACTAGTAGGCAGTTTGGAATTCCACCACACTGCAGTGGCAAAATCCTCATCCTCCTTCTAGTTCCTGTATGATGTGGAGTCTTCCTAATTATTCCAATAAGAAACACCAGCATAACTGCTCATACTGTCTTTTCTATTACCTTGTGTGGCAGGGGAAATCTTCATTTTGCACTGGCATTACACATCATACATGGTTGACGGAGCTACAACAACATGTTCCCATTTCTGTTGAGTGGTCAGAACATGGTCCTGTCACATTAATCAGCTTACACTGTTTCTCCATGGGTTGCAGAAGGTGGTAGATATGGTGCTCTCTGACTTGCTTCGTTCCGAATTAAATTTGGACGATCACACGAACAAAGCTTCAGAGAGGATGCAGCAGAGACTGTGAAACAGTTACAAGATGCAGAGGGACTGACTAAAACCATGTTGGAGTTTTGCTGTAAGGGTTCTTTAGCAAATAGCTACGAAAAAGATGATTCGTTTAGAGGCATGAGAGTGCCACGAATATGATTCACTAGTGGCTCTAATCATTAAAAGACAACATAGGATCCAACACAAGTATGGAGAGGCTTGATTACTAATCGCAAACAGCGGATCTACCAGAAAGGTTAACACTACAAATCTGAACAGCCAGTGTATTGGTCATAAAACTCTGTACACCTCTTATGACTTCAATCTAACGTCGCATTTTAAAGTGAGTCGCCATACAGCACGCAACCTTCTGCAAGTCAATCAATCGGTATCTTCCCTTTCCTGTTACCCAGTGGATATATCGCAGAACCTCTGTTACACTGCCTAAATGGCATCGAGATAGAATGCCTTACAAATACTGTTTCTTAGCGTGAGAAATATCTAGCGGTGGCGTGGGGGAGATGCCAATATCAGCTTAATAGCACATTCCTTAGCCACATTCTTTAGCCACAGTCCTTAGCTTTCAAAGTATGTGTTGGGATATAAAGTTCTCTAGTCAGTGTTCTGACATGTGCAACAAAAATGGCTTTCTCTGGTGGTAAGGGAGGCATGGATTTGATGTGGAAATTCACGATTTCAGTGCATTGATAGCCGCAAGAGGCTGAAATGTTTTATGTGGGAAATTTGTCTAGTAATGAGAATGTTACAGATACTGATGTTTCCAGATCCACTGTCATCAGAAGGAGGTATTTCCAATACTTCGTTCATTGTCGAATATCGTATCGTCATATTGGCGCTAGATTGTAATATTTAATTGTAATTACAATGATAGATATGTGGCTGGTAGATGGTGACTGGATTGAATTGCCATTTCCAGCTTATAGCAGAAGCTGCCACTGCGCCACCCGAATTGGGCAGGCAGGGTACAATTATTCAGATGACTTATCATGCCACCCTCTAGGTGGGTGAATAGCGAACTTATACTCAGTATGTGTTGGGCAACATTCATGATCACGTGTTGCCAGCATTGTCCGTGAAATGTGAGAATATTCAATATGGGCGAGTGTTTGCGCTGGACAATTATCTCCTCTCGTGTAAGTTGACTGCCTGTAATGCCGTTCTACGCGTTTTGCATCTTTATTTGGTTGAGAGAACAAGGATTGTGATGTGTGTTTTATGTGCATCTAGGTGCTGAAACACAGGTTAGAGATGTTTTTGCTGGTTTTATAGACAAAATAAACACATACAATTATAAGTATTAAAAATTTAGTTGATTTTTAAAATATTTACTATTAAAACAGTCTTGATAATGATATATTTAGTGATTCTCCAGCAGAAAGAGGTTCCTACTCAATGGTCTGAAGATGACCACAGAAGTGGTCGAAACTGGTTACCTTAATAAGTAAATCGTGATCAAAACTGTTTTTAATAGTAAATATTTGTGACACGTTGGTCATTGTCACTCCCATAATGTATTCAAAAGTAATTAATTGATTTTTAAAGTGCATGGATGATCTGGAATCTGTTACATGATTGACATCCTTATTCGTTAAAAATACTACTAGTTTCCTCTATTTTCCATTTTTCATGTAAATATCTTCACAGACGAGATAAGTTTCTAGCTACTCATTGGTTTGCAGCACGTCCCACGTAATGATCTCTCTAAAGTTTTGGGTTCCTAGAGATATCATTTCCACTCTTTTTTTTAGAATTATACTGTGTAAGCGATCGGTAACATATAGCTATGCGGTTGATATCGATATTCTGGCAAACCATGTGAAAATACATACGTTCTTGTAATTCCAGAGTGTCGAGATGATCGCAGGTCGTCGGAGAAACTATAGCAACAAGAAGGCCAGACTGGAAACGGACGCCTTTGTGCCAGGGAAAGTAGCCCACCCTTTGTTCACCAGGTGGGAGAGTGGCCGCTTTCGGCGGATGAAGATCTGATCACACGTCAGGCCACTGTGTGTGGGGGCAGTTGCCTTATGACCGTTGGCAGTGATGGACAACTGTCCTACCAACCGGTCCCTTCTTCTTGTCAAGTTGTGCCACAAACTCCTCTTCTCCCCAATTCTATTCAGTACCTCCTCATTAGTTATGTGATCTACCCATCTAAGCTTCAGCATTCTTCTGTAGCGCCACATTTCGAAAGCTTCTATTCTCTTCTTGTCCAAACTATTTATCGTCCATGTTTCACTTCCATACATGGCTACACTCCATACAAATACTTTCAGAAATGACTTCCTGACACTTAAATCTATACTCGACGTTCACAAATTTCTCTTCTTCAGAAACGCTTTCCATGCCATTGACAGTCTACATTTTATATCCTCTCTACTTCGACCATCATCAGTTATTTTGCTCCCCAAATAGCAAAACTCCTTTACTACTTTAAGTGTCTCATTTCCTAATCAAATACCCTCAACATCACCCAACTTAATTCGACTACATTCCATTATCCTCGTTTTGCTTTTGTTGATGTTCATCTTATACCCTCCTTTCAAGACACTGTCCATTCCGTTCAACTGCTCTTCCAAGTTCTTTGCTGTCTCTGACAGAATTACAATGTCATCGGCAAACCTCAAAGTTTTTATTTCTTCTCCATGGATTTTAATACCTACTCCGATTTTTTCATTTGTTTCCTTTACTGCTTGCTCAATATACAGATAGAATAACATCGGGGACAGGATACAGCCCTGTCTCACTCCCATGCCAACCACTGCTTCCCTTCCATGCCCCTCAAACTCTTATAACTGCCATTTGGTTTCTATACAAATTGTAAATAGCCTTTCGCTCCCTATATTTTACCCCTGCCACCTTCAGAATTTGAAAGAGAGTATTCCAGACAACATTGTCAAAAGCTTTCTCTAAGTCTACAACTTTCCTTAATCTAGCTTCTAAGATAAGCCGTAGGGCCAGTATTGCCTCACGTGTTCCAATATTTCTACGGAATCCAAACTGATCTTCCCCAAGGTCGGCTTCTACTAGTTTTTCCATTCGTCTGTAAAGAATTCGCGTTAGTATTTTGCAGCAGTGACTAATTAAACTGATAGTTCGGTAATTTTCACATCTGTCAACACCACCTTTCTTTGGTATTGGGATTATTATATTCTTCTTGAAGTCTGAGGGTGTTTCGCCTGTCTCATACATCTTGCTCACCAGATGGTAGAGTTTTGTCAGGACTGGCTCTCCCAAGGCCGTCAGTAGTTCTAATGGAATGTCATCTACTCCCAGTGCCTTGTTTCGAGTCAGGTCTTTCAGTGCTCTGTCGAACTCTTCACGCAGTATCCTATCTCCCATTTCATCTTCATCTACATCCTCTTCCATTTCCATAATATTGTCCTCAAGTACATCGCCCTTGTACATCGCCCTCTATATACTCCTTCCACCTTTCTGCTTTCCCTTGTTTGCTTGGAACTGGGTTCCCATCTGAGCTCTTGATATTCATATAAGTGGTTCTCTTTTCTCCAAAGGTCTCTTTAATTTTCATGTAGGCAGCATCTATCTTACCCCTAATGAGATAAGCCTCTACATCCTTACATTTATCCTCTAGCCATCCCTGCTTAGCCATTTTGCACTTCCTGTCGATCTCACTTTCGAGACGTTTGTATTTCTTTTTGCCTGCTTCATTCACTGCATTTTTATATTTGCTCCTTAGTTATATTATGCTTTGTAAAATACGCTATGAGAGCGCCAACGACCATGCTGCGCTACGACCCCTTTGCCCGACTCGATGGACTATACGAGCTTCTGGTATCTTGAGAATATTGAAAAACTTTGAAGAGCTTCTAGAGTTTTTTGAAACATTTTCCGCAGTGGACAAAACAGAGGCAGGTTGCAAATGTGCAGGCTACCTTGAGTCAATGTTACAATTCAAGACTTATTTCTTTTTACGTCTTTATTGCCATGCAATGAGCCCAGTAGAATGAAAAAATCAATGCCCTCATCTAAGTGTTGCTGATCTGGAAAAAATATATGAGGGCTTGATTTGTATATTGAATGGAAGGCGTGAACACTTTTGGGAATTGTGTTTGAAAGACAGCCTTCACAAGTTGATGATCCTTCGCTTCCTTTGAATCGAAGTATACCAAAGAAGTATGAAAACAACGAAGCCAGCTCACCGCATACCTTCAATACCCCAAAGGAATACTACAAAGCTATTTACATTGAAGTTTGTGAAATGGTGCAATCTTGCATTACTGAGCGGTTTGTTTCAACTGGGCTCACACAGGTCATTGAAGTTGAACAAGAGTGCTTGCTTTAGTAAACAGAAGTGAAACAAATTTAGAAAAAGCTATCTGAGTTTTTCAAAAATGACCTAGACAGTGAGAGACTGCGCTTACCCTTGAATATGTTAGCCGACAGCGCTAATAAAAAACAACAGGTCTTAAAAAACATGCGTGATGTAAGAAAGTCCATTACACAAGAGCCTGAAGTTGGAGAGATGTTATGTGAAGTAGTGAAGTGCATTAAGCTTCTCCAAGTAGTTCCAATCACGACAGCAACAGCAAAACGGTCATTTAGCGCCCTTAGACGTCTTAAGTCATGTATCTCCGATCAACAATGGGACAGAAGCGATTGAACAGCTTGGCTTCACTTCATGCCCACTGGGATGTTTTGGATGAATTCGATATCCGACCAGTCATCAAAGACTTCATATTCAGTAATCTAGACACTCTAGCCCTAATAATGGCATTTAGAGCAATATTAAAAATCTAGAATGAAATTTTCACTCTACAGCGGAGTGTGCACTGATATGAAACTTCCTGGCAGATTAAAACTGTGTGCCGGACCGAGACTCGAACTCGGGACCTTTGCCTCGGGTCGTGGGTCGTGCTTGGGTAGCTCAATCAGAAGAGCGCTTTCCCGCTAAAGGCAAAGGTCCCGAGTTCGAGTCTCGGTCCGGCACACAGTTCTAATCTGCCAGGAAGTTTAATATTAAAAATCTTTATAAAATAGAGAATTAAATACATATATAATGTTAAATTTTAAGCTTTGAAATACTAATACTAGTTTAATACTGTATTACTATATTGCTATAGTACAGTATTAGTTATTTTCAAGTACTTAATTATTTTTAGGGTGTAAGGCCCAATTAATACCCGCTATTTACATACTTTTTGCCTGAAAGTATTAGGCATACTGTATTAACTTTACTGACTGTATTAAAGCATTAACTTTGAGATATTGTATTTATTTAATGAACCATGAACCTTATTCAAATACCACGTCTGGCCATCCTGATTTAGGCTTTCCGTGATTTCCCTAAATCGCTCCAGCCAAATGTCAAGATGGTTCCTTTGAAAGGGCATGGCCGACTTACTTCCCCATCCTTCCTTAATCCGATGAGACCAATGACCTTGCAGTTTGGTCTCTTCCCCCAAACAACCCAAACCCAACCTTATTCAAAGAGAGCTTAAATTAGCTATTTCACTTATTAATCAAAATGCTATTACTGTGCGACAACAATATTTTATGTTTTATCTTTTTAATGGTAGTTTAGGATTTATTTAAATATAATTTCAGTCTTTTTAGAGCTATATATTCACTGCATGATTATTACTGTAAATTAAATTAACTTTTTACTAAAATACCGAGCTTGATTATGTTTTGTTTCTTTTTTCAAACCAAAAAATGTGTCAGGCTCGTCGAGTTTCCTGGAGTGTCGAGTTATCGAGAGTCCAGTTTTTGGGGTTCTAATGTTGATCATATGAGTCTAAAATGCTTAAAAACTTTAAAACTCACTATTTTTCATCTAATATTTAGAAAATTTCCCTGGGCAAGGCTCCCAGTATGCTCCCCCCCCCCCCTTCCCCCAATATTATTTATAAGTCGGCGCCCTTGTGCAGAAGTGATGATTTTGTAGACTGCGGGATACGAACTGCGCTTACCTCATCCATGTGATATGGTGATACAATCGTTTGTGATCATATAGCCTGGTTGGTGATCGGATTTACGCCTAAAAATTCAACTTTTCTCGACAGTAGCTGAGCAGTGTAATTGTGGAGGTGTTTTTGGCCGTAATTTCCGTATTTCATGATCTGTGGACCATTTTTGAACGGTTTAACTGTCAGCGCAATATGACTGCTGTATATTTTTCGACCTGTACAAAACAGTTTGCTGCGGAAAATCTCATAATTTTTCAGTGTGCGGAAAGTGGCGGACAGTGCTCCCATACTGGGACAGCAATTTGGCTTGTAAGTTCAGTAAGAACTAAGCAGAATGCTCCATTCACAGGATATTCCATGACGTTACAGTCACAAGACATCCTTTGTTTGGGCATAGGTGTCTCTATGGACTAGTTCGAAGAAGAGAGGGAAAGGTATCCACAGATAGTTCTGTGACGTCTGAGAGTCAGGGTAATGTCTTCATTGTTCGAGTGTTCAGAAATGTGTCCACGCAGACCATCCTCCTCTGGTTCAGACAGGTGGGATACTGTCCGCCACTCGCCATTGTGGCTTTAGAGCATCTCCAGACAAGCGGTTGTATGACATCGAAAATTCACCGAAAATTGCGGCCGTTTTCCTCGTCTGTAGGACAGTGCTACGAATTCTGTTTTTTTTTTTTTTTTTTTTTAATAATCTGTTGCGGAAATCGATATATGCCATGAACTCTTAGATATGTAATTGTTCTGAAGTTCTCATCTGTGCTTAGACGCTAGCGTGCTTCGAAAAGTTAGAAAGATAAAAAATAAGAGCCTTATCGGCCCTGACTCCTGAAGCTAAGCAACTGTTCAGTTGCCTGAGACTGCAGTCGTGTGTGTGAGTTGCTTTGCCTGAGTGTTGTACGCGCCTCCCGTCTATAGTTGACGGAGGCCTTACTGGCCGAAAGCTTTATTTGTGACAGTCTTTTTCTTGTGCCTGTCTGCGACTCAGCATCTCCGTTGTATGGTGAGCAGCAAATTTCCTGTTCACAATAAATTCCTGACAAAACTCTACCATCTGGTGAGCAAGATGTATGAAACAGGCGAAATATCCTCAGACTTCAAGAAGAATATAATAATTCCAATCTCCAAGAAAGCAGGTGTTGACAGATGTGAAAATCACCGAACAATCAGTTTAATAAGCCACAGCTGCAAAATACTAACACGACTTCTTTACAGACAAATGGAAAAACTAATAGAAGCCGACCTCGGGGAAGATCAGTTTGGATTCCGTAGAAACACTGGAACACGTGAGGCAATACTGACCTTACGACTTATCTTAGAAGAAAGATTAAGGAAAGGCAAACCTACGTTTCTAGCATTTGTAGACTTAGAGAAAGCTTTTGACAATGTTAACTGGAATACTCTCTTTCAAATTCTAAAGGTGGCAGAGGTAAAATACAGGGAGCGAAAGGCTATTTACAATTTGTATAGAAACCAGATGGCAGTTATAAGAGTTGATGGACATGAAAGGGAAGCAGTGGTTGGGAAGGGAGTAAGACAGGGTTGTAGCCTCTCCCCGATGTTATTCAATCTGTATATTGAGCAAGCAGTAAAGGAAACAAATGAAAAAATCGGAGTAGGTATTACAATCCATGGAGAAGAAATAAAAACTTTGAGGTTCGCCGATGACATTGTAATTCTGTCAGAGACGGCAAAGGACTTGGAAGAGCAGTTGAACGGAATGGACAGTGTCTTGAAAGGAGGATATAAGATGAACATCAACAAAAGCAAAACGAAGATAATGGAATGTAGTCGAATTAAGTCGGATGATGCTGAGGGAGTTAGATTAGGAAATGAGACACTTAAAGTAGTAAAGGAGTTTTGCTATTTGGGGAGCAAAGTAACTGATGATGGTCGAATAGAGAGGATATAAAATGTAGATTGACAATGGCAAGGGAAGCGTTTCTGAAGAAGAGAAATTTGTTAGCATCGAGTATAGATTTAAGTGTCAGGAAGTCATTTCTGAAAGTATTTGTATGGAGTGTAGCCATGTATGGAAGTGAAACATGGACGATAAATAGTTTGGACAAGAAGAGAATAGAAACTTTCGAAATGTGGTGCTACAGGAGAATGCTGAAGATTAGATGGATAGATCACATAACCAATGAGGAAGTATTGAATAGGATTGGGGAGAAGAGAAGTTGGTGGCACAACTTGACTAGAAGAAGGGAACGGTTGGTAGGACATGTTCTGAGGCATCAAGGGTTCACCAATTTAGCATTGGAGGGCAGTGTGGAGGGAAAAAATCGTAGAGGGAGACCAAGAGATGAATATATTAAGCAGATTCAGAAGGATGTATGTTGCAGTAGGTATTGGGAGATGAAGAAGCTTGCACAGGATAGAGTAGCATGGAGAGCTCCGTCAAACCAGTCTCAGGACTGTAGACCACAACAACAACAATATTGTTAGATTCCGTCCTGGATTTTCCATTGTTTGAGTTATGTTAAGTGTCGTTATACGTCATTAAATTGTGATAACCTGAAATGTTACAGTTTCTGGTGAGCTCTTCCCACTGAGACATCGAGCATTGCTTAGCCAACTTAGGGGACAGCACTTACTGAGCATCCAGACTTTAGGAGCTCTCTACTGAGCTATGTGGGGCAAGGTAGCCGTGCGTTGCAGTAGTGCAGCCTTCGTGGTTTAAGTAAAAAAGGTTTTTCTGTCATGTCAGGACGGATCCTCTTAAACTGTACTCGGACGATGATCTGTCTCGAAATGGCTGGATCATGAATGTTCCTCAGGTCTTGCAACTATTTTGTGACCGTACAACAGTTTACACCCACCGCTGTTAACCACAGCACGTGGACGAGAGCCACGTATTATTAATCCAGGTAGTTCGCAGTTTTTAATTATTTTCGATTCGTATTCTCGTAGTCCAGAACTTAGTGTCTTCTTTTGGAAGCTGAAATTGAAGAACTACAGCCGTATCGGGTGGAAACGGTCGTCCAGCGTTTTTGGCAAGCTCTGGAAGGCCGTGTTGATCTTGTCTATTTTCTGTATTAACACGCAGAGTACATTTCAGTATGTATAACAATGGTGATATTGTTGCTGCTATCACTTGGGGCTAATTGATTCATTATTCACGAGTAAATGCATTTCCCTAATGCTCGATTTTTCATAACCTGCGAGTATTTATTTATTTTTGTTCATGTAACGGTGCACACTCATTGTAATGTGAGAATTATGGCTATGGGATCTCCCTCACACCTAGTAGGACCCTTCACAAATTCTGCTAATAAAATTTGATACTTGGTGCTGTTTAACACGAATGACGTAATTCCCAAGGTTGAACTCTTAAGGCTCTTAGTACTAGTGTTATGGTATCTAAAGAAGATAAGATTAATGATAATAATAACAGCAATAATAAGATTTCTATGCTCGGTTTCATATTTTATCACAAATTGGACAATTTCCAAGCGTCTAGGACTGTGAGATTTTTAGCGGATAATTGGTGCAGATCCCAGTAAAGTGGCTTGTTGTAGTTGACAGACTGATATTTTATTATAATGAGACCAATATGCTGATATCGAGCCCTTCCATTTTGCATTCAAATGACGTCATTTGGCAGAGGACGCGGCTTTCTCGTTGGCTCCGGCAGAGGATGATACTGCGACCAATCAGCTCGAGTGGTCCTTATTTTCATTTTTAATGAAAATTTAAGACCCAAAGAAGGTAGAAGTAGAAGGACAGAAGAACTTGGGCGATGGATTTATTTATTTGTACAAATAAATAAATAAGGTCTGACTAGGCACCGCTAATCTTTTAAATGTTCTGTAATCTATACTGCTATATGTAGACAAGTAGTTGTTTTACATTGTTACCAAAAATCTCGAACAGTTCTTGACCAATTTACTTCAAATTTTTACACATTACTCCAGCAAACAATGGGACAGGAAAAGACTGTTACACGATGCTTCAATAAACATTCAGACAGACAAAGGCCACATCTTCTTTTAAACTATGAATTATAGGTATCTGTTAAAACTGACTGCAAGACAGAAAACGCTGAGCTGTGAAAATGGTGGTTTCGTTTCCTTTCTCGCAGTTACTTAACTACAATAGCAGCACTTGTAAATCATTTATTGTTGGGAAATCACACTTTTGCTGGAGAATAAATATGTCCAATCCGGAAATAATTTTAGTTCATTCATTCAACAAGAGTTAAATGAATTGATGACGGTTTCTGGTTCTGCTAAACTATTGAGAACCGAAAAACCCCAAAATTTTTGGACTTTCTTCAGTTTTCTGCTTATTACTCGAAACGATATATCCCACTGAAAATTCTCAACACACTAAAACGGAAGAGCATAAAATTTTGCGTAGGATGACCCACTTAAAAGTCAGAATCGGTTAAGCCGTTCAAAGAAAGGAAATTTTTACCACCGTGGCGGAAAAAGTGAGTTATGTTCATGTTCCAACGTCTGTAACTCAAAAACGGCTGCTCCAAACGAAAAGTGTCACATAAAAACTTTGTAGAGCCTCAAATTCTGCATTAAAAGAGCTCCTAAATCTTAAAACACTTTTGGAAAAGAGAAAAGTGAGTATGTTCATGTTCCAACGCCTGTAACTCAAAAACGGCTGCTCCAAATGAAAAGTGTCACATAAAAACTTTGTAGAACCTCAAATTCTGCGTTAAAAGAGCTCCTAAATCTTAAAACACTTTTGGAAAAGAGAAAAGTGAGTTATGTTCATGTTCCAACGCCTGTAACTCAAAAACGGCTGCTCCAAATGAAAAGTGTCACATAAAAACTTTGTAGAGCCTCAAATTCTGCGTTAAAGAGCTCCTAAATCTTAAAACACTTTTGGAAAAGAGGAATGATCAATTATGAATGATGTATTGAGATAAATCTTGGCTTCTTTGCTTTCAGTCTTAAGCAGATTTCGCCACTGGATAGATTGTGACAACCCATTCGAAGAAAATCTGTTCCGATTTCTAGGTTTTGGGGTAATCATAACCTGGGACCGTCAACGTCGAAAATTATATTTATGGAGCTACGGAACGGAAAATATATTTTTAAACTAGCTTTATTAGTACCGGTATGCAGTTTATAACCCAAGTCCCTTCGTTTAATATAATATAAACGATCTGTAGCCCAACTTCGTCCATGAAATGTAGTAGTTAGAAAGAAGGAAGAAAATGCAGAAAGAACGTCCTTTTTTGTAAAATAGTGCACGGACATTAAACTCAAATATGAAATTCCCTATTTGTCTTTAAAAATTTGATGCTGGACTCTAAGCAACGCCTGAAAAGTCCTTGTGTTAGGGAAGGGGAGTGTGCGTTGGCGGTATTGATTAGCCTAAGGCAGCGCTCCAAAGCGCTGCGAAATGAGGTTAATAAAGCGCGACCCGCGACAGTAGAGCTGACTCGTGGTCCGGAAACCACGCGTCGTGTCCCAAATAAGGGTCTCCTAACACGAAGAAAAATCTAAATAACGACACAGGCTGCAGGGGCATCCCCGGAAAAATAAAAGGTGGAAAACTGAAGCGTGAGCAAGAACGATATAACTCACATCATCCACTAAAGCGTCATCAAAGTCATCGCAATTAGACTTGGTATTGCCTAACTACTTCTGAATCTGCTTTGTTTCTGGATCTGTCTAAAGCTTTTCACACAATCACCACACATGGACATGCTGTGCACCCGATATAAGAATATGCAAGCAACAGAAAGCAATATGTGACGACAGAATCTGATGCAGACCTGAAATCAGGGATATTTAACTACGTTGTACCTCAATGAACGGTACTTGGCATCTTTCGTTTCAATCTGTTTGTAAACGATATTGAAGTTAGCGAGAAGGATCAAAAATACTGTATGCTGATGACACAACATAAGTAGACGAAAATCTGGAAACACTGAAAAGAAGTGCTTTCATGTTGACAAATAACACACTAAGTGGATCATACATGACGATTTAATTATAAATCTAAAACTGACAATGTTCATGGTGTTCAGAACTAGAGAAAAGGAAGAGCACTTAGATATACTCATAGATGAAACAAGATTGGAAGAAGTTACCTCTGTAAAATATCTGTAAATTACAGCTGACAATAAACTCCAGAGGAGACAACATATCGACAATGTCTCTTTCAAATTAAGCATTGTAACACTTACATAATATGAAACAGCTTGCGTATTATGCTAACAAAAAACTTCTGCATCCAGACAACATATCGACAATGTCTCTTTCAAATTAAGCATTGTAACACTTACATAATATGAAACACCTTGCATATTATGCTAACAAAAAACTTCTGCATCCAGAGTACCGTGCTCTATTTGAACCATACTTATAGTATGAAATTACTGTTTCAGGGGACTCCAGCAGTGATAATATAAAAAGAATTTTTGCATTGCAAAAAAATGCCATTAGGACCATTCTGAATATAAAAAAACCAACACTCATGTAGAACTGCCTTTATGACCTAAAATACATTAACTTTTCCATCTGCGTATACATACAAAACAATAATTTCACTAATTAGAGGCACGACATAACCAGAAAAAATATATAGATTTTCATTCAGAAGACCAAGAGCTGCTGAAAAAGGTTCTCGATACTCAGGTGTACACTTGGTGGAACATCTTCCCAATGATCTACAGTACATTATGAGTGAAAAGATATTACAAATACTTTCAAAGGATTTATTAGTGGAAAAAGAATTTTATAGTTTAGAAGAATATATTAGTAAAGAGTGAGGAATGTTGTTTTTATATATTAAAAACAAAGATTCCAAGACTTACCAAGTGGGAAAGCACCGGCAGACAGGCATATGAACAAAACACACAAACACACACACAGAATTGCTAGCTTTCGCAACCGATGGTTGCTTCTTCAGGAAGGAGAGGGAAAGACGAAAGGATGTGGGTTTTAAGGGAGAGGGTAAGGAGTCATTCCAATCCCGGGAGCGGAAAGACTTCCCTTGGGGGAAAAAAAGGACAGATGTACACTCGCACACACACACACACATATCCGCGGATGGTGTGTGTGTGTGTGTGTGTGTGTATTGGAATGATGCATATAAATAATTTGTGGTATGTTGTTTCATATTGTAATATGTAGGCTAAACATTTTGAGATATTAGGTTAATATGACCTATCCTATATTACAAGTGCATGCTCTACACATTATGTAATCAAATGGTACGAAATAAAAATTAGTCAATTACTTGCCAACCTTTTCAAAGGTTTTCTTCTGAATTAAGTCAATCTCAACTACTTTCTCTTCAGTACTAACTTCTGTTGTGTGTACTTTCATTGATCTGATGCTCCTCCAATTGTGATAGTATTTTATATCAGTACTAGATGTACTGGGTTCAGTCCCAGTCACTCCTAGTACTTTTATCTCTCATTTGTCATTTTTTTCTCATCTGGAAATGTCTGGTAAAGTGAAAAATGTCGAATTGTACCACAGCCCAGAGTCCACATTAAGTTGTAGGATCCCCTGTAAATGGCTGGATAAGTCAATTCAAAGGCTGGAGAAGGCAACAGCATACTACCTCCAACAGGACAATACCTAGTAAAGTGCTGTGCTGTTCAAAACAATCTTTGGATTGATTACTGCTTTGCAAGGGGAAACACATTCCAAAAGTAGCTTATGAGTCATTAATTATAACGTATTACTTCATCTCTTGTAAAAACTATGGTGAATCAAATGTTCCACACTGGCTGTTAAAATACTTTCATTAAAAAGTCACGACCAGTTTCTCATCAGTGAAGATGCTTCTTCATGTGATAAATTTCTTCATTTTTTTAAACAGTCATGGCAAGGCAAAGTAAATGCTATGAGCCAATAATCCAATTCCCACAGTTCATTCTCAAGATGAAACCAACAGTGCATTAAAAGCACTTGTCTATAATCTAACTGATTGACTCCTAAAGCCATGTCATCTATAAATTTGTTACTGCGCCTACAAAGAGGCACAGAGATTAAGGAACTGGACAAAAATTCTGGAGTGCTATCCAAATACACATTTGGCCATCCAGATTTCTGTTCCCACAGTTTCTGAGAATCATTTGAAGTGAATATTTGGATGATTCCTCTGGCAAGAACATAATCCATTTCGTTTCTTATCATTGGCCAAATTCTTCTTGTGCTCCATATCTAAGACCTGCTACATGAATGTACCCAGCTACCCTCCCCCCCCCCCCCCTCCCATCCCAGAAAAAAAAGATTGTCTTTATTAACCAAATTTGCATCTCCTATTTGCTCCATCATACAAACACACTTATTTGGAGAAAGACAGTAAATGTCATGTATATTGACTAGTAGCAAGGGTAGCTGCTATGAAACACGAGAACTACTTTTCCATTCATTGCAAAACTGACATATGTTACTTAACCCCCTCCCCCTCTCTCATCATAAATACTGGGTGCATTTTTCATCTAGTCAACAATGCTACATCAAACCCTAAACCTGAACCTTCCTTCATATTCTTGCAGTTTTGATAGGGCTAGTCCTGGCTGTTATAATCTGTGCACATTTGAATTTGTAACCCATATCAGTACAATTTGCATAGTGATTTTACCTTTAAATGAAATGGTTTTAGCATTCATAGGAACTCATTTCTCCCTATGAAGTGAATGGTAGGTGAGCCCATGGGTATCCTGAAACGCTCTTAATAATTGAAACTGGCATAAAAAATTGGAAGCTCCACAAATTATGCACAGAAATCAAGAGTGGAAAATTTTTGAGGTAAGCTCAGAAGAAAAATATTTCACGCAGAATGTACAACCCACACAAAGAGCTTGGGAAAAAAAATAAACTTGAAAATGCAATTTTAGTGAACTTGTGTATATGTATGAGAATGCTGTACTCCCAGTGGCACTGAAAGTAACTGTTCATATTGGAATAAATATACTTTTGGTCATTGGGCAATCACAGCAATAGGCAGTGCCAAATATGTGATAAAATACAGTTAATAATACAAAAGTAGAATAGGTTAGCTGTTGAGATTAGAAGTTTGTGTTACAATTAAGAAATTCCTTTATTTTGTAGAAAGAGTGGGCAACTAACTTGTCATTTAGTGTTTTTTTGAATTCTTGATCAAGAAGATCTTCTGCAGTTTGTGAAAGTTTACTGGATAATTTGTGCTCTATGAATTAATTGCTGTTACTGTAAAAAATTTTGACAATCTATGCTGTGGTGTATGAGGCATATTCTGAAAGGAAGGTGCGATCAGTCACGAAATGGAAATCACAGGGAAAATTGATAAAGCTTTACATAGGTGTGTTCGACAGTGTGTCTAGCATGCCCATTGGTTGCTTCACGTCTGTCTTTTCAGTTCTGAGAGTGCAGTGAACACATAAAGACACCTCGAAGACAGTATTCCCCACCAAGTATGAGTGCCCTTGACAGATTTCACCTGATTTGATGTAGCCCACACAACATAACTGTCAAGCATTTCTTTCTTCATGACGGTTCTCGGCTGCTCTCTGCAGGGGCAATGAGGATGCCCCTGCATCGTTTTTGGTGAGAAGTGTTTGATCGCTCTGCATACAGCCCGGACTTTGCTCCCTTTGATTTTCATCTCTACTGACATGAACCGCTGGCTATGAAGTCAACCTTTTGGCACAGACAATGAACTGCAGATCAGCATACAGAATTGGCAAAAAGTGCAGGTGGCTGTTTTCTTTGATGAAGGTATTTAAAAGTTGGTGCAATGCTACAATAAATGTCTCAGATGGAGCAGTGACTATGCAGAGACATTTCTGGAAGGTGTGGCTAACTACTGCAATAAAAAAATTTTGATTTTTCCTGTGGTTTTCATTTCATGACCGATCAAACCTTACTTTTGGAATGCACCTCGTACGAATGTTTCTGTTCCCTCTTTTTCTCTGCATTTTGGTTCTGACAGCTTCTTTTTTATGTAAGTTAAATATAGTAGCCATTTTATGTATGTTTAGTACCATCATAATTTTTTGTTTGGAAGACTTGAGATTAAAGTGTACTTTATATGACAAACCATTGCTTAGCATGATAGCTTTCTTATGCAGCACAGTAATAAGGTGTAATGCACATTGCTAGAGGTTCCCCACAAAATTGTTGCAAGTATTATAATCTTATGAAAAAAATGTAAAATAACATGTTCTAATGAAGATTTCATGTTCGAAATTCACAAGTTACTTTAACAGACAAGCTTATTCTAGACAACTTATCACTGATGCATTTTACATGTTGAACTCCAGATAATTTATCATCCAGACATACACCCAACAACTTAACACAATTACAATGATGAGGGAAGAATGTCTTTAAAGAGTTTTGCTTTCATTCAGCAGAAATCCATTTTCTCTGAATGAAATATATCCTTAAGCAACTGTATTTTCAACAAAAGTTTTAAAACTTCAAAGATTGTTGGTACTTTGAAGAAGCACTGTTATCTGTGAGAGATGGCAGTCATGTTCGGTAAGGTGTGCTAGCTTGTGAGGATGTGTGTGTGTTTCGTTTTCTGAAGAACACTTTGGCTGGAAGCTAAATGTGCAACAGTCTTTTTGTTGTGCCTGTCTGTGACTCAACATTTCATCTGTATGGTGAATAGCAATCTATCCTTTAACTAATACTGTTGGTATTCCAACTTGGAGTTTCCATTCTTTCATTTTGCATAAATTTAGGTTCAGCATTTTTCAGTTTATCCTCTAAGATAACATGTAATATCTTTAATTATAGATGCTCTGTGTGAACATTTTGTGTTATAGAAGATTTTCAGCTGTGCCAGGAATTGCACAGACCTTACAAAATGAAAGCAGGTTGTACTCATACCTGTTCTTAGTTGTAGGTACATAAAAGACACAAAGGTGTTCAGTAAAGGACATTCACTAACAGTGATAATGCAAAGACTTTGACGTTGCAATTTTCCTTTTCGCCTTTTTAATCAAAAAATTTCTCACTCTTGACGAAACTATTAATCTTTACGCAGAAGCTGCTCTCCTCAGCCAACTTTACAATACAGTACTGTGAAAAAGACTGTTTAAACATACAACTGTGGACAACCATGTGGGCCACATCTGTTTGTGTAGCACAGCTGAAACAGGAGAAAGAGATTACATGCACTTGCTGTGTGCCACTGAGAGAAAAAGTTAGATGAGTGTTGGAAATAGTAGAAATGGGGCATCAATAAAAACTGAATCTGTATCTCTCTGCTTGTGGCCTATCAATTATTGTCTGTATTGTCTGTGGCTACTATTGGGTATAGTTTATTCAGTGTTAGGGTCTGAGGAGAACTGCATTGTCTCATAATTTTTAGTTTTTATTCTTTTTGTAGAAACATTAAAAATTACTCAAACATTAGTTGTACAAACCTTCTAGCTCATCAGTTATATGAGAGTGTTTCAGAGAACTGCATTGTCTCATAATTTTTAGTTTTCATTCTTTCCGTAGAAACATTAGAAATTACTCAAACATTAATTGTACAAACTTCACAGCTTATCAGTTAAATGACAGTGTTTCTCACCGCGTCAGCTCACAACAACACAGTGGTATCACTGAGTTCAAAAGTTCAGTCAACTATAAATTTGTTCAGTCAACTATAAATTTATCACCATGACAAGTAGAAATAACACATGATCAACTAAGTTAATAAATCCTGAAGGCAATTAAGTTTTTCAAAAGGAAATATTAAAAAATAATGTAATTAATTAATGATGTAGCAGGTCAGTCAGTAAAGATCTGTGGCAAAGGTTTACAAAATTCCTTATTGACCATGGCAGCAGGTTAAAAGGGTGCAACAAATATGCTCCTTACATAGTTGTTTCAAGATTTTTATACAATATTACAAAAATTACTTCTTCTGTAAGAAACCTCGAACTTTACACAGTACTTCATGACAGTTCATGCATCTTCATTTTCTTCCAGTATATGTGCTCTAGAATGATTTACATTTCAAGTTAGGAGTGTGACAGGAAAATCTCAAAGAAAACCCACTTATCCCTCCCATTATCAGCATTTTTTTGCTACATTGGGTACCACTGTGGTCAATATGACCCGCAAGTAATTATCACGAGATATATTGGCAGTATTATATTTATTTTAATGAACTAACATAAAAGCATACATTACTGATTGAACCCAGGTAAACTATGTATATAAGCACTTACAGATTTTGTCTTAATTTTTGATCTTATAGATCCTTGCATTTAAAACAAATAATCTCTGAATGTTGTTTACAGACAAAAGAAAAGCGTCTTCTACATGATTCTGAACGTTTTCTATCCACTGTACGTTTGCATAGGGAGCATTGTCCATGTTTTGCCCCCACATGCACTTCTGCTGAAGCAGGAGGGTGAGGGAGAGAAGCTTTGGTGTGCCGACTTCTGTTTTCCTGTACTATAATTTTTCCCAGTTCTATAAAAATTTCTTTTTTTAGTTCATTTTTTTATTCCATTCAGAGCCAAATTATGAAAGCCTTTAGGGCCCTAATGTCCACATACTACAAAAAATAGCCATGGGTCATCTTCCTGTCATACATTGTGTAGTGTAGGTCCTGATTCCAATCATAATGGCAAAGTTTGCCATCTGAGTTATCCGTTTTAGCAAATGATGCGCAAGCTGTCGACCACATTTTGTTTTTTATCCATCATAGCAATATGGAAAAGCACATTTAATCTCTCATGTGTAATTGTTTTTGACTCCTTTTTTTCCCTTAGTGTTCTAGGGTTCTGAGATGGGCAAGTGTGGTGCTAGTTGCTCTTGCACCCAAAAACAAAACAAACATGTGGCCAAAGTTGAAGACTCAGTGCTTGGAACTGATTTCCTGATTCACTTTGGCTTGTCACCTGACCCCTTGTAGTCTGCTTTATTGCACCTTGCTTAGGGTACACATATTTCAAGTTCAGTCACTCCTCAGCTCCCCATCTCCCTCAGCTCTTCGACAATACTGATGCAGTTCTCATTGACTCCTCTTTCTGGTGAACTGCCTCACTACTTCTCTTGCTCAGCTCCAATGTGAGCAATCTGCCATCGCTGACCTTCATGCTAGATATGCAGGACTGAGCTGCACCATCTTAATGGCTAAGCAGACCCTTGCTGACGCACAATGCCTCATACGCCAACTGACTAAGCTGCCGTATCTTGACACCAGCGATACACCACTTACAGCTTTGGTGCACCCACCCTGACCTGCAGCAAGAGTATCTCTGGGTAGTGACTCTTGTGTGCTACCAACTCCTGCTCAAGATGTCCCCATATCGTGTTTGTTGGTTCAAATGAATGCTATTATGAGTGGGACAACATACAAAATTGTCACGACAGATGCCCCCCCCCCCCATGACGTCTCCCTCTATATAAACTACGCCTTGCTAAGACTGCAGTGGATGGACTTCTGTTGGCAGGCATTGTTCAGCTGTTGGACAGTAATTGGTCTCTTCCCATACACTTACTCCCCAAGAAGTATGGCACCTCTGCGGTGACTATCATCTTTTCAATACACTTAGCATAATAGACAATTATCCTACCCCATATATTTAAGACATCACCCAACTACTTAGTGGAGCATGTATTTTCAGTGTTTTGGACTGCTGCAATGCCTATTTACAAATACCTATGGAACAGAGTGACATACCAGAAACAGCTTTTATCATCCATTTTAGCCTTTACAAATTTTGTTACTTGCCTTACGGCCTCAAATGTGGCACAAACTTGACAACGTTTTGCAGACTAACTTCTCTTACTGCTACAGATACCTAGATGACATTCTCATTTCTCCTCCTCTGATGAAGAACATAAGCTACACCTGACCATGGTACAGGAACTGCTGGCATGTAATGAAGTCAAGATTAGTGATGATAAATCACAACTTTGATGCACCTCTGTTACCTTTCTTGGGTACACCATCTCTGTGGCAACCATTGATTGCCAGTGACTCTGGAATGAAGAGTGCTCTATCTTCAGATTCAGTGAGCTATGGAAAACATTTAGACTTCAGTCGATTTCGCCTGCAGTGCTATATTTTCATGTGATCATGTATGATTAAAGAAAGTTTGATGTCAAATGTTGGTTATTTCTACCTGCAGACTTCTCAGCATCAATAGTATACCCACAAATGTAAGAATTCCAAGAGATTTAATAAAGCTTCTGTAAGATGTATGGTTATCTACTTCACACATTATTCTTACTTCTTGGTTCTGGTGAAAAAATGTTTTATTTACACCGTCCAACAAAAAAAGTGAAGACGGCTTCATGAACTTAGCACTTATCATGGTTGCACCACCATTCATTTATTCATTCACTCATTGTGTTCTGTAGATCCCATGAAGAAGGAGAACTTTCATGGGATGCAATAAGTCAAGATATACATCCACATCAGACAAAGACACTTGCAGAGGACACACAATAAAACTTCATGCATTGGGTGTTATTTCAGTGATTACAAAATTGTGTCTAGCTTGCAAAAAGTTGACAGTATGGGTGCAATGATTCAGTTGGGAAGGGTGTAATAACACTGGCGTGTCCTCTTGTGAGGCAAGCTGAATGACAATTGTTGCAACTGATCCTTGATATCCTAGATATCAGAACTGGAATGGAATTGATGTCCAAGATAATCCCACACATGTTCTGTAGGGAACAGATCTGGGGATCTTGCTAATGATGGTAGTACTTCAACAACCCACTGACAGCTCATAGACATATGTGCTTGTGTGGACAAGCATTTTGATGCTGAAAAAATACTACCATGGCACTGATGCAGGAGAGGCAATAACTAAAGATGACATGTCGTTGTGCATCAGAGTCCCCTCAGTCACTACCAGCTATGATATGAAGTTATATCCAATTGCTCTCCACACTATGATACCAGGAGTAATGCAGCTGTGAGTCTCCAAAACATTGGGAGAATGGGCCAAAACATTGGGGGAATGGGATGTTTTCACAGTTGCTGCCAACACTTGCCAACAGAGGCCATCTGGGATTCACTGATTATGATCATCATCCTGGATAAGCAATAAGTGGCATGACTCCCCCATGAGATGGAATTCCATCCTTGAGGGACGTTCAAAGTGGACTGGGAAGAAATGTGAGCTCAAAGCAGTCGTGAGGACACAATTTTGTTTTCTGGAGGCAGAGAACAAGCAGATGCTGCAATTCTAAGATAAGCCATAAGTCTTCTTTGTTGGATCAGCGGCCACAAACATTTCATTGGAGGAGAGTTATAATGAGGAAAGGGGAGGAGGGAAAAAAATGAAGGGGTGTCACCTTGGTGACTGGCGAGTGCCAGCCTTCGAGGACTCACTCCTAAGGGCACAAAGGCTGGAGGATCCTGCTTCATGAGGTCAACAGAGGTGTCGGCATTCTCCTTCTGTTGGTCTGCAGAGTCCAGGGCAGAAAAACAGTTGGTGGTGCACACCAGCGGCATGACGGTTGGCCAGGTGAGGGTATCACCTGGCGACACTGTCAAAGAGGATCTACAAGTCAGCAAAGGAGAAGACTGTTTGCCTTTGTTTGAGTTCTTGGAGCCTTTCCAGTTGGCAGAGGAAGACTCATATGTTTGTTGGCTGGGGGGAACGTGGAAATCTTTGCAGGAGTATTCCTCTGTCCTTCATCCTGCCAGTTGTGTAGCAGGTGACTTTGCCCTGTGAGGCATAGGTTTAGTGGCTTGTTCCACAGCTGGAGGAGGCCACAGAGATGCTACCATGACCCTGGGTGATTTGACAATCCCGGTGCTGAATTTGAGATTGCATGTCTGCCTGGCAAGTTGTAGCAACAATAGCACTGTAAGTGCCAGATGGTAGAAATCTGTAGTTTTGACTAGCAAACAACTTGCGAGTGACCAGGTAAGGCACTTGTTCCTCACCCAGATCTTCTGGACTGCCCGCTCATCTAGATACAAGGGTTGGAACTTTAATAGTGGCAACTATTTATTTACAGCTTATACGAAATAGATACATGTATCAAAGTTTGACTGACCTTCGAAGCAGTCACCAGCATTGTGTATAACCCACTGCCAGCGATGTGGAAGTCATAGGATACTCTTAGCAGTGCCAGACGTGTTGACAGTTCGAGTGGCGTGGTCTATTGCCCTATGAATTTGTAGCAGTTCTGAAGCGAATGCCATGAAGTGTTTCCATCAGTTTAGAAATTGAGTTGAACTCAGGAGGGCTTAAGTCAGGGGAATGCAGTAGGTGTATACCACCTACTGCTGGTCATAGGTTGTGTTCCAAAAATGAACAGCATAGAGACAGAAGTGATGACACCTTCTGCAGGACCTGACCATCATTTTGCAGGAGAATGCTCAAGCACGTACAGTGCAAGCTGTTACTGATTTGTTTGACTGATGGGGCTACTAAGTGGTATACCACCTACTGCACTCCCATGACTTAAGTGCTCATAAGTTCACCTGATTTCTAAACTGAAGGAAACATCCTTGTGAGCCATGGCGTTTACTGTGGCCCTTATTAAGTATTTGGGAATGAGTAGTGCAGTTGACAGTTGCGGGCAGCATCCCTGAAAGTTGTGTGGATCCAACATACCAATTATATTGGGTTGGGGACTGCATGTGGGTCAGTTGGGGTGGAAAAACCTCCCTTAGCAGCAGGAGAGGGGACCAGAGGGGGCCTACACTGGCTCAGCTGTAGTCGATAAATTTTAGGAAGGAGTGGTTGGTGGTTATCATTGCTGGCTGCTAGATGACTGTGGTTCATTGCATTGCTCAAGTTAAGCCTGCACCCAACTACTACTAGCTGATGGAGGAAGTATTGGTGCTGGTGCATCAATTTCAATAGCAGACATTGCCCTGTATGAGGGATGTAAATGGTAGTATTGAATGATGGCCTACAGCTGGTCAGCCAATTGCAGTTTATCTTCACTTCATTATGAGGTTTGAGGAAGCAATTTTAACTGTAATTCATTAGATTAGATTAGTTTTCATTTCATAGATCTGAGCTGAGGAGATCTTCATGGATGTGGATGTGGAACATGTCAAACTTATTTTTTTCTTTTTAGCTGAAATAACAATACTAATAGTATGAATATATACAATACATCATTTGTTCCTATTAAAAAATTCGCCAATGGAGTAGAAGGAGTTGGCCTTTAGTAAGTCTTTCAGGCTTCTTTTAAACTGATCTTTATTTGTAACTAATATTTTATGTTTGCTGGCAAATTATTGAGATGAGTGTTCCTGAGTAGTGGACACCTTTTTGAACTAAAGTAAGTGCTATTAAGTCCTCGTGCAGTTAATTTTTTTTCCTGGTATTGTATGTATGAACTGAGCTGTTTGCTGTAAAAAGAGATATATTATTTAGGACAAATTTTATTAAGAAATAAATATACTGAGAGGCAGTGGTTAGTATACCCAGTTCTTTGAAGAGATTTCTACAGGACATCTGTGAATTTACTCCACAAATAAAACGTATTACACACTTGTGGACTCTGAAATTTTTTTTTGGCTTGAAGAGTTACCCCAAAATATTATACCAAATAATATTATGGAATGAAAGTAGGCAAAGTATGCAAGCCTTTTCATTTTCATGTTGCCTATGTCAGCTAACACTCGAATTGCAAATACAGATTTGTTAAGGCGTTTCTGCAGTTCTGTGGTGTGCTCCTCCCAACTGAATTTATTATCAAGCTGTAATCCCAGGAATTTAAGACTGTCAACCTCTTCAATCTGCTTCTCTTTATACTTTATGCATATGCTGGGTGGAAACCTCTTACAGGTTCTGACCTCTTACAGGTTCTGACCTCTTACAGGTTCTGAATTGCATATAATGAGTCTTTTCGAAGTTTAATGTCAGTGAGTTGGCTTTAAACCATTTATTAATATCCATGAAAATATCATTAGCAGATCTTTCTAGAACTACACTCGACATACTATTTATTGCAATACTTGTGTCATCTGCAAACAACACGAACTATTCTTCTGGCAGTGTAACTGACGAGAGATCATTAAAGTACACAAGAAAAAGCAACGACCCTAAGATGGATCCTTGTGGGACACCACATGTAATTTCTTCCCATTCTGATGATGACTGATGACTTAGTTCACTAGTCCTTTGCACTGACACCCTTCGTATCCTGTTAGCAAGGTACGACTTGAACCATTTTGCAGCACTGCCCGTGACACCATAGAATTCTAATTTATTTAAAAGGATGTTGTGGTTCACACAATCAAATGCCTTTGACACATCACAGAAAATACCTGCTGCTTGTAATTTGTTATTTAATGAATTAAGTACATTTTCACTGTAGGTGTAAATAGCCTTCTCAGTATCAGAACCCTTCAGAAATACAAACTGTGGTCTTGATAACATGTTATTTGTGGTCAGCTGGTTGAGAAGCTGCCTGTACATAACTTTTTCTATAATTTTTGAGAATGCTGGCAAAAGTGAAATCGGTCTGTAGTTTGATGGCATCTCTTTATCCCCTTTCTTGAATAGAGGCTTAGCATCTGTATATTTTAGCAAGTCAGGAAATGTCCCAGTTATAATTGACTGGTTGCACAAGTAACTTAGAATTGTACTAAACTCACAAGAACATGCCTTAACTGACTTTGTTGATATTTAATCGTAACCACTAGAATGCTTTGTTTTTAAAGATTTTATTATGGAAGTTATTTCTTTTGGTGAAGTGAGTGACATATTCATGTACCTGAAGCTATTTGTAAAGGCTAGTTTCAGATATTCAAGCGCAGACAATCCCATTCTATCAGTACTGGATATAAAGTACGTGTTAAATAGATTTGCCACACTATGCCCATCGGTTACTAATGTGTCATCTACCCTTAATGCTATTTGCTCCTGTTCCTTTCTGGTTCTGCCAGTCTCCTCTTTCACTATATCCCATATTGTTTTTGTTTGGTTCCCTGACATTGCTATCTTCTTCTCGTAGTGCATTTGTTTAGATGACTGAATTACTTTTTTTTAAATATTTTACAGTATTCCTTGTATTTAGCTAAATCATCTGCATTGCAGCTATTCTTGGTCGACAGATACATTTTCCTTTTTGTCTTACAGGAAATCTTTATTTCTTGTGTAATCTATGGTTTTATTATAGACTGCTGTTTAATTTGAGTAACTTTTAGAGGAAAACAGTTTTCAAACATGGTACTGACATTGTTAATGAATGTGTTATATTTTTCATTCATGTCATGAGCACTATAAACATCTTTCCAGTTCATATCTTTGAACAGTTTTCTAAGACACTCAATTTTTTGATGATTGACTACTCTCCTGTACTCAGATTTAGCAGTCTTGATAATCTGCTTAGAATTTACATCTAAAACAAGGAGCTGCATGTCATGATATGATAATCCATTTATTACAGGTTTTATGATATCATTTTGTTCCTTTGATTTGTTTAAAAAAATGTTAGCAATGGCTGTCCTTGAGGATTTAGTGATCCTAATTGGAATGTTTACAGTGTGAGTTATATTGAAAGACTATTACTAACTGCAATAAACGTTTACTGGAAGACTGCATTAGAAAATCTGTATTAAAGACACCAGGAACCAAAATTGCTTTGTTTCTTCCTGTTAAATACCCCAAAAGAGCTTCTAGATGATTTATGAATAGATTATAATTTCCTGCAGGTGCTCAGTAAATAGTTACTATTATATAGGATGTGTTATGGAACTCTACTTCTGTTGACATGCTTCTAGATGCTGCTCTAAACAGAATTTATTAATGTCAATGTTCTTGAATTTATGGCAGTTTTTTTTAAATGTGGCAATTCCTCCTCCATCTATATCTACTCTGCAGAAGTAGGAAGCTAGATTAAATCCTGAAATGTCCAACATATCTGTACCAGTGGTCACTTGATGCTCAAAGAGGCAGATTATGTCAATTTTGTTAGATGAATTCATTTCATCAATACAGATGAGTAGTTCATTAACTTTATTTCTGAGTCCCGGAATGTTCTGGTGTAATGAAGATAACTGATACTGTGTACTAATGGGATTATAACTGCTTTGGTGAAGATGAACTGGCAGTTTCTGATTACTTTCTGTTAAACATTGTTTAAATGGAGGCTGTATGCTAAAATCTGACTCATGCTCATCTGTTTTCTCAAACTGAGTGTGTCTGCCAATCTCTCTTAAAACTCGTTTTCTTTTCCCCTTCCCAACCCTAAAAAAGGCATTCCTCTGACGCCTGTGACCACTGGTATTTTACCACTTGTGACAGTGTCGCCCCTTACGTTTTCTAAAATCAACCCAAACAGTTTTCCCTTCCCTTTCCTATTGAGGTGAAGACCATGCCTAGTGTAGTCCCACACATTGATAGCATCCACAGGAATCAAACCAATATGGGACCTTATATCCGTCCTAAGCAGCCACTCAACTCCAGTTCACAACCCTGACAGAAGAGTTCAAATGAGGACGATCATGGCGTCTCAACACAAACACAAATCCCACACTTGTTTGTTTCGTTGCTGATGCTATCCAGGACAGTCTCTATGGAATATTCAGAGTCTCTGTCAATACTATTTTCCTGACCACCCACTATAACCATGGCATCCTCTTTTGTGAAATCCTTGCATAAAGAACCTACATCCTCTGTTACCTGACCCAGATCTGAACTAGGCTTGAAAAAGTTTGTGACCTGGTACTCTGGACCTAGATTTTCCTGCAAACACCTCTACCATGGGAGCTACCTAACAACAGAATTTTCTTTCTCTTTACAAATTTCCCTACCTTTTTGAAGTCCTTGAAAGCTTGTGCCCTTTCTACAGCTTCAGCTACATGAGGCTCATCCAATTCTGACTGGGGCAACAGGTCAAATCTATTTTCAAGATTTATGACAAAGCTGTCTGATGCTCTCCTTTGCCTGTTTACCTTATTACTTGTTGCCACTTCCCACCTCTGTTCACCCTTCTCCCTCTTGGACCTGTCCAGATCCTCCCTTTCCTTGTATAAGTCAGCTTGAAGAGCTGCAATTTTCCCTTCCTGTTCCAGTATTTTCCTATCTCTAATGCAGATCCTACAGTACCACTGTTGAGCCTCATTTATGTCCCCATTACCCACGCCACTACATTCGCCCCAATGAAAGAAACTACAGCACCCATGACACCACACCCTGGAACTAATGATCCTATGGCATGTCACACACTTCTCATTCATGGTAAAAACAGAAATCGTATAAACTGATTTAAGTACTGACTAAAACGTAAACAAAGGACCCTACAAACTATTCAGGCAGATATAAATAAATTGAAAGAGTACTGAATAAAAAAACTGGTGATTACATATAAGTTTAAGTCACTGTTTACTTACGATACGCGCGTTTGAAATTAAGCCTAAAATCCTTGCTATAGGCACGAGAAGGAAAATGAACTTCCTACTCCATTTAATCTTCTTTAACATTTCACTAACACTTCCACTAATGTAACAACACTTATATTATATTTATACCAACTGGAAACGTTTACCTATAAGTTTAATTCACTGCTTACTTACGATTCGCGTGCATGAAATTAGGCCTAGGATTCAGACTAGATGCGCGAGAAGAAAAATACGCTTCTTACCCCGTTTAATCTTATTTTATACTTCACTAACACTTCCTCTAATTTAACAACACTTAGATTATATTTATAACAACTGTAAACATTTAAAAACATCTTAATAACAATGCTTTTTATAATTATTTATTGCAGCAAATACTCGAAGAGTCCGCATCGGTGCAGTGTTGGCAACACAATGTTGCCACACAGTAGTTTAACTGACCATAGTGCCCAGAGTGTTAAGTTTTGCTTGACCTCTGTTGCGACCTGAGCACAGAGATGTTTCCATGGCTGGGAAGGGGTTCCATCACTTAAACTCTCATCGTAAATGATGCTGTGGATTGCATCTGCTGGTGTACGTGAAAGATGGTTGATGAGAAGTGCACGAACATATTTGTTACATTTGGATGGTCTTAGCAACAATTAACTAAGATTTGCTGATATGCAATTGGTTCACCAAACAAATGAAATAAGTGCTGTCGGCTACAATATTGTGCATGTTCAACGAGTTGTCTGCCAAGGTAAACCATGTCAAAGGGTTGTCCATTTGTATTGGCAGCAGCTTCAGAAAACAACCTGGAGGCAAAGCTTGTGGCAAAGTCGAAAGGGTGCGGATCACACCAGTGTTTGGAGAAGTAGCATCCAGTGGCATCAACAGTACAGCAGTAACATGCTCAATGTTGTGACGAAAGTTCGGCACTCATATTGGCATGATTTGATGCCCAGCACTCATAGGTCATGTGGTGAAGAGGCATGTATGGCCACACAACACAGATGGTGTGGAAGAATCATGAAAAAATGCTGTGGTGCTGAGGTGTGCTGCCAGAGTTCCGTCATTTGTGGCCTGTGTCAAAGAGAGCAACACATGACCATGAGTGAACATGCAGTGGAAGCATTGATGACTGAAGCAGATCGATTCCCAATGGAAAGTACAAAATTGTGACTGAGAAAGGTGCGAAATAATGATTGAGTGTCAAGTAGTGAAGCGAAACCACAGCTGGTTCGTTGCCCAAGATGTAGGTTGGGTAATTGCTGGGGTGCCCTGGCACAGTTGATTTGATTCAAGTGTTCCATTGTCTGGTATGGAAGTGGGCACGTTGAACGGCAGAGCATGACTGGCAATACAGATGGCACCAAAGGTTTGCGATGTGTGTAATGGGGCTGTACTGGGGACAGGGGAGTCATGCATGTGGACCCTAAAACTGTACAGCCAAGTGGTCTACAGGTGAATGAGGGAGAAACTCCATGGAGAGGAAACTAGAATCTCAGGCAGAGCAGAACAAACTTTCTGGCAAACATGGAACCCAGTAACAGGCATCAGGCCATTTTTGTTCTGTACCCAGTGCAGTGTGACAAAGGAGGTTGGAGACATCTGTTATAGAAGAGCAAACACTAGACAAGCAAACATTCTTGTTGTATTGGGAAAATCTTTCATTCACAATAAAAAATCACATTAGTGATGTCCTGCAGTTGGGAAGGCTGGAGGTTGAGTCATTGTTCGAGCTGGTGCGAAACCAGTAATAAGTAATTCATAATTTGACACATATTCACATGACTTGGGGTCACTAATGTGGGTATACTATTGATTCTGATGAATCTCCGGATAGAAATAACCAATCAAACACTTTTTACTAGTGCATGATCACATGAAAATATGGCACAACATGTGAAAACAACCAAAGTCTAAACATTTTCCAAAGCTCACTGAATCGAAAGATGGAGCGCTTCTCATTCCCTGAGTCGTTGGCAGTCTATGTTGTAATACTTTTCCTCCTTAATAATTTTTGTTACTAATAATAAAAATCAGTTTCAGCTGAACTGTAATACACAAAGTCACAATAAATGACACTAAAGTAATTTTCCTGCAGATATTGTCTTCTTGTTCAAAGTTCAGAAGGGAATTATGTATGCTGGTGGTAAGTTACTCAAAAACTCCCATTTAATACAAAGCAAAAAAATTGGGAATCCCTACCTGTTCATAAGAAAATAATAACATACCTCTCATTCAGCACTCTTTTTGGCATAGTCAGTATCACTTCTAACAGGGGGGCTACCTTCATAGTCTGGGATGTTATTGAATTTAGCATATGTTAAAATTCAGGAGTAAGTAAGACACACATATTTTTTTGTTTTCTACAAAAAAATTCCTGCCCCTAGATACAGTCCTCAAATGATGACACTGCGAACACCATTTTGAAAAAAAATTTAAAATGCTGTGTCTCTGTGACAGTTCTAGATAGTTTGTTAGAGTTTTTTATATGAAAGATAATTGCTTTATGATTACATGGTATTCTCCGTTTGGACAAATCTGTCAAAGTATTTTTACTGTCACCTTTTGAATTTTTTAAATTTACAGAATTTTTTTTTTCAAATACGACAATCCAGAAAAGTTAAATTTTTTTCTGTTCATTAATACCATGTAGTACTATATTCTCTGTAAAGGAGAGCTTCTACTTTTAAGTTGGACATGTTTAACTTTCAAGGGTAATGTAGGTCTTCACTGAAGTTGTTTCTTACTAATTTGTTTGTTACAATGCTTATTACTATTGTCTTTGTTACAGTTATTTCTTATCACTTTCTTTGTTCCATTTATTTCTTTTCACGTTTATTGTTGCAGATATTTCTTACACTTTGGTGTAGTTTCTTGTCAGTTTCTTTGTCGTGGTTGTTCATTGCAGGGTTCTGTATTGTAGCTGTTCAGTGCTAATTTGTTTACTGATGAGGCTTCTAAGAAATCTGACACCATCCAGTGAGTTCTGTGTTTTACTGAGGAATTTACCAGTTGACACAGTTGCAGTGTGTTTAGAGTGTTTTCTGGAAAGGATTCAAACAATGGAAAATCCATGATGGAATGTAACAATATTATGATAAGGAAAGTTGCTACTCACCATATAGCGGAGATGCTGAGTCGCAGAGAGGCACAACAAACAGATTTTCACACTTAAAGCTTTTGGCCAATGGCCTTTGTCGACAATAGACACACACACACACACACGCACACACACACACACACACACACACACACACACACACACACACACACACACACTCACAAAAACGCAACTCACACACACGACTGTAGCCTCAGGCAACTGAAACCACACTGTGTGCAGCAGCACCAGTGCTTGATGGGAGTGGTGACTAAGTGGGGGAAAGGAGGAGACTGGGGTGGGGAGGAAGAGGGATAGTATGGTGGGCGATGGTGGACAGTGAAGTGTGGCAGGTTGGGTGGCGGGCAGGGGAGAGGTGGGGAGAAGAGGGGGGGGAGGGGAGTAGTGGGAAAGGAGAGAACTAAATAATAAAAAATAAAATAAAATAAAATAAGTAAAAAGATTGGGTGTGGTGGTGGAATGATGGCTGTGTAGTGCTGGAATGGGAGCAGGGAAGGGGCTGGATTGGTGAGGACAGTGACTAACGAAGGTTGAGGCCAGGAGGAATGTAGGATGTATTGCAGGGAAAGTTCCCACGTGCACAATTCAGAAAAGCTGGTGTCGGTGGGAAGGATGCATATGGCACAGGCTGTGAAGTAGTCATTGAAATAAAGGATATTATGTTTGGCAGTGTGTTCAGCAACAAGGTGGTGCACTTGTTTCTTGGCCACAGTTTGTCGGTGGCCATTCATGCGGACAGACAGTTTGTTGATTGCCATGCCAACATAGAATGGAGCACAGGGGTTGCAGCTTAGCGTGTAGACCACATGACTGATTTCACAGGTAGCTCTGCCCTTGAAGGGATAGACGATGTTAGTGACCAAGCTGGAGTAGGTGGTGGTGGGATGATGTATGTGACAGATCTTGCATCTAGGTCTATTACAGGGGTATGAGCCTTGAGGTAAGGGATTGGGAGTAGGGGTTGTGTAAGGATGGATGAGTATATTGTGTAGGTGCAGTGGACGGTGTAATACCACTGTGTGATGGGTGGGAAGGATAGCGGACAGGACATTTCTCTTTTCAAGGCACAATGAGAAGTAATCTCCACCCCAGCATCCTCCTTTCCTCCACCCAGTCACCACTACCATTCGCACTGGTGCTGCTGCTCAGAGTGTGGTTTCAGTTGCCTGAAACTGCAGTTGTGTGTGTGAGTTGTGTTTGCGTGAGTGTGTGTGTGCATATGTGTGTCTATTGTTGACAAAGGCAAATGGCCAAAGGTTTACTTTTGAACAGGACTGATTGAAATGTCTTCTAACTAGGACCACAGGAGAGTGAAGTGTGCTGACTATTTGGATATCCATAAAAGAGTGATATATATAAGACAAACAATTGAAAAATAGACATTGTTCAGGATGAGAATAAGTGTTCTCATTTGAAGACTCTGTTTCAAAGTGAAGATGTTTCCAGTGACGACTTTTTGTGTTCTAAATTGTTTTGACAGAATAACAACAGTGATAGTATTTGAACAAGGTGAAGCCTCCCATGGTGCAGATTTTGCGTCAACAGAGGAAGAATTAAATACCGTGGATCAGTCAACTACAGAGATAGAAGTTAGTTGTGTTAAGAAACCATGGTTAGTGAAGTCAAGTGATAAACTCTACCGGTATGTATCAAAAAAGCACAGAGAAATTACGAAAGCTATGGATGAATACACTACAGCAAAACTGACCACACTCTTCAGAGTAGAAATTCTATCTTCAGAAGAAAATATCCCAAAGCACTCTTGCATCTCTTGTCAAGAATTTTTCACAAATATCAATTCAACTGTTGGATATTGTGCATCCTACAGTGAAAAGGTGCAAGTTTTAACTATTATTCTAGAGACATTTTCAAAGGAAACAATTTTGATCCATGTTCCATCCATATCAAAGTACATGGTAGACAAATCAAGAAATGTGAGGTCTGTAAAAGGAGTCTTTGGAAGACCAGATCCCTATTATGGTCATCCTGTAGTAGCAGCTCAAGTTCAAACAGTGCAGTCATTTTATCTGGAAGGTAAATGGGACTGTTCTCTCTAGAGTGCCAAAAAAAAAGACGCTATAACTGTAACAGCTGAAGGACAAAAAGTTGTGAAAGTGAAGAGGTACTCATAGCAATAAAGAAACTTTTGCAATTTATAAGAGAAACTATACAACTTCACATATTGGAAGATCAAAATGTTATGCACTATGACTGTTGTGACTCACCGATCATTCAAAGTGCCGCCGCGCAATTACACGCGTCCTCTACATACGGCGCTGTCTGCCAGCCATGCAGCAGCCGCGCCACCTAAGCGGCCAGCCAGCCAGCGGCCGCTAGACTTGCACTCAGTGCTCATTCGCATGTTACCGTGTTCACATGTCTTGCTTGTCAACGTGCTCTGTGACTTATATGTGTTGTGTCGTTTTGAAGTATATGTGTTCAACTTGACGTTAAAACA
Organism: Schistocerca gregaria; assembly: GCF_023897955.1. Lineage (NCBI taxonomy): Eukaryota > Metazoa > Arthropoda > Insecta > Orthoptera > Acrididae > Schistocerca > Schistocerca gregaria. The sequence goes on along the minus strand of NC_064920.1, from coordinate 938,252,972 downwards.
ATGACCACACCCACCTAGAGATGTCCGTTTATGTGTGTACTGAATGAATTTTGAACTTTGTGTGGTAACTTTGAAGAACTTACTGGTGCACATGACATTTGACATTTTGGTTGGGTGTGTGAAATCATTAGTAGTTTGTGATGTAAAGCAAAAGACTTGTTTGTTTTAAGAATGTGATGACTGCCATGGAAAGGGAGGACTGTCTTTACTGACACTTGGCCTAGAAAATGTGGCAGACAACTCTGCAGAAATTACATATGCAACATGGGAGGAAGATAAACTGATTAAGAAAACTGTTGCCTTGGACAGTTTTATTGATGAACTTGGTAAATAGTTAGTGAAAGCAGGAACACACCAGCATCTCAAGAAATTGCAGCAACAACACATTGCAGAAGTGAAAGGGTGTGTACCGGCTGAAGAACTATGTTTAGTGCTTCACTGTGATTTTGCTGAGAACTGGTCTGTAATTCACCCACAAGAAGTGCAAGGGTATCATTGGAGTAAAGGCCAGATTTCAATTTTTACAGGTGTGACATATTTTCAAAACAAGACCACAAGTATTGCAGTTATAAGTGATGACACAGGACATGACTCAGCAAGATCTTTGCTAGCAATGTGCAAAATTCTTCAACTGCAAATAGGGGCAGAGAAGATCATAATTATTTCTGATGATGCTCCTAGTCATTTTAAAAATCATTACCAGCTGTTTGAATTAAGTCATGTGTGCCAACTGCCTGAGTGCACAGTGCTACTGGACACGGGAAGAGGCCTTGTGATGATGTAGGAGGCCAGCTAAAGGACCATGGTACAAAACGTAATCTGGCCAGAGAAAATACAGCTGCAATTTAGAATGCTGAGGATTTTACAAGAGTTGTGAAATCGTACGCATCCACAGCCCTCATTCTTTTGTCCAAAGAGGAAATCGAAGAATTCCATGAGCAGAAAAAAGAAGAATGGTCCAAACAAACTACTCCTGTGAAAGGAATTCAGAAGACACATTTTTGGACTTAATATGATGGATGAATTCATATTGCATGCACTTTAAAGAGCAAGAAAGAAGAAATTTCATTCTTTTGAAAACACCTCAGAAACAGCAGTATAATATTCAGATTCACAACCTGAGAAGGGGGATGTTTGTGGCATGAGTGTATGACTGTGACTAGTGGATTGCAGAGATTATAGGCACCAGTTATGAGTTAAATGAAACTGTAGTGAACTTTATGCTACCACATGGACAAGCTGCTAGATATAGGTTTCCAGCTGAAGGACAGCAACAATGCTGTCAGTGCTCACTTCCTGTTCAGTGTTTTGGAAACTGTAAGTGCTCTAGTTCATATTGGTTCAACAGGAAGGCATCACTCTATACTAAAGGAAGGTACTGAAGCAGTGGAACACATTTTTAGTTCACTGACTGGCTAATTTCAGTACAAAACAGAGTGCACAGAAGTCATATAAATTAAAAGCTTTATGTCTTTGGACCTTTCACATACATTTTGGAGCCATTTAAAATGCTTGAAAAATGAGTATCTTACTCATCTTTTAAAACTAAAATTATGTTAAATATGGCTCGGTTTTGATTTTTATGAGCCTGTTATGTGACAATGTGGTAATAAAACAGGTTTTATGTATGGCAAAAATTGCAATTGTTTATAAAACCTGTTCAATCTAAAAGTGCAAGATCTCCTTTTTCAGAAAATGTAGAACTATATGGTACTAATCAACAGAAAAGAAATCAAAATTTTATCGATTGGCATTTCTGAAATTTTTTTTCCCATAAATTATAAAAAAATTCAGAGTGCTATGGTAAAACAACTTTGGCAGATAAGCCCAAATGGAGGATTTCTTTGTAGTCATAAAGCATTTATCTTTCAAATAAAAAACAACAAAATATCTACAACTCTTCCAGTTATCAGCATTTTATAAGTTTTTCCAAAATTCGCATCTTCAAAATGGTATGTGCAGTGTCATCTTTGGGGAGGTGTATCTCGAAGCAGAAATTTTTTTGGAGAAAACAAAAAAATGCATGTTCCTTACTTAGTCCTTCATTTTAACATATGCTAAATTCAATAACATCTGCGACTATGGAGGTAAGAGTTTTTCCTAGCCTGCCTGAATTGATATGAACTATACCTTCTACAAATTAACAAAATATCTAGATCCAGGGATTTAAAATTTCTGGTAGCTACGTAGCAAGTAATAGGGTTTGTTATTAAGTTGTATGACAGGAAACAATATACTGTAAGAAGGACTCAATACTTATAGATGTAAATATATTTTCTCTGAAAAAGAAACAATGCAGTCAAGGAAGTATTACACTAATACTAGCAGGTGAATAGCAGCTACATAATAAAAATAAGATGTCAGAAACTTTTTTCAAAGTAACAGTTTTCTTTCTAACTTACTGAATTACATTAAGATAGGATCATGAATAGTAATTAAGCAGTGCAGTGTTGGTTCATTGTAGGCCTAATATCTGATTTAACTTTGTGCTCTTATCTTTAACCTTTACTTGAAACTCCTTTTTCTGTTAAATGGTTGTTATGTTATCTAGCTGACATTGTATCTGTTACTGTATTTATAGTATGTCTTACTTAAACTATGTACAATTTGGCATTGAATTGCCCTTGTATTTATTGGAAGTTTAAATTGAAACCTGTACAATTTGACACGTTCCATGTCCTTGTGATTGACTCACTAACTGGATCTACGGAACAATAAATAAATACAGTGTGCAACTAAGTTTCTTTAATATATTTGCCTCATGCTGATGTATAGCTTGACTTGTTCCATGCGCATGAGGGTCCTCCTCCTTGATGAGATCTATAGAACATGATGAATGAATAAATGAATGGTGCTGCGTTGACTGAAACCATTCGTCATTCCCACCTGTTTATCTCTGCAGTGAGTTCATTATTAGCTTGTTCTCTGATACCTGACTTCCATTTAGCCTGGGCAACAGGCAAGCCTTCATCTTCAGAAGAATGTTCACACTAACTGTACGCAATGCTAGTATTCTTAAGATGTTCTTTTACACATATTTATGAAGTGAAGATGCCTTCTAAAGTTTTCTGCATGGGATTTAGGTATTTTTCCAAGCTTTGCACACATTGTATGTCCTAGCCATCAAGATAATTACCAGCCAAGTATGGTGTACATGGTAAAGCTACTTGCTGGTAACATGACACTAATGTATGGAGTTTCGTCCTTAAATAAGATCGTTTTGTGGCATTGTGGATAAAAACTGTTCAACCTGTTTTTTTGCCTTGTGAAAATTCTTCCAGTTTTCCTATCATACAGAATTATGATGGCTGTACTGGCCCAATATATTCAGTGCTGATTTTTAATGTTTTAAATCCTATTTTTGAATCTGACCATAACAAATTATGCTGTTGCTATCCTGGCCATTATCTCAGTATCCAGCAAAAGGTGATAAAACCTAAGTTGATGAAGCTACCTATGAATCCCAAAGAGTATTTATCTCTGGTAATGGATGGATGAATCCCTGTGCCTTGAACCATAATGTTGGTTTTTTTTCAAGCAGATAATGAGATTAAATTTTCTGCAGTTTATTGATAATCGACTAACAAGATGCTAGAGGTGCAGTCCAGATCAGGATATCAAAACAGCAGCATCAGCATATCAGATTTCACAAACAAGTACCCTCTACATCATAATCTACATCTATGCTATACTATACAGAATAGCTGGCATTTATCTTCAAGCATCTACCACATGAGCTTTTTCAAAATTTCCATTATGCATACCCACAAACCAAACAGACTTGCGACAATTTGTGTAGTGCATTTTGTATACACCCAATATTCACCAATTATCCCATTATATATGGATCCCGTACACTTGATCAATATTCTAAGTGGTCATAAAAGTGTTTTGAAGTACTCTCCTTTGCAGACTGATGACTGCATTTTGACAATATCCTACAAACAACCTGTTTTAAATACATCAGAGTCAACATGTCCATTTCTCCAACAACTTTTATTTATTACTTTATTTATTCATTCATCCATGTACATATTGATTTGTATTGATGTCATCATTTTTCTGTGGATGTCGCTGCACACAGGTATTTTAAATATAAGACTGATTGCTGTAGTTCTGTTATCATAAGATGATAATAATAATAATAATTATCATTATTATAATTATAATAATAATAGCTTTATTCAACATCAAATGGTACACTTCACATGTACAAAGAAACAGTAATGATTAATGTTATTTGTACAATACACAAGATTCAATTCTGACTATGTTATTAATTTACAACAAAATTACAATAAGATGTTTACTGATTTCTATTCACATAATTTCACAAAGCATTTGTTGTTCTTCATATAAGTATGGTACTCTTCTAATATGTAGAAAGGGTGTTTTACTAAAAATTTCTTAAGCTGACATGTCAGTTTAATTGTAGGAAGAGCCATGACTGCACTAGGCAGTGCAGTAGCTAATTTTATACCTGCACACTGAGGCCTGTTCTGTGGGTGCCAATGTAGACTCTTTCTGTATTTCTAGTATTGTACTGGTGGAAATCTGAATAAGTGTTTGGGTGCAGTCTTTTCACAAGCAATATGGCTTTTAGAATGTATGTGTTTATAACAGTTAACACCTCTGTTTTTGGAAACAAGTTACGACAAGATTCCCTATATATGAAGACAGTAAATTGTTCTCAAAAGAACAGTTACTGTTGATGACCGTGCAGCTTTTCCCTGGAATAAATGATGACTAACTGACAACCTCAGCTGGCGACAGGTGTTATTGATATACCTCGATGTGGACAGCTGAAAATGTGTGCCCCGACTGGGACTCGAACCCAGGATCTCCTGCTACCAAGCCATTGACCTTCATCTGTGCGATTGCACACAGGTTGCCTGAACTCTTACAGGAATCGCCAAAGCATGCGCGTGCAATGAGTGGGTGGGCAAATGTCTATAAGGTACAATACAAATGTAGAATTGTGGACAGCTGGGAATGTGAGTCTCACGGGAAGTGTGCAAGGGATAAGTCCCTGCAGTTTCCAATTTCCAGTTGGTCTTTTATGAGCATGCCATTGTGGTTAATAGTAAATTCCATACAGGATTTGTCATTGCAGGTTCTAGAACTGTTTATGACTGCCCAGATGCCAGCAATTACATTGTGTGGCTTTTGAAGCTTATTTGCAACATAGTTGCTCCTGGTCTGTGTGAGTAAGTCCTTATAGTGTGCTTGATATATTTTGAAGACTTCCTTTAGCTCAGGAATGTCTCTATTTTTCAGCATTGCATTGTGGAGTAGTTTTAATTTTTCCCTAGCTACAGTGACATTATTATTTGCCCAAATATTTTTGTTTATTCTTTTGTTTGTTTAATTTTTGTTATTACAACTGGGCATGTGGTATCAAAACAGTAATAGAAGTCAGCAGCAAAGCTATCATATGAAAAGCTATTATTTTCAAACCATTTTATATGTGCTAGCATGCAGTTTATTATACATTATTCTTTTAGTTACAAACTGTTGCTTTGTGGTGACAGTGGGGGCCTCATGGAGCTCCAATGGTGATCTGAGATGGCTAGTTTTTAACAGGTGCACTGTGGGATAGGTGGGTCATATTTGTTATTATGTTGTCAAGACATGTTTTACTATTGCCAATTTCTTTAGTGGGTTCCCGAATGAGTGGGGCCAGGTTAAATTCATCACACAGGCGATGTAACTTTTTGGTGCTGACATCATTTGTTAATAAATCTATATTTATTTCCCCTGTAACTATAATATTTACACGACCATTTGGCCCAGAAAATGTTGTGTCTATATACACAAGCAAGTCAGAAAGATTTACAAAAAAAGGTATCTGTATTTGCTGCAGATGGCCTGTAAACACCGATAACTGTTATCTCTATCCCATTTTATGTTTATTGCAGCAAATTCTGTAACTCCCCCCAAGCAGAAGGCACTCACATCAATAACATTAAAATTACTTTCATTTACAGTGAAAATTGCTACACCTCCCCCAGTCTTGTCTTTTCTACTGTAGGCTGTGCAGAATTTCATACACAGTGGTTGACTAATGCTAATCAGAGTTTCATGTACCAATGTTCAGTTACAACTAATATATCGGGTTTGACAATCTGTGAAATTACATCTAGATCATTATGCTTATTTTTAAGACTACCAAGATACTGGTGTATGATTTTAAGGCTGAGGTTTACCTGCTGGACCTTCGAGGATAATTTTGAACTAGCAATGAGGCCAGCAGGCTTTACAAGTTTCCCTGGCTTGCCAGCGGTGGCTGGTGTTGTGGCAGATTTTGTTGAGGTGGGTTGTACCACCCCATGGCAATGGACTTTTTTTCATCACTTTGAGAACAATGTCGCCTGACTTCCTCAATAATTTTGCTACTAGCAATCTTTTTGCCTCTTTTGTTCATGTGCAGACCATGAGATAGCTGATATTTACTAGAGACATACTACATTTTATGAAGTATACAATTTTTGCATTTCTGTACATTTAAAGCAAGTTGCCAATCTTTGCAACACTTTAAAATCATAGCAACAACTGACTGAATATTTGTGGAGCTCTTTTCAGATAGCACTTCACTACAGATACTTATTATTATAACCTTTAATCACCAATAATTGCGTGGATATTCAAATACTCTCACTCAGAAACAATAGCTGGTTACATGATAAAAACTCAGTATCTCTTATTCAACTGCCATACCGTGACGTGCGGCCGGCACCGTTCGTAGCTAGGTGGCGCTCCCGCGCTCAGCCAAGTTGCGGAGTGCCTCTATCACCATTTGCGCATACTGTCGTCGCGGCACTGTTAAATGTCGTGGCACTGTCACAACACTTTTCCCCCCTTGAAAAAAAAACACTCACGTCGTTGGAGACATGGACAGTGCGGAAACATCCATGGCCTCTTGTGAGGCCCCGAGAAGATCCTGTGGAGAGACACAAGAGTATGGTCGAAAATGTCCAGGACGGAAGCTTGTGCGTGGAACGTGCCTCCTGGACAAGATGATGGGTGAAAACTCCAGAGCAGCATCCATAGGTGTCATGGACTTGGGGGTGTGCTCCAGCTAGATGGGTCCCGGAGAAGGCGACGTCGTGACTGGGGCCGGTTCCAGCATACTCGGAAGTGGTAGCGACGTTAGCTGCATCAACACGTACAGTAGATTGGCAGCAGCGACAGGACTGGCTTCTCAGGCTGGTGGAGGCGAAGGAGGGGGCGGTGGCACTGGCGTGGCCACCACTCATGGGTGCATCTGCTCATAATGGCTAACAACCATGCCATCGTCCGTACATATTTCACAAAGCAAAGAGCCTTGACCACCCCTGGAATCGATTTAGGGCGAGATCCATACCCTCGTGCCCACACGTCGGCGCCCACTGAGTATTTTCCCACACTAGGGGACACAGCACAAGGCCTGACAGGGTGAAGCAGGTGCAGTAGAGTGCGTGGTTGGTGGCCATGCAAGAGTTCAGCAGGGCTGCGATCACCCAGAGGCGTGAAGCGATAAGAACTCAGAAAATGGAGCAGAGCGTCATCTATGGAAAAATCACTAAGGAATTTTTTCATGTGGCTTTTGAAAGTGCAGACAGTGCGCTCAACCTCCCAATTTGATTGCGGATGGAAGGGCGGTGCTGTAACATGATGAATCCCTTGTCCAGTACAAAAATCACGGAAGGCCTGCGAAGAGAACTGAGGGCCATTGTCCGTGCCGATCGTGAATGGAAGACCTTCTAGCGCAAAGATTTTGGACAAAGCCAGCGTCGTTGCCAAAGTGCTGGGCAATGGACATCGAACAACAAACGGAAACTTTGAAAAGGCGTCAATCAACAGTAGCCAATAAGTACTGAGGAAGGGGCTGGCAAAGTCAGCATGCACCCGTTCCCATGGCTGCGCCGGATCAGGCCATGGAGAGGGCATTGTACGAGGTGCAGCCAGTTGTTGAGCACACTGACCACACGCAGCAACCATGTGGGTGATGTCCGAATCAATACCGGGACAATAAACGTGCCTGCGGGCCAGGGACTTAGTCCGAGAAATACCCCAATGGCCTTCATGCAAAAGTTTGAGAACATCTTTGCGAAGAGAGGCTGGCACCATGACCTGTGGAGATGCATTATCCGTGGCCAGAAGAACAACACCATCACGAACAGACAGACGAAGGCACAAGGCATGGTAGTTACGAAGGGGATCCGATGCCCGACCCTTAGTCCTGTCCGACCAACCCCGTTGCACAAAAGCGATCACCTGACGCAGGACTGGGTCCCACGCAGTAGCCGTCGCAACCTGCGAACCTGTAAGTGGAAAACCCTTGATCGCACGATGTTCTTCCTCATCAATGTGGAAACAGAGTAGCTCACCACGATCGAAAACCGGGTCGGGGCCCATCGGCAATCGCGACAATGCGTCAGCGTTGGTGTGCTGGGCTGTGGGGCAATAGTGAATCTCATAGTGAAAAACGAGACAAGTATAAGGCCCAACATTGCAGGCAGTGAGCTGCCTTATCTGTAAGCGACGCCGATGGGCTGAACAGAGAGACCAGTGTCATGTGGACTGTGATGAGGTGAAACTTAGAACCATACAAAAAAATACTGAACTTTTTTAGAGCATAAATGATAGCATCTCCTTTTCGATTTGAGAGTAACGCCGTTGCGTATCGTTGAGGGTCTTGGAAGCATAGGCGATGGGTCGTTCTGACCCATCCTCATACTGATGGGTGAGAACAGCCCCTAGGCCATACTGTGATGCGTCTGTCGCCAGAACCAAGTGCAGACCCGGACGAAATGTGGCAAGACAAGGCGCCGACTGCAAATGAGCCTTCAGGCGGACAAAAGCCTGCTCACACTCGTCGGACCAACAGAAAGGGACGTTTTTCCATAACAGCCGATGCAGAGGATGAGCTACTGCCACCACGGATGGAATGAATTTGTGATAATAAGCAATCTTGCCCAGAAACGCCTGAAGTTCTTTGACCATAGACGTCTGGGGTAGAGCGTTAATGGCTGCAACGTGCTGACATAGAGGAAATATACCCTCATGGGACAAGTGGAAACCAAGATACACAATGGAGGGTTGGAAGAACTGTGACTTGTCCAGATTGCACCTCAACCCAGCCGAATGCAGTGAACGCAAATTGCGAAGGTGCTCCTCAGTGGAGGCCCCTGTGACAACAATGTCATCCAGATAGTTTATGCAGCTGGGAACGGAAGCCGTGAGCTGTTCCAAAAACAGCTGAAAAATGGCCAGCGCGCTAGCGACGCCAAATGGTAACCGCTGGTACTGGCCGCTATCGACAGGGGATCTCAAGTTGATTCCGTATTTCTAGATTTCCGGAAAACTTTTGACACCGTTCCTCACAAGCGACTTCTAATCAAGCTGCGGAGCTATGGGGTATCGTCTCAGTTGTGCGACTGGATTCGTGATTTCCTGTCAGGAAGGTCGCAGTTCGTAGTAATAGACGGCAAATCATCGAGTAAAACTGAAGTGATATCAGGTGTTCCCCAGGGAAGCGTCCTGGGACCTCTACTGTTCCTGATCTATATAAATGACCTGGGTGACAATCTGAGCAGTTCTCTTAGACTGTTCGCAGATGATGCTGCAATTTACCGTCTAGTAAGGTCATCCGAAGACCAGTATCAGCTGCAAAGCGATTTAGAAAAGATTGCTGTATGGTGTGTCAGGTGGCAGTTGACGCTAAATAACGAAAAGTGTGAGATGATCCACATGAGTTCCAAAAGAAATCCGTTGGAATTCAATTACTCGATAAATAGTACAATTCTCAAGGCTGTCAATTCAACTAAGTACCTGGGTGTTAAAATTACGACAACTTCAGTTGGAAGGGCCACATAGATAATATTGTCGGGAAGGCGAGCCAAAGGTTGCATTTCATTGGCAGGACACTTAGCAGATGCAACAAGTCCACTAAAGAGACAGCTTACACTACACTCGTTCGTCCTCTGTTAGAATATTGCTGCGCGGTGTGGGATCCTTACCGGGTGGGATTGACGGAGGACATCGAAAGGGTGCAAAAAAGGGCAGCTCGTTTTGTATTATCGCGTTATAGGGGAGAGAGTGTGGCAGATATGACACACGAGTTGGGATGGAAGTCATTACAGCATAAACGTTTTTCGTCGCGGCGAGACCTTTTTACGAAATTTCAGTCACCAACTTTCTCTTCCGAATGCGAAAATATTTTGTTGAGCCCAACCTACATAGGTAGGAATGATCATCAAAATAAAATAAGAGAAATCAGAGCTCGAACAGAAAGGTTTAGGTGTTCGTTTTTCCCGCTCGCTGTTCGGGAGTAGAATAGTAGAGAGATAGTATGATTGTGGTTCGATGAACCCTCTGCCAAGCACTTAAATGTGAATTGCTGAGTAGTCATGTAGATGATACAACCCACAAGGAGTGTTGATGGCGAGAAATTCCTTGGAAGAAGCATCCAATGGCAACTGATGGTACGCCTCCGATAAGTCAAGTTTGGAAAAGACTGGCCCCCAGCGAGCTTGGTAAATAACTCCTCAGGACGGGGAAGAGTATAAGTGTCAATGAGGCTCTGAGCATTGACAGTGGCTTTAAAATCATCACACAATCGCAGACTCCCATTTGGTTTAGAAACCACCACGATTGGTGATGCCCATTTGCTGGAGGTAACAGGAAGGAGAATCTCTGAACCTGTGAACCTGTCTATCTCAGCCTTGACAGGTGCATGCAACGCCACCGGAATAGGGCGTGCCCGGAAAAACTTAGGGCGAGCTGTAGGTTTAAGAGTAATGTGGGCTTCAAAACCCTTGGCATGACCCAGACCAGCAGAGAACATGGATGAAAATTCAGAACACAATCCATCCAGCTGTTGATACGGAATATCCTCAGATATGAGGTGCACATCATCATCAATGGAGAAACCGAACAACTGGAAAGCATCATAACTGAACAGGTTTTCAGTGCCTGCATGATCCACCACATAAAACGTGAGGGGCCTAACAATAGACTTGTAGGCAGTGGAAGCATGAAACTGGTCAATGATAGGAATTTTCTGTTTATTATAAGTTCTCAGATTTCGTGAACTGGAGACAAGGGAGGGGAGCCCAACTCCAAATACGTGTGAGAATTAATGAGAGTTACGGCAGAGCCAGCGTCCACTTGCATGTGAATGTCTTTATCCAGAACACGAACAGTAACAAACAACTTATTTGTTTGAGAAAGCACACAGTTAACATCCATGTCCAATGCCGCATCCTCCTCGACAGGAACTTTAGGGGACTAACACACAGAAGCAATGTGGCCTTTTCTCCTACATGAATTACACGTGGCCCAACGTTTTGGACACGCGGACCTGTCATGCTATATGAAACAACGTGCACAAGAAGGAAGTGTGGAACGAACCTGCTTCTGTGGTTGCTGTTTGTCGCTGCGAGCGTTGCAGCCCAACACAACATTGTTTACATGAGTGAACCACCGCCACATCTTCGTTCTCCTGTGAAACAGGCAAATTGTCCATGTCGAAAGTTGACTGTACAGCGCCAGCATCACACCACGCGTCTATTTGCATGCCAGCAGCTTGAGTCACTTCAAAGGATTGAGCGATGCTTAGAACTTCCGACAACGATGGGTTTGGCAGTTGTAGGGCACGTTGCCGAACTTCTTTATCAGGAGCAAGCCATAGAATAGCATCCCTAACCATTGAATCAGCATAAGACTCATGATGAGTGTCCGCGACAAACTGACATTTCCTACTCAGACCATGTAGTTCCGCCGCCCAAGCCCGGTAAGATTGATGGGGCTGTTTATGACACTGGTAGAACGCCACATGGGTGGCAACGATGTGGGTGTTTTTTGGTAATAGCTAGACAATAAGTCACACATTTCTTGGAAGGACAGAAAGGCAGGTTCCTGCAGAGGGGTAACTGAGATAGCAGCTGATAGATCCATGGGGAAATCCAAGATAGAAATAACGACTTACACATAGGAGCATCGACAACACCAAAAGCCAAGAAGTGTTGCCGCAAACGCTTCTCATAAGCCTCCCAGTCTTCAGCGGTCTCGTCATAAGGAGGGAATGGAGACAGAGAAGAGGAAGATAGATGATGAGTAAGCGATGTTGACAACGTCTGAATCGCAGCCATCAGCTGTGTTTGTTGTGCTGAATAGCAGCCGTCAGCTGTGTTTGTTGTTCAATGAGTGCTTGCATAAGCTGTTCCATGTCTGCCCCGTCACAAACACACAAATCCACAATTCAGTGAAAATATGCAACCTCATCACCAAAAAGTGTTATAACCTTTAATCACCAATAATTGTGTGGATATTCAAACACTCTCACTTAGAAACAATAGCTGGTTACATGATAACAACTCAGTATCTCTTATTCGACTGCCGTGCCGTGACACGCGGCCGGAGCCATTCGTAGCTAGGTGGTGCTCCCGCGCTCAGCTGAGTTGCAGAGCGCCTCCATCGCCGTTTGTGCGTACTGTTGTGGCGGCACTGTTAAATGTTGTGGCACTGTCGCAACATTTATATTTCTGCAGAAATTCTGAGGTTAATGTTAATATTGTCTGCCAGGTCATCAACATACAACATGAGCAGTAAGGTTTCTAAAGTACTCCCAACAAACATGCCTGAAGTTACTTTTTCATCAGCTGATGGCACTCCATCCAAAATAACATCCCGTATCCTCCCCGTCAAGGACTCCTGAATCTTATCACGAATTTCATTTGCTCCCCCATTGATCACCTTTTCATTAATAAATGTTAATGTGGTATCAAGTCAAATAACATTTGGAAGTCAAGAAATACTGACTATCTGATTACCTTTATCCTGCATTTTAAGGATGTCATGTGAGAACAATGCAAGTTCGATTTTGCATGACCCATATTTCCGGAATCTGTATTTGCTGCCATGGAATCATCCTTTTCAAGGAATCTAATTGCATTTCAGCTCAAAGCATGTTCAAACCTCTACAACAGATACGTGCCAGTAATACTGGATGGTCATTTTGTGCATTATTTGTGCGACTTTTCTTGCAGATGGTATGTCCTATGATATCTTCCAATTATGTGCATAGCATTTCATTTGAGGGACCTACAATATAATATGGTTAAAGGAGCAGTTAATTCAGCCACAAGTGCTATACAGAATTTGGTAGGGATACCATTGGGTACTGGGGCTTTGTTCTTTTTTAATTGTTTCAAATGATAATCAACACTGCAGATACTAATATCTAAAACACTCATTTTTCTCAGTGGTGTGAGAATTAAACTAGGGCAACACTTCTGTACTTTCTTTGTAACTGGATAGTGGAAAACTGAGTTCAGCTTTTCTGATTTTGCATTGCTGCTATTCAGTTTCAGTTCCAGTGTAATTCTTGAGTGTCTGAACACTAATTTTGTAGCCACTGGCAGCTTTTGAATTTCTTTGATTGTTTAGAGATCTTTGAGCAAGATTCTGCAGCAGTAATCACAAAAGACTTCATGCACTGCCTCTGACAGTCAAACATGTTTCTTTTAACACCTCACTATCTGGAGGCCGATGCTCTTGTTTTACACCTATTGTGGTGCAGTCTCTGTTTCTTTAGGAGTTTCCTTAAAGAGAATGGGTTACATACACTGACTCTCCCATCATGAAATTTTCTAATAGGTACATATTTATCCAAAGCTTGGCCAACTATTCTTCTAAATTTGAGACAGTTTCCCTACATTTTCCTGACCATAGATAACTGTTTTAACCCCTCTTTTGACACAAGACACTGGTGGCTGCACATCTAGTTTGCTGAATGTGTAGAACTTTCTACTAATTTTAGTAGCCCATTGTACTTTGGTAAACATTGCTGCTACCAGTGCCACTACCACTTCTTGTTTAGCAATTAGATATGGACAGGGACTCTGCTCATTATAAGCAGATGCACTGTGAATTGGCCTCTGTCTGGGAATAGCTAGAAGCATGGTCAACAAGCTTCAGGGCTCTACTCTAAGCTGCAGCTACTTTAGGGCACCAGTGGAAAAACTGTGACACCTTGGGTGCTCTTGGAATCCTCTGGCAACCCCATTATCATTGTCGCTGCAGAAATGCACAACATCAAATTGGTTTTCCATACCGCTGTCAGAAGGTGAAGTTGGGAACTGACTGCATGACTGCCTTCTTAAACCTTAGAAACAGGTATGAGGGGCTGCCTGTGTTGATAAAACATCAAACTGGCACAGGATGTCTCACCAGTTTGGCCAATAGCTCATTTCCTTGCAAGTCCAGGCAATCACAGAGGGTGGGTGTGCTGATTCTTGGAAACTCCAATGTTAGGCAGGTAATGTAGCCCCTCAGTTAAATAACTGGAATATTGGGAAAGAAGGCCAATGTGCATTGGTATGTTTGCTGTGAAGACTCATCTCTGATGTGAAGGAGTCGTGGCAGTAGCTACTGAATGCAATGTGTGCAACTGACTGTAAATAGTATTTCATGGCATGAATGACCTCCCCCTCCAACCCCTTTGGGATCAGAGATGAAATTCCTGCCAAAATCGAAGATACATCAGCCACATTATTCTCAGAAAATGATCTTTCCCATAGATCAGAAACAGAAAAGACTAATATGATATTAGTGAACTGCAGGAGCATCCATGGTAAGGTCAAGAATTGGTATCTTTTATTGGAGGTTGTAATGCCTTATAGCATCAGGAACAGGAAGTTGGTTGAAACTGCAAGTGAATAGCAATGAAATACTAAATTCAGATTGGAATATTTATAGGTTAGTCACCGATGGTGGAGGTATACAGTAAACAATTTGATAACACCTCATGATTTTTTCAAGGATATTGAATGTGAGTTAAACTGGGTGAAGCTAAGCATCAAAGGTGGGTAAAAATATGCCAGATGCTTTAATAGATCACCTGTGTTAGGAGCTGTGGTGATAAAGGGCTTCAGAGAAAACTTGCAGAATTTTGTGAATAATTTTTATGATCTTGCTGTTGTAATAGGGCATGACTTCAACTTGTCAGGTATAGATTGGTAAAGCAATAGTGTCAAAACTGGTGCCAGAGTAAGGGAGTCATGTGAAATTGTTGTGAATACCTCGTCTGAAAAATACTTCCAGCAGATAGTTAGAGAACCAGTTTGTGAAGGTAACATCTTAGACATCCTAGCAACAAACAGACCAAACTTCTCGTAACAGTTAAAATACATCACTGATCACAAAGTTGTGATAGCATCTGTGGCCGGCCAGAGTGGCTGAGCAGTTGTAGGCGCTTCAGACTGGAACCGCACGACCACTACGGTCGCAGGTTCGAATCCTGCCTCGGGCATGGATGTGTGTGATGTCCTTAGGTTAGTTAGGTTTAAGTATTTCTAAGTTCTGGGGGACTGACGAGACCTCAGAAGTTAAGTCGCATAGTGCTCAGAGCCATTTGAACCATTTTTTAGCATCTGTAACTATGGGTATTACAAAGAATGTTATGAAAGGTGGAAAAATATTTTTGCTTAGCAAGCGTGACAGGATACAAATTGCAGAGTATCTGAGTAACCAACATGAAATATTCAATAGTGAGAATGAGCACACATGGAGAAAGTTCCAATGCATTGTTCAATATGCCTTAGACAAGCACGTTTTTAAGAAGATTTTAAGGGACTGAAATGACACATTGCCCTTTAATAGCCACATTAGAAAACAGCTACATGCACAAAGAGACTATTCTCACAGATTCAAGAGATGTCTAAAACTAACTGACAAACAAAAGCTGAACAAAGGAAAAATGAGCATAAGATGAGCAATGAGAGATGCATTCAATGATTTTGAAATAAAAATTTTGTCAATCGATCTGAGTAAAAACCCTAAGAGATGTTAGTGTTATGTAAAATTAGTAAGAGATTCAATATCATCTATTCAGTCACTCAGTGACCAGAATGGCACCAATGTGGAATATGACAGAGAGAAGGCCAAAATACTGAATTTTTCACCACAAAATATTGCAATATGATCTCTCCTTTCAATCATCATGTTGTTGTTGTGGTCTTCAGTCCTGAGACTGGTTTGATGCAGCTCTCCATGCTACTCTATCCTGTGCAGGCTGCTTCATCTCCCAGTATGCACTGCAGCCTTCATCTTTCTGAATCTGCTTAGTGTATTTATCTCTTGGTCTCCCTCTATGATTTTTACCCTCTGCCCTGCCCTCCAATACTAAATTGGTGATCCCTTGATGCCTCAGAACATGTCCTACCAACCGATCCCTTCTTCTAGTCAAGTTGTGCCACAAACTCCTATTCTCCCCAATTCTATTCAATACCTCCTCATTAGTTATGTGATCTACCCATTTAATCTTCAGCATTCTTCTGTAGCACCACATTTCGAAAGCTTCTATTCTTTTCTTGTCCAAACTATTTATCATCCATGTTTCACTTCCATACATGGCTACACTCCGTACAAATACTTTCAGAAACGACTTTCTGGCACTTAAATCTATACTCGATGTTAACAAATTTCTCTTCTTCGGAAACGCTTTCCTGCCATAGCCAGTCTACATTTTATATCCTCTCTACTTCGACCATCATCAGTTATTTTGGTCCCCAAATAGCAAAACTCCTTTACTAAGTCAACTACATTCCATTATCCTCGTTTTGCTTTTGTTGATGTTCATCTTATATCTTCCTTTCCAGACCCTGTCCATTCCGTTCAACTGCTCTTCCAAGTCCTTTGCTGTCTCCAACAGAATTACAATGTCATCGGCTAACCTTAAAAGTTTTTATTTCTTCTCCGTGGATTTTAATACCTAGTCCAAATTTTTCTTTTCTTTCCTTTACTGCTTACTCAATATACAGATTGAATAAAATTGGGGAGAGGCTACAACCCTGTCTCACTCCCTTCCCAACCACTGCTTGCCTTTCATGCCCCTTGACTCTTCTAACTGCCATCTGGTTTCTGTACAAATTGTAAATAGCCTTTCCCTTCCTGTATTTTATCCCTGCCACCTTCAGAATTTGAAAGAGAATATTCCAGTCAACATTGTCAAAAGCTTTCTCTAAGTCTACAAATGCTAGAAATTTAAGTTTCCCTGTTCTTAATCTAGCTTCTAAGATAAATAAGTCGTAGGGTCAGTATTGCCTCACATGTTCCAACATTTCTACGGAGTCCAAACTGAGATCTCCCATTGTCGGCTTCAACCAGTTTTTCCATTCATCTGTATAGAATTCGCATTAGTACTTTGCAGCTCTGACTTATTAAACTAATAGTTCGGTAATTTTCACATCTGTCAACACCTGCTTTCTTTGGGATTGGAATTATTATATTCTTCTTGAAGTCTGAGGGTATTTCACCTGTCTCATACATTTTGCTCACCAAATGGTAGAGTTTTGTCAGTACTGGCTCTCCCAAGGCCGTCAGTAGTTCTAATGGAATGTTGTCTACTCCCGGGGTCTTGTTTTGCCTTAGGTCTTTCAGTGCTCTGTCATACTCTTCATGCAGTATATTATCTCCCATTTCATCTTCATCTACATCCTCTTCCGTTTCCCTAATATTGTGCTCAAGTACGTCGCCCTCGTATAGACCCTCTATATACTCCTTCCACCTTTTTGCTTTCCCGTCATTACTTAGAACTGGGTTTCCATCTGAGCTCTTGATATCCATACAAGTGGTTCTCTTTTGTCCAAAGGTCTCTTTAATTTTCCTGCAGGCCTTATCTATCTTACGCCTAGTGAGATAAGCCTCTACATCCTTACATTTGTCCTCTAGCCATCACTGCTTAGCCATTTTGCACTTCCTGTCGATCTCATTTTTGAGACTTTTGTATTCCTTTCTGCCTGCTTCATTAACTGCATTTTCATATTTTCTCCTTTCATCACTTAAATTCAAACTTTCTTCTGTTACCCAAGGATTTCTACTAGCCGTCATCTTTTTACCTACTTGATCCTCTGTTGCCTTCACTACTTCATCTCTCAAAGCTACCCATTCTATTTCTGTTGTACTTCTTTCCCCCATTCTTGTTAATTATTCCCTTATGCTCTCCCTGAAACTCTGTACAACTTCTGGTTTAGTCAATTTATTCAGGTCCCATCTCCTTAAATTCCCACCTTTTTGCAGTTTCTTCAGTTTTAATCTACAGTTCATAACCAATAGATTGTGGTCAGAGTCCACATCTGCCCCTGGAAATGTCTTACAATTTAAAACCTGGTTCCTAAATCTCTGTCTTACCATTATATAATCTATCTGAAACCTGTCAGTATCTCCAGGCTTCTTCCATGTATACAACCTTCTTTTATGATTCTTGAACCAAGTGTTATCTATGATTAAGTTATGCTTTGTGCAAAATTCTACCAGGCGGCTTCCTCTTTCATTTCTTACACCCAGTCCATATTCACCTATTATGTATCCTTCTCTTCCTTTTCCTACTATCGATTTCCAGTCACCCATGACTATTAAATTTTCGTCTCCCTTCACTATCTGAATAATTTCTTTTATCTCATCATACATTTCTTCAATTTCTTCATCATCTGCAGAGCTAGTTGGCATGATCGTATGAACTTCAAAATGGCAGATACTGAGATAACTGATTGTGGACTAGAAAGACAACTATGATCACCTTGTAGTGGAAAAGCATCAGAACTAGATGAGATGCCTGTAAGATTCTACAGAGCTTACGCATAAGAACTTGCTCCCATTCTAGCAGCAGTTTATCGTAGGTTGCTGGAGCAATGAAGGGTGCCTAGCAACTGGCAGAAAACACAAGACTTTCCCATTTTCAAGAATGGTCCTGGGACATATGCACATAATGATGGCCTATAGCATTGACATCAATCTGTTGTAGAATTATGGGACATGTTTCATCCTGAACTGTCATTTTGTGAAAAAAGTATGAGCTTACAAAGTATCAGACCAGATTTAAAAGTGGATTCAAGTCTCTTTTGCAGACAGAACTCAACACATCACACTTAAGGGAAAAAATTTTGACAGATGTAAGGTAATTTCAGGAGGACCCCAAGGAAGTGCGATAAGACCACTACCATTTACAATGATATAAATGATCTAGCAGTATACATTGGGAGCTCTTTAAGGCTGTTTACAGATGATGTGGTTGTCTATAAGAAGATAGAAAAGGCAGCAGAAAGTAACGACTTGCAAAATGACCTACGGAGACCAGGCACTGGCAGTTGACCCTGAATGTAAATATATGTAACATATTGCACATACATAAGAAAAGAAATCCACTCACATAGAAGCACACTAATTATGAAAAATTGCTAGAAATGGAAATGGAAACTATCATAAAATATCTAGGAGTGACCTTAATTGAAATGACCACACAGGATAAGTAGAAGGAAAAGCAGGTATGAGACAGATTCATAGGAAGAACCATAAGGATATGTATTCATCCACCAACAAAGTGGCTTACAATCCACTCCTTAGACCATTTCTTGAGTAGTGTTCGTGAATGGGGAGCCTTACCAGGTAGTACTGATAGAAGAGACAGAGAAGATCCAATGGAGAGTGGTGTGTTTCATCATGGGATCATTTATCCCATGTGAGATCACTACTGAGCTGCTCAATAAACTCCAGTGGTGGATGCTGCGAGAGAAGCATTATGCATCATGAAGAGGTTTACTATGGAAATTTAGAAATTTCAAGTAGTTCTTTTCGGGAAGAGTTGGACAACATTTTGCTTCCTCTCACATATGGCTTGTGAAATGATCACAACAAGAAAATTTAATAAATTAGAGCTGATACAGAGGCTTACTCACAATATTTCTTCCCATGCACCATTTGTGATTGTAGAGAGAAAGGGGGGGTGTCAGCTAACGGTACCAAAAGGTCCTCCACCACACACCGTTAGGGGGCTTACAGAATACAGGTGCACATGTACTTATTTACCAACAGCCACCTACACTATTTGATCAAGAGCATCTGGAAACCTACCTGTGATTGTTAGTATATGGTGTGTCCAGCTTTCATTTTTATGAGAGCCAGAACTAGGCTGCTGGGCCGTGGAGCTAAGTCAACCTATGGATGTTACGTTGGGTTCATGTTGGGACTCTGGGCAGGTCATTCATTTTCAAAATGTTATTGTTGACAAAAAATTGCCTCACAAGATGTTACTTTATGACTGCAAGCATTGTCATGCTGATACAAATGGACATAGCCTCCAAAGTGTTCCTCTAGTCTAATTCTATTAAAATGTTGCCAATGTAGATATCTTATCACTCAGTCATGGACTGTATTTTTTTTTTTTGGTCATTACTCTTCTGACTGGTTTGATGCACCTGCCATAAATGCCTCTCCCGTGCCTACCACTTCATCTCAGAGCAGCATCTGCAATCTAAATTCTCAGTTACCCAGTCTCTACTTTCTTCTACAGTTTTTACCCCCTACAGCTCCCTCTAGTATGATGGAAGCTATTCGTGACGTCTTAACAGATGTCCTATCATCTTGACCCTTCTTTTTATCAGTGTTTTCCATATATTCCTTTCCTCACTGCTTCTGCAGGGAAATTCTTCATTCTTTATCTTATCAGTCCACCAAATTTTCGACATTCTTCTGCAGCACTACATCTCAAATGCTTTGATTCTCTTCTCTTGTGCTTTTCCAACAGCCCATGTTTTGCTACCATATAGTGCTGTGCTCAAAATGTTCATTCTCAGAAATTTCTTCCTCAAACTGAGGCCTGTGTTTGATACTAGTAGAATTATCTTGGCCAGGAATGCTGTTTTGCCTGTGCTAGTCTACTTTTTATGTCCTCCTTTCTCTGACCATGATGGATTATTTTGCTGCCTAGGTAGCAGAATTTCTGAACTTCATCTACTCTGTGATCACCAATTCCAATGTTAATTTTGTTGCTGTTCTCATTTCTGCTAGTTCTGATTACTTTTCCCTTTACATCCATATTCTGTATTCATTAGACTGTTCATTCCATTCATCAAATCCTGTAATTCTTCACTGAGGATAGCAAAGCCATCAGCAAATGTTATCATTGATATCCTTTTACCTTGAATTTTAATTCCACTCTTGAACCTTCCTTTTATTTCCATCATTGCTTCTTCAATGTATAGTCTGAAGAGTAGAGGTGAAAGCCTACATATCTTTCTTACACCATTTTAACCTGAGCACTTCTTTCTTGATCTTCCACACTTCTTGTTCCCTCTTAGCCATTAATCTGATTGTGCAATAATTCTTGCACTTGTCAGCTCTTGCTTTCTTCAGAATTGCGTGGATGGTTTTTTTCCCCGAAAGTCAGACGATATCTCACCAGACTCATTCATTCTACACATCAATGTCAACAGTCATTTTGTTACCACCTCCCCCCCATAATTTTAAAAATTCTGATAGAATGTTATTTATCCTTTCAAGTTATTAGATCTTAAGTCTTCATAAGCTATTTTAAATTCTGATTCTGATGTTGGTTCCCCTATCTTTTCTGTATGGAATCCTGTTTATTTTTCTATTACATCAAAAAAGTCTTTGCCTCAGAGAGGTCTTCAATGTATTCTTTCCACCTATTTACTCTCTCCTCTGTATTTAACAGTGTAATTTCTGATGTGCTCTTAATGTTAGAAACTTTGCTATTAATTTCACCAAGGGTTGTTTTGACTTTGCTATATGCTGAGTCAGTCCTTCTGACAATCATTTCTTTTCAATTTGTTCACATTTTTCATACAGCCATTTTGCCTTAACTTCCCTGTGCTTTATGATTATTTCATTTCTAAGTGACTTGTATTTCTGTATTCATGAATTTCCCTGAACATTTATGTACTTCCTTGTTTTATTGATCAACTGAAGTATTCCTTCCGTCACCCATGGTTGCCTTCTTTGTACCTATGCTTTTCTTTCCAGCTTCTGTGACTACCCATTTTAGAGATGTTCATTTCTCTTCAACTGAACTGCCTTCTTATCACAGTGTCTGTAGCCTCAGAGAACTTCAAGAACATTTTATTATTCATTGATGCTTATGTATTCCACTTCTATGCACAATGATTCTTCCTGACTAGTCTCTTGTACTTCAGTGTACTCTTCACACCTACTAAATTATGATCTAAGTCTACATCTGCTCCTGGGTACTCCTTAAAATCCAGTATCTGATTTCGGAATCTCTGCCTGAACATGATGTAGTCTAACTGAAATCTTTCTGTATCTCCAGTGCTTTTCCAAGTATAACTGCTCCTCTTGTGATTCTTGAACAGAGTGTTCACTATTACTAGATGAAATTTACTCCAGAACCCAGTTAGTCTTTCTCCTCTAACATTCCTAGTACCAAGCCCATATTTTCCTGTAACTCTTTCCTGTACTCCTTCCTCTACAACTGAATTCTAATCCCCCATGACTTCTGGATTTTCATCTCCCTGTATGAACTGAATTAACCATTCGGTATCCTCATATACAGTCTCTGTCTACTCCTATTTGGCCTGCAATATTAGCATGTATACCTGAACTATCGCTATTGCTATTGGCTCACTGTTGATTCTGATGAGAACAATCCTATGATTGAACTGTCCACAGTAACTCACTCTCTGACCTACCTACCTATTCATAATGAATCCTGCTCAAATTATACTATTTTCTGCTGCTGTTGATATTACTTTATACTCGTCTGACCAGAAATCCTTGTCTTCTTTCCATTTCACTTCATTGATGATCTAGATTGAACCTTAGCATTTCCCTTTTCAGATTTTCTGGCTTTTCTATCACATTAAAACTTCTGACATTCCTTGCCTCAACTCATAGAATGTACTCCTTTGATTTGTTATTGAATCTTTTTCTCATGGTCACCTCCCACTTGACAACCCCCCCCCCCCCCCCCCTGGAGTCCTAAATGGATAAATGGAGGACTAGTCCATAATATTTTGCCTATGGGATGATAATCATGACACTTTTTCATTTACAGACCACATGTCCTGTGGATACACATTATGTATTTTTAATGCAATCGCTTTCATTGTCCTCTGCATCCTCATGCCACTGATCATTACTGATTCTTCTGCATTTAGGGGGAGTTTCCCATCCCAAGTGCAAGAAAGTGCCTTGAAACTTTGCCTACTCCTCCACTCTCTTTGGCAAGGCTGTTGGCTTAATGAGGGTGACTTCTTATGTCAGAAGTCTTTGGTAGCTATTGCTGCTGATTTTTATTCAAAATTTAAGTGGTGGAGGGGTTCAAACCTCGAAGATGTTTCGATTAATAATCATTTTGGCATAGTTTAGTTGGCATGAACTGTGATGACATCAGGAGCAAGTACAATGCTCAGCAATGGATAAATACATAAATTTATGTGCATCTTCATGTTTTCACTGCACAGTGACTGCTCCATTCAGTGTCTGGTGTGCACTCAGATAAATTGAGCATCTTCTTTGAAGATTTTGGCTGTATATGAGTATTGTTCAGCCATCTTCAGAGTGAGCCAAAAGCCTAACACTCCATCACTCTCTCCATTCTTTTTAAACTTGCAGACCGTGCCACTGAACATGTGGCCACACATTGGTGAGTCTGGCTGCGCACTGGTGAAGTCATGTGTGACATCATGACATTTACACGCTGTATTGAAGAATGCTTATTTCCTCGACCTAAAATACATTCCAATCCAATGATATTTGCTCCATATCACTCCATATTACAGTCAGCCAATGGTGGTAGAGGTGACCATCAGCCAATGAAAACATTCTGTTTTCAAATACGAGCGGCATTTTGTGTACGCATAATACAGGTTTTTGTTCACATGGCTTAGATGTGGAACAAATGTGTAGCATTCTGAAATATTTTCAGGAAGATTTGTCCACAAGCATAACTTGTGGAAGTATATGTGCATTTCCATGCAACATCAAGGCAGAGAAAAAGTAATGTCACATCTGTGGCAAATTTTGTGGGTGTTCTTGATTACACACACCAAAACCGCATATCTACGGGACAGGTAAGGGAAGTATTGAATATAATATGATGTACGATAATTTTGTGTCTGTATGTATGGCAATAATGTATCAGTTTATTTAAGAATGTGCCTACCATGTATGCTGTTCATTTGTTAAGCTGTCTTGCTTATCGTGTAAAGATTAATATGAATAATATATTAGTAGTTCTGCATTATGAAAGTGCTTACCATATATCCTGTTTCTTTAGGAAGGAGTCATGCACAGAGTGCTCAAATGGCAGGAATTGTGACCCCAACTGGAAAATGTGCATGGAAAAGGAATGGTGATAAAATTGGAATCAGGGCTTATGGCAGGTAAGGAAACATATTTACAGCTGTTTGGTTATATTTATATGTTATATTTGTATCGGTTTGTACTTTTGGGACAGAAAAATTTGCCATTTGTTTATGCTACAGATCAGTCTGTTGCTTATATCACATTTACAGGCTGGTAGCCTAACTTAGACCTCGGTCTAGTCTCTCACCTCAGACAATATTCTGTGATGGGGGAGGGGAGGAGGGCAGCACAATATAATACTCTATCCATGTTATATAAACTAAAAAAGACACACATATTTTATAGATTAAAAGGAACACACACACTACTCCGGCACCCTAAGCCAATGACTAACGTGTATGTCACTGTTGGACCTGATACTGTAATCATGGATACTTTTATTTTGAGGAAAAAAGGTTTTCTTTCTTCAGTATACTTTTTTTGATATTCATGACTATTTCCAGTACTCAGGGAAGTAGTAAGATCTTTAGATCTTTAAAGAAAGGTTTGCTTGGTTTTCTGCTGCTCGCTTGTTTCATTATTCTTGTAATTGCCTTTTGTTTCCTGAAAAATGTTATGGCGTGGTGTACATTTTCCCAGATAATGATACTATACTTCAGTACACAAGCAAAGTATACAGCCCCAACTGTTTCTGCACTAGTATTTTTGCAAAGAATTCTTCCTACATAGCTCGGTTTTGCTAGTTTTGAATTTAGGAATGTGATATTGGAGCTCCATTTAAGATTTTCCTGGATATAAATCCCAAGAAATTTAGTTCCAGTGACAGCACTAATATTTTGGTTATCTACACATATTACTGATTGTGCTACATTTTCACTTTGATCTGTGTGGAAATTCAAGAGTACTTTTTTTGGGGATTAACTATTAACCTGTTCCTGGTTACAAAAATGGAGAAGTAGGTTTCAATTTCATTCAGGGTTTTGCAAATAATTGTTATTCCTCAAAGCACTGAAACCATTGAAACAGTAAAGGAGCAGCAGAAAATGCTTTGTATGAAAGATATACTAAATAGGCATAATTATTCTTTAACAAACTAGCTGACTTGTGCCAATGTGAGTAAATGATTCCTCAGTTCTAAAAAAGTGTTATATGTTACCAATTACTCAAGTCTACATAAACCTTATGTTTTGGTGTTCTTGTGTGCAGCCAACACAATGAAGAGAACTTTACTTTTATACTTTTCATATGTAGTACACTTGTGTACTTCTCCACAACAGTAATTTAGTTTTAGATTAATAACTATGAACTGAGCTGTTTAATGTGCAAAATCAATTGTGATGTCAGTTACACACATGTTCAAGAGTGGAAGAATCATAATCTGAAATTATATAAACATTTTTCTGCACAATTTCAAGTCTTTGGCCTCTCATTACCCTAGCTGATTGTTTAGTGAAACTTTAATTTCTCCAGAAGAGTTTGGCAAATAATAATATGCTCTGCTTAGTAAACACTTACTTCTGTTTAAATGATTCAGCATTTCTGAATCATTCTTTACATGCATCAGTTACTGAGTAGTTCAATATTTCATGTTTCTCCTACCCTAAATGGCTATGCAACCATACTAATAGATGTTTGATCACTCACAGCCCCCAATTAAAGTAATGTATTGCTCTCAGTTGGTAAGTAAATAGAGGTGGGTGCCAAGTCTCCCACATGTGTTTCGCTAAATTTGCCTCTAACTTTCTAATATGAGAATACGTAGAATGTATTCTGTACTCTACATCAATAATAACATTAGTTGGGTTTTTTAGTGTATATGTGCATCTTTCATAAACTTGATCTATAGTGAAACCTAATTATAATTTTAGCAACAGTTGCAAGGTGCCACTAATGCTTCATTAGGACTTAATGGTATTATTAAGTTTATATTTCAGTGTGCTGCAACCATATGAAGGTTGATAAGCACCATTCACTATTGCAAATGGACCAACATTCTTTGCTGCAAACTATTTTCATTGGTTACTTGTTATCAGTGGATTTTATTCCACATGTTTACTACAACACCCAAATAAACTCTCACCAAGGCACAACTTTTGATTTTTAGCCCTAGGATGATTACTGTTCTATAACTGAATGAAGTAATTAAATGCATAATTTTTATTAAGCACAAATAGAATATTTGACTAACAGCTCAAAAGCTTCTTTATTAAAGAACAAAAACTAATGTTTGCACTCTTTACAAGACTCATCTCATTTATTGAACCAATAATTGCACATGTAACAATTACAACACAATATATAATTTTAATAAGAAATGAAATGTAGGCTTAGTCCAGAAGTATCAACATTATTTTTTACAGTATTTCATAAACACAATTATCATTTTGTTTCTACATAAGACATTGCCTTGCTTCTACCAATTGTATTATTAAAACATGGAACATGATAATACAAACATTAACAATGTTTCTGACAAGTCTAATCACCTATAGTTTGGTGCAGGGAGCAATTCCAACATAAAAGAATTTCCACTAACCCCTGTTTTTTTTAAAAATTACATTAATACTTCATAGCATAAATTAATTAATGTAATTGTGTTAATAATATGCTGACTTAATAAATACATTTCAACTAGCCTCTAAGCAGCACTGGATTGGGTCATACAATACATGTAGGTGTACTGCACACTTTGAATTAATACAAATATTGATACAAAAGTTTTCTTGGAGACTGCCAGGAATTTCTTTAGAGATGGCTTTTGTTGATGTGAGGTGTCAAACGTTTACTCTGTTTTGTCCTGGAATTGGTATTTGGGAAAACATCCCCTTAAAAACTGACAATAGGACAACTTCTAGAATCCCTCTTGCATCTGATTTACAATGCAATACATTGTTTTGAGGACATCTTCAGGTTGTCAATTACAGCAGGTTGATGACAGCATCGGGTCAGTAACATCAACTAGTTGTTAACAACATGGAGATGGCAATAGGAATGTAGGTCTGCCTGCTCTTCAGGATCTCTTGATGGTGGTGATGTACATTCAACATATTGTACAATACACATTAGTTTCATGCCACAGTAATCAACAACAGGGTCCCAGAAGCATTCAAGAGCCCAGACAATCATACTATACTAGTGTGAAAGCAACTTTCTCATTGTGTGTCACTGCCAAGCAACACAGCTTCATCAGATTCAGACCATACATAAAAATTGCTACAGTATAATACAGAAGGTAATTGAAAGAAAAAAACACTGAGAGGAACAGGAACGATGGTTTCATTCAAGGACAATAATTACACTGAAGTCACTGTGATTTATTATGATCTCCTGGACATTACAAAAAGCAGAACATAGTTCTTAATAGAATGTGTGATCACCATAGATGGCAATTCATTCTATGCAATGTGCTCCCATGTTGGTCATAAGATTGGTAAGGACTCCTCTTGTGGTTAGGCATTTAATTCCTCCACCAGTGCAGTTGAGAACAGCTGGATGATCATTGATACATGTGGACGTGCTGTAATCCACCTTTCCACCACATCCAACACATGGTTGAGGCAAGCTAAGTGTCACGAACCCGCTCTACTGTTCAGGAAAAGGTATCTCCATAAGGACACCATTACAATGTGGCTAATGGCTGCATAATACTTTAGTAGAGCTGGCCATGATGTCTCCTTTGTTGATGCTGCTGAGTCTGTGTTGTCCATGTGGCTTCTCATTGTCTAGGCGATGATTCCTTTGCTGCTCTGGGTCCAAGAAGAGGTGCGTTTTTTTAAAATTATTACTGGACTATCGAAAAATGACACAGAACTCCACGGTTTCTTTGTATCAAAAACACATTTATTGACAAAACTATATACACAACTACACTCAACTATGGCCAACACTCAAGTGCCCATAAACCCGTTGTAGACTAAAGATCACGGTCGTAAACTACAAAGAACATACAATTCCAATATCGATTATTGATCGCAACACCTAACTTAGTATTATCTTAAGCAAAAGCTTTTTTAACATGACTTTAGTGTATAATAGAATAAAATGATGTCTATTTGTCAGTTCCATTACAATAGCCCCCCCAAGAATTTTGTAAGTATGAAAATGCGAACAAAATTCTGACATCAGAATAATGGAACTGCCAAGAATATGATTTGAAATAAATTAAAATTTTTAATAGGGTTGTTTCCTTTTAATTATGCTAACACGGAAATTTTTATACTAAGTAAAGGAAAACATACAATTTTTAACCTTAGAGTAAATGAAATACAAAAGAAGATTCACAATTTTCACTTAGAAGAGTCCATAACGTTGTAGCACTTCACATGAAACCATTGAAAGACTAACTTTTAACTGCAGGCTTGTTTTCTTTTCTTTTGTTGCCCACTTTTTACACTACTCACAGTCTGTCCCACATTGTCCATCTACACATAGGTGACTTCCGTTGAAGGTCTGATTTCTGCATGTCTTGCAGTGTGTCTTTCCAAAGCTTAGCTGTTTGTATCACTTCATTGACTATAATGCCATGTTACCTTTGTTCATTGCAAATGGTAGCCTACTTGCACAGTCAGTTTTACTGTTCAGGGAATCTTTATCAACTGCCCAGGTTCCTTCATAAGATGTTGGATTACAGAGCCTATTGGTTTTGACACTGGCATTACCACCACTTAAACTGTTAATAACATCCTTGAGTACATCTACAACATGCATATCAGTTTCTCCCACAACACCTAATGCCTCTATTTCCTCTTTAAAGCAAACAAAATATTTTTCACCATCATCATGTATCATTAAATCTTCATTTTCCCAAATACTACAATCATCAACCTCTCTCTCGTGAAAACTTAAAATGTTGCTTTCACACCCAAGTGTTTTTAATTCTTTGCTTGTTAAATCAGTGTCAACCATTTGATCACCTGGTTCCTTCATGAGTGCATAAATTCCTAAATCATTTAAACCGTTAACCTGCTGGTCCTCTGACAAACTACAAGCTTCTGCCCATTCATAAAATTCAACCAAGTCAATTATTTTCTCTGGGTCTTTATTGCAACCAATGTGTTCGTTCTTAACAGGTACTGTGTTTAGAGGGTAGTACACATTCATCAGATAACTACTCATTACTTGAGATGTATCTCTTGGTGCAATGTAGTCAGTGTTATTGGTCCATCTATTATCTATGCTTTTTGCCCCTACCTTGTGGACCGACAATGGAGCGCATGCTAGTTTTTTACTTCATGACTTCCCATAGCATTCTGACTCCCAGAGTCCCTATGTTCAGGCCAATTCCTGTTTTCAGACTCCTTGTAATTACTTCAGTTCCAATTGTTCCCAGTTTGTCCTCTTGAATGGAAATTATAGTTTTCCCTTGAATGGAAATTATTATTAATATAGTGACTATTTTGTTCCCTATTATGAAAACTATGGTTTTTGGGCCTATTGTTTTCCCTCCGGTTAAAATTAGTGTTTCCCCAACTATGATCCCCACCTCTTTGTGTGTGATTGAAATAGTTTTTTGGTTTCCCCACTTTGTCTATAATCCTGTCAAGTTTGTCCACATTGTTTAGAAATTGTTCAATGTTGTCATCTGGTCCATAAACTAGGTCCCATTGCAATCTGTTGGCAACCTTCTCTTTAAAGCATCTATCTGTGTGAGCTCATCAAAGGGTTTACTCAAATGTACAAGTTTCTTCAGTTGATTCTTACAAAACTGTTTCATAGTCCCCTTTGTTTCTCTGTAATTTGGTCCATTCAGGAACTCGCTCTTTATCCTGGCTTGTTCAGTTTCAGACCAGAACCATTTTAAGAACTCAATTTCAAATTCGGCATAAGACATGTCCATAGAAAAATTTTGATTGGCCCATGACAAAGATTCCCCCTCCAAAAATTTTTTAACAAACTTAATTTTGAAACTTTCACTCCTATTGGGCAAAAAATTGTCTCTACAACTCTGCACAAAGTCAACAGGATGCAAACTACACTCATTAGAAAAGTTTTTAACTGGAATATTGGATAATAAAGTACATGTGTTCATAGAAAAATTTCTGTTAGCTACATCATTGCTAAATATTTCAAACTTCTGGTTTAACTCTGATACTGTACTTTTTAATTCATTAACATCTGTCTTAGTTTCAATCTCGTGGAGTTTTACTGTGTTACTGACTGTTTCCACTTTATCATCCACAACGTTTAGTTTAGAATCTACTCTACTTTCAAGATCTACTGCCACAGCTTTTACATTCACACAAACTGTATCTATTTGACTATTAACATTATCAAAACACTTTGCATTTTTCTCTCTTTCTGTGACCAGTTCATTTTTTACAGACTGAATTTTGTTACTCAGACCAGATTTTACGTCTCCCACTTTAGATTCTACCGCCAAAATCTTTGTTTCTGCTTTGCTAAGTTTCTTGTCTGTCTTTGATATATCGTTGCGAAGTTCATTACCCCAAAGTAAGACATTATCAAATTTTTTGTTCATAGCTCCTTCTAGATGCGACACTTTCTGATTTATAACCCGAAAACTGTCCACGACCGTCCGATTCATGTTTTGCAATTGATCTTCATTAGCTTGTAAGCGGGCTGCAACAGTTTGATTTAAAGCTAATGATTGTTCCATCATTTGTAACAGTGATTTAATGTCCGACGTCTCACGTTCAGATGAATTAAGACTTAGATCCGCTTCTTTGACTGACTCATCTTCCGTTTTTATCGGCATGTCTACGTCCCCAAAGACTAACAAATTTTCACAATCCTGCTCGGATTCACTTTCCTCCTTCACAATGGTCATTTTCTTGAAATTTCACACACAAAATAATAAAAGGAATAAACAGCACTACACAAATGTACTTATCTTTTCAGTCTGGGTCCTCACTCGTGTGGTCAGTCCACTTTACTGCTTCGTTTCGTCTCCCTTGACTTCCATGTATTGCACTTCTTCGTACCACGTGGTCATTAGACTTCTGCAAAACAGATTTCGTTAATCCAGTACATATAAATGTCTTAATCCCGGACGAGCCCCCAG
Source organism: Schistocerca gregaria (assembly GCF_023897955.1). Classification (NCBI taxonomy): domain Eukaryota; kingdom Metazoa; phylum Arthropoda; class Insecta; order Orthoptera; family Acrididae; genus Schistocerca; species Schistocerca gregaria. Next base: position 938,221,846 of record NC_064920.1, on the reverse strand, counting down.
TTGTCACGAACCCGCTCTACTGTTCAGGAAAAGTTATCTCCATAAGGACACCATTACGGTGTGGTTAATGACTGCATAATACTTTAGTAGAGCTGGCCATGATGTCTCTTTTGTTGATGCTGCTGAGTCTGCGTTGTCCATGTGGCTGCTCGTTGTCTAGGCGATGATTCCTTTGCTGCTCTGGGTCCAAGAAGAGGTGCGGGTTTTTTAATTATTACTGAGCTATCGAAAAATGAAGCAGTACTCCACAGTTTCTTTGTATCAAAAACACATTTATTGCCAAAACTATATACACAACTACACTCAACTGTGGCCAACACTAAAGTGCCTGTAAACCCGTTGTAGACCAAAGATCAAGGTCGTAAACTACAAAGAACATACAATTCCAATATCGATTATTGATCGCAACACCTAACTTAGTATTATCTTAAGCAAAAGCTTTTTTAACATGACTTTAGTGTATAATAAAATAAAATGATGTCTATTTGTCAGTTCCATTACATAAGTCGAGAGAACAGGCATGCCGGGCCATTTGCCCAATATTGTCATGTTCCAAGAGCTGTCGCACCTGCACTGTTCAATGCAGTCACGCATTTTCATGCATAAAAATAAAGTCAGAGCTGAATGCACTCGTGAAAAGACAAACTGCAGCAAAAAGTAGAGTGTCATGATGATGCTGACTGGTGAATGTACTGTGTTCAAAGATTTGGAGGAAGTAAACCCATTCAACATTCCATCCTCCTCTCCCCCCCCCCCCCTCCCCCCCCACCCCTCCCTCTACCACCAAACACATTAATACCTAGCCCATCAAAACAAACATATTCAGAAATGTTTGTGGATTCATTACATGTTCCCACCTCCTACCATATGAGGCCACATGTAATGCAACCAGGAACAATGTCGAACATAATCATTTTGGTGCCGGAGGTGTTAATAATGCTGCATGGGCATCCCGGCTTCATATCTTTGAACACAGAATACTCACCAGTCAAGATCATTGTGACATTCCACTCCTTCCCAAAGTCTGTCTTTTCAAGAGTGCATTCAACCCTGACTTCATTTTTATGGGTGACAATCCAGAAACTCATCAATGAGAAGGTATTTGGTGAATGGACTGGCCTGCTCATTCCCCTGCCAAACCCTAGTAATACCAAGTTATTTTCCATAATGCACATAACTGGGGGTTACTTTATGCCCACCCTTAAAAAATAATTTTTTATTAATTGTTTTTGAATTATATTAACAACATACATTTTAAAGACGTACTGATGAATAAGTAGGGTCCAGAACTGGAAAGTACCTTAAAGCACACTCTTAGCAATATCAGTGCACTTTCAATAATGTGTTCTACTGACTTTATAAAAAACCACCACAAAGAATTTAAAAATTCAGTTTTGGTTCATTGTTACTGACTTTCACTCACCATGCTTTTTAAAGAGATATTGATACATAGCTAAGGTCCTAAACCTAGAAATACTGAATACAATATTCATTGGGAAAGTGACATCTACTACTGAAATTTAAGTTTTTAAGTTAACCTCAACTGAAAATTTAAAATATATATGGAATCTGGTAGAAGAATTCAAAATGTGTGAGAGAGATATACTGCAGCACATTCAGTTGCACCAACAACCAACCTGCAATTGTCAGCTATGCTGATGGAGGAATGGACTGCCACACCACAAGAACTCTTTACCAAACTTGTGGCCAGCCTGGGAGCAAACTTCAGAGCATGCATTGCCGTCCATGGTGATCCGACACCCTATTAACAGACATATCCTGCCTTTCGTAATGTCCAGAGTTCTGCATGCAACTCTAAAGATACAAGTATAAGTTTTGATAAATTAATGGTCACTTAACAATTTTGTAAAATTTCCTTACTCAAGAAAAAACATTTAATTTTAAACTAAAATGAACCTAACTGTCCCAAGTGGATAAAGACCTTTCACCACAATGAAAATATGTGCTTCATTCTTCAACTTAACACATAATCATGACTCAAGGTTTTTTTGGCGGGGCTTAGGGTGTACATCATGCAGGAGCAAAACTATACAACAAATTACCAAGACTTATAAAATCTCTTCCTGAACTACAGACCTTTAAAAATTCTGTGACAGCCTACCTTCTGAAAAACTGCTACTATTCAATCTCACAGTATCATATGCAAGAAAAAAATGTAACTTCTAGCTTTAATTGTAGACTGCTGCTCACAGTGTGGTTTCAGTTACTTGAGACTGCAGTCATGTGAGTGTGAGTTGCGTTTGTGTGAGTGTGTGTGTGTGTGTGTGTGCATATGAGAGCCTTTTGTCGACAAAGGCCAATGACCGAAAGCTTTAAGCTGAAAAAGAGATTTATATGGACAAATAAATAAATATTATATAATATTTGATCGACTGTATAAATAAAACTGTTCCTTTCTAGATGTTTCATTGAACAATAGATGATACTGTGGCTCCAGTTGTCATTGGCAGTTGACACTTGAATTCTCTCAGCCAGGGGTTGAATGAGAAGAGAGTAAATGAAAAGTTACCTTATTGTGCTATGGGATATAATATCTCAGAATCTCAAGGCTGAGTTTTCTGCCAACCATATCTAGAGCAAATCATGACATCAGGTTTATGTGAGGGAGCAATACAGTATTTCTTTTATAATTAGAGCTATGTAACAAGGACAAATTATGTCTGCATAAACTACCACCAGTTTGTTCCCACAACACAGGCATGTTTTTTTGTTGTTGTTGTGGTCTCCAGTTCTGAAACTGGTTTGATGCAGCTCTCCATGCTACTCTATCTAGGGCAGATGACACATTAGTAACCGATGGGCATAGTGTGGCAACTCTATTTAACAAGTACTTTATATCCATTACTGATAGAATGAGATTGTCAGGGTCAGTAAATAATGCCCTTGAATATCTGAAACTAGCCTTTACAAATAGCTTTAGGAACATGAATATGTCACTCACATCATCAAAAGAAATAACTTCATAATAAAATCTTCAAAAACAAAGCATTCTAGTGGTTACGATGAAATATCAACAAAGTTAATTAAGGCATGTTCTTGTGAGTTTAGTACAATTCTAAGTTACTTGTGTAACCAGTCAATTATAACTGGGACATTTCCTGACTGGCTGAAATATGCAGATGTTAAACCTCTATTCAAGAAAGGGGATAAAGAGATACCATCAAACTACGGACCGATTTCACTTTTGCCAGAATTCTCAAAAATTTTAGAAAAAGTAATCTACAGGCAGCTTCTCAACCATCTGACCACAAATAACATATTATCGAGAACACAGTTTGGATTTCTGAAGGGTTCTGATATCGAAAAGGCTATTTACACCTACAGTGAAAATGTACTTAATTCATTAAATAACAAGTTACAAGCAGTGGGTATTTTCTGTGATTTGTCAAAGGCATTCGATTGTGTAAACCACAACATCCTTTTAAATAAATTAGAATTCTATGGTGTCACGGGCAGTGCTGCAAAATGTTTCAAGTCATACCTCACTAACAGGAAACAAAGGGTGTCAGTGCAAGGGACTAGTGAATTAAGTCATCAGTCATCATCAGAATGGGAAGAAATTACATGTGGTGTCCCACAAGGATCCATCTTAGGGTCGTTGCTTTTTCTTGTGTACTTTAATGATCTCTCGTCAGTTACACTGCCAGAAGCAGAGTTCGTTTTGTTTGCAGATGACACAAGTATTGCAATAAATAGTATGTCGAGTGTAGTTCTAGAAAAATTTGCTAATGATATTTTCATGGATATTAATAAATGGTTTAAAGCCAAGTCACTGACATTAAACTTCGAAAAGACTCACTATATGCAATTCAGAACCTGTAAGAGCTTTCCACCCAGCATATGCATAAAGTATGAAGAAGAGCAGATAGAAGAGGTTGACAGTCTTAAATTCCTGGGATACAACTTGATAATAAATTCAGTTGGGAGGAGCTCACCACAGAACTGCAGAAACGCCTTAACAAATCTGTATTTGCAATTCGAGTGTTAGCAGATATAGGCGACATAAAAGTGAAAAGGCTTGCATACTTTGCCTACTTTCATTCCATAATGTCATATGGTATAATATTTTGGGGTAACTCTTCAAGTCAAACAAAAGTTTTCAGAGTCCAAAAGCGTGTAATACGTATTATTTGTGGAGTACACTCACGGACGTCTTGTAGAAACCTCTTCAAAGAACTGGGTATACTAACTACTGTATATTTATTTATTTCTTAATAAAATTTGTCCTAAATAATATATCTCTTTTTACAGCAAACAGCTCAGTTCATACATACAATACCAGAAAAAAAAAAAAATGAACTGCACGAGGACTTAAAAGCACTTACTTTAGTTCAAAAAGGGGTCCACTACTCAGGAACACTCATCTCAATAATTTGCCAGCAAACATAAAATATTAGTTACAAATAAAGATCAGTTTAAAAGAAGCCTGAAAGACTTACTAGTGGCCAACTCCTTCTACTCCATTGACGAATTTTTTAATAGAAACAAATGATGTGTTGTATATATTTATACTATTAGTATTGTTATTTCAGCTTAAAAAAAATAAATAAAAAATAAAAAAAGGTAACATGTTCCACATCCACGAGGATCTCCTCAACACGGATCTATGGAATGAAAACTAATCTAATCTAATCTAATCCTGTGCTAGCTTATTCATCTTTCAGTACCTACTGCAACCAACACCCTTCTGAATCTGTTTAGTGTATTCATCTCTTCGTCTCCCTCTACGATTTTTACCCTCCACACTGCCCTCCAATACTAAATTGGTGATCCCTCGATGCCTCAGTATATGCCCCACCAACCGATCCCTTCTCCTAGTCAAGTTGTGCCACAAATTTCTCTTCTCTCCAATTCTATTCAATACCAACTCACTAGTTATGTGATCTACCCATCTAATCTTCAGCATTCTTCTGTAGCACCACATTTCAAAAGCTTCTATTCTCTTCTTGTCCAAACTATTTATCATCCACGTTTGACTTCCATACATGGCTACTCTCCATACAAATACTTTCAGAAAAGACGTCCTGAGACTAAAATCTATACTCGATGTTAACAAATTTTTCTTCTTCAGAAATGCTTTCCTTGCCTTTGCCAGTCTATATTTTATATCCTCCCTACTTTGACCATCCTCAGTTATTTTGCTCCCCAAATAGCAAAAGTCATTTACTAGTTTAAGCCTCTCATTTCATAATCTAATCGCCACAGCATCACCCAATTTAATTTGACTACATCCCATTATTCTTGTTTTGGTTCTGTTGGTGTTCATCTTAAATCCTCCTTTCAAGACAATTCCGTTCAGCTGCTCTTCCAGGTCCTTTGCTGTTCCTGACAGAATTACAATGTCATTGGTGAACCTCAGAGTTTTTATTTCTTCTCCATGGATTTTAATTCCTACTCCAAATTTTTCTTTTGTTTACTGATTGCTCAATATACAGATTGAATAACAATGGGGATAGGCTACAAACCTGTCTCACTCCCTTCCCAACCACTGCTTCCCTTTCCTACCACTCGACTCTTATAACAGTCATCTGGTTTATGTACAAATTGTAAATAGCCTTTCACTTCCTGTATTTTACCCCTGCCACCTTCAGAATTCGAAACAGAGTATTCCAGTCAACATTGTCAAAAGCTTTCTCTAAGTGTACAAATGCTAGAAATGTAGATTTGGCTTTCCTTGATCTATTTTATATGATAAGTCGTAGGGTCAGTATTGCCCACGTGTTCCAACATTTCTACGGAATCCAAACTGATCTTCCCCGAGGTCAGCTTCTACCAGTTTTTCCATTTGTCTGTAAAGAATTTGTGTTAGTATTTTGCAGCTGTGGCTTACTAAACTGATAGTTCAGTAATTTTCACATCTGTCAAGACCTGCTTTCTTTGGGATTATTATATTCTTTTTGAAGTCTGAAGGTATTTCGCCTGTTTCATACATCTTGCTCTCTAGATGATAGAGTTTTGTAAGGCCTGGCTCTCTCAAGGCTGTCAGTAGTTCTAATGGAATGTTGTCTACTCCTGGGGCCTTGTTTCGCTTAGGTCTTTCAGTGCTGCAGACATGTTATAACATATGAACTATAAGCAAAATGCTACACCGCAATCTGCAAAGACTTTCACTAGTAGGGTACTTTCAAAATAATTCTATGATCACACTAAACATCAAACATGGTATGAGATCATCCTTTATTGTTTCAAAAAAACACCCATCAAGATTATGCATTTGATAGAGGTTGATTATTGCTTCCAAGGTAGTGTTTAAAGGGCAGGATCTTCAGCCCCTCCAAAACTGTGTCATCAGTTTCTGCCTTTTGGTACAATATGTGGTGTATGATTCACATGCTTTCCATTTCAGCTGTCAAAACAACTATACATTAAGTGATTTTCCCAGTGGAGCTACTTGAGATCAACCAAACATGACATAAAAGTGCTGATAGACTTCAACTGCATGAAATCGTATTATGTTCGAGTATAATGACTTCTCTGGAGACTAGAAATCTACTCTGTAGGAATCAGCATGGGTTTTTAAAAAGGCGGTTGTGTGAAACCCAGCTCACGCTATTCGTCCACAAGACTCAGAGGGCCATAGAGATGGGTTCAAAGGTAGATGCCATGTTTATTGACTTCCGCAAGGCATTCGATGCTGTCCCCACAGTCATTTACTGAACAAAGTAAGTGCATATGGACTATCAGACCAATTGTGTGATTGGATTGAAGAGTTCCTAGATAACAGAACACAGCATGTCATTCTCAATGGAGAGAAGTCTTCCGAAGTAAGAGTGATTTCAGGTGTGCTGCAGGGGAGTGTCATAGGACCATTTCTATTCACAATATACATAAATGACCTCGTGGATGACATCGGAAGTTCACTGAGGCTTTTTGCAGATGATGCTGTGGTGTATCGAGAGGTTGTAACAATGGAAAATTGTACTGAAATGCAGGAGGATCTGCAGCGAACTGATGAATGTGCAGGGAATGGCAATTGAATCTCAATGTAGACAAGTGTAATGTGCTGCAAATACATATACAGATAGATCCCTTATCATTTACCTACAAAATAGCAGGTCAGTAACTGGAAGCAGTTAATTCCATAAATTATCTGGGAGTAGGCGTTAGGAGTGATTTAAATGGAATGACCATTTAAATTTAATCGTTGGTAAAGCAGATGCCAGACTGAGATTAATTGGAAGAATCCTAAGGAAATGCAATCCAAAAACAAAGGAAGTAGGTTACAGTACGCTTGTTTGCCCACTGCTTGAATACTGCTCAGCAGTGTGGGATCCGTACCAGATAGGGTTGATAGAAGAGTTGGAGAAGATCCAACGGAGAACAGCACACTTCGTTACAGGATCATTTAGTAATCGCGAATGCGTTACGGAGATGATAGACAAACTCCAGTGGAAGACTCTGCAAGAGAGACGCTCAGTAGCTCGGTACGGGCTTTTGTTAGAGTTTCAAGAACATGCCTTCACCGAAGAGTCAAGCAGTATATTGCTCCCTCCTATGTATATCTCGCGAAGAGATCATGAGGATAAAATCAGAGAGATTAGAGCCCACACAGAAGCATACCGACAATCCTTCTTTCCACGATCAATACGAGACTGGAATAGAAGGGAGAACCGACAAAGACACTCAGGGTACCCTCCACCACACACCGTCAGGTGGCTTGTGGAGTATGGATGTAGATGTAGATGTAGAAATCTTGAAGCTGCATAAATGTTCTAACATATCTGAATCTGCATATGGTTTGATTCCATGGGAATTTTTGTCCTACATGTAAATTTGCTATCGAGTGGTGCTTCACTTCTAATAGAAAATACAGTTAAGTCAAGTATTCGATCCATTTCCTTATATCTACATCCACATTATATTGTTGATATTCCAACCTGGAGTTTCCAGTGTTTGTTTATTCTTCCACTCACATGTGATGATGGTTAGCTCTTAGTCTGTTATCTAAATGAGCAACCAATACAAATGAGCAAAAACCGAAGACAGGCAATTACTCATTTGTAGATAACTGATTTGTCATGCACAGGTATACATACAAAAGATTGATGCTTCAAGTTTTGGTGCAACAGATATTTTTGTAGCATGTAGGTTCTAGTTATGATGTACACATGCACACCTAGACTGAAACAGGGAACTATCTGTTTTTTGTATCAGAATCAGGAACAAGATCAGAGGCTGTGAAAAGACTGCACTGACACATTGAAAGAAGTTGTCTGTGCCCCAAGTACAGTAAAAATAAGTTTTCTTTTTCTTTTCTTACATTAAACCTTAGAATGGGATGTAATCCATAAGAAACAATAATCCACACACTTCAGAAGATTCAAGCTGTTCTGAAGGAGATAACATGATGCAGCAAAGATAAAGCTAGTGTGAATCAGAATGGTACTGCCAGTGGAACAGTGATTATAGGCCTACTGATCACAATTTTTGGTATATAATTAATACAGTAACTTGCTTAGTGACTGTTGCCTTCACTGCAGAAATAGGTAAGGCCTATAAACTAGGAAAACACACTATTCTAAACTCTCATATTCCTCGACTGTTAGTTTTTACAGCCTTTTCTTGTTTTGTACACTATGGCCAAGGCTAGAGATTCTGACACTGAACAGAGTTAGAGAACAGCAAGAACAATACAGATGGCTCAAATGCAACAACTGGTATACCAATTATGGGTACTGCAACAGAAAAGTCCCACAACTTCACCATGGAAACACAAAACTACATAACTAACTCCACTGTTACCCAAAGTGCTGCATCAAATCTTTACAAATGTATTGCTGCATCAGAAGTACATAGATATATTGCAGATTTCATGCCTCCAGTGAACAATGCCCCTTCCTGTGGGACAAATGGGCCATTTATTTATTTTGAGATTTGTGGAACACCTTTCAACAGTGAGTATGAAGCATACATGTTGAAGTAATAAAGTAATAACAGTTAAATAATTATGCTTTTGACTTATTTACCCTTTTTATGTGTGCTTCTTTCCTTCTGCATGAATCTTGTCTACATGGTTGTGCTGTGGTTGTGACTATGATAAGTAATAAACTGGTATTACTAATGTAAATAACTGATAATTTCAAACTTTAGGTTGTCCAGGTGTCAGGTTTTATTGCACAACAAATAAAATGAATTCAGTATATAAATTCAAGTCAAGTCTCAGGAGATGGAGAAGTACAGGATACCATTGTTTGATGGCACAAACTTTAGCAATGGAAAACTGGAATTACTGAGTTTTGTGGAAAAGCTCTACATAGAAATGTATACAGAATAATGCAGCAGAACAATGTGCACAAAAGAAAGCTCTTCCGGGGGAGCTTATCAATAATTATAAGAAGTGTAAGTCACAGATGACACAAAGAATTTCAGACAATTACTGGAGTATGCCAAGAGCAAGGAAACCACCAATGATTTGTGGAATTCATTATCCAAACTTTTGAGTGGAAAGTTAGGGCTAATCAACTTTTATTAAAAAAGACTCTGTTGACAATGAATTTTAACGCAAAGGGAGATAATATTTTTTTAAGTTTTGATAAATTAAAATGTGATTTGAAAGCATCTGGTGCTAATCTACATCTATACTCTGCAAACCACCATGAAGCACATGGGAGAGGATACATCCCATTTTACTATTTATTAGGGTTTCTTCCTGATCCATTCACGTATGGAGCATGGGAAGAAGGACTGATTAAATGCCACAGTGCATGCTGTAGTTACTCTAGTATTGTTCTCACAATCCCCAAGTGAGAAATACATGGGGGATTGTAGTACATTCCTAGAGTCATCATTTCAATCTGGTTCTTGAAACTTTGGTAGTGGACTCTCTCAGGTTAGTTTACACCTACCACCAAGAGTCTGCCAGTTCATTTTCTTCAGCATCTCTGTAACACTCTCCCACAGGCCAAACAAACCTGTCACCATTCATGCTGCTCTTCTCCATATGTGTTCAATATCCCCTGTTAGTCCTATTTGGTACAGGTCCCACACACTTAAGCAATGGTCTAGAATGGATCAATGAGTGTTTTGTAAGCAGTCTCCTTTATAGACTGATTGCACTTCCCCAGTATTCTACCAATAAACTGAAATCTACCACCCATGTTACTCACAACTGAGCCTATGTGATCATACCACTTGATATCCCTGCAAAATGTTACACCCAGGTATTTGTATGGATTGGTTGAATCCAACTGTGGCTCACTGATATTATAATCATAGGACTCCACACTATGTTTTTTTTCATTATGTGAAGTGCACAATTTCACATTTCTTAACAATTAAAGCAAGTTGCCAATCTTTGCACCACTATAAAGTCTTATCAAGATCTGACTGAATATTTAAATAGCTTCTCTCAGATAGTACTTGATTATAGATAGCTGCATCATCTACAAAAAGGCTGAAGTTACTACTAATATTGTCTGCAAGATCATTAATGCACAATGTGAACTGCAAGGGTCACGACACACTTCCCTGGGGCACATGCAAAGATACTTCTATATCTGATGATGACTCTCCATCCAAGATAACATGCTGTGTCCCCCCTATCAAAAAGTTCTTAATCTAGTCACAAATTTCACTTGATACCCCATATGACTGAACTTTTGACAATAAGCATAGGTGAGGTAGTGAGTTAGATGCTTCTCAGAAATCAAGAGATACTACATCTACCTGACTGCCTTGATCCGAAGCTTTCAGTATGTAATGTGGGAAAAGTCTGAGTTGGGTTCCATATGATCAATGTTTTCAGAATTCATGCTGGGTGGCATGGAGGAGGCCATTCTGTTCAGGATGCCGCATTATGTTTTAGGTCAGAATACATTCTAAGATTCTACAACAAATCATTGTCAAAGATACAGGATGGTAGTTTTGTGGATCAGTTCTGTTCTCCTTCTTGTAGATGGGTGTGACCTGTGCTTTCTTCCAACTACTGGGGACAGTTTTTTGTTTGAGTGATCTGTAATAGATTATAGTTAGAAGAGGGTTAAGAGGGGCTAACATAGCTGCAAATTCAGTATACACTCCAATAGGGATTCCTTCAAGCCCTGGAGCATTGTTCAGTTTTTTACTATTTCAGCTGTTTCTCAACACTGCTGGCACTAATAATGATTTCACTCACCTTTTAAATTGGTGAATTTTCCTGGGTTTTCCTATGTAAAGGAACATCTGAAAATAGAGTTAAGCATTTCAGCTTTTGCTTTCTACCCTCAATTCCTGTCTCACTGGACACTAGCTGTGGTGTCACTAACAGCCTTTACATCTGATCAGAATTTCTTTGGGTTTTGTGAAAGATCATTTTACAATGCTCCAGAAGTTACTGAAGGCTTCACACATTGCTCTCTTGACAGCCAAACATGTTTCATTCAGAATCTCTCTGTCTATAGCCCTACCTTTTGTTTACATTTCTTATGCAGTACAGTAGTCTCTGTTTCCTTAGAAGTTTTTTTACAGTGATTGTATACAGTACAGGATCCCTCCCATTATACATTTCTTCTGTGCTTTTAAATGTGCAAATTTTGTGGATGCAAATAGCTCAGAGAGAGATCATTTCACGAGGCACTGACAGCACAAGAACTATTATGGGAAAAAAGATGATGGGTGAAAAGATACTAGAAGAAATAAGCTGTATATCAACAGAAAATTACCCTAAAATCCAACTCCAAATGAGGGCAGCAGCAGAAGAAATGAAAACCTTAACAAGAGCAACATTTGCTGAAGCACTAAAAACATCAACATCTGCTACGTTTAATATTAAAATGTCATCAGCTGCCACAGCTAGTATAAACAATCAATCAACATCATCCATTTCAAGTAAGAAAAGCAACAGAAACAAGAAACCTGTGGTAGAACAGGATTTTTGGTATCCAGGCTTAATAAAACTCTAAGTTAACAGTGTTAAATGAAAGGAGAAATACCATTGGTGCATCCTCCACTGTTCTAAAGATTATGGCTCTAAATGTGCAGTGCCTCAAGAACAAATATTGTGAACTTGAAATAGCAGTAAGTAACACCCAACCTGATGTCTTGTCTATTACCGAACATTGATGTAAGGACCATGAAATTAGCGGTATTCATATTAATCCATTAAAACTGGCAAATCATTATAGTAGGAAAACTGCAAAAGGTGGTGGAGTCACATTTACTTTAGACAAGAGTTAGAATTTAAAAAGAGATGTGAAGCAGAGAACTTAAGTATTGAAAAGTTCTTTGAAGCAGGTTCTGTCCAGCTATATGGCCTAATGAAAAAAGTCAGAGTCATAACAGTGTATAGGTCACCATGTGGAAACATAGAAGTATTTTTTTTGATAAATTAAAATTGTTGTTACTGTAATTATTTTTTGCGGTGATTTCAATATTAATCTTCTAGTTGAAAGTCAACAAAAAAGGCATTTTTTGGACATATTAAAGAGTTTCAACCACACATAAACAATACAACTAGAATAATAAAACACCTCCAATAGCCTCACAGATAACAATTTCTCAAATATGTCAACAACTGACGTAGAGGTAACAAACATTGATTTAGCATTGTCTGACCACAATGCTCTCACCATTGAAATCCCTTTAAGGTCAAAGGTAGATAAAGGTGTAAATAATATTTACAAAATAAACTTCTCTGTGGACAATTGTCATCAGTTCATAAGTATCTTAGAAAATGAAATTTGGTTAGATGTTATGAAACAAACAAGTACAGATGAGGCATATAGTGTATTTGCATCAAATTATATGATGAACTTTGAGATGTGTTTTCCAAAGTAACTGACCAGAATCAAGCCTACTGGACACATAAAGTCAAGTTCTTGGATGACTCTTGGCATTAAGAAATAAAGTGAAAACATGAAAAATCTCAATTCAGAGTTGAGGGAGTGTGTAGATACTAATTTTATAGAATATGTAAAAAGGTATAGGAAAATATACCGCAGAGTAATTGCAAATGCGAAGTTACTAAGTAATGACATGGAAGTAAGACAATCCAGAAATAAAACTAAAGTAGCTTAGGAAATTGTGAGGAAAGAGACTGGGGTACCTATCAGAGATAAGTAAATATTCTAAAAGATGAGGAGAATAAAATGGTAGATAAATATGTCATGCCTAATTATATAAATAATTACTTTTTAAATATACCCCAGACATTAAGCAGGAATTTTGGGGAGCAGATTAAGAGAGCAGTACCCAAGGCAACCAGCAGTATGATGGCAATCCCAACAAACGAAAAGGAAGTTTTAAAAGTTATTTAAAGTCTGAAGTCCAAGGTGTCAGCTGGAGTAGATGTGGTGCCAATAATACTAGTAAAGAAAACAGCTAATCAAATAGTGAAACCATTGGCACACATAAAAAACTTGTCAATGGCTGAGGGCGTGCTTCCACAGAAACTGAAAATTTCTAAAGTTGTTCCCCTGTTGGAAAAGGGCACGTGACAAGCTTAAAATAGAAAACTACAGACCTGTTTCACTTCTCCCAACTTTCTCTAAGGTTTTAGAGATACTAATGAAATATAGAGTCACAAGTGGGGTGGCCATCTTTATACTGATACTACGACGGTATGTGTGCATCTTCACAATGCTGCCACCTACAGGCCATTCTGCATGCTGTTTGTAGAACACTGACCAACTTACAGTATAACTGCACAAAATTTCGATTTGTTATTACAAATTTAAGGTTTTCATTTGTCTCACCCTCATTTTAAAGGAACACTTAATGTTGGCCTGTGTTACAAAAAGGGAAATTCAAATGCTCGTCTCCACTATGTTGATTCTGACTGGGAAAGTGAAGATAGAATATCTACAACAGTATACATACTCCAGGTTTTTGGAAATACTGATTGTTGGTATACAATGATACAGACACGTTCCACTATTTTAAACAGAAGCCGAAAATATTGCTTCAGCAATAGCTAAAACAGATATCCTGTGGTTGAAGAATCTTCTTGAAGAATTTAAAATATGTGTGAGAACTCCAAAAGGCTTTGAAGATAATCAGTCACACACATATCTACTACAGAAGTGGAAACATAGACGACTGAAGCATGTGCGTATTAAATACAATGTCATATGTCAGCTGTATACTGAAGGACACACTAATGTTCAATATATTATCTCCGAGGAGCAAGTGGCAGATATTTTAACAAAAGCAATTATGAGTGTACAAATTCAATAGACTGTCTCTGCAGATGGGATTAGTGATATCTGCACATACTTCATGAAATTATTACTTTGGGGGGGGGAGACATTGAAGTAATGACTATTTAACAATTATTCTTTGACTTTTTTCTCTTTGTTTTTCTATATGTGCTTTTCTCTCTTTTTTCCCTTTCATGACTGTAATTGTTATAAGAAATAAATTGATACTACTTATCTACATACCTGGTAATTTCTAGCATTTACATCAACACACACTTCACCCCCAATTGTATTTATACTAGTAATACACATTTAATGAAATATCAATCCATGTTTTTTTTATCATTAATTTTTTAGAATATTCACCAAAGCCACACAGAGGGCACAAATTCAAAAGTTTCTGTGTGAATTATGAAAAAAAATCCACTCTACACTGCAGCAATTCTATATCCAAGGTTTTAATGACTTCCACAATACAAAATCATGCTAAAGTTATGTACTGTACTGCCCTAAAATCTCGGTTGTGGTGACAGACTGATTTTAGCATATCCTGAGGTCTAGGTTAGGTTGTGAGTTGGTGGCAGAAAATTTGATTGTGGTAACCAGTTGGCCAGTAGGGAAGCCCAATGTTTACATATATGCCATAACTGCCAAATACAAGGGGGTCCAATATATAACTTTTACCCAAAATCAAATTAGGCCTACAGACACAAAGTATTATGTTGTGCTATGAATTCTCATATCGTTCTTCACTGACACACGAGATTTGTGCTGCTGTGGACGCTAATTTTCATCAGGCATCTGCTTATAATTCATAAATTTAATGAATTTTTACATCACAAGATCAACAAGCAGACATGAAATATTAAATGTCTTGGAATATATGTCTTTTTGGGTTATTGGTAAGCAACAAATTCCGTGGATCATTTTGCATGATGGATTGTAATGGTGTGGAACAATCTGCTATACATTCACATCACAAATTAATTTCTACATATAGCTACATTCTGAACATTTTTCTCTGCCCCCTTTTCTCTCCCTTCTTTTCTTTTCTTTTTCTTTAAACGAAAAGAAAAAATATATACGGGTGTGAGTTTGTAACTCCTACCTACCACTTTTAACACATTACAATAGTAGAAATTCTTCTACAGAAGAGTTGTGAAGGAGAAACTCTCAGTTTGTTACCAAATTTTATTTTGCTATCAGACATTTTGTATCATTGGGTACCGGTAAATGGTCAAAAATTTTTGTTGCAGCCTTGTGCACCCCTTTTTGCGGTAAAGACAACCCTTAATGTGGAGTGATGAATGTCATCTTTCCTTCTGGTATTGTAATTATGTATCTCATTATTCCTCTTGAACTGTAGCAAATTATTTACAATGACTCCATGAGGGAATAAATATACTGTGAAGCTGTAATCAGAATGCCCAACAACTCCTTAAACAAATGTCTACAAGATGATCATGGGTGACTACCACAAATTATCCTCACAGTACATTTTTGCAGAGTGAAGACTTTCTCTTAAAGATGAGAAACCCCAGGACATTAATCCATATGACATTATAGAATGAAAATATGTCAACTTACTGATTTGTCTCGACTTCACTTCAGAGGTCATCAGTCCCCTAGAACTTAGAACTACTTAAGCCTAACTAACCTAAGGACATCACACACATCCATGCCCGAGGCAGGATTCAAACCTGTGACTGTAGCAGTTGCACAGTTCCAGACTGTAGCGCCTGGAACCGCTCGGCCACTCCGGCCAGCTGTCTCTCCCCAAGATTAGCAATGATTCTAAGTGCAAATGTGGCTGAACTAAGTTGTTTTAAGAGTTCCAAAATGTATTGTTTTTTTTTTTCAATTTAAATTCTCATCAATATGGACCCCTAAGAATTTGGAAGTTTCCGCACTATTTATTTATTACTTCCTTGCAAAGTGTTGTACTGAGAACATGTAAATGGCATTCTCAGTAGACTAATGTTGTGACTTTTTAAAATTGAGGGTGAGATCACATTGCAGAAAAGCAATGATACTTTTAACAACTTTGCTTAACATTTCTTCTGTTCCCGAATGTATGCTTGGACTGATTACAATACTAATATCATCTGCGAAAAGAACAAATTCTGCATTTTGTATACTAGACAGAACATCATTTATGCATATGAAGAACAGTAATGGATCTAAGATTGAATCTTAGGGAAGCCCATATGTGATTTCTTCCCAGTCAGAATTATGTCCCTAGACTATATTGCTTGTATTACAAAGAAGAACTTTCTGCATTCTTTTGGTTAGCTATGACATTATCTATTGGTTGGCTATACCATCAACCCCATAAAATGTTAATTTAGCTAGGAGAATGCTGTAATTAACACAGTCAAATGCCTTGGAGAGGTCACAGAAAATACCAATCTGTGCTACTTTATTATTTGTAAAATCTGGTGAGAGAACACGTAAATGGCATTCTCAGTAGACTAAACCTTCTGAAACCCAAACTGTGATTTGCTAGGGTTACTATTGTTGCTAAGGTAAGATATTATTCTAGAGTGCATCACCTTCTTATCAATATTTTTGGAGAATCAATTCAGCAGACAAAGAGGTCATTACTTATTGACATCTCTCTTATCACCTTTAGCAACAGCATATTTAAGTCAAAAGTGCCTTGAGTTGGTGTTGCATTCCATATTTCAGATAAGACTGGGCTTATTCTATGGGAATAAATTTTTAGTACTCTATTGGAAACACTGTCAAAACCAGATGGGCTTTTATTTTTTGGAGAGCGTATAATTTTCTTAATTTCAGAAGCGCTGGTGACATTCATATGATTGAATTTTAAGAAAGTTACATTTTCAATATATTGCTGTGATTTTGCTCTTGAACTGTTTGTCCCTATGCTTTCTGTTGTGTTTAAGAAATGATTATTAACTGTTCTATAGCTCTTCCATTCAGTTCAGCAGTGCCGTCATGTTGTTTTAGGGCTGGATGCTCTTTCATTCACTTTAATACATTCCAGATCACCTTAAATCTGTTGTCAGAAGTACTGATTTCTGACATTATGTGCATATATTTGATTTTTTAATAACCTTTCTTAGTAATTTTGAGTAGTTTTTGTAGTGTACAGCTACTGCAAGATCCATATTTGTTCTTGCTGAAAGATTCATTTCCCTTTTCCTTTCACAAGATACTTACTTTAGTCCCTCTAGAGATCCATGGCTTTTTACTTGGCCGTTTAGTGTCCTTTCTGACTAGCTTATGTGGAAATCTATTTTCAAGTAATCATATGGATTTATCATGGAATAAAATCAATTTTATGTCAGAATTTTTTTCGTTATAAATTACATCCCATGTCATCTTCTGTAAACTATTCTTAAAAATATTTGCCTTGGAGTCTTTAATTATTCTAACTGATTTGTACTGAGGAGTATTCATATTGTAAGACACTGTGTTTTTTATACTAACTAATTATGCATCATGATCATTGATAGCATTTGTTACTGGGTAAACACCTATTTTTTTACTTTGAGCTTCATCAAAGAAAATATTATGAATTAGGGTCCTACTGCCTTTATCCACTCATGTTGGAAAGTTAATTACTGAGATCAAATTGTAGGACTTAAATAAAGTTTCCAGATAATTTTTCCTATCAAAACCCTTTAAAAAATCGACATTGAAGTCACCACAGATTATAAACTGGTTACTAAACTAAACTAAAAGGATTGATAATACCTGACATTCAGTATGATTAGGGCTGGTCGCCTTGAGCACCTGCATCAAGAAACTGTGACTTACCCGATCAAATACGTTATTAAAATCAATAAAAAGAAAGGCTCCCGTCCCTGCTTTCCACTACAGAAGTCAGGATCGTGCACCCAGACAAACAGATTTGGCGAACAGCAAGAATTTTCTATAGCCAATATCGAGAAATGGCTTGTAACTGCCCTGGCGGCAGTTTTGTAATTGAAATTAAGTTGCGTGATCCGGCTGAATTTATCAGTGTCTGGATATCCAGTTGTCCTTGAAATTAGAACGATTTTACTAACCTTGAAAGAAGCGTGAATTAAACCCCCCCTCCCGTATCACCTCATTAACCAGTGACGTAATGGTATCACCTACAAGAAGCTAAAAATGTACAAAAATTCCTTAGGAGTACTGTCAACATCCGACAATTTTTGCGATGGTGAACCAACAGTAAGGCTATATGCAGTATATCATCTCGAGTAAAGTCACTTAGGAATTTATCATTGGTTGCTGGAGTAGCCACGCAGTCCGGCAGAGAAGGACATTCATCAGGGACCATCGTATCAGTAGTAGGGACATTATAAAGGTCGGTTACGTAATTATACTTCGCTCTTGAAATGTCAATTGGGACGTCAATACTTGACCATTAGTTTGATAGAGGGGGGAGAGTTCTGCGGAAATTCAGTGTAATGTGCAGAGGACACGACACACTTTTCCACTCGTGTGTAATGCAACTCCTTAGAATTAACGGAAATATGACTGACGGTATTAAAGATGGGCGAAGTCGTTCATCCTTGGGAACTAGTTCACTCGTGATCGCTCTTTTTTTGGGAACCGTGCATTTTTACTCGTTCACTGTTCATTGTGCTTGGTACATGGTTCTTATGAAAAATTGAAAATTAGTAGCATAGGTGACTGAAGATGGAGGGCGCCAAGAGGGGGACTTGCCTCCCCCCTGGAGTACAGAGTTTTAATTCATAAAAGGTTTCTCACACAGTTGTAATTTTAGTGATTCTGCAAAACATCTCGTTTAGCCAACTGTAGCGTTATGTGGCTGATCGCACTGAAATAATATACAAGGTGGCGCACGAAAAGCCCGGCCCCGCGTGCAGACTGCTCGCCAATTACGTACGATTTCTTGACCGCTACGAGCAGAATAGATAAACGAGTAATAATTAGGCGGTGAAGAAATAACAAATAAGCTAATGAAAACAACTTCGAAACAATAAGACGACGACTGGTAAGCGACAGTGAGCAGTCTAGTACTCGGAGCCGATTTTTCGTGCGCCACCCTGTGCCACAGAAATAATATTGTAGGAGTTGTCATATTCTCTTTATAAAATGTGACACCATACAATTGATTACGAAGTGCGGGCTTCATTCGGTTGTAAGTCTGTCCGCCTTCCATAACAATGAACGTGCTCTTTTACCTTGGATCAAAAAAAGACGGAAAATGGCCACTCGTGCCGACGTCCTTTACATGTGTAATAACAAAAAAATCTTGCCTTTTTACAACTGTTTCTTCTGCTGTTTATCGAAATAGTGAAGTAAGCTGATACGCCGTTTTGTTACCTGAATAGATGTATGTATTACATACCACGTAATTTTATGTTATTTACGTAATTATAAAATACATTTTAATTACCGGTCGTGGACGCTGAATAGAATACGTAAAGAACCAGAAGTTCAGAGTTCAAAAAAGGTTTGAAACAGATCTAGAATGGGCGTGCTAAGCGAACGAAACGAACAACAACTCTTTACTGAACTAACTACGGGCAGTTGGCAGTGGAACTGCGACGAGCGGTCACGCGAAAAAGGACGAGTCCGGCCGAACGAGACCGAGACCGAGACCGAGACAGAGGGGAACGTGACCGAGGCTGGAACGAGACCGCCCGATGCGCCGTTCGCGAACGAGACGGACCGTTTCCCTTTTCTGGGAACTATAAGTAGAAAGCCGCGACCGAAGTGAACTATGAAAGACCGTTCCTTAGAATTCGTTCCTCGCTCGTTTCGTTCATCTTGGTGAATCGTTCCTTTGGACCCGTTAGTTCGCGAACGACCCATCTCTAGACGGTTACTGTCACCACGTGTGCCAATGGCACACTTGTGCCGATCTGGGTCTGATCAGCAGCGGCCTGTGACATGCTTTCCCCATCCGGGGCTGCAGAAGAAGGGTGGGAATACGTTACAGACTTAGCGATGCCCGACAGATGCGTCGACATAGTAAGGAGCTCCGGAACAGAGCCTCCTGAAGAGGCTGTGTCGGTCTTGCGAGATAGATCGGAAGGCGCGCTGGATGCTTTCCAATCTCGAACAGCCCGGTCTGAACTAGGGGATGGGAGAGAAGGTAAGAGGAATTGTCTGACTTCTCACCATCTTTCGTCCGTCTACGATTGTTCCGAAGTCGAGGTGGAGGCGACACAGTAGCTACGGTGGCAAAGTCCCCACATATGACAAAAAGCTATGATTTAATATTTCTGTGTCTTCTTCCGCGTTGCTTTGCAAGATTTAAATCTATGGCTTTCTTGCTGTATGTGGGAAGCCTATCGTCAAAAATAGGACGGATGGGAGGGGCATGTGGTCAGCACACCGCTCTCCCGGTCGTTATGATGGTTTTCTTTGACCGGAGCCGCTACTATTCGGTCGGCGACACAGAAGCTACAGTGGCAAAGTCCCTACGCGAGGTTAACGGTGTAAATGGGCTAGGGTCATCAAGCAATGGATCGCGTTGCTTCTCATGGACTTACTTAGGCGCAATACGTGTTACTTGAACCCAAGAGTGCTGCTGTCTTCGGTGGAGGCCGAAAAATACTTTTACTTTGTGCTTGCTGGCAACGGCCTTGCGGCTGTGGATACACCGGTTCCCGTTAGATAACCGAAGTTAAGTGCTGTCGTGAGTGGCCGGCACTTGGATAGGTGACCATCCGGGCCGCCATGCGCTGTTGCCATTTTTTGGGGTGCACTCAGCCTCGTGATACCAATTGAGGAGCTACTCGACCGAAGACAGCGGCACTCTTTGGTTCCATTAAAGATGATTTGATGCTCCAGAGGGCAGGAGAGCCTATGAGAGATGTACGGAATACCACAGGTACACCTGCCTCTTAACGCCAAGTAAATCGGCTGTGGCAGAACACTGTACTGACACTGGTCACGCTATATTGCAGGAAAACGATGAAATTTCAGCGTCTACATCATCTTTCTGGTACGTTGTGGTGGAAGAGGCAATTGAAATTCGTTTGACGACAAATTTAATTAATAGGGATAGCGGCTTCAGTGTGGATAATTTATGGAATCCGGTGCTTTCGGTAATAAGCTTACAAAGACGTCTACATCTACATCTACATGTACATCTACATCTACATCCATACTCCGCAAGCCACCTGAGATTGTGTGGCGGAGGGTACCTTGAGTACCTCTATCGGTTCTCCCTTCTATTCCAGTCTCGTATTGTTCGTGGAAAGAAAGATTTTCGGTAGGCCTCTGTGTGGGCTCTAATCTCTCTGGTTTTGTCCTCATGGTCTCTTCGCGAGACATACGTAGGACGGAGCAATACACTGCTTGACTCCTCGGTGAAGGTATGTTCTCGAAACTTCAACAAAAGCCAGTTCCGAGCTACTGAGCGTCTCTCTTGCAGAGTCTTCCACTGGAATTTGTCTATCATCTCCGTAACGCTTTCGCGATTACTAAATGATCCTGTAACGAAGCGCCCTGCTTTCCGTTGGATCTTCTCTATCTCTTCTATCAACCCTATCTGGTACGGATCCCATACCCGGTGAGCAGTATTCAAGCAGTGGGCGAACAAGTTTAATGTAACCTACTTCCTTTGTTTTCGGACTGCATTACCTTAGGATTCTTCCAATGAATCTCAGTCTGGCATCTACTTTACCGACGATTAATTTTTTATGGTCATTCCATTTTAAATCATTTCTAACGCCTACTCCCAGATAATTTATGGAATTAACTGCTTCCAGTTGCTGAATTGTTACATTGTATGCAACTCAGAATGGTACATCGACATCCCAGCGTGGATCGACAGCCTTTCGGCTCACTCTGAAGATGGCTGAACGACACACAGTCGAAATATTAGAAGAAGAAGCTGAATCTATGGTGCTACTGACCCGAAATTTACTGGAGCACACATAAATTAATAATTACAAAATCACCTACAACCCATAGTTGGGAGGGAACCCCGCCTTCCGGATGGAGAATCCGTTGTTTCGCCACTGTGCCACCTTGCTGCGTGCATGCGAGTGGTTTAAGTTGTACTCCTTGTGAGACGACGATTTCAGAAGACGTTTTCAGGCCATTATCGATCCAAGTTAGACCCTGCAGCCTTTTGACGATATTCTGCGTTAGTTTCTATCATTTTTCACATCTCCCAGAAGTATTTCTCTCCCTGTGAACGCGTATATTAGTCATTTCTGTGTTCCATAATTTTCTGCTTCATTTTATGCATCGTTTGTACTCTTCCACGAGCTGTCTCGTAAATATATCTGTGAACAAGCAGCAGATCAATGCGGCTGCAATAAACCATTCTAATCCCTCTAAGGTGCTATAGTTTACCGTTCACGTTGCATGTGAAGCTACTCCTGACATGGTACTATAGAGAAAGAGCGAGAAGGTGATAAACGTCAGCCGATAATTTATTACCTTCCTTAAAGGTATGTTCACAACTTCAAGTACAAAAATCAAACAATCGTGTTGTAACTATAGCGAATACCTGTTATACTTACTGTGGTATAGTAAATTAAATGCAGGGTACAGTACTTTACGGACTATAAGACGCGCTTTTTTCTTCGAAAAATTTCTTCTAAATTCACGTGCGTCTTAATCTAGAAATTAATGTAAAAATTCCTGCCAGTATTAAAAATGGCCATACATTCGATGGCCTTGGAAACCTATCTCTACCTGGCAACTGACAGCAGCAGTGCATCGATGCGCCGAACGTGAGTTGCGAGGATTCACAAGCTTGTTAGGTAGCACTGTCTCGCTCCTTCCCCGCCATCACAAACCCAGAACACTGTCTAGCCTATGATGTGCCCGTCTTTGCAATCTGCGGTGCCAGTGAAGTTGAACTGAAAGTGATTTGTGTTATCGGTAATAGTACAATGTTTTTGTTGGTAGCTAGTTTCGTAATGGAAAAATGAAAGGCGGGCTAAAAAGTTTAACTAAAACCATATCAGGAAGAAATGGGAAAAGAGTAGCTGAGCGGCATTTCGACTCCCCACCAACAGAAAAAGCCGTTCGCGATTGGCGAGCTAGTAAAAAACAACTGAAATAAATGAAGAAGACTAAATACGCAGACAGAGGATTGAATGCATGACGTACTGAAATGGATTCAAAGACACCGTCAAAATGGCATTGTAATTAATACAAAAATGATTAAAATACACGCTTGTAAGCCAGAACTAGAGTAGAACAAGGGTTTAAGGGTGGAGTTGGTAGGTGCTAGAGGTGTATGAAGTATCATGGACTTAACATGTGAACCAAAACCAAAATATCGCAGAAAATACCACAAGAGCATGAAGCGAAAGTATTGTCTTTCCATCGCTTTGTTACTGAACATCGAAAGAAAACCAGCGTGGAACTAAGCCATATAGCGAATATGGACGAAACCCCTCTGACATTTGATGTGCCGAGTAACAGAACTGTTAAAAAATGGCTCTGAGCACTATGGGACTTACCTTCTGAGGTCATCGGTCCCCTAGAACTTAGAACTACTTAAACCTAACGAACCTAAGAACATCACACACATCCATGCCCGAGGCAGGGTTCGAACCTGCGACCGTAGAGGTCGCGCGGTTCCAGACTGTAGCGCCTAGAACCGCTCGGCCACACCGGCCGGCCAGAACTGTTACCATGGTGCTAAAAACATAACTATAAAAACAAGAGGACATGAAAAAATTATCTACACTGTTGTTTTATCACGTTGTGCTGACGGTACTAAATTTAATCGAATGATCATTTGCAAACAGTATACAATGCCAAGACTTTCTGAAATACCGCCAGGTGTTGTTGTTCACGTACATGTATGGACGAGGCTGGTATGAAATTGTGGAATAACAACGTTTGGGAGAGAAGGAAATGTGCTTTATTGGAAAAGAGTTGTCTTCTTGTGGCAAGTCAGTTTAGCAGTCATTTGAAAAATTCCTGGAAAGAGAAACTGAGGCAGGTAAATACAGAGCTCGCTGTTATTCCGGGAGGACTTACTACACAACTGGAACGTCTTGATGTCTCGATAAATACACCATTTAAAGCGTATACGAGAGTGGGACGGAACAAATGGATGATGGATGAAACCCTACGTGAATTCACGCCGAAGGGAGCTTTAAAACTACGTAATCTAACAAGTGTGTCAGTGGGTAACACAGTGGTGGTCTAGAGTGAGAGAAAATATTATTGTTAAATATTTCAAGAAGCGAGGCGTAAGTAAAGCTCTCGATGGCAATGAAGACTAGCTTATATAAGAAGAGGACAATGGTGACGAAGAAGAAGAAGAAGAAGAAGAAGAAAGCTTAGATGAATATTTTCAGAGATTTTAAAGATCTCAGTTCGGTTTTATAAGCTAATTTTTTTACTCTGGCTTTACAGTCTAACAATAAAAAATTGTAAAAATGCTATTTTTTTTAAAAAAAAGTACTTAAAAATTAAGGTGCGTCGTACAGTCCGTAGAGATAGTCCGTAAAGTATAGTATTTTCTACAGGAATACTTCTGTTCTTGTGCGTGTATATGTGGAAACGAGGTTACGAATACACACCCACGTGTTACGTATCCAAGCTGGCGTTTCCTGCGAGGACGCGTTATGAGCTTCAGCGGAGCGGGACACTGCGGGGCGAACACTGCTGCCAGGCACAGAATGACAGACCACAAATTCCTATTTCCTTGTGGGGCGCCCGGCTGCCAGAGATAATTCGCAGGCTGAGCGACACGTGGTAATAAACATGTCCGCCTGCCTTGAGAGCAGAGGTCGACTGGGCTCTGAAACCTCCCCAAACTGTGCAGCCCGGCGCTGCCAGAGGCGGCACAGAAAGCCAGGGGCGACCTGATTAGTGGACGAGAATGTTCATTCATTCTCATTCGTTCATCGTATACCGTGAATCTCATAATGATGAAGAATCTTCAGGATGTAGAATCAGTGAAGTTAATCATTAGTAGATAGAAGCAACCAGTTATGGCTATTTCTGCAAAGTATACCAACAAGTAATGATAATTCTGACAACTATTTATAGATTATTTTATACAGGGTGGACAAAATAAAACTGGCTTGGTAAATACACTGACGGAAGAGAAACTGCGGCACCTCTAAATTATTGATATAGAGTAATGAAATTTCAGGACTACGAATTTAAGACCACAGCTTAATGTAAGCGCGAGATAAGCTATTGAAAATGTGAAATGCTACTACAATAATAATGGGTTTAACCAACAAAATGTTGAATGGATGCACGCATTGGGTCGGATGTCAGTTTTTGGATGGAGTTTCATGCCTGTTGCACATCGTCGATCAATACAGGGACAGTTAATGCTTTTTGTGGATGATGCTGGAGTTGTCCGATTACGTCCCATTGGTACCCGACTGGATCTGGTGATCGGGCAGGTCAAAGTTACATGCCGACACTCTGTAGAGCATGTTGGGTTACAACAGCGGTTTGTGGACGAGCGTTATCCTGTTGGAAGGCTTGTCATGAATGACAGCACAACAGATTGAAACACTAGACCGACGTACAGATTTGCAGTAAGGGTGCGCGGGTTAACCAAGAGAGTGCTCCTGTTGTCATACGAAATCTCATCTCAGAGCACGACTCCAGGTGCAATAGTAGTGTGTCTTGCACGCAGGCAGGTTGGTTGCAGGCCCCAGCTGGCCTCCTAACCAACACACAGCCACTTCAAGCACCGGGACAGAAGCAGCTTTAATCAGAAAACACAACAGACCCCCAGCCTGTCTTCCAAAGAATTCTCGTTTGACACCGCTGAAGTCACAAATGACGGTGGTTTGTGGGTCAGTGGAATGCACGCTACAGGGCGTTTGGCTCCGAGCTGTCCTTGAAGTGACCGACTTGTAACAGTTCATTGTGTCATTGTTGTGTCGACTGCTGCTCAAATTAACCGCTGCAGTTGCACTACGATGCGCCAGAGCCATACGACGCACTCGATGGCTGTCCGGGGGCCAGTCTCTGTGTGACCGTACTTCCCCGTGACCACTGCTGCCAGCAATCATGTACAACCTGCCAAGTCTTCTGCAGTGTTTCGGAAGGGACACCCAGCTTTTCGTAGCCCTATTACACTCAGTGAGGTGTTGATAAACGGCGTCTTTGTCGGCTTAAAGGCATTCTTGACTAACACCGATTCATGACGTCCAAGCTCAAAGGTAACTAACGCTCTCGATCGTTACAGCACGTATTTAAAGCAAACCTGATTAGCACCCTCATAGTGGCGCTGCTAGTTCGAAATTTGAACAGAGACCATCTTGCAGATGTAGAAACACACCTACAAAATTTCGTTAATGTCGCACAACTCCTTGGTGTTGTAATTTTTTTCCTTCATTGTATTTATAAGAGTGATGCGGTACTGACCCTTCTTAAAGAACAGGTATGTTGTCGATCGCAGAAAATACTGGAAATCTATATTTCCATGCAGAAATCAGTTGCTGTCACTTGTCGGCATAAACGCATCTCCCGCACGCTCTGCCAAGGGTACTTCGCTGTCTCATTACGTTTAAGTGGGGGAGAGAACGGATATGTTTAGTGACCAGTTGAATGCAACACAAAATTGGGTTCCCGACAAAACAGTGTGTGTTCACTGTCGAGTGTTATGAGACGAACGATTCGGGTTTGTGCAAGACTTTAAGACTGGAACTGTTTTGGCAAAACATCCTGCAAAGTCCGAAATGCAAAACGTGATGGTAAGATGACGCGAAACGGTTGCCAGTTACAGGGCTGCTGAGAGCCACGTCTGGGTCCGGCGCGGGATATGTGATACGGTGTCATCTCCAGATATAGCAATCCAATATTATTATTTTAAAGAAAGTTGACAATTTATACATAACATGAAACTTCCTGGCAGATTAAAACTGTGTGCCCGACCGAGACTCGAACTAGGGACCTTTGCCTATCGCGGGCAAGTGCTCTACCATCTGAGCTACCGAAGCACGACTCACGACCGGTACTCACAGATTTACTTCTGCCAGTATCCGTCTCCTACCTTCCAAACTTTACAGAAGCTCTCCTGCGAACCTTGCAGAACTAGCACTCCTGAAAGAAAGGATATTGCGGAGACATGGCTTAGCCACAGCCTGGGGGATGTTTCCAGAATGAGATTTTCACTCTGCAGCGGAATGTGCGCTGATATGAAACTTCCTGGCAGATTAAAACTGTGTGCCCGACCGAGACTCGAACTCGGGACCTTTGCCTTTCGCGGGCAAGTGCTCTACCATCTGAGCTACCGAAGGACGACTCACGGCCGGTACTCACAGATTTACTTCTGCCAGTATCCGTCTCCTACCTTCCAAACTTTACAGAAGCTCTCCTGCGAACCTTGCAGAACTAGCACTCCTGAAAGAAAGGATATTGCGGAGACATGGCTTAGCCACAGCCTGGGGGATGTTTCCAGAATGAGATTTTCACTCTGCAGCGGAATGTGCGCTGATATGAAACTTCCTGGCAGATTAAAACTGTGTGCCCGACCGAGACTCGAACTCGGGACCTTTGCCTTTCGCGGGCAAGTGCTCTACCATCTGAGCTACCGAAGGACGACTCACGGCCGGTACTCACAGATTTACTTCTGCCAGTATCCGTCTCCTACCTTCCAAACTTTACAGAAGCTCTCCTGCGAACCTTGCAGAACTAGCACTCCTGAAAGAAAGGATATTGCGGAGACATGGCTTAGCCACAGCCAGGGGGATGTTTCCAGAATGAGATGTTCACTCTGCCAGGAAGTTTCATATCAGCGCACACTCCGCTGCAGAGTGAAAATCTCATTCTGGAAACATCCCCCAGGCTGTGGCTAAGCCATGTCTCCGCAATATCCTTTCTTTCAGGAGTGCTAGTTCTGCAAGGTTCGCAGGAGAGCTTCTGTAAAGTTTGGAAGGTAGGAGACGGATACTGGCAGAAGTAAATCTGTGAGTACCAGTCGTGAGTCGTGCTTCGGTAGCTCAGATGGTAGAGCACTTGCCCGCGAAATGCAAAGGTCCCGAGTTTGAGTCTCGGTCGGGCACACAGTTGTAATCTGCCAGGAAGTTTCATATCTGCGCACACTCCGCTGCAGAGTGAAAATCTCATTCTGTATACATAACATAATTCGGGGAACATTGGATATACACACAAAATACTCATTGGGATGAAATACAGAATAAATATAATGTCTTATGCATGTTATACATATTGTTGAGTGTTTGAACTTGGCCATATTTTGTAAAAAATAAAATCACCGGATGTACACAAATGCAGTTCATGTTATGGTACTACGTACTGTCGGCGGAATTCGAGCGAACCATCAATTGTTTAGCCCGTCCGGTTGGCCATGCGGTCTAACGCACGGCTTTCCGGGCGGGAAGGAGCGCCGGTCCCCGGCACGAATCCGCCCGGCGGATTTGTGTCTAGATCCGGTGAACCGGCAGTCTGTGGATGGTTTTTAGGCGGTTTTCCGTCTGCCTCGGCAACTCTGGGCTGGTTCCCCTTATTTCGCCTCAGCTACACTATGTCGGCGATTGCTGCGCAAACAAGTTCTCCATGTACGCGTACACCAGCATTACTCTACCACGCTAACATAGGGGTTACACTCGTCTGGTGCGAGACGTTCGCTTGGGGGGTCCACCGGGGCTCGGACGGCACAGTAACCCAGGGTTCGGTGTGGGGCGGTGGAGGGGTGAAGCGGACTGCGGTAGTCGTCGTGGGGTTGCGGACCACTGCGGCTGCGGCGTCGACGGAGCCTCTCCGTCGTTTCTAGGTCCTCGTTTAACATAACATAACATAACATAACATAACATAACAGTTGTTTATGGTGTAATGGGTTGAATCAGAGGGTGCGGTAGTATAGACATGTGTGTCATGCAATGGATATTGACACTCTGGGGGTAATAGCGACGGATAGATGTTGACACTCTGGGCGCGTACACGGTCACGGAGGCTGGTTCGTTATATTTAATATTTCAGAAATAATTATGTATAAATTTAAATGTTCTGTGTATTCAAAAAACACCTTGTGTTACACAGGCAGGATATGTGATGAGTTTGAAGAAAAAATCCTTTAAAAAAAGATATTATAAAATTTGAAAATGTGATGTTTAGTTTTGTTCCTCGCAGTCAGTTTAACAGAAGATCTGCACACGGCAACGGCACGAATTAAGAGACTTTTCCCGACATCCCTCGATCAGAATCAGGACGATAGCTCATTTAAAGCATTATACAGATCATTTCCTTAAATTGACCATGAATTTCTGGATTTCACACACTCTGCTTGCTAACGCTGACTTCAGGCCAGAGATGTATTATTATGACGTAGTACATTTCTGCATGTTGTACGAATTGTTAAGTGTTTGAACTTGGCTATGTTCCGTAAAAAATAAAATCACCGGATGCATTTGTTCACATACATAGCCTATCACGTAATGTGTGCATATAATTCACACTTGAATTTAAATTTTATAACAGGATCAAATCATGTGATAAGTTTTTTTTTCTTCTTGTGAATTCGATGTAAAAAACAGTTCCGTTAAGCGCGGTTGCTTGAAACAGCGAAGTAACTCTGGAGTTATATGATTTTAATGTTTACATCGTCGTGTGCGTAATATGATTGATCGTTTTGTGTGTGACTCTGAACAACCGTACGATGAGCAGTAGTTTTAGAAAGAAAATGAAGTAAATGAATGAAGTCAGATATCGTTCATGTTGTTGCCGATTTTTGTTGATAAGTAGCGCGTCTTATACATGTATATTATTTCTCTTATGCTCATTAATCGCAAATAATGAGGCTAAAAAAACTTGCCGAGTCGTTAGACACTAACAGTAATATTAAATCTCTTGCCTCAAGCCAAAGTCAGCAGTAAACTGGTGTGAAATGCGTAACTTCATGATGAGGACGATGAAACAATCTGTATAATAATGTAAATGGTCCGCCAATATGGTGGTGGTCGGTAGTAGTCGTAAAAATATTCGATTTCGTGGCGCTGCTGTTTACAGGTTTTCTGTTGAAACTGACTGCGAGAGACAAAGCAAAACATCATATTTTCCTACTTTTATAATTGTCGGTTTTTAAACGAAATTTTTTTATACTCGCCTCATGATGTACAGCTTTTGTAATACCAAGTGTTTTTGAATACACAAAACAGCAAGTTTCCCCATGATTACTTCTAAAATATCACATTTAATGAATCCGTTTCCGTGGCCGAGGATGTGCACAGAGTGCCAATATCCTCTGCCTGTGTTTCATCGAGCAACTATTAAAAGCACTAGGTTCGGTTGGCTGTTGGATACAGTGATGTTCAGTATTACCGAGCCTGTAAACACCCGAGGTAGTTAGCATACTGGACTCACGTTCGGGAGGACGACGGCTCAAACCCGCATCCGGCCATCCCGATTTAGGTTTTCCTTGATTTCCCTAAATAGCTTCAGGAAAATGCAAGGATACTGCCTTTGAAAGAGCACGACCAGTTTCATTCCCCATACTTCCCTAATCCCATCGGACCGATGACAGCTGTCTGGTCCCCTCTCCCCAAATCAACCACCCTTCCGAGGTAATTATACAGACTGTGACATGTCAATGCATTGTATTTAGAGAGCAAATGTCCCCGAAGGAATAGCACGAAGTCTTCCGACCCAGAGCGGAAAGTTCGGGGGTATCGGTGTAACGTTTCCTAATGTTTTGATTTAGTGGAGGATATGAACGCAAACATTATCAACAGTCCAAATGCTTCGTTTTCTGTACAGTGCTCATTACTTAGATTTTAGATGCTTTTGTTTCATCTGTTATTCTTACCATAGAAATAATGAACTATTGAAGTTAGTTATTATAATTATTATTATCTGAATCTACCTCTGCATCTATATGGATACTCTGCAAATCACACTTTAGTGCCTGGCAGAGGGTTCATCGAACAGCCTTTACAATAATTCCCTGTTATTCCACTCTCGAACAGAACGCGGAAAAAACGAACACCTATATCATTCCGTGGAGCTCTGATATCCCTTATTTTATCATGATTTTCGTTATTGTATTATAGTTATATAGGTCACAGAATATTTTCTGTAAGATATGTCCCCCCCCCCCCCCCCCCCCCCCAATGAACAACGGACCTTGGTGTTGGTGGGAAGGCTTGCGTGCCTCAACGATACAGATAGGCGTACCGTAGGTGCAACCACAACGGAGGGGTATCTGTTGGGAGGCCAGACAAACGTGTGCTTCCTGAATAGGGGCAGCAGCCTTTTCAGTAGTTGCAGGGGCAACAGTCTGGATGATTGGCTGATCTGGCCATGTAACATTAACCAAAATAGCCTTGCTGCTCTGGTACTGCGAACGGCTGAAAGCAAGGGGAAACTACAGCCGTAATTTTTCCCGACGGCATGCAGCTTTACTGCTTTACTGTATGATTAAATGATGATGGCGTCCTCTTGGGTAAAATATTCCGGAGGTAAAATAGTCCCCCATTCGGATCTCCGGGCGGGGGACTACTCAGGAGGACGTTGTTATCAGGAGAAAGAAAACTGGCGTTCTACGGATCGGAGCGTGGAATGTCTCATCCCTTAATCGGGCAGATAGGTTAGAAAATTTAAAAAGGGAAATGGATAGGTTAAAGTTAGATATAGTAGAAATTACTGAAGTTCGGTGGCAGGAGAAACAAGACTTTTGGTCAGGTGAATACAGGTTTATAAATACAAAATCAAATAGGGGTAATGCAGGAGTAGGTTTAATAATGAATAAAAAAATCGGAGTACAGGTAAGCTACTACAAACAGCATACTGAACGCACTATTGAGGCCAAGATAGACACGAAGCCCACGCCTACTACATTAGTACAAGTTTATATGCCAACTAGCTCTGCAGATGACGAAGAAATTGATGAAATGTATGATGAGATAAAAGAAATTATTTAGGTAGTGAAGGAAGAGGAAAATTTAATAGTCATGGGTGACTGGAATTCAATCGTAGGAAAAGGAAGAGAAAGAAACATAGTAGGTGAATATGGATTGGAGCTAAGAAACGAAAGAGAAGGCCGCTTCGTAGAATTTTGCGTAGAGCATACTTTAATCATAGCTAACACTTCGTTTAAGAAACATGAAAGAAGGTTGTATACATAGGAGAACCCTGGAGATACTAAAAGGCATCAGATAGAATATGTAATGGTAAGACAGAGACTTAGGAACCAGGTTTTAAATTGTAAGACGTTTCCAGGGGCAGATGTGGACTCTGACCACAATCTGTTGTTTATGAACTGTAGATTAAAACTGAAGAAACTGCAAAAAGGTGGGAATTTAAGGAGGTGGGACCTGGATAAACTGACTAAACCAGAGGTTGTACAGAGTTTCAGGGAGACCATAAGGGAACAATTCACAGGAATGGGAGAAAGAAATACAGTAGAAGAAGAATGGGTAGCTTTGAGGGATGAAGTAGTGAAGGCAGCAGAGGATCAAATAGGTAAAAAGACGAGGGCTAGTAGGAATCCTTGGGTAACAGAAGAAATATTGAATTTAATTGATGAAAGGGGAAAATATAAAAATGCAGTAAATGAAGCAGGTAAAAAGAAATAAAAACGTCTCAAAAATGATATCGACAGGAAGTGCAAAATGGCTAAGCAGGGATGGCTAGAGGACAAATGTAAGGATGTAGAGGCTTATCTCACTAGGGGTAAGATAGATACTGCCTACAGGAAAATTAAAGAGACCTTTGGAGAAAGGAGAACCACCTGCATGACTATAAGGAATTTTGATGGAAACCCAGTTCTAAGCAAAGAAGGGAAAGCAGGAAGTTGGAAGGAGTATATAGAGGGTCTATACAAGGGCGATGTACTTGAGGACAATATTATGGAAATGGAAGAGGATGTAGATGAAGATGAAATGGGAGATATGATGCTGCGTGAAGAGTTTGACAAAGCACTGAAAGACATGAGTCGAAACAATGCCCCTGGAGTAGACAACATTCCATTAGAACTACTGACAGCCTTGGGAGAGCCAGTCCTGACAAAACTCTACCATCTGGTGAGCAAGATGTATGAGACAGGCGAAATACTCTCAGACTTCAAGAAGGATGTAATAATTCCAATCGCAAAGAAAGCAGGTGTTTACAAATGTAAAAATTACCGACCTATCACTTTAATAAGTCACAGCTGCAAAATACTAACGCGAATTCTTTACAGACGAATGGAAAAATTGACAGAAGCCGACCTCGGGGAAGATGAGTTTGGATTCCGTAGAAATGTTGGAACACGTGAGGCAATACTGACCCTACGACTTATCTTAAAAGAAAGATTAAGGAAAGGCAAACCTACGTTTCTAGCATTTGTAGACTTAGAGAAAGCTTTTGACAATGTTGATTGTAATTCTTTCAAATTCTGAAGGTGGCAGGGGTAAAATACAGGGAGCGAAAGGCTATTTACAGTTTGTACAAGAAGCAGATAGCAGTTATAAGAGTCGAATGGTATGAAAGGGAAGCAGTGGTTGGGAAGGTAGTGGGACAGGGTTGTAACCTATCCCCGATGTTATTCAATCTGTGTATGGAGCAAGCAGTAAAGGAAACAAAAGAAAAATTCTCCATGGAGAAGAAATAAAAACTTTGAGGTTCGCCGATGACATTGTAATTCTGTCAGAGACAGCAAAGAACTTGGAAGAGCAGTTGAACGGAACGGACAGTGTCTTGAAAGGAGGGTATAAGATGAACATCAACAAAATCAAAACGAGGGTAATGGAATGTAGTCGATTTTAGTCGGGTGATGCTGAGGGAATTAGATTAGGAAATGAGACACTTAAAGTAGTAAAGGAGTTTTGCTATTTGGGGAGCAAAGTAACTGATGATGGTCGAATAGAGAGGATATAAAATGTAGACTGGCAATGGCAAGAAAAGCGTTTCTGAAGAAGAAAAATTTGTTAACATCGAGTGTAGATTTAAGTGTCAGGAAGTCGTTTCTGAAAGTATTTGTATGGAGTGTAGCCATGTATGGAAGTGAAACGTGGACGATAAATAGTTTAGACAAGAAGGGAATAGAAGCTTTCAAAATGTGGGGCTACAGAAGAATTCTGAAGATTAGACGGGTAGATCACTTAACCAATGAGGAGATATTGAATAGAATTGGGGAGAAGAGGAGCTTGTGGCACAACTTGACTAGAAGAAGAGATCGGTTGGTAGGACATGTTCTGAGACATCGAGGGATCACCAATTTAGTATTGGAGGGCAGCGTGGGAGGTAAAAATCGTAGAGGGAGACCAAGAGATGAATACACTAAGCAGATTCAGAAGGATGTAAGCTGCTGTAGGTACTGGGAGATGAAGAAGCTTGCACAGGACAGAGTAGCATCGAGAAGTGCATCAAACCAGTCTCAGGACTGAAGACCACAACAACAACAACAACAACAACAACAACAACATGTTCACTTAGTTTCGGGTATTAAAATACATAACATTGTTTTCCTACAAAAGTGGGAAAAGTCAGGCTTCCTAATAACAGAACAGACTGAAGCAAAGCAAGCGCTGTATCATGTATAAGATACAGAGGCGAGCGAGTGCACGGGACTTACCCTAGTTCACTGCTAGTAGCGTCACGTCA
This sequence comes from Schistocerca gregaria, assembly GCF_023897955.1. Taxonomy (NCBI): domain Eukaryota; kingdom Metazoa; phylum Arthropoda; class Insecta; order Orthoptera; family Acrididae; genus Schistocerca; species Schistocerca gregaria. Next base: position 938,187,227 of record NC_064920.1, on the reverse strand, counting down.
TCGTAACGCGCCTGCATATAGTATTGCACCACATTTAACATAAAAGTAAAAATTAAGATTTGTGTGTAAAACTTTGTTAAAGTATAGTTCTATGTAATAATGTTTCAGGTAACAAATCTTAATGTTATAAAATTAGTAGTTTACGTAAAATTCACGTTTTGAAAGAAAAATAGGAGGCGCTAAATAATGACGCTAGGAAGCCAAAATTTGGTGAGAAGGTGCAGTAAGAAGTCATTAATGAGTGGTGCTGGTTTCCAAAACCATAAAACTAAAATTGACTCCAGAATCCGCGTTTTTCGGAAAAATCAGAGGCGCGAAATAATAGAGCTACAATATTGAAAATTGGTAGGATGCTTCAGTTCACCCTAATAATAATAATGGAAATACCACAATCAGTTACCTCTTCTAGTTTTTTAGTAATTTAGTAAAAACTACTATTGTGAGTAAAATGTACATAAGCATTATAGATTAAGTACTTTAAATTTTAATGATAAAACAAATTCTTTAAGACCAATGATCAGATAGGACAATTAACAAAGCTACACCAAGTTTTAGTCTTGTAGCATAATTAACAGCTGATACAAGTCTTGATAAAGCTATGGTTCAGAGGTAACAATCTACCGTTAGTTCCATTGTAAAAATTCTAGAGAGTAAAGTTTTAATTTTAGCGGGCTGAGATTTTCTACGTGCTTCTGTACTGCTCAGATGTATGTATACAAAAATTGAGAAGTTTGTAAAGCTATTATTAAATGTGATATTTAAGATTATGTGCCTGAGATAGCGATCATTTGGAGGCTTCAGGCATCTGCATATGAACGGAAAGAACAGATGCTCTCTTGGCGGTACGCGCCGGAGCTATATAAAAAGAGCGGCAGAGGCAGTAGTAAGCTCACTCCGCATTAGACCAACGCCTAGTCCACGCGAGCTTAACGTCCGATCGCGCCTCGCCTCGGGTGACGTCATAGCGGGCTGTGACATGCGCGTACTTAGCAATGTAAACGGACATTGAAAATCGCGAGGACTGTACACCGTCCTGGATCGTTTAGACTTCGGTAACAAACTGTTATTGTGCCGTCCGTGTGAAGTATAATTCCGCGTGGCAAGTGGTGACTAACTCCACTTTTAAGGCGAGCATTAATTTTTTTTTTAACATTATTGCGAACTATTAATAGAGCACCGTTAGTTAGAGTAATGAACTATTCGGGAGGAACTTGCTGTAGAAGTCGCCTCTGAACTATTAAACGATTGGCTGAATTAACAATATTTAATGTCTTTAGCATTTTCAGAAGTTTCGAGTAATTTGTGTGAGCCTTTAAGATAATAAAATCTTGTTTGGAACTTTAAATTTTATTGAAGCAGCCCTAATCCCGTGAAGAACTATGGATATTTTTCGTTTAGCTGGGCTGTACAGGAATGTGGCCGTGCAGACTGGGAACTAAGGTCAGTAAGTTTCCCTTCGCTTTCTGACTGGCCACCAAATTAGTTGCCAGGCTCGCGTGATTTAAGGTGGCAATGTTCAACTTTCATTCAACATTAAACAACGACTTCTTCGCCGTCCCACATATGTTGCATCGGCAATAGTCTGTTACGTGAAATGAACATTCAAACAACTCATTCGACAACTTCTTCGCCGCCCCACATATGGTGCTTATCGGCCGGGAAAATTGAATTAAAAGCAAATAAAAGTGCTCGATGTGTGAAAGCGATTGGTATAAATTAACGAACTCGGTAGGCAATAACAGGACACTGAATTGAACTAGTGTGGGAACAGTGTTACCAGTAAAGGCGGGTGTAGTGTATAAACAATAAGTGTCTACCGCTGTACGTTGGTTAGTGACGATGGTGAGGAAGGCGACGATGCTGGATCGCGGCTGCCGACGGCGCTGAGACTAAAGGAAGACGGTGCGTCATCGCGGAGCTGCGCTGATCTGCGAGACAGCTGCCGGCTGCGCCGCGCGGTCAACGATGCCTTGCTGCCCCCCCCCCCCCCCCCCCCCCCCCCTGGAGCTATTGCAGTAGGCGATTCCTGTGGCGGTACTCGACGCTACAGCTGCTGCTGCTGCCTTCAATACGTCGCGACGCGTCGCATCACGATTGCTGGTACACCGCGACGACATCATTCGTCGAAATCAAGCATTTAAGTTAAGTCAAAGACTTTTAAAATATTTATTAACTGCTGCTAACAAACTAAAAGATATGGAAAGTAGTGTACATTTCAGAAGGGAACCGGTCTCTGACCAAGAATCCTCAGGATCAGGAATTGAGTTTAATGAGGATGGTTCCATTAATCCCTCAAATATTGAACTAGAACGTAATTTGTCACCAGTAAATTATGACTTTAATTTAAATGAGAGTGCAGGGATGCAATCAATAAGTGAAATAGAAGTCAAAAGGGAGCCAGTAGAGTTGCTAACTTTGTCAGGTAGTGAAACTGAGCTCAATATATCTCCAGCTCAGTCAAGTCAAGAGATACAAAGTATCAAGGTAGAAGCTCCGGATTGGATGCAAATACTGTTTGCCAAACTCGAATCAAACCAAAATAAAATTGAGGCTAAAATTGAAAATAGTAATAAAAAGTTGGAGAATAAAATTGAGGTTAGTAATAAAGAACTAAAAGAAGAACTGCAATCAAAATGGAATAGTTTGAATTATAAGATAGATGCTATTCATCATGACATTCAAGTAAAAGTAGGGCAACAGTTAACTAAAATGCATAGTACTTTCAAATGTGAAATAGATCAAATTCAAAAAAATTATCAAGAGGCAGATGAACTTTTGGAAGTGAGGTTGTCCGAAAGATTGAGCAACGAGTCCAAACTTTGCTCTGACAAAGTTAAAGAGGTACAAATTAAAGTAGATACTTGTCAGAAAAACATTGAGAAAGTAAAAGAAACCTGTACCGAAATTCGTGGTGCAGTGGAACAAAGATGTTCTGCCAGGATAGAAGCAGTAGAGTCACAAGTAGAGGAATTAAATACTAACATTGCTAACCTAGAAAATAGAGTAACCTCTGTTAATTCTAGTCATTCTACTGTACAGCATGTGACTTCAGTTGACGCCGCTTTTATAGGGTGTCGACAGTTTTTGCGCTTTGATCCTGATAAGTACATTCACCCTCTTGAATTTTGGAATGACTTTGAGGATGTTCTCCCCAACACTTGGTCAGAAAGAGAAAAAATTTCATTTATAAGAAGTCATTTGTCAGGTGATGCTTTGCGATGGTCAGCGGATGTAATGATCAAATGTAAAACTTTATCTGAATTTAAGTCTGCATTTCTCAACGAATACTGGTCACATAACAAACAAAATGATGTGTTAAGGGAATTCTGGAGTGGTAAGAAGTTTTTCCCAGGGCGTGAATCAGTAAAGGATTTCGCTAGGAAGTGGGTTTCAAGACTGTCACATTTGACAGAAAAGATGAAGCCAGATATGATCATTATGGGTTTAGAAGGTAAGCTGCCGTGGTACTGGCAGAAGAGGATCATTTCCGCCCCTAGAGATAATATAGACAAATTTATTGAATATCTGGAAAGAGTGGAAAGAGTAGCTGCTGCTGAGGAGCAGGTGCAGCAGAATAACAAATCTTCTAACAATCACGTACAAAATAATGGAAACGTGAACGTTAGAAATATGGAAGTTAGGCACACCAAAACAAACTATCGAAACCAAAGCCGTGGCAGAGGAAGAGGGGGTAGATACTCACCACGCTTTCGTAACAACTACTATGACGAAAGTGGAGAAGTAAATACTATGCCATTAAGACAAGAAGGGAGTCATGATGCTACTATATCTAGTGGTGTCACAGATGAACGCAACAGGCCGCGTGTGGGAAACTAAATCCCGTCTATGAGGAAACTGGCGCTCACCAGGCGGTAACAGTAACACAGCCAGTAACGGAAACACAGACAATCAGCCAACATACACAGACTGACAACATGGATGACGAAATAAATACAGATAATACCAGTGATGTGTTAAGCCACTCTCACAAAATAGTGGATAGTATTTTGGATACACTAGAAAAATGGGTCAAGGAAGAACAGGAACTCAAGGTAAATAATGGGGAAGAAATAGATAATGGGTTTGAGTTTGATGGGAATAATGATGAAGTAAAAGCTTACATCTTCGATGAAAATGGCAATCTAAAAGCTGAAGTAGAAGTAGCAGAAGTAGAATCAGTACTGCAAAACTTTAGAGAGGAGGAAATGATGAATGAAGGGGGTAGAAATAGTAACGAGGTGAAAGAATCTAGTAGCTGTGTAAACGTGCCACAAATGGTTGAAGGTGACGACATTCTTATGAACAGCAATATTGCGCAGGGACGCAGTTGCTCAGAGGTAGAGGATAGTATGGCTGATGTGCAGCAAACAAAAGTAGAAAAAGTCGTCAGATGCTTCGATTTAAATTTAGTGGACAGATTAGAGAAAGCAGCTAAGATTATAGAGCATGATGAGCCCCAGGATGTAAATGTAAATGTAATTGCAACTGATCAGAATTACTTTAGCTGGAAGAACATAGAACGAGATTTATTAGACGAGGTGTGTGAGCAACCTGTTCAATGTAAAATAACTTACCCTGTTATCAAAGTAAACATATCAGGAGTCACTGTGCGTTGTCTGCTTGACAGTGGAAGTGAAGCAAGTGCTTTATCACAAACATTTTTTGACACCATACCCAATAAAGAGAAGTTAACAGTTATGAAAGTAAGTGGCTTAAAGATTATAGGTGCTACTGGAAAAGTCTCTAGACCAGTTCAACACGAAGCTTTGATACCCATTGGTATAAATGACGTAGTAATAGATCATCCTTGTTTGATTGTGCTAGGCTTAAGTGTTGATATGTTGATTGGTACTGATTTCTTATCAAAGTACCAGGGAAAGATCAATTTTGATCAGAACAACTTAATTTTAACTTTACCTGACTCTAAAGTGATAAGAGAGTCTTTTATAGGAAGTCATATAGGTGGTAGTAATGAAACTTGGGAACTGCCTATTAGAGTAATAAAGAATAAAGGATACTTGCAGGAAAATTTGGTTTTCAGTGAGAATGAGGAAAGTGCTAAGGTTGAAGAGAGACACATCCTAAAGGAAATAGAGGAAAAGGAATTTAAAATTAACAGTAATTAATTACTGTAGGGAGTCTGCCACTCTTTGGCGGATACACGGTTTGGCGTACCGTGCAGTCCCAGCTGGGTGAAACTTTATTTCCTTTTCAAGTTTCATTCCCTTCTTCTGGTCTATCATAACAGGTAAGAATCACATATGTCTTCATGTTGTATATATGCTATTAGGTTTTAAGTATTCTTAGTAAGGATCTACCTAGTGAATGGCAAAACAAAAGTCTGAGTACCAATAAGAGGCAAACATGGCTAAAATAAATAAATTAAAATATTTCATGTAATTGTAAAGGGTTAGAAACTACAACTAAGAGAGACACTTTGCAGTATACGAAGTACGGTATGAATATGAATAATCCATGAGATTATGCAGAAGGTAGTATGTTGCTAGAAATAAGGTTGTCTGAAGGAAAACAGCGTAAGAAGGTAATGCTCATAGAGGCAAGCAATGGCGTTTTAGAATTAAATAAATGGAGATGTGTGGAAGTGGTGTGAGGATCGCACCAAATATATAGAAACAGGACGTCAATATGCTGACAAAAGGAAAAGGGAGAAAGAAGTGGCGAAATGAAGTATTTTGAATCTGGAAGAAAAGGGAGAAAATGAATAAGGTGAAGAAGTGAAGTAAGTAAATTGAAGTAAATGATGTAGGATTAAAGAATAATTCCCTCACGTCTCGTGAAATGGTGAAAAACGCTAAATCTTGCTTGAGGCAAATAAATAGTTAAACAGACAACAGAAACACACAAATATTGGAAAAATGCAGAAATTTGGAATCGGTATACTGAAAATAACTAATTTCTTTAGTAATTCATACAATAAAGCAAAGTGCTGGTCAGCAAATGACTTCTTTGATGAACTAATCCATACGATAATTAAGCCAGAGTACATTAAAACTAAAAGGTTACTCAATTTTCTAAGTTGAAGCAAGATCTTAATATATTAATTTGCTAAAAGAATTTTCACTATTTAGGAACCTAAAAGATTATTTATGAAAGAAGAAAGTAGGAGCTATTGTATCAGATACAACTTAGTGCTAAATGTCTTTCTGACAACTTCACAATTAGTAAAATAGTGCCAGAATATAAACTATAAAATGTACTTTGTCCTACCTTAGATATAAGTTGAAAACAGAAACTTAGACTGTATTGTCTGTTTCTCAGGGACATGCAGGCTGCATGAATGACTGACAACAAGCGGTAGGGAGATTGGAATTAGAGACGCAAACCACAGTGAATAAAATTTCCTCCCACAATTTTGTCAATCAGTGAAATTAAATGAGTGTTACAATAGGACACCCACCACAGTGCCGAGTATTATAGTAAAAGAAAAATGTGAGTGCGTTGCAGTGATAAAAGTCGTGTGTATTTTCTTTTTCAGGAAGAGACTGATTTTAAAGAAAAAAAAATAACTATTTTGTAACCATTGAAAAATTTATATTTCCATGTAAATGTATGTAAATAATTTGTGAATGTCTTCTGTACTAGGTTTTCTATGTGTATATGAGTATGGTTATTTTGTGTATGTAGTAATAAGGAATTTCCTAAGAAGAAGCAACTTAAGTTGAAAGAGGTATACTAAAGTAATCCATCGCTTGTTTGTTCTTTTAGAAATTTAATTTTGTTCAAAAATAGATTTTCACGAAAATTAAAAAGGGGGTGATGAAGCAAAGCAAGCGCTGTATCATGTATAAGATACAGAGGCGAGCGAGTGCACGGGACTTACCCTAGTTCACTGCTAGTAGCGTCACGTCATCGTAACGCGCCTGCATATAGTATTGCACCACATTTAACATAAAAGTAAAAATTAAGATTTGTGTGTAAAACTTTGTTAAAGTATAGTTCTATGTAATAATGTTTCAGGTAACAAATCTTAATGTTATAAAATTAGTAGTTTACGTAAAATTCACGTTTTGAAAGAAAAATAGGAGGCGCTAAATAATGACGCTAGGAAGCCAAAATTTGGTGAGAAGGTGCAGTAAGAAGTCATTAATGAGTGGTGCTGGTTTCCAAAACCATAAAACTAAAATTGACTCCAGAATCCGCGTTTTTCGGAAAAATCAGAGGCGCGAAATAATAGAGCTACAATATTGAAAATTGGTAGGATGCTTCAGTTCACCCTAATAATAATAATGGAAATACCACAATCAGTTACCTCTTCTAGTTTTTTAGTAATTTAGTAAAAACTACTATTGTGAGTAAAATGTACATAAGCATTATAGATTAAGTACTTTAAATTTTAATGATAAAACAAATTCTTTAAGACCAATGATCAGATAGGACAATTAACAAAGCTACACCAAGTTTTAGTCTTGTAGCATAATTAACAGCTGATACAAGTCTTGATAAAGCTATGGTTCAGAGGTAACAATCTACCGTTAGTTCCATTGTAAAAATTCTAGAGAGTAAAGTTTTAATTTTAGCGGGCTGAGATTTTCTACGTGCTTCTGTACTGCTCAGATGTATGTATACAAAAATTGAGAAGTTTGTAAAGCTATTATTAAATGTGATATTTAAGATTATGTGCCTGAGATAGCGATCATTTGGAGGCTTCAGGCATCTGCATATGAACGGAAAGAACAGATGCTCTCTTGGCGGTACGCGCCGGAGCTATATAAAAAGAGCGGCAGAGGCAGTAGTAAGCTCACTCCGCATTAGACCAACGCCTAGTCCACGCGAGCTTAACGTCCGATCGCGCCTCGCCTCGGGTGACGTCATAGCGGGCTGTGACATGCGCGTACTTAGCAATGTAAACGGACATTGAAAATCGCGAGGACTGTACACCGTCCTGGATCGTTTAGACTTCGGTAACAAACTGTTATTGTGCCGTCCGTGTGAAGTATAATTCCGCGTGGCAAGTGGTGACTAACTCCACTTTTAAGGCGAGCATTAATTTTTTTTTTAACATTATTGCGAACTATTAATAGAGCACCGTTAGTTAGAGTAATGAACTATTCGGGAGGAACTTGCTGTAGAAGTCGCCTCTGAACTATTAAACGATTGGCTGAATTAACAATATTTAATGTCTTTAGCATTTTCAGAAGTTTCGAGTAATTTGTGTGAGCCTTTAAGATAATAAAATCTTGTTTGGAACTTTAAATTTTATTGAAGCAGCCCTAATCCCGTGAAGAACTATGGATATTTTTCGTTTAGCTGGGCTGTACAGGAATGTGGCCGTGCAGACTGGGAACTAAGGTCAGTAAGTTTCCCTTCGCTTTCTGACTGGCCACCAAATTAGTTGCCAGGCTCGCGTGATTTAAGGTGGCAATGTTCAACTTTCATTCAACATTAAACAACGACTTCTTCGCCGTCCCACATATGTTGCATCGGCAATAGTCTGTTACGTGAAATGAACATTCAAACAACTCATTCGACAACTTCTTCGCCGCCCCACAAGACACTGAAAGTTATATTTCCTGCCAATTTGTTTTTGTCCAAGCACATTTTCCACTTTCACAATTCTGTTTCCCAAACACGTTTTCAAGCAGCTACAAATCTAAATAACATTTATAAATACGTTTTCAGTTTTTATCACATTTAATTATAATAATTACGAGAAAGAAAATAATTTGTAGCACTCTTGCGTTATGTGACATTGCCAAGATAACTTTCATTTACATTCGTTTTGCAATGAATCCCTTCCAGCAATTTTAGTACAATAAATAGTTTCCTTTTTCACAGTGCAAGTTCAAAACGACGCAATACTGGACGTTGCTTTATTAAGAAACACGTTTAATTTCATGTCCTCTACTATTTTAGAAAACTAGAAATAATTATTATGATACGCCTAGTATAATGTTCTGTTACAATCAAATATATAGTAAAAAAAAAAGTATAGTCGTAAACTATATCTCCAATTTCCTACTGCAAGTATGAAAATACACTAGTCAGATGAATCATTAATGGATTTGAAAAGGTTAAATAAATCGAGAAAGAATACCAGTACCATGACGTCTTCATGCAGTAGGAAACTGAAATTGGACATTTGTGGTAAGGTCTTATGGGACCAAACTGCTAAGGTCATCGGTTCCTAAGCTTACGCAGTACTTAATCTAACTTAAACTAACTTACGCTAAGGTCAACACACACACTCATGCCCGAGGGAGGACTCGAATGTCCGACGGAGGAAGCCACCCGGGCCGTGACAAGACGCCCAAGACCGCGCGGCTACACAGCGCGGCTAGGAATTTGAAAACTGAAAGAATAGTGATAAACATTGGTTTGAAAAGTAGTGACGAAGACAATTCTCAAGAACCCAAGACCACTACAGCTTGGGAACTGAACTGAATGACAGCTCGAACGAGAGGTGCAAGGCAAGAGAGAGAACTGATATTACTAACGAACTTACAAGTTCGAGTTCAGATGCTACTGTGTAATGAATTATCGTAAAATGTATATACGCCCCATTTAATATTTAATTTTTGAAATTTCTTGATTTACTTTCACTCCACTTTAAAACAAAATGCCAAGTATTATACTCATTTGTACAGTAACGAAATGGTTAGTGTCAGTAACCCTGCGATGTGGAGTGTTCCGTTCCTGCTTGATCACTGGCGTCTTGTACATTTTGATGAATAGACATCAGCGCACTCGCATATAAACCGCAATGAGTCGTGCAACGAATGGCATATTATAGCCTATTTTGAATCACAGCATCATACCCTAGTTGCCTTGCCAATTTATATTCAGGTTGCCAGGGTCCCCAAATTTGTGAGACGTTGTTGATGTGTAGTTGATCTGAGACAATTTTCAACAGGAGCCAGAGCGCTGAATGACCTTTCCGTTTCAACTAAAACCACTGGATAAGTGTTAAAAAGGATGCGCAGAGCTAAAAATGTATTTGGAAATAAGCTTCAAACTTTAAGCTCTTACATCTCATTCAAGAGGTCTATTTGTTACAGAGTAATGTTTTTGCAGTTGAAGTTTGAATTGTTTTCAGATGTTTATTTTTTCTTCTAAATCAGCTGTGACATTATGATATTCATTGATAAATAATTTCTATGTCTCAGTGACCTGATCGTTAGGCCACTTTAAATATTACCATAAAAACGCAAATGTTTCATCTAAAATCTTCACTGTTTCTTATCGAGTTTTCAAGTTAGAAACTATATAATCAATAACGACAGGGAAACATTTATCTTGAATAAATCTTCTGAATTCCCATCTGTCATTTTGTTCCCTGTTTCATCATGAAACGATTTACTCTTCTTGTTGCTCACCTCCGGGAATTCAGGATCGATATTAATTGCATTGGTAACAACTTCAGATTTAAGGAGAACGGTGTCTCAATTTTCGCGATGATATTTTAAGTCATTTAATGAGATCTCGCATTGTATTTTTTTTATTTACACGTTAAGTTCCGTAGAACCAAATTGAGGAGCAAATCTCCAAGGTCATGGAAAGTGTCAGTACATGAAATTACAACATAAAAGTAAGAACAGATAAAAGTAAAATGTTAATAAACCCAAAAAAGTCAAGCCATAAGTTTAAGTCGACGCAATCAGCAATACAACAAAAATCGACTTATTTTTTTAAGAAACTCGTCGACAGAATAGAAAGCGTGTTTCGAATTGAAAGAGCGTGGATTACTGCTAAGACTTTTGAATTCTAGTGGTAGCTTATTGAAAATGTATGCAGCATGTATACTGCTCACGTTTCTGCACAAGAGTTAAGTAAGTGGAATCCAAATACAGGTTTGATTTCTGCTGAGTATTAACCGAGTGAAAACTGTTTATTCTTTGGAATAAGATAATACTGTTATCAAGAAATGACAGTAAGGAATATACACTCCTGGAAATTAAAATAAGAACACCGTGAATTCATTGTCCCAGGAAGGGGAAACTTTATTGACTCATTCCTGGGGTCAGATACATCACATGATCACACTGACAGAACCACAGGCACATAGACACAGGCAACAGAGCATGCACAATGTCGGCACTAGTACAGTGTATATCCACCTTTCGCAGCAATGCAGGCTTCTATTCTCCCATGGAGACGATCGTAGAGATGCTGGATGTAGTCCTGTGGAACGGCTTGCCATGCCATTTCCACCTGGCGCCTCAGTTGGACCAGCGTTCGTGCTGGACGTGCAGACCGCGTGAGACGACGCTTCATCCAGTCCCAAACATCCTCAATGGGGGACAGATCCGGAGATCTTGCTGGCCAGGGTAGTTGACTTACACCTTCTAGAGCACGTTGGGTGGCACGGGATACATGCGGACGTGCATTGTCCTGTTGGAACAGCAAGTTCCCTTGCCGGTCTAGGAATGGTAGAACGATGGGTTCGATGACGGTATGGATGTACCGTGCACTATTCAGTGTCCCCTTGACGATCACCAGAGGTGTACGGCCAGTGTAGGAGATCGCTCCCCACACCATGATGCCGAGTGTTGGCCCTGTGTGCCTCGGTCGTATGCAGTCCTGATTGTGGCGCTCACCTGCACGGCGCCAAACACGCATACGACCATCATTGGCACCAAGGCAGAAGCGACTCTCATCGCTGAAGACGACACGTCTTCATTAGTCCCTCCATTCACGCCTGTCGCGACACTACTGGAGGCGGGCTGCACGATGTTGGGGAGTGAGCGGAAGACGGCCTAACGGTGTGCGGGACCGTAGCCTAGCTTCATGGAGACGGTTGAGAATGGTCCTCGCCGATACCCCAGGAGCAACAGTGTCCCTAATTTGCTGGGAAGTGGCGGTGCGGTCCCCTACGGCACTGCGTAGGATCCTACGGTCTTGGCGTGCATCCGTGCGTCGCTACGGTCCGGTCCCAGATCGACGGGCACGTGCACCTTCCGCCGACCACTGGCGACAACATCGATGTACTGTGGAGACCTCACGCCCCACGTGTTGAGCAATTCGGCGGTACGTCCACCCGGCCTCCCGCACGCCCACTATACGCCCTCGCTCAAAGTCCGTCAACTGCACATACGGTTCACGTCCACGCTGTCGCGGCATGCTACCAGTGTTAAAGACTGCGATGGAGCTCCGTATGCCACGGCAAACTGGCTGACACTGACGGCGGCGGTGCACAAATGCTGCGCAGCTAGCGCCATTCGACGGCCAACACCGCGGTTCCTGGTGTGTCCGCTGTGCCGTGCGTGTGATCATTGCTAGTACAGCCCTCTCGCAGTGTCCGGAGCAAGTATGGTGGGTCTGACACACCGGTGTCAATGTGTTCTTTTTTCCATTTCCAGGAGTGTATAAAAAGAAAGACAAATTGGTAAGTGACAACTATAGGGGCATAGCGCTACTCAATATCTGTTATAGGAACTTCTACAACTGCCTATTAGAACGAATAAAAACATCTAGCAACAGACATAATTGGAGAATACCAAAGGCGTTTTCAAGCACGACGATGAACCACGGACCAGACTTTTGTTCTAAAACAGGTATGTGAAAAAAATGTAGGAGCACGGCAGAGAGATACATCTCCTGTTTGTAGACTTCAAGAAATATTACGACAGTTTACATAGACCTAGCCTGGTTAGAACTATGACAGAGTTTGGTATGCCAAAGAAATTGGTCAAACTGGTTGTGGTATGCCTAAATTGCACAAAACTTAAGGTTAAGGTAGGCAATAAAATGACAGAAAACTCTCAAAGTTGTAACAAGATTACGCGAAGGAGATGGGCTATCATCTGTCCTCTTCCACCTGGCACTTGAGAAGGTAATGCGAGATTTCAACAAAGAAAACTTCCAGGGCATTCAAATTGGCAATGGACACGTTACATGTATGGCCTATGCAGACGACTTCGCACTATTAGCATGCACACAAGAAGATCTGAAAAGAAGTATCCAGACCATGGAGTTATTGGTAGAGAGGATAGGTCTACAAATTAGCTCTGAAAAGACTGAGTATATGACCATAGGAAGAAAGATCCAAATCTCTCAAGTTTTAATTGTGAACAAGACCAGGTATAAACACGTGAAAGAGTTCAAATATCTTGGATCAATTTTTACACAAGTAACATCAACTGAAGCGGAGATAAATGCACGACTACAGGCGGAAAACAGATGCTATCACTCTCTAGACCCTGTATTAAAATGTAGAAGTGTCTCTCAACAACTAAGGCTACGGTTGTGTAAGACTTTAATAATGCTAGTAGTACTTTACGGTTCTCAAACTTGGAGCTCTTGAAAAACAAGACCTTAACCGACTGCTTACATTTGAAAGGAAAGTCCTCCGGAAAATATTTGGACCAATCCGAGATCAGACTACTGGAGAATGGAGTAGACGCCATAACACAGAATTAGAAGAGCTGCAAGGAGCCTAACATCTTGGGAGTGATGAGAAGCAAAGACTGCAATGGGCTGAACATGTAGTTAGAATGGAGGCATCAAGGTGGTCCAAAATTGCAATGGACTGGATCCCGTCAGGCAGCGGACCAGTGGGAAGACGTAGAAAGAGGTGGATCGGTGGAGTGAGAAAAGACTTGTTGTAGCTGGGAGTCACGGAAAACTGGAGACAGATAGCAGAAGACAGAGACAGATGGAGAGCTCTAACAGTGGTGGCGCGTGGACCACTGGGCCTGATAACGTGGATGAATGAATGATGAATGTCTAAAGAAAATATTGAGCATGCACTATTAAATAAGAAATGAAACTGTTTGCGTCGTGCATGTAAGCATCATAAAAATGAAGAAATGAAGTGGAAAGCAAGAACTAGATTGGTGGTGCTGGTGTTGGGACTGGGGGGGGGGGGGGGGGGGGTGGTCGATCCGAATATTTTACAGCACCCCATGAGGCTTGGAACGTGAAGATTTTGACGCCCGCCCCCCCCCCCCCCCCCCCCCCCCCCCCTCCTCGCTCCTCTTCGACAACTGCACACCGTGTCATTCGCAAGGCACAAACGCAGCAAGAATGCTCTGTGGAAAGAAATTTAAAACCTCGGCATGAAGAGGATATTTGGCAAAACACTAGCGCTGTCACACAACCAAAGATGACCGATGTCAGAAGATATCGTTAATGGATATTAATAACCAACGGCTGAAGTAGCGTTAACACGGTCCCTCTCTTTTTCGTCAAGCAATATAGTGGTATTTCACGGAAAAGTTTCAACAAAAAACTCCATAACTATTTACAACATCACTAGCTAATTTAATTTCAGTTGCTTATTTAATGTCACTATCCTAAGAGCTGTGGCCGGTGCCAAGGCAATGTTCTGGAAAAGAAGATTTGCTCCTCAGTGACAATGACTCAGTGACTAGTATCGATCGGAAGCCGGTTATCACTTATTATTGCCGATTTGTTTGCGGAAGACTTCGAGGAATGTGCCTTGGAGCTGCCGGCACTGAAACCTGTGTGTTTTCCAGATTTGTAGACGATACTTTTGTTGATAATGTTACCGTAACTGGGTGCCACAGTCATATAATACTGTTTAAATAAAAGTGCCTCCTTTTGACTTTATTTATTCTATAATATTCTAGAACAAACAATCTATAGAGTGAAATGGCGGAGCTTTCATTTAGACAATGTTATATGAAGGACTTTTTTCAATAGTGGTACAAGTCCATTTTTGTTCATTCTGAGATACAGAGTCCTAAAGTTAAATGAGCGCTGAAAAATCTGCAGTTCAGACACCCGAAATATTCAAATATATGTACTTGAATAAGTATATACTTGAATAAGTATATATACTTGAACATTTCGGGTACCCCAACTGCAGATTTTTCAACGCTCATTTAACTTTAGGAGTCTGTATCTCAGACTGAACAAAAATGGACTTGTACCACTATTGAAATAACCCCGTCATTTGATTGTGGCCCCAAGCTACGGAAGTACTAACATTTTGCCTAGCCAGGCACTTGACGTTTCCAACGCACAACGCTTGAGCTAACTAAAACGACTAAATCTATCAGATTTAATAAAAAATGCTGGACCAAAAAATCCATCCAGAACTATATTCAGCTGAAGATTAAACCTACTACAAGACCAACAAAACGGGCATTTGACAGTGGTACTTGAAAATGGCCAAAGACAGAAAAATCATGATTGTACAATAGAATAAACAATCTATACGCTCAGATAGTGGAATTTTCGTTTAAACGATACTTTCATTGTTTGGCCTGACGCTAGTGAGAATTTAAACGGCTGTTAAGAACATCTAAATTCAGTCTATCTAAATATACGTTTCGCGATGGGGGCGTAAATGGATGGCTGCCTTGTCTCCCTTGATGTGCTGGTCTGGAGGAAGACTGATAGTACATTGGGACATCGTTTTCAGGAGGCTCACTCACACTGACTACTGCAGCCTGACACAGGTCTCTGTACGGGTCGGCATGAAGAGATATTTCGTACCGTGGTTCGCAGGGCCTACATCAGCTTAGATTTTTAAGAGATTAGTGTTTAACTACATCAACTTAGACCCTGAAAGTTTGTCAGCTGAGTTAGTCTGACACATCATTAGTCAAAATGGCTATGGTGAAATACACATGTGACGTGAGCATACCTATTACTGAAGCATGCACATGAGTTAAGGATGATAATAGATTAGATTACATTCAGTTCTCGTTCCGTGGACCAAAACAATGAGATTCTCATAAAAAAAATGTTTTGCATCATCCCAGTTCCTAGAACTCCTGAAGACAGGCGTTGACTGTGGATATTGTATCACAGACACAATCCCTTTGACTGTTCAGAGATGTCACTAAAGCAACCCAAAGATGTAAACAACCATGCGTGAGCAGCGCCTATTAGACGGAGGGGGTCCGACAGCCGATCAGTTTCAGTCATTCCACCAAGAAGGAGGTACACGGCTCGTGTTGTCTGTAGTTCAACCATGCCAAGACGGTCAGTACCGCGGTTCGATCGCGTCCGCATTGTTACTTTGTGCCAGGAAGGGCTCTCAACAAGGGAAGTGTCCAGGCGTCTCGGAGTGAGGAACAGCGATGTTATTCGGACATGGAGGAGATGCAGAGAGACAGGAACTGTCGATGACATTCCTCGCTCAGGCCGCCCAACGGCTACTACTGCAATGTATGGCCGCTACCTACGGATTATGGCTCGGAGAAACCATGACAGCAACGCCACCCTATTGAATAATGCTTTTTGTACAGCCACAGGACGTTGTGTCGCGACTGAAACTGTGCACAATAGGCTGCATGATGCGCAACTTCACTTCCGACGTCCATGGCGAGGTCCATCTTTACAACCACGACACCATGCAGCGCGGTACAGATGGGCCCAACAACATGCCGAATGGTCCGCTCAGGATTGGCATCTCTTCACCGATGAGTGTCGCATATGTCTTCAACCAGACAATCGTCGGAGACGTGTTTGGAGACAACCAGGTCAGGCTAAACGCCTTAGACGCACTGTCCAGCGAGTGCAGTAAGGTGGAGGTTCCCTGCTGTTTTGGGGTGGCAGTATGTGGGGCCGACTTACACCGCTGGTGGTCATGGAAGGCACAGTAACGTCTGTACGATACGTGAATGCCATCCTTCGACCGATAGTGCAACCATAACGGCAGCATATTGGCGAGGCATTCGTCTATTCGCGCCCACATCGTGCACATCTTGTGAATGACTTCCTCCAGGATAACGACATCGCTCGACTAGAGTGGCCAGCATGTTCTCCAGACATGAACCCTATCGAACATGCCTGGTATAGATTGAAAAGGGCTGTTTATGGACGACGTGACCCACCAACCACTCTGAGGGATCTACGCCGAATCGCAGGTGAAGAGTGGGACAATCTGGACCAACAGTGCCTTGATGAACTTATGGATAGTATGCCACGACGAATACAGGCATGCATCAATGCAAGAGGACGTGCTACTGGGTATTAGGGCTGACGGTGTGTACTGCAATCTGGACCACCACCCCTGAAGGTCTCACTGTATGGTGGTACAACATGCAATGTGGTTCTCATGAGCAATAAAAAGGGCGAAAATGATCTTTATGATGATCTCTATTCCAATTTTCTGTACGAGTTCCGGAACTCTCGGAACCGAGGTGATGCAAAACTTTTTTGATGTGTGTATGTTTCTTTCTAAAATCATCGTCTTCGAATATCATTTCATAGGAATAGTTACTCTCCCCACCCCAGTATTTATCACTACTCATTACTACATGTGCTATGCAACAGCTGGAAGCTTTGTTTAGAAATATAAACCTAGCTTAGCCACTGCATGCTTGCTGTTGTTTGCTGGGCTTTCGAGAAATCTGTAACAATGTTGTCAAGACACAAGGTAAGTGGAAATTTTGATAAAGGCCAAATAACTGTTTTACTTTAGCTGTGCATTTAATATAAACACAAACTGCATTCAGATAAGTTACTGTTCGGTTAAATTAGGTTCTGTTTAGTCAAAGTTTTGCATACGAGTTTTAGTTGGATAACAGTTTGTGGGGACACAGTTTTGGTAATATGTAGATTTTTGTAGAGTGGGAGGTTAGGTTTGGCTAAATTTCTGGCAGAAAGAAATATAGCAGGGAGGTTAGGGATTGAGCAACGTTTATAATATGGAACGTACACATGGTACGCAATTAACGAATGCTACTCCCTCATGTGGAAATTTAAATGTATTTTTTGGTGCTTCACTCGTTATTTCTCTTCCACACTCCTTTAAAATTATTCCACGAAGTTTCATTGTTCTATGATCACCTGTTTTTCATAGGGATCCTTCCAAGTTACGAAAAGTTAATTATGAGAAGCCTGTACATTCGTCTTGAGGGTACGCGTTCCCCAGAAGTCGAAACTAGGTGGTGTTTACGAAGTTTTTGTCGACGACTTGTAACAAATTTTTACTACAATCAGTTACGTAAGGATTTTTCAGCACTTGTTGCGCTTCGCCCGTCACTCAGCAACAATTTGAAACTAATAGTTTCCTAAGTTCTATTTGAATTTAATATTTTAAGGGGGAATGAAAAACCTTGTGCAACTGAGCTGCTGGTAAACCTTTCCGGATGTGAGGCCGTGGTCCAACAAACTGTTCTGTTCCTGCCGTTCGTCAAGGACTGTGCTGGACAACCTCAGAGGCACTCCTCCGCTGTCTTGCCGAAAGAGTTTCTTGGACCACGACCTTACACCCCGAAACGTTTACCAGCAGCTATGTCACCCGGCCGTGAAAGCCTTCATTCTGTGATATGTAACTGAACCACTACGAGGTGAACGGGCAAGTCCTCTGGGCATGCTGTGTTGGTACCTCCACCTGAAAAGTTCCAGTAACACCCAGCAGCCATCATGTTTGCCCATTATTCCTCCTCTGTACGAAATACTGTTTTCTGTACTGAAAATAAGCTTGCATGAGGACGAAATTTAACCGACATATCCCACAGGCATGGAAATACTTGAGAGCGGTATGGCAGTGTTTGGTCAAGGTGTAACACTTTCCATTTCCATCAGCGTACAAGGCTCTTCAAGCAGTAGGGCAACTGCTCCTTTATATTTTATGATTCTGGGCCCCTTCCTCATATTTACCAGTGAATTTGTGTTAAGAAGAATTGTGCAGACCATGAGCTGCAATCCCTATATGGCACGTCCTTTTGTTGCAAGGAAGTCTGAGTAAGTGGAGTTAGAAAATTAACTAGGTTTCAGAGTGATCAGGGAAGGAGGCGAAATGAAACGGTCTTAGCCTCTTTAATAAATCGTCTCAGCTTTTATGCGAAGTGATTTATGGAATCTATAAATCAGACTGCCCCGACTGTGATATGAGCCTTGCTCCTAAAATTACCTTATTTCGTTTGGTCCATTATTTGGGGGGGGGGGGCGGCATTGACCAGTATTCATGCTGACAGTTGATTCCTCTAGATAGGGGATACAGCATGTAACATTACAGGACATATTGGGACATACTGAAGTATTCGATACTGTAGACTTTTAGGGGATGTCGATACAGATATGCAAAATGTAAAGGGAAACTTTGGTGATGTTTAAATATTGTACTGTGTCAATATTAGGACATTTTGCACAGAAAGAACAAAAATAGAATTAATGTAAATATATATTAGTGTCAGTAACCTATTTTCATTCAATTTTGTAATTATATTTCATTTTGTAAAAGAAAGACTCACTGTTTGCTGTAGCTCTGATTAATTGTATAAATTATCAGTTTTGAGTTAAATTATTTCGTATAATATGGACAAGATACTTTTAAAAACTCACCAGCTAAAGAGAAAGTCTGAAAATGAACGTTTAATGCACACTTCTGGAACTTTCTATGGAGAAATTCTATATTATGATCGCAAAAATACGAAAACTTGTGAAAACTGTTTCATAACCTAATTTCGAAAGACTATTTGTATCAAGAAATATTGCTAAAAAGATTTATTCACGTTTTGAAACACGATTTTAATCATTTTACATATAAATAGTTGTTCTAAATCACTCAATAAATATCCAGAATCAAATGTCAAGATATTTCTGGAAACATCGGTACAAATCTGGTGAAGGTTATCCAGAAGCTGGTAGAAAAATGTTATAAAATCTATTTGGAAATTATGCTTGTAAGAATTTGTATGTACTAATCCTTTTACTTACTTTAATCTGTACTAAAATTCTGTAATGTCTAATTTAGTTTTAAGTCGTGAATTGCTATCGTATTGTGAACAAAGCATTGTCAAAGACTCTCATTGTTTGGAAGGATATTAGTACACCTAGGAGTTGTCAGTGGCCAGTTGGGATATGCAGTGCGGTTAGCTCTGAGAGTCAGTTGTTGAGTCTGTGAAGTCTGTCAGTTCTGTTTGTAAATAAACGTCTGCAATGAAGACTTACTTGTTGTCGTCAATATGAACTCAAGACCTTTTGCACGAAGCCGACACCTCCTAATGCAACGTTTTAATTTGGTGTTGAGGAGCTGAAATGTTATAATTTGGTGGAGGAGCTGGGATGTTATAATTTGGTGGAGGAAGCAGAGGATTTGACGACCACCCAGTGATTCTTCAAAATAAAATACGTCTGTTTTGGGACCACAAGAAGAGGATATACGACGGACCAGTCATTCTTCAGAAGTAAATACCTCGATTCTGGGGTCACAAGAAGAGGAGTGAATCAACCGAGCGAAACCATCCTGGAATTGAAGAAATTTCGCAAAACACGGACACCAACGACCGCCGACGGACACTAAGATAAGTACCTGCTTTCTAAAATAATGGAAAAAGACGCAGATTTCAGTATTGACAGCGGTGTAGCAAGTACACCTATTAGGGAAAGTGCTTCTGACAGTGTAGGAATGTTGGAAATGTTAAAACAAATGTTTTCAGAGTTAAACTCGAAGATGGACGATTCTCGTGCCGAATTACGTCAACAAATTGAACAGACACAACAACAGATGGACAGGTTGATTTCGAAGGCTGTGTGTGATTTAAAATCAGAAATAAATTCAAATACAGAACAGATTGCTCACACTAATCAGGTTCTCGAAGAATGGCGAATTACTTTTGAGTCAAACCAAAAAGAACTTAGTTGTCGTGTGGACACGGTTGAGAGCAAAATTTCTGTCCTTGAAACTGATTTAAGTAACGAAATTTCAAATAACCAGTCAAAACTTAAAAAAGTTGTTGATTTTGTAAATGAGGAAAATTCTCAATTGAGAAATGAATTTGACCAGACAAAACGATTTTTTGAAAGCGAAATTGAATCTATCAAATCTGATTCTGACAAAAAGGTCACAGAAATTTGTAGTAGAGTAGGTAATGTCGAAAAAACTGTAGACAGAAAATTTGTAGAAATACAAGAAACTATGTTGCAAAAAGGTTTTAGTAATAGTTGTAATGGGGTATGGGGAAATTTTCCCATTAAAACTTATCCCGGTGACAAGAATATACACCCAAAGGACTTCATGCAATTCTGCAAGGAGCAGTTCACGTCCATAATGACAGATAGTGTTAAGACAAAATTTGTAAAGAAATTACTTGATGGTGAGGCGCTTTCGTGGGCCAATCAGAATTGTTCCGCGGAAATGTCCTTTGAAGATTTCGAAAAATGTTTTCTAACCAAATTTTGGTCTGAAACTGAGCAAGCTCGAATCAAAAGTGAATTCTTGAATGGTAGTAGCTACAGAGAATCTGATGGGTCAATGAAAGCCGATTGTGAGAAACAGTTGCAAATATTAGTGCATCTGGATAAGCCATTGGATGAGCTAACTCAAATTGATGCACTAAAACGGAGACTTCCGAAAAGAGTACAATGGGGTTTAGTATATGGTCCAGACGAGTCCATAGAACAATTCTTGAAATATGTGGACAAACTTGATAGAGCCTTTGAACAAAACAACAGATTTAACGACTTTGTGGGTTCATCACACAGAGGGTGGGAACCGAACCGTGGAAACAATAACTATAATAGTGAACGAAGAAACTTTAACAACAACAGGGATAATTATAATAGCAATGACAGAAGAAATTTTGGTAGGAATGATCGGCACTTTAATTCAAACAGAGAATGGGAAAATCGAAACAGGTCCTGGGGTAATGACATGAGAGAAGGTAACCAGAGGCAGGGAAACGACAGACATAGGCCTTTAAACGACTAAATGCTCCACTGGGAGTCTGTCAGTTTGGGGCAAGGAATTTTCAAAATCAGGCTAATTTCACCCGGAACAGACAGCACTATAATCAGAGACCTAACCAGTATAGACAGTATGCTTATGATCAATCTGTAGATAGAGGTAATGAAAAAAATTAAATTTGACAGGAAATTTTGGAATGTCATCAGAGAAAATACTAGAAACAACTGTAATAGGAACCAGGCTACCTTTGATGAAGTAGGCTTAGAAGATGATATAATTGCAAATTTATATAATCAAGAAGAAGCACCTAATGCTGAAATGAAAGGTAAGGATAACTTTGATAATTTTGGATTGTACACACTTATGTGTGGTGATGTTTTAGATGTAAGTTGTCATAATGATGTTCGTACTGAAGTTTCTGGAAAGTCTGATATTCATGTGGATGTGGTTGGTGAAGATGGTGTTGTGAGTAATGTTGGTGATACTAGTAGTGTTTGTAGTGTAAGCTCAGGCAATGATGATGATAATGTTGATGTTAAGGCTAATGGTGATTATGTACTAGAAGATTTTGATGGTGAATTGGATGGAATAGTTTATGTTGATCTTAAGGAGGATGTTATAAGCAATAGTGTTGAGAATAGTTGTGCCAGGAACTCTAACTACATTCCACGTGAGAATCAGATTGTGTCAGTTCAGCTTAGTAATACATCAGGAGACAGGAGGGGTTGATTGTGCTGATGCATCTGAGTTTATTTTGAAATCTGTTTGGGACAAATTTAAAGATTACAGTGATGACAATGATTTTAAGATCAAATTAAGGGAAATTTGTGAACCAGTTTCTGCTTTTAAGCCTAATGAAATCATCAAACGGGGTACTAGTCAGGATGTGTGTGAGGTAAATAGTAATCCAGACATTCCAGTAAAAAATTCCAGTAGACCTAGATGTTTGAAGAAAGTATTGCCTAATAAAGAAAACCTAAATATGGAACAGAGGTATGATGAGATAGCAGAAGATCTTTTGTATGAAGAACAGGAAGAAAGGGAAAACACCACTATTGGTAGTCCATACATAAAAATTAAAGCTGCAGGTTGGGAAGGGTATTGTTTGATTGACACAGGGAGTCCAATTAGTGCCATTTGAAGCAAATTAAGAGATATAATTAAGCATGATCCTGACTTTGTTGAATTACCAGTTGTTGGAATAAAAATTAGAGGCATTACCGGCAAACTGAGCAAAATTGTTAATAGACAGGTGTTGTTGTCCTTCAGTATAAATGATGTACAGTTTACTCAAGGATGTCTTGTAATAAGTGACCTAAATGAGAATGTACTATTGGATATGGACTGGATATTAAAAGCTAATGCAGCATTTCATTGGGAAAAGAGTTTGTTTACTTTTATTGATCCTAAGACGAGAGTATGTTCCAGTAGTGACATGTCGGTTCAAAACTGTGCTGATAAGGGAATTGAAATTAGGGACGTTACATTTTCTAAAGACAGTGGTTATTGTGTAGAGGAAATTACTGAGGATTATGATGATGAAGAATATGGGGATATAGTTCAAGAAAAATTACGGGAATCAGATAATTTGAACCAAGAACAGAAGGTAGAGTTAGAACGATTATTGTGAAATTACTGTAATGTTTTTGATGATAGACCTGGCAGAGTAAAGAATTATCAATGTATTCTCAGATTAAAACCACATGAGCCATTCTTTATAAAACCTTATAGTGTACCCATTGCAAAGAGAAAAGATGTAGAAAGGGAACTTCAAAAGATGGAAGAGTGGGGCATCATTGAGAGAAGTAAGAGCCAATACAATAATCCTTTGGTAGTGGTTGCAAAACGTGATGGCAGTGTCAGGCTTGTACTAGATTCAAGACACCTAAATAAGTATCTGGAAAGAGAGACCAATCATCCTGAGAATATAGATGAATTACTTCATAAATTTGAAAGAATGAAATACATGACCAGTTTAGATCTCACATCAGGATTTCACCAAGTAGAATTAGAAAATGATTCCAGAAAGTATACTGCCTTTTTGTATGGGGGAAGATGTTACCAGTATTGTGTGGTACCATTTGGGCTGAATGTCTCAGTAGCCGAATTCATTAGAGCACTTGACTTTGTTTTGGGAAAAGATCTTTTATCAAAATTAACTGTGTATGTAGATGACATTTTGATTACTGGAGAAACTTGGGAAGAACATGTTAATACTTTGAGGGAGGTTTGCAATAGATTAAGGAAAGGGGAATGTCACTTAAATTATCTAAATGTAAGTTTGGTATGAAAAAATTGAAGTTTCTGGGGCACAGTATTTCTGAGGAAGGTATTTTGCCAGATCCTGAAAAACTCGAGGCAATTGCAAAATTCCCAATTCCAAAAACCAAGAAACAACTAAAGTCATTTTTCGGGATGTGCGGTTACTACAGAAAGTTCATTAGTACCCAAGCTCTAAATGCTCCAAGTCTTAACAGATTGCTGAAGAAAAACGCAATGTGGGTTTGGGATCAGGAATGTGAAGCTGCTTTTGAAGAAATAAAAACACAGTTATGTAACAGTCAAATTTTGTACCGTCCTGATTTAAGTTTACCTTTTTGCATTATGGCAGATAGTAGTGATTATGGCCTAAGTGCTCACCTTTTCCAAGAAGTAAATATAAATGGGAAAATAGAACACAGGTCTATTGCTTTTGCTAATCGAACCTTGGAAAAACATGAGAGGCAATACACTGTACCCGAGAAAGAGCTTTTGGCCATTTACTGGGCATTTTCTAAATTCAGAAATTATTTATTGGGAAACCAGGTAGTTGTCTACACAGACCATAAGGCATTAATTTATATTCAAGAATGTAAGTTGCATCATGGAAGGATTACCAGGTGGGCACTCTTGTTACAACAATTTAATTACTCAATAAAATATCTTAGAGGACCCGATAATGTAGTTGCTGATGCTTTATCTAGACTACCTGTAGGGGGTGACTTTGAAGATGACAGTGGGGAATGTGAAAAAGAATTCAAAATTATGTATTTAAGAGGGGTGGACAATGAACAAGAAATCAGAGACATTTGTAATGACATCCGACGGAATCAGAACCACGATGAGAACTGTAAACTGGTCAAAAGTTATTTAGGGAAAAAGGGACATGAAAAAGTGGGAGATTATTACAAAATCTACAGGGGGATTCTATTCAAGAGAAACAGTGTAGATATCGATGTATGGAAATTATGTTGGCCTGAACAGTACATCAATGTACTCATCAAGTACATTCATGAAAGTTTTGGTCATTGTGGGATTCAAAAGTGTATCCAGAAAATCCAAGAAAATGTGTACTTTAACAACATAGCCAGGAGGGTTAGAAAAATTTTGACGGGTTGTGACAGGTGCCAAAGAGTAAAAGTATCCAACCAAACTTGACGAGGATTGATGCAAAACATCTTACCAAAAGAACAACACGAGTTAGTCACTGTCGACTTATATGGACCATTACCAAAGACCAGAGGAGTCTATTGCTACATTTTTTTATGGTTGATGTTTTTTCAAAATTCATTAAGTTATACCCTCTTCGCAAGGCAAACAGTAAGAGCATTATTTCAACAATCAGAGGAGACTATTTTGGCAGGGTTGGAAAACCTCAGAAAATCTTATCGGACAATGGGACTCAATTTACTTCTGGAGTATGGAAAGTTTTTGTTGAAGATGAAAATATTAGTCACATTCTTATTCCAGCTTATCATCCGTCAGGAAACCCTTCGGAGAGATACATGAGGGAAATTGGGCGATTCTTTAGAACCTACTGCAATACTGATCATGCTAGTTGGATTGACTATGTTGAGAAATTCGAATATGTTGTGAACAGCCTACAGCATTCCTCAACAGGGTTTTCTCCTTATGAAATACAGTATAATAGCAAACCACCACATCCAATTTGTGATTTCATTGATTTCCCAGTCTGCAAACCATTAAGTACTCAAGAGAGAGAGTAAATAGTGAGAAAGACCATGAAATCTCAAGGTGATAAGAGGAAATGTAGACATGACAAAAGATTGAAGCCTACTCAATTTAAAATTGAAGACTTGGTCCTTGTTAAAACACAAGAGAAGTCTAAAGCCATCAGTGGTGAATTAAAAAAGTTTTTTGACATATACATTGGACCTTTCAAGATTCAGGACAATCCTCATCCGAATGCTTACCTCTAGTCTACCCAAATTCTGGCAGACTGTTTGGCCTACGAAACGTGACCGAACTCAAATTGTATAAAAAAATGTAAAAAAGTATTTTAGATAATAGATGTTTATAGACTTTTATATGTAACCTTACCAGGATATTTTTGTATACTTTGTTATGTTGTATTTATCTGATTCCTCAGGGGAGCATACATTCTTTGTGTGCTAAGTGTTTGGCGAGCACTAGGTCCCCTAGCTATGCAATTGTCATATTTCATTTTCGTATTCTGGCATTGCATCTTACACTTATTCTGTGATCCTGTATAACCAATTTTCTCCATCTGTCAGTCTATCCTCTCTTAGCTTTAAGAAATTATTTAGAGTAAATTTTCTTGAGTAATTAGACTTTAGAGAATTCAAATTTCTGTGTCCTTAAAAACCGGTCCACCGACTATTAAATGCTTTTGCTAATGTTTAACTGGGTTTGACACTGTATGCTGTATATTCATAGCGGACTGTGCTATTGCAGCCTGTGATAGCCTGCAGTGTATATGGAAACCATACGGACTGTGAAGATGAGACTGAAATACAGTGTGTGGCATTGAGGTATACCGACGTTTAAGGAAGAAGACCACCGACCTTCAAGAAAGAAGATCACCGGTCTTCAAGAAAGAAGACACCAAAGATATGTGTAAAACTTTTCTGTTTTGTAATGTAAGGACATCAAC